>NC_081416.1:64216093-64827593 GCF_949786415.1 Peromyscus eremicus
TTGCAGTCCCTCCTGGAAGGAAGGTCCAGGAGCAGGCATCTCCATGGTGGCAGGAGTGTGCAGCTGGGACTCCTCACCTCACACCTTGGTGGAACAGGAAACAGGAAGAAGTCAGTAGACAGGCTAAAAGCCTCTAAGCCCCTCCCCTCCCCAGTGACTCACTTCTTGCCACAAGGTCCTACCTCCTAAAGGTTCTAGAACCTCCCAAAGAAATAGCACCAGAGTGAAGGACCAAGGGTTCACACACCTGCATCTCACATTCCATCCACATACTGACGACTGTCTCCTGGTCTCTCCTCCGTCATTCATTATTCTGGAGCTCTCCCTAGCTGCATGATCACGCTACTTGCTTTATCCTCCAAATTTCTCACCCTCACTTCCAAGATCAGAAGAACTCCATGGGAAGGAGGGAATTCTGGGTAAATACTTCCTATCACTCTTCAAGTCCCTCATCTCTTCAACTTAGTTTGAGCTCTTTATTTACTCATGATTTTATGAGCATTATTAATTAAATATAATGACAAGCTTCATACATTTTCATACTAATATATCTTATCTGATTTATGGCTATATTTTCTAATTCTGTTTTATCTTTTTACTTGGTGTGTGTGTGTGTGTGTGTGTGTGTGTGTGTGTACATGGGTGTACACATAGGCCAGAGGTCAACACTGAGTGTCTTCCTCCATTGCTCTCTACCTCATTTTTTGAGACAGAGTCTCTCACTGAACCTAGAATTTCAGCTGGAATGACTGGCCTGTGAGCCTCCAGGATCTGCCTATCTCTGTCTCCCCAGAACTGGGGTTACATACGTGTGCCACCATGCCCAGCTTTAATGTACATCAGGGATCCGAACTAGGGTCTTCATGCATGCACAACAAGCACGTTACCTGCTGAGTGCTCTCCTCAGCTCTCTTATTTATTTTTTTAATCCACTCACATTGTGCTTAAACCTTACTTCCATTCATGAAAGGTTTATTAAATTAATTTTCAAATCCACCTAGAAATTTTTAGAATAATTCTTCCTTTTCAGCCTCAAGTTTATGATGTAAGTTTAAAATATTTTAAAACATTTCATGGCAGGGCCCTGTAACACATTTAAATTTTATTTAAATGTATCCTGCACACAGATTTCATATCCAGTGCCCTATAATTCCCATCTTAGCTGTCTCTTCAGGGGATTTGATCCCTTTATGTCAATGTTTCCCTCTCATCTTGGTCATAAAGCTTCCTCCCTTCAGATGCCTTGTTTTGAGGTACACTTCTGATCCTTCTGTGTGGTAGCTCCTTGGAGACTAAATTAAGCTGCATCTTTCAGAGATTTTTCTATCCCATGGTAGGGTCGTGTCCAGGGACTCTGTGGATGGCCTGGGCTGAGTCCTTAGCAAGAAATTCTTTCCTCCTGAACCAGAGGGCTGAGCAGGTGGAGTCTCACAGCATTTTAGGGGCAAGTAGACATGTTCCCCAAGGATCCTCAGGGCTGAATGAGCAGGCTTCCCAGGAAACTTTAGGGTACCATGGGCAGGTTCCCTGAGGGCCCTCTGGGCTGAGTGCCATGCTTCAGGTGGTCCTCTGCGACAGAGCATTATCACTTTCTGGGGACCCCAACTCTACCTGGGATTCTCTTGGGCATCCATTCAGTCTTGATTCCCACAAGGAAACAACAGCTTTGGTCAGTTCTCCATGAGCTGATGACAGTTCTCATAAAACAAGGAATTTAACTTAACCCTGTGTTCCTATTTGGGATTTCCTTGCTACTTTCAAACTCACAGAGTTTTCCCACTTTGGGGGACAATTCAGCTTCATACCTTTAAAAATTGTAGCCACGTCATCAAAACACACACACACACACACACACACACACACACACACACACACACAAATATATTCCATACTAGGAGGGCTTTTGTTAAGACAGACTCACTAAGAACAGCCCCTCACCCAATGCCGGGAAGGAGCCCAGGAGTACCCAGGCCATCACATCCAAGAACTCAGCACTGTTCCCAGTCCAGAGGACTTGTCCCTAACCTTGGTCTGTCCTTGTCTTCAGTCATCCCACAGGTGAGCTACTGCCCCTGTAGCAGGTACCTGGGTCCTCTACTGCTGGAATGAAGAGAGCGACAATTCATCAAAAATAAAAGGGTATGGAGTGCCAGGTCAAGTCTTTTTTTTTTTTTTTTTTTTTTTTTTTTGGTTTATCGAGACAGGGTTTCTCTGTGTAGCTTTGCGCCTTTCCTGGAACTCACTTGGTAGCCCAGGCTGGCCTCGAACTCACAGAGATCCGCCTGGCTCTGCCTCCCGAGTGCTGGGATTAAAGGCGTGCGCCACCACCGCCCGGCCCAGGTCAAGTCTTAAACACATGGAGAAGTGGACCTGGGGACAAGTGCTGGAGAAAGTGCCTTGGATAAAGTTTTAATCCTCTCCATGTCCTGAGAGGTCAGGTGAGAAGCAGGCACTCTGGCCTGTGGAACGGCTGTCAACAGAAGTGAGGAGGCACCAGGGAACTGGAAACTTTGCAGAAGCACTTCATAGTGTCACTGTGAGACTGCCTTCCACAGTCTCCCTCCAGAAGCAGTTTGACAGGCTATATCTACCTCCCCACCTAGTTCACTCAGTGTGAACTCATCAATAGATTATTAACCCACTGATGACCTTAGTACTTTCATGATCCCAACACATCTGTAAACAAGCCTTCAACTCATAAGCCTCTGGGGAGACTCTTCATCTCAAAGCAAAACAGTCCCAGATCTCTGTCCAGCTCCAGACCTTGGCCAACTCTCCTGGCCTCCCCATGTCCTGTCATCACCTGGTAGGAGAAGCCATCGATGGTCGTACATAAATTAGGCAGACACTGTGCCTGGCACCGGGGTCACATTATCATTAAAACTCAAGAAACCCCATTGCCTCTGTGTGGTGGAGAAGGCTACTTCTGGCTGGTCTGGAGGGTCTTTTGCTGTTGATTTTCTGTGCTTAGCTCAGATATCTGGAGTGGAGCTTTGGTAACTCTAGGGCCCCTATGAGCACCTGCTCCTTTGTTACCAGATTTGCTTACTGGGTGCGGCTGTCACTTTTTAGGAGGAGCTCAGGATCACATTCATCCCTGCAGAGGTGGAGAAGCTGGAGGGAGGGCGGGAAGGAGGATGGAAGCCTCTGCTGAGAAATTACCCTCCACTGACCGCTCCCCACACTCTGGCTGATTGTGGTGGCTGGATCCTTTCCTGGGACCATGTTCTTTCTTTCCAAAACCAGTCTATTCATCTGTACTTGGTCTTTGCCTTGCCAATAAATGATGGCGGTGGGTAGAACCCTGCCACTGGACACTGGAGAGGCATCAGATGCCCAGGCCCTCCTTACAAGGTAGCAGCACAGGTGAGTGAGGAGACGGTGGCCCCAGAGCTCTTACAGCCCTCTGGCTGGGGTGACTGGATGCCCTGTGTAGTTCTTCCTGTCCCTAGGCCAGGTACATAGTAGCATGCAGGAGATCCTGAATCCCAGGAGGGGTTTAGATCTGCACCATGGATATTTATGTGGTTGTGAGACAGTAGCTTCTCTTTAGAAATGGGGGACCTGTGTCTCAGCATTCCTTGCTTTTTCCTCTTTAGGTGCTCTGCCTTCTTCAGAAGCTACTCTTACATACATTTAGTTAATTAATTAATTTCCCCCACTCACTTGAGGAAAACTGCCCCTTTTTTGAGGGCCTCGGATCTAGCCATGGTTGACCTGCCACTTACTTGGCCATGGGCTCCAGGCTTGTGGTAGGACTGCCAGTGTTTCCTTGGGCAGGGACAGGGACTCTCTATGTGGGTTTGCTGTGGTCAAGAGTACAGGAGGACACTCCTCGTCAGCCACAGGCAAGTCTGCCCCCTGATACCTCTCAAGTTGTGTAGGTGCCTGACATGTTTTGTTTTATTTTGAAATGGGGTTCAGAAAACTTTGTGTATTTGTGTGTGGGCATGTGTGTGCCCACAGCAGTCTCTGGGCTCCTGCATTCCAGGAGTCAGAACCAGGCTGGGAGCACAGACATGAGCAAAGGAGTCACAGAGCTGGGCTATGCCACTGGACAGGGAGACTGTCAAAAGGAAATGCTGTCTCCCCACCCCCACCCCCACCTCAGATTTCATGAAGCTCAACCCCTGGTAAGAATTCCTGTGAACGGTCCTCATTTTCCTTATACTAGAGACCTGCTTCCATCTGGGGAAACTGAGTCTACAGAGATCACAGAACTTGCCCAGAATTACCTGGCAGCCCACAGAAAAGCAGAGCCCAGAATCTGCTCCTCAGACATTGTGGTAAATGTGACAATTAATGACTGATGAGGTCTCTCACATAGGAGTGAGATACCTGAGACCAAGCAACATCAGGGACCTGGTTCTGGAACAGGAAGGCTAGAGGGGAGGATGGAGGAAGGGAACGGGATGAGTATCCCATGGAAGCAGGTCCCTCTCCCTTGTTCTCAGAGGTGAGCCGTGAAGCCTTTCCCCAACCATATGAAAACACTTTCTGAGACAGTGTCCTGGGGGAAAGTCTGCCTCTTCAATCATCACCCAGGCTCTCTCTGAATTCTTGTCAGTCCCCAAAATGCCCTGATGGCTTAGCTGTCCCAACAAGATCCTTATAAAAGGACCTCACTACTCAAGACCATAGTTTCATGTATGGATTTATATAGCTCCCTCGATAGTGGAAAATTTTGCCCTGTCTAATTATGACCATGAGGAAAGTTTGGAAGCCATGTGCCCCAGGGGCTGGTGCTGAGGGTAGACTATTTTAATATATTTACTAATGAGTTGGAAGAGTCAGAGAAAGGGCTAAATGGTAGAAGTTCCCGAGTGCACAGAATTATTTAAGTTAAGTGCTCAGGGAAGAAAAACAGGGACTTTTCTGTGATTTTCTTCTTCCTTGCAAGACTGTTTTGTCAAGTGAAAAATACTAAGACAATCAACTGTGCAGAGACCACATTTAGTTCCCTCTTTCATATCTGATGAAATACAACACACTATGAAGAATTGAGAATGTAGACTGGAAGGATCATGGTGGCTGATTCAGAGGGGACATCTCTCTGGAATGTACACTGCTCTGAGATCAGGCTCAGGGAGCGTGTCCCCCTGGCTGAGACTCTTCCAGAGAGAAGAGATCAAGAAACAATGTGACCTTCAGTTCCCAAACATTTCTATCACTCCTGAGGTGTTCCAGAGCCTTTGGTAACCTTCTCTGAGGATCTGGTTCCCTGGATCTAAATTCTAGTCCTGAAAATGATCAGCTCTAAGGGCTAGGACACACTCCAGATTTTTATTTGCCTCAGTTTCTTAACTTTTGTAATTTAAGAAAAAGCACTTTTATTTATTTTGTGCATATGTACAGGGCAGGAGAAGGTATGCATTCCTCAGCCTGCATGTTAATGTCTCAGGACTTTTGAGAGTCAGTTCTACCACTCAAGGCAGGGACCCTGGAGCCTGGCAGAGGGCGTATCTGTCTAGGGAGCAGGCCTGTGCACACAGCAGTCCGAAAAGCAAGACGTGTCATAGGCAGAGATTCATGGTGTTTGTGGCTCTGTTCTCTTTGCCAGCTGTAGGCAGACTTACCCACAGTGCCCAGTCTTCACTGAGGTGTGCTCAGTGTTGATGAACAAACTCCTGCAGACTTTGTGGTAACGTGCAAAGTTCGTAGACTGCTGCACTGGGTGCAAACAAGATTTAGAATCATGCATAGCAGAAATTGAGCTAATGTTCGTGATTAGAAATGCAATATCAATTGCATTTAAATTTAATATAAAATGCAATATGACAAGATGCAACAAACTAGATATGCACTGTATACCTGTCTGTTTTCACATTGTGCACAGAAAGATGCTAGTAGAATGTTGTAGGGCTAACGAGATCGTCAGGCACCTAATGGTGTTTGCCACCAAGTCTGGCAACCTGAGCTCAATTCTCTGAATCGACATGATAGAAGAAAACCAACTCCAACTTCTGAAAATTGTCCTCTGATCATGCATCCATGTTACACACACACACACACACACACACACACACACACACGCTAAAACACAATTTTTTAAAAATATAAAAAAAAAACAGAAATACATTGCTGTATAGGAAAGGTCATCAAATGTTACCACTGTTTTTCCCTAAATGTGTTGACTCTGTGCTTTTTTGCATTTTCAAGATACCTGTTCTGACATACATAAAAAACAACAACAATGATCTCTTTTCTAAGCACAGCCTGGCCTCTACAGGGTGTATCCTGTTTCCCTCTGAGTTAGGGAGCATCACACACCATCACTTAAACCCAAAACTGCTGCCCTCTCTCCATCATACTGGATCTGTGCATCAGAAGGCTTCTGTGACATCTATGAGTACTGACAGCTGTCTCTCTCAATTCTAGCTCCATCAAGGACCCCTGCTCCTGAACTCTAGCTTGAAGTTCCCAACAGTGACAAAGACAGATCTTCTAGGTGGCCTGGGAGCCTTCAGAGTTGTCTGCTGTGGGATGGTCTGTATGCCAAGTGTGTTGCTGATTGGTCAACAAATAAATCACTGATTGGCCAGTGGCCAGGCAGGAAGTATAGGCGGGACAAGGAGGAGAATAAAGCTGGGAAGTGAAAGGCTGAGTCAGAGAGACACTGCCAGCTGCCGTCAGGACAAGGAAGATGTAAAGTACCGGTAAGCCACAAGCCACGTGGCAAGGTATAGATTTATGGAAATGGATTAATTTAAGCTGTAAGAACAGTTAGCAAGAAGCCTGCCACGGCCATACAGTTTGTAACCAATATAAGTCTCTGTGTTTACTTGGTCGGGTCTGAGCGGCTGTGGGACTGGCAGGTGAGAGAGATTTGTCCTGACTGTGGGCCAGGCAGGAAAACTCTAGCTACAGTTGTCTCTGAAAGGACAAAGTTGGGGAGACCTCTTACATGCCACTCCTCAAGCTCAGGGACTCAGGTGTCAAACTGTCAGCCCTCTTCCCTTCGGCATTGGCCAACACCCAAGGTGGTAGCTTGCTTGCTTGGCTTTCATCCAGGACTCGGTTGTGTCACCACAATGAGTTTCCAGCGGGGGAAGGACCTGATAGGATCCCTTGGAGAGACAGCTTGGTGGTTGGGCTGGGAACTGTTGAGGGAAGCCTGGGCCCTGGACCTCCCCTAGCTTCCCCGACAGTTATTTTAACTCTGTAGGCCGCAAGAAAGCATTTGCATTCTTCCTATTTTTTTTAAATTCATTTCAATCTTACCTAGTAGAACAAAATAAGCTTTAATAGAACACCTTCTCCAGGTTGCAAAAATCTCATTCCACCAACCTCCCCCTAAACCCCTTATTAATTCTTCCTGAAAGATGATATACAAACTCAGAACTCATTAGCATCTTAGGATAATTAGCCTGTTTCTTCCTTCTGTGGATGGTCTGCTTACACAGTGTTCTGTCTCCCCTTAGCTGGAATTATTTGTTGGTTTTGCCTAATATAAAGGACAGCTTTTGGCAGTCCTCTCTGACTTGTGGTACTTAAGACGGCTGCACAAAATTCTTTATAAAGCAAACTTCCCACTGACTTTTATAGAGAGATGAATGGCATGCATTTAATGGGGTGCCAATTTCTGCCCCATGTAGGCGGATCCCCTTAAAGTGCTGACCAGTAAGTAGACATGCCCACTGTACCCCACATCTCCTAGGTGAGCAACTTCAGCTCGAAGAGGGCTGCTTTCCTGATTTCTGACTCTCAGGCAATGCTGCCTGGCTTGATGGTAGCATCCTCCTGTACCTGTATCCTCTTGCAGTTTCTACCTCTTTGACCCTTAAGCTATCCTCGTGACACACAAGTAACCTTCACAGGAATGGTCATGGAGAGTCTTCTTAAATGACCAGGAAGGCAAGGTGCCCAAGAGGAGATCTTCCCACATCCTCAGGGGTATAAATTTGTTCTTGGATTATATGGGGGCTGAGGCAAGCCTGTGCTGTGCTGGAGCCATTGAAACAAGAATCTGAAGGATGATTTAAGCTCTCTTGAGCCTCCTCACAGCAATTAACCAGTGGGAGTTGTCTTTTCTATGTTACCCAGAATCCAGAACAGTGCATGGTGCAGACACGTGGCTCAAAGCACAGAGGTGCTTTGGTAGAGTTGAGCCTGTGACAGGTGACAGCAAAGCTGTGTGGCCATTGGGAGGCTCTTTGAGGCTGTCTTCTCTTTAGAGTAAGGGAGTGCCCAAGGTGTGGAGGCCTTTGAGCACCAAACAGCCCAGAGAGGGACTCAACCTTTAGTTAAGTTGACTAGCATAAGCATTGTGTGAGAAGGGGTGTGGGAATCCCCCAGATGGTGGAATATCCACAGATTTGGGTTGACTGCATTTCTTCATTCCAGGAGCTAGAAGTGCTACAGGCAAAAAGCTTTGCTTTGCCGAGAGTACACACACAACCCAGATAGGGCCAGTAGGGGTCTTCTGTTTCCCTAGGTCACATCAGCAAGGGGTGAACAAACACTATTCTGCTTCTCTAAGTACAGTTGAGGGGGGGGGGGGGCGCTGTTAGTCTGCCTAATAACTGGCAAAACACCTCAGTAGACTGTGGGCCCAGAGACCAAAATGGCCACACAGTATCATAAAGAGACACATGAATGCAGTCTCTCCAGTGGATGATACCAGTGCTCTAATCTGCAAAGTTTTGGGGCTGTACGTGGGAAATAATCTTGTCAGTACTTTGGCATCAAAGAAAGAGAGAAACTCACTAATTGTAAGTGGTTTGGGTGGAGAAAAGCAGTGATGTGCCAACTATGTAAATCAGCATATGCCGAGATCTAAAAGAAATCATGCCAGGCCAGAAGGAAGTTAGGCAAACCAAAAGGATGAGGAAGCAACCCCGGAAACTGATCGGAAGCACTTGGATGCTTTTATTAGAAGGGGCTGCTAAAGAGGTGAGAAGTGATGAGTATGTGACTGACCTAGATGTGTCTTTGGAGGTAGCTGGGTGTGCTGCACTCCACCCAGGTCAGGCAGGCTTCGTAGGCAAGCTCTTAACTGCGTGGATCCTTCTTCTTGGTACCTGAAGTTTGGTCAAGTGCTTCTAAGCTGGGCTAGATCTTACGGTTGGGTGCCTAGGGTTTAGGGTTCATTAGTATGTGGAAGTCTGTGCCCTGCTGTCAGCACTAACTGCCTAGGGCTGGACTGGGGCTGGAAGCAGCTACCAACTAATGTCAGAGAATCTGAAGGCAGAGACCTGGCACGCAACCAGTCCACCCAGTCCTCAGCGCAAGCGAGGTCAACACAGGCGCTGGGACCAGCGCCGCCTGGTGGATACTGTGTGACCAGCGCGGAGCCAGGCTCCTTCAGCAGACATGGGCTGAGAGGGAGCTCGGAATGTTCCTTGACTCCTGCGTGCAGCGGTAGAGCAGCTTGTGGCGAGGCATGAAGAAACCTCAGTCCTGTGTCGGGAGGAATTAAAGACGACTTTACGGAGGCCGAGCCCTCTAGACGAGGGACCGTCTTGTGTAATGGCCCCATAACCACGAGTCTTATGCTTTGCACCAGAGCGAGGGGAAAGGTTGGGGGTCTCAGAGTTAAAGCAGAGGCAGAGGAGGGCGCTGAAGCCAGCAGATATCGGGAGTGAGGGGTGGGAGTGGGATGGGGAGGATGTTAGAGACTCAGTACCAAAAATTCGGGTTTCAGGGCACGGCGACGCTTTAGGGACCTAGGTAAATATTTTCCATATTTATCCAAGAGAGAAATCGACCCGTGTCTAGAAGGGTCCCCGGCCCACCTGGCGTCAGCGTCTGCAGTCTAGTATTCCCTCTGGGCCCTGCGCCTTAGACTCACTTTAAACCAGGTAGATCGCACCGGCGCCCCTAGCTCCGCGGGTGGCGGGACCTGCCTGGCCCCGGCGCCTCCACCTCGGCTTCAGCTCGCGGTTAGGATCGCAGCGCGGAGCCTGGAGCCCTTGGCTCCGCTGTGCGCACCGTCAGCTAGAACCCTAGGCTACCAGCAGCGACATCGGAGTGGGCTGGGGACTGCAGTAGAGGAATCAGCCGGCCGGGTTGGGCGCGCCCCTCGGTGCCGCGCTGAGTCCCCGCCTCTGGGGTCCGGGGCTGGGGGCGGGGACTGGGGCCCGGCCGGGCCCGGGGGCGGTGCAGGCAGGGAGGGCGCAGGCAGGAGGAGGGGCTCCCGTGCGGGGCAGGGGAGGAGCGAGCGGCCGCGCCGCGCAACCAAGAGAGTTCGCTCCGAAGCCCGCGCCGCCGCCGGCCCGCACCTCGGGCGCCCGCCGCCCCCGCCGCCGCCCGCGCGGGGGTGTAGGATGCTGGCGGGCGCCAGGCTCCAGCGGCGGCGGCGGCAGCTGCAGCAGCCCCAGCAGTCCCGGTGGCGGCAGCCTCTCCCGTGGCCGATGAATGCAGACCCGCCGCCACCGCCCTGGGTTTGGATGGTCCCCGGCTCCGCCGGGCTGCTCCGGCTTGGCGCCGGGGTCGCGCCCCCGCCGGTGCTGCTGGCTTCGGCGCAGCCCGCCGCCGCCCCGCTGCTCGCGCGGCTGCCGGGCTGGCCAGCCCCGGGCGAGCCCTTGCTGCCCCTGCTGCCGCTGCCCTCTGCGCCAGACCACGCCGCCGTGCACCATTATCCCCTGCTCCACGGACAGGTAACGACCCCAGGCCCGATCCCACTCAGGTTTAGGATTGCAGGTCCCCTCCTTCCCCCGGGCGGCCCTGGCCCTCGGGTTGGCGCTCCTCCCTTCCCGGGTGATCCTGGGTACCCCACACCATCCGGACGCAGCCTCGCAGTCATACATTGGCAAGAAAGTTCATGCTTCGACGTCCGGCTTTGCCTTGGCAGTTTTTTGCTCATTAGAGCGGCTTAGACCCGGCATCCTTGGCTGGAGCCAGACTGCCTGGACCCAACTTTCCCTCGGCGCCGGGCGCTGTCCAGAACGCGGTGCTGAAGTCGCCGCCGCCGAGCACAGCGCGGCAACCAACTACCGTGGCTGCCTTGGCCTCGAAGTTAATACTTTTACAGTCTCCGCCAGACTTGAAAGCAAGCTGCGGATCAATAGCTATTTCTGATTCTGATCTGGTCCCCCTACTCCTTCACATAGATTCAGGGCAGTGCTTAAGAGAATTCCAGCCACGGAAGGCAGCCTGGAAATCCTGCCTTGAAAGCGTTTTGGGGGGTGGGGGATTTCCTCTCCTGCCATTTGAATTCCCTAAAGCCTGATCCCACTTTAGAAGAGTTTGGTATGCACAGCCTGGAACAGCAAAGAAAAGTGACTACATCTTGGATTGATGGTGCGGTGCTGCAACCTTTCCTGGCTTTGGCCAAATTCATTGTTCACTATCTGTACAAATGAATTTGAATACAAGAATAGCCTATATTTCATCCCGAGACTAGCATATTCAAATAAACGTTCTGTCACAACACTTTTAATTAATTTTATCCCGGTACCACCTTGTGAGTTTTTCTAGAAGACATCATGAAACTCCCCCTAAGCTGTTCCTTAGACTTAACGATAACGATACAAGCCATACTGGGCATCCTATCTTGGTGTGTGATGCACATCGTATTCGGCTTTATTGGATAAGCTCTGGTAGCTTTTGCCATGTTTAGGAGGGCTGTCATTTCAGAGTGTTACCACTAGAGGTACATAATGTCAAAAACTACCCCCTCCAAACCCTTGAATCTTCCCCCTCCCATAAATTAAAAAAGAAAAATCCGGAAAAAACTTTAGCATTTGTCTTTCAAATATTTTCTGCTATTCACCATCTAAATAAGGATAGATAGAATCAGGAAGCCATTTTTACATATAGCAAAACAAGAAAAACATTGTGCCGTTGAAGCAGTAGCCTCTGAGTGTTTCCCCACCCCCACCCCCGCCTTACTGAGGTGAAGCCTGGGAGGTTTAGTGGGTGACTGTCCATTCCAGTGCTAGCTGTCTGAGATCTTCAACTAAGCAGTCCTTACATTTCCTTGGCTCTAGAATCTGTTTGTATTAATGAACCTTGAGAAAGTTACAATCTTAGCTAAAACAGTTTCAAAATGGTAAATGAGATGGATGCAAACTGCCACACTGAAGGGAATGCCAGAGATACAGCTCTGTGCTCTCGGTGAAGAGAGCCTGGGAATTCAAAAGAAATGGCCCCAAAGCCAGCCTTTGCCCTTCCCATCAGCCCAGGTCAGAAACTCACTCTTTCTAATTTTTTAAAATTGAGTTTCCTGCATGTATAGAAGGGTTTCTGGTGTCTTTCCCTCTACCCTCTTTTGTTTCCCTCTCCCGATCACCCCCCCACACACACACACACACCACCACCACCAAATCCTTTCTAAGATTCCTGACCTAGTTAGTTTAGCCAGACTTCTGTGTAACCACTGGGCTGTAGAAGTCCCATTTCCTTGTGTTTCTCATTGTCTTATCTTAGAAATTCCTCCCCAATGTTGACAGATACTGAACTGATACTTTTATGATGATCCAGATATGAAACTTTCCCAAGTAGTTTATAAAAGTTCATGGTCTTTCTTGATTGGAAATGATATTATTTTCTCATCGAATTTCTACGCTTAAATTCCTTTATCATAGCAGTTACTCCAGCGTCTTTTGGTAGAAAACAGGCTAATGTTTCTCTCTCTCTCTCTCTCTCTCTCTCTCTCTCTCTCTCTCTCTCTCTCTCTTTTGAAATTTTGGGTTCCAGTGGCTGTTCGGTGGTCATTCTCCAACCATTGGACTGTCCCCCTCCTCTGCTGTGGAGTTGGTGCCCCTTTTCCCACATGTCTGCCCTTCTGCTCTGCCACCTCCTGTTGGGAAAAGCTGGATAGATAAGCGGATGCCTAATTACAAGGTAAAAGTGCAAGTGATTTAATTGGATAAGTGGATTTTTAATTGATAAGTTCCTGGTATCACCATGTTAACAGAAAACATTATGCATTTTCTAACTGTAATAGATTGACTATTTGAGTACAGAGAGGGCTCATTTCAGAGCCAGGCTGACCTGTTCAGAGACATCAGCAGATAGGGATAATTTTGTTATAATTCAAATGCTTGGGTTCTGTTGAAAAAGCAACAATTTCTGAATCAGATTTTTTTCAGCTTTAAAATCTTAAATCCACTCTTAAATATTATATAATGCAAGTTTTACATTTTGAAAAGGACTTTTCCCTCATGATTCCTACTTTGTTTTTTTCTCCTTTTCGATGGTTTGTGAACTCAAGTGTCCTGAGTATCTTTTCCTTACTTGAATATGAAAGATGGAGTAACATATTAACTTGTTCTTACCACACCGGTGGTGATCTCACTGGGTGATTCTCCAGTTTGTTTCCTGGCTGTTGCACTGAACTGGCTAAGATAGCTGATAGCTGAAGATTAGCCCAGTCTCAGCTAGAGGTCTTTTCTTACAGCAACTCCTTTCTTTAACTTTTAGATCCACACTTTTATGGCATGCCCAGTAGTATAACACCCACCATTTGACCAGTGAACAATAGCATATACCTGTAT
Source organism: Peromyscus eremicus (assembly GCF_949786415.1). Classification (NCBI taxonomy): domain Eukaryota; kingdom Metazoa; phylum Chordata; class Mammalia; order Rodentia; family Cricetidae; genus Peromyscus; species Peromyscus eremicus. The sequence continues at coordinate 64,229,533 of NC_081416.1, forward strand.
CTTCCACCAAATGTTCTATTTCTAAATGTTTTGTTCACCTTTACTTTGGACAGATCTTTTTAAATAATTCCTTTGCTCTGGACTCAACATGGATATATCCCGAGGAATCAGGACTCTTCCACAGCCATGAAAAACCTCATTTTCTGGCAAACCAAGTAACTCCATCTCTGTCTAGGCCAGCTCCTGCCTCCAGGCCTCTCCCCACTGTGGTATTAGCAGCTCAACCAATACCAGGTCAGTCTCTAAATAACAGTGATAATGTTACTTTTGTGCCTGTCTGTGTTAGTCATAAGTCAGCTTGAAAACAAAGTGTCATTTTCATGACACAATTCTCTTAGCAAATTCTCTTATGACGTATTGCACAGTGTGAATCTTTTTTAAATTTTGAGTCAGGCCACTCTTCTTCAGGTATAAGGTCGATCTTGAAGATGAGGAGACAGCAGAGGGATTTGTACAGGATAATATTGGCAAGGCTCTGTGTTTATAACTGGACCATGTTTTCTGCTACTGGTTAGCAAGGAAACCAGGTGAACAATAGTCACTGGTTAACAGTGTTGCTTGTCTAGGGAGCTGCATGCAAGGATGCCTGTGGGTCAGCAGGGCACAGGTACATGCATAGTTTTTGTGAATTTTGCGTTATCAGTGGAGGTGATGGTGGAGATGGATTTTAAAACACTCTATTTGGAAGATGGGCTTTGTTCTATCTTTGGAATCAAGTGACCCAAGAGAACATTTGTCCTGTAAAATAACCCCCTCCCAAAACAATCCTCAGATGAAACATTGCATAATAAACATGTATTGTAACAGGAGAATAAAATCATCTTATGAATTTTTAAATTGATTTTTTAAAATCACCTTAACATATGATCATATTATAAAAGCAAATGTTGCCGGTGCCAAAATTGTCTTGCAGCCCCTTCCATTATGGAATATTTTATGACTGCAGAATTACATTATCTTCCTGTAATTTCCTACCTACCAAGCTTATCTCAATATGTGTCTCTAAAATTTAGTAATAAGGAGCTGCTCCTGTGGATACCAGCACCGGGGTGGGGGATGCATTTACTTTATTCCTTGTTTGCCTGCATATTTATTCCAGTTTGCAAGGACTCTTGTTTAGCAATAACTCAGGGAAAACAAGACAACAAGTCCGGCAGGCTTTTGTGATTCTCGACTGAAAAGTGCCTTCGTTCTTGTCATTATGCATTGCAGACTGATTGAGAGCTGACCAAACATCAGGTGTACACATGTTTATAGCATTGCATACCACAATGTTCATGTTTCTATTTGCATTGATAGTCGTGGAAGGTAATTTGATGACACATATCATGTTCTATGAGGGCTTCATGACTTTCAATGGCTCTTGGAAGAATTATGTTTCTCAGTGCACAGGTGAAGTTGCCCAGATCACCTGCAGGTTTAGTTTTGAAGGCTACCTGATTAACAAATCCTTTGGGTGGAGTTCTTCCTTTGCGTTAGTGGCAGAAGGCCACACAGACATTTTTCAGACGCCTCAGTCCGCCCAGGATGCATAGCCTGTGGACACCCTAATGTTCACTGGGAAGCCGATAACTTCTCAGGTTGCGGACTTACTGCAGCGCAGCACGTATCTCAAGCTCTGTTCAAATGGCATTCATTAATTTCACCTTCTGATTTGGGGACTGGTAATCTTTAAAGGATGAAATGGTACTTGTTATAAACATAATGTTCTGGCAATCTTTCGTTCAAACCTTGCCTGCCATTAGTCAAATCTTAGCTTTTTATACCTTCCCTGGCTTTTCTTCTTTGTTTGACCTTTTACTTCACCAGTGAAGATAACACTTGAAGCTTGCTTGTCTTGGGGAGAAATGTTGACCTGTCTCCCAAGGTGACTAACCATCAGATACATCTGCTTTACACGGGAGTTCCTAAATAGAATCAGTAAAATTTGACTTTTTGATGAGTTTCAGAATTCTCAGAAATCATTCACCTTTGGAAAGGATGAGTTGAATGCCTGAAGAACATCTATGCAAAGGGTTGTTTGTGTGTTGCTAATTGACTCACAAAGCACTTAGGAGGGGAGCAAGGAAAAGTGAAAGGTAGAGTTAATCCTCAAATTAGTTAATTTAAAATAGATCACTTCAATTTTACCATAAAAAGCTAGAAATTATGCCTTTATTAAAACACTTATCTGTAAATTATCAGATATGTTGCTATTAAAATAATTATATTTTATATCTTATGGGTGAATAATTTTGCATATCATATTTAATTTTTACTATAATTTATATTATACAAGCACATAATATAAAATACATCATAAATATACTCTGTGATTGACATATCATATTGATCAACTTTGCTATACATTTTTTTCTACTCAGAATTCAGTGGCCTTAGAATCAGATGTATTTTATCGATTTCTTTCAAATTAATCAAAGAAACATAATTAGAATTTCCAGAGAACAGGAAAAGTGAGTTTTAAACTCTCATTTTAAACAGTGCCAGTGAGCTAAGACTTTCTTTTCTTGCCTGGATAGTGGTTTTCATGTAATTTTATTCTCTAAGTGCTGTTGACTCATGCTTTGACATTTGAGGGACAGTGGAAGCTTATGTGCCATGAACTCAAGCGATGCAAGCCTAGCAAGCAGTTTGAGTAACTGTACTATTGCTGCCTTGGTAGAGGTCACTATGGGTGGAGTGCTGGGTGAGGAACTCTAAGGCTTGGGTTAATGTCACATCTCTTTCAACTTATGCTGACTAAGAGTTAACTGCAAGTTCAGGGGCTCGGGTCGTGTGAGCTCAACTTGACTGAGCTTGGAAAGCCATCTCCAGTTTAACGTACTACAAAGGGTTTCATTTTTTAGGTAAACTGGGTTCATGCACAATTGTTCTACCCCGAGCTAGAAGCAGCCTTGGCCAACTCAAATGTGGGAAGTTATGATTGATGCTGGTCTCCTTTTCTTCACTCACCAGGCAAGCCATCTACAAGGAAGGGGGCAGGCACAGCACCGTGAGAGCTGGGCTAAGCAGTCTAGTGGGAGATGGGAAACAGAAGTTCACAGTCGTGTGATGTAGTTACAAATGATGGAGGACCCTGAGGGAAGTCCTAGGGTGATATCTCAGGGCGGGAAGAGGAATAGAATGCTAAGCCAAGCAGTAGATACAATGTATGCAAGAAACTGCAGGCAATTAAGTGAGGCTGGACCACTGTAGGAGTCAGTGGGGAGCCTAGATGAGATAGTAGGTACTAGGCTTCCACCCTCTTCAGCCAGAGATATCCTGAGGGCTCACACTTTGTAAATGTTGTGAGATTTTATGCTGTTTTCCCAATCTGATGGCTCCACAGCTCCTCTAGGAAAGCAGGGATTCATCCTGGGAAGCTGAGGAGCATCAGGAGGCCTATTATCTTTTCACTGGCCAGTGGGTCCAGGATGTAAAGACATAGAGTCACAGCTGAGGAAAGCAAGGACTATGTTAATAACTAATAACTAATATGGCTAATAAGGAAATCGTCCCTAATGATGGTGTTAATGGGCCGAACTGAGAAGTAATCCAAGACTCCTTCATTCCCAGCCATCAGCAGCTTATTCAGGGTAGGAAGCAGGCAGGCAAGAAAATGTCAGTGGCCAGCATGATCCTCCTAGTCAGGAGCTGCAGGATGCATCTGCTTCATCTCTCCATCAGTCCTCTTCCTCCATAGAGTGTGTGAGTCTCTGGAATGAGGCAGCATGTCAGGGTACTCAGCAGAAATAAAAGAGCTGAGAGCAGTGTGAAGAGATCATTGAGTCACTTGCCTTCTGGTAGAGACTCACAAAATAAACCGTGCCTTGAGGGAAACAGGAGGTTTGTGTAAGAGCCGTCTATATGGTATTAGCCATTAGCCTGATATCGGAAAGCCTGAGTCTACTAAACTTGTGCTGGGGAACACAAATGTATAATAGCCAAAACGGTTGTGCCATCTCAGCTTCAATGATGAAAGAGACAGATGGGGAAGAAAATAAAAGCCCAGGTGTGCGGCAAAGAGCATTCTGCTCCGATTCTTTTGATCCCAGAGATGCAGAAGAAGGGCTTTACACAGGACCTGGTCACCCTTTTGGGTAAAGCAAATTTTAATACAATTTAGCAGGCATAAATAAATAAATAAGTAACCACAGAAGATCAGAAAGGGGTGCAATAAAAAATGGGCTGCCTCTGTGGAGAGACTGTCAGAAAAAGTTAGAAAGGAGCACAAGGGCAATTCTGAAACACAGTGATTAAAATCAGTCAGGATAAGATCCAATTGAAGACAGTCTGCACACTTTCCCCAGTGTGCCACCGTGACTCTGTAAAACAGCCCGTATTCAGAGAAGGCAATGGGCATGGATGGTGTCAAAAGGAATGTGATGGACATGGATGGTGTCAAAAGGAAGGTGATGTGCATGGACGATGTCAAAAGGAAGGTGATGGGCATGGACAATATCAAAAAGAAGGTGATGGGCATGGACGATGTCAAAAGGAAGGTGATGGGCATGGACGATGTCAAAAGTTGAAGCAGGGATCCTGATGCTCTGACTTCCTGTAAACAAATGAGAAGTATGGTGTTAAATGTGATGAGAAGGACATCTCTGCTCACCGAGGCCTGGTTTATTAGTTACTTTTCTCATTGCTGTGATCTAATGCCTGAGAAGAAGCAACTTAGGGGGAAGGTGTGTATCTGGGCTCACGGTTTTCTTTTTTTTTTTAACGGGGGTGGGGTGGGGTGGGGTGGGGTGGGGTGGGGAGTACATTCCATCATGGAGGCGAACACCTGAGCCTCTTGCGGTCATTTCACACGCAAACCACAGTGAAGACACCATATGAAAGAGCTGAGAAATGGACACGGCATCCCACACGGTTAGATCTGGTCTCCATGTTGGGAAAAGTTAAGAGAGTAGGAGTTAAAGAAGGTGCTATGTCTCACCAAAAGGTCATGTTGGTACCCAGGGGAGGAAGGACCCTCCTAGAGAAGCATGAGGTAGGTGACATGAAAGCCACCTCTGTCACGACGGCTGCCACCACTCTGCTCAGCTAGTTTCGTTTTTCTTGTCCTGTTGTTGTTGTTGTTGTTGTTGTTGTTGTTTTGTTATACACTCAGATTGTTTAAAAGCACAATGTCTGTCTTTCGAAATGAAGTTTAGCGTATTTTGTGCTTTATATTTTCTATATGATTTTTGGCACTTGGCTTTGTATTTTCCTTTTATTCTATTTTGCTGTTTCTAGTCTGGGGGCATTTATGTTTCTGTTTACTTTTTAGTGTAGGGTGACTTGGAGTATGTCATATGGATCTCCAAGCAATTACCAAATGAGATTTTTAAGAAATCTGACTTGAGCTTATACTTTCTCGATTTCAAGTTATGAGACCACAATTACCTTAGAACCCTTCTGTGTAACATTTGGAAAAGTTCACATTGTGTAGTTTTATTATTTTCATTTTAACTTCCTCTACTAAGAAACAAATCTATTACAAGAACTCAGAATGAGGAAGTCAGGCTTCAGAATATTTGCGAACATCAGCATTGGTGGTTAATCACAGTGGATACACATGAACGTTTGCAGTTTGGTCACAGGAGTGAGTGAAAAGTTCTAAGCTATATTCCTTCCTGTAAGTGAAATGCAAAAGCTCAGATTGTGCTGCCAGAAACCCCCAAACTCACAACTCATTACAAGTTTCCCTAAGACTGAAGCTGGACCAAGCCCCTGCCCACTATACAATTAATACAGGAAAGGTGTGTGGTGTGCACCTTCTATGTTATAGGAATATAGGATGGCCAGAAGTGGGGGCACATATATTGAAAGAGATGGTCAGGTACCCTAGAACTCAAAGCTCTGTGGAAAAGTCACTGTTAAGGGAATTTGATGCCTATGCAGGCAACCATGACAGTAGGAGCCAAGTCCAGGTCAACTCCTGAATGTACTGACCCTGCCTCCCATGCTGACAGCCCAACACAAGAAGGGCTGTGATGCTCCACAGGAGGAAGTCCAATGCATGGCATTGTCTACTGTCCTACTTCTGAACGCTAGCATTTTGTAAAAGCATTACAAGAAGTGCAAACCAAGCAAGCAATTCATCCATCAAGAGACAAGACAATCAGCAGAACCAGAGACCTGCACCCTGAAACTCTCAGCACAACGCTGATTAGCATAATAATGACCTGAAGGAGGGAAGAGGTGTAGGATTTCCTCAGAGAAATGGAATTAAAGTCATGGAACTATTAAGAAGAATATAACGTCCAAGATGGAAAGGGACTTTGATGGGCTCACGAGTAGATGTGATGAAGCTGAGGAAAGAGTTTAAAGCTAGAACAATAGAAACTTTGGGAATTGTATTTCGGAGAGAACATAAGTGGAGAAATGGAGCCTGCATCCTCAGAGTTGTGAGATAACATCAGATGGTTAACATATGTGTGATTGAAGTCCTAGAAGAACACATGGCATGAGAAGCATTTGGAGAGACGATGATCAAAGGGGATACAAAAATAAACAGTGTTGTCAAACTGCAGCCTCAAGAAGTTCAGCCAACTCCACTGGAAAAGAGCAAAGCGGAAAACAAGCAGGAGCTGAGCACCTGGCAAGTCAGAGTCAAACATGTAAAGCAAAGACGACAAGCAAATCTTGAAGGTGGGGAAAAGACACACTACACAAACAGGAACAAAGACGAAAATCTCACGAGTTTTATTGTCACAACAAAGTGATGTGTTTAAAGGGCTGAGATAAAAATCTCTCCATCTACAACTTAAACTAATCAAAATCTAGCAGAACTTGAGGTTGAAATATCATGCCAAACAAACTAGAACTGATAGAACTGAAGAGATTTCACTGTCTGGAAATCATTGGCTCAAGAAATTACAAGGAGCTTATCAGGAAGGAATAATGTAACATCAGTGAGGAGTTTTCCTCCTTTGGTGGAGAAAGGAAAGTGATCAAGATGATAAAGGTTGTATTGTTCTCCCTCTCATGATAAGGGCTGTATTGTTCTCCCTCTCAACAGCTCTGAGAATAACTGGCGGGGAGAGAGCAGTGAATAGTGACAGAGCGTGTTTGTACATCTTACAACATCTGTAAACGTGAGATGCGTGCTAGCACTGCCACAAGGGATTTGGAGGAGGACCTGGAAGTGTGAAATCAGAACACCTTCTTATCATCTACTATATGACACATGGTAACAGCTGAGAGTAAATTCCAGAGACTTAAAGATAGAGCTGTTATCTTCATGTATGCTCTATTTATTTATATAAAGGTGTACATTTTATTACACACACACAGTGGGGGTGTAGAGCAGGCAGGTGGAATTGTGAAGAGACATAGCAAAATAATTGCAGATGTAATAATATATTCATAATAAATGTTCAATCCAGCCTGCCAGGGATACATAGTGAGGCCGTGTCTTAAAAAAATAAAAATAAAAAAACAAAACAAAAGAGAAAAGCCAAGTGTAGTGGCACATACCTTCAACCCTAGCACTGGGGAGACAGAAGCAGGTGGATCTCTGTGAGTTCAAGGCCAGCCTGGTCTGTATAGCAAATTTCAGGCTAGCCAGGGCTACATACCAAGAGCTTTTATCAAAAAAACGAACGAACAAACAAACAAACAACAACAACACCTTTTCCCGGGAACCCAAAATTCGCTCTGGATAGGGAAGCAGGTAGACTGACTGCAGAACTTCAGCTCTCCCCTTCTCCTCCAAATCCAATTCCCCAGTCTCATCCCCAGCTCAGCAGTAGACCACCTGCTCCAGCTTCCCTGCTCTCTCTGCCTTCATCTCCAGTAGAACATACAGATCTTCTCCTCCAACCTTTCTCCCTACTTATCCTGTTATCCCAGCCTTCTCCAACAGACATTCTCTGGGAACCCACCACCCAAGTCTGCCAGAGAAGCAAGTAAATGGATAGTACCAGGAAAAAAATTAGTCTGAGTGAGGTAATCTAGGACCAGGATGATAAACATGATCAGCGCCTTGCTCAGTCATCATCAGAGAAGCTTCCTCCTGCAGCAGCTGGGAACAACACAGACCCACAGCCAGACAAAATGCAGAGAGCAAGAGACCTTGGGAGACTCAGCCCTAAAGGGAAGTCACCATCCAATCCTTCCCCTCAGAGTCCAGAGAACCCTGTGGAAAAAGAGGTGGAAAGAGTGTAAGAGCCAGAGGGGATAGAGGACACCAAGGAAACAAAGCCTTCTAAATCAACATGATCAAAGCTCATAGGCACTCACAGAGATGGAGGCAGCACGCACAGTCTAACATGGGTCTGCACCAGAAGGGATCCCAGAGCTGAAAGGAGAAGTGGACACCTGCCTCCATCCTAACGCAGAAGCTATCTCCAATTGATAAGCACTTGCAACTGAAAATTCAGTGTTCTCCAAGGGAGCCTCACTGGGGAAACAAACTACTCTTAAAGGTTGGTTCAATGCCCACCAGTAGATGCCAACAGAAAACAGACCCAGCCACGTATTGGAGGTTCCTTGTCTTGTAATGTCATGTCAGGGTTTTTAATTTTTTTTTCTTCTTTCCTTTCTTTCTTTCTTTCTTCCTTCCTTCCTTCCTTCCTTCCTTCCTTCCTTCCTTCCTTCCTTCCTTCCTTTCTTTCGCTTTTGCACCCTACAGGTTCTTTGCATATATATTTTGGTTTCTAGGTTTATGTTTTTGTGGGATTCCTGAGTGTGTGAATGAGTGGGGTCTCTGCATCTCTATCTGTTTCTTCTGCCTTTTCTTTCTGTTTGTTTGTATTGTCCTATTCCAATGTGTTAGGTTTTGCTTTATCTTATCATAATATTATGTTATATTATTATTCCTTAGAAGCCTGTTTGTTTTCTAATTAGAGACAGAAAGGGGGGTAGACTTGGATGGGAGGAGAGGTGGGGAGGAGGTGGGAGGAGCTGAGGGAGTAATAGGGATATATTATATGAGAAAGAAAAGCTATTTTCAATAAAAGGGAAAAAAGAAAAAGTCCACACGAACAAATAAGAAGGCATCGAGAGAACCTACTGTAGCTATACTGGTGGTTTAATGCTTCCCCACAAACAAACACAAAAACAAAAAAAGCTCCTACATAAATTATTCAACACAAAATTAGGTATAAAAAGAGAAAGAAGGATCATAACATAGAGAACAAGCATGTAAAACAAACCATAAAGGGGAAATTAAAACGTGAAATTTAACTCCCTGTTGACAGGCAGAGGTTTTTCAGAGTTTTAGCACAAGTGTGTGATGTCTATTTTGAAACTTGCTCTTAATATGACAACATGAACTGGGTGGAAGTCACAGTGAGGAGGAATCCCCACTTCAGAATGAGTCCAGAGGACCTGGAGGTGGCTAGCTAGTCAGCAAGAGAGAATTTGGAGAGGAAAAGGAAATTGCATCAGTAAAAGTTCGCAGGAAGTGTGTCCAAAAGGACAGAACAATTCCAACCAATGCTTCCACACAGGACAATCAGGGACAAAGAGAAGGGAGGCGCAGGCAGCTGGGGGCTTCAGCAGCACCTTGTGTGACAGCAGGAAGGTGGGGTGTTTTCAGCTTTGGAAAACTGACAGGAATCTGCCCTCCACCCTGGCCAGAGGGACAGCTACAGACCACCTCACGATGAACAATGTGTGTTTATGTGCAAGTGCACGGCATTCGTCATGTCCACATTCTAGGCTGCAAAATAACCCCACAGATATTGAGACAGATTAAAGTCTCTACAAGTCACCTTCAGGCCAAAATAGTATTAATTTAGAAACCAGTAATGGAACAGGAAAAAACAATCTGGAAAATGTCTAAATACCTGAAAATAGAATAGTGTACTCAAATAACACATTGGGTCAAAGAGATAGAGGGAGTCAGAAAATATTTTGATTTAAATGAAAATGAAAATCATTATAAGAAATCTTGTGGGGGTACAGCCAAAGCAGGACACAGCCAGAAATTTATAACATGAAAATGTCTACATTGGAAAAGGAAAATTTAAATCAATGCTTACCCTTAAGCTACTAGAAAAGAAAGAACTTTCTAACCAGAACAAGCCAAAAATATTGAGAATAAAAGATGACTCAGTTTTGTTCCCTGTTGCTATGATAAAACGCCCCGACTTAGGGGAGAAAGAGCTCACAATTGCAGGTTACAGTCATTCATAGCAGGCAAGTCACGGTGACAGAAGCATGAGGGACCTAGTCACATCACATCCGTAGTTAAAAGCGAAGAGCAATGAATTCATGTGTGCATGCTAGGCCTTGACTCACTTTCTCTGACTTCATCCAGGTCAGGATCCTGAGCCTAGAGAAGAGGGGGCCACCCACACTGGCTGGGGGCTTCCTAACTCAATTATCATAACCATGACCACTCCCCACAGGCATCACCGAGACTTCCTCCCGAGGTGTTTTTAGATTGTGTGACATTGACAATAAGCACAAAAGATAGGAAGAGATTTCAAAGAATCAAAATGGAGAAATAAAAAAAAAAATTGGTGAAAGCAGAACTGAACTTTTAGAAAGACCAGTACCATCAGTCATCTCCTAGCTGGAGCTTCAGAAAAAAAGAAAGCCAATGATGATGAGCAATATCAAGAAGAAAAACAGTGTTTGTGCTTGTGCAGGCCTTTATACACAAGATGCAATGAGAAAATGTGAGTCACTACCCCATGGAGTGCACTCAAAGCTTTAACAAAACAGACGGACCCTTTGTGCAGAACAAGCTGAGTGAAGGAAACAACAGAATGTGAAGAGAACTGAGTGTGTGTAAGCAGCAAGTTTGTTCAGAAGCCTTCCAGTGTGGGGGAAGATTTTCCCAAAAGGGAAATTCTCCAGGATCAAACAACTTCTCTGGTAAGTTCCATCAGCTGTTTCTAGAAGGAGTGGTAGACACATTTGCACAAGCTTGTTCAGACAACAGGAGAGGGGATAATGTCCCCGCAACTCCATTCCCTGAGATCAGCCCTCCTCTGTTACAAAAGTTTCATGGATATTACAGGAAGAGTGCTAACTGAGATGCTTTGGCCAGCACAGAATCAAACATGGCCAAGGGAATGCAGTGGGGCCAGCAGTGGATATAGTAGGCAACACCTTGTGACTAAGTTTTGCTTTCTGGAAATAAAAGCCTAATTCAATATTAGGAAACCAGTTGATGTTATTTATCAAAACTGAAAGATCATTTTAGTAGATTTAGAAAATATGTTAGCGGGGCATGGTGGTACATGCCTATAATCCTAGCAAGCACCAAAGCAGACGCAGAAGCATCACAAGTTTGGGACTATAAAGAGTAAGATAATGTCTGAATGTAAAACAACAGCAATAAAAATCATTGTTCCAACTCAACATAGATCCAGATTAACAAAAGAAAAATAAAATGTGCAAGCCAATGAGAGTTTTAAAAGTATCTGCTGGAATGGACAAAAGATACCCTTTAGAGAGCCATGGGTAATGCTTCATTTAAACAGTGATAATGGTGGGCTCCTCCGGGGTGGAGAACTAGGCAGGGACTTGTGCCCACATCACATCAGTGCAGAATAGTTCTAGAAGCTGCAAGTGGTACAAGCAGACAGAAAGGAAACAGGAGGAACCTAGGAAGGGAATACCGACCACAGTCAAAGCCACCTCTCGTTGCAGACAGAAGTACTGCTGGGGTAGACCACCTCAGAAAATCAGCCAGAAGCAGCTAGTACTGGGTTTCCCAGGGTTGCAGGACACAAGGTCAATGTACAAATTCAACTGAGTCCCTGTGTTACCATGAACAACTGGAAATGCAAAACAAAACAAAACAAAACAAAAAACAAAAAAAATCCACAAAACAAAACCAAAACATCTCAGATAAGTAATACAGAATCTGAAAGTTATTGACAAGCAGTAAAGAAATGTCCAGCAGCCTTGAAGACTGCAGGGAAAAAAAATGAAAGACACAATTCAAAATTTCAAAAATCAACCTTTTGTAATAACCAAACCGGAAACACACATGGTGCAAGCATGATCACGTGGAGGTGGATCCAGAGGTGAAGTGGTACAGACACAGCGTCAGGTGGCTTCAGAGAGAGGCACAGGGAGTTAGAGGAAGAAAAGCATATTATGGGAAAGCCAATGACAAAAATAAAGGCAGACACTCATAGCTTAAACAATCACAAATAAATTAGGTTGATTAAAAATGTTTCCCTCACCCTTGTAGACACAAAACAAATTATAAGATAAAGAGGAACTTTCTATCATTCGATGAACTCTTCAATAGGACTTAGGAGCTATTTATCTTGAACCAATATGAGGAAACTACTTATATTCCTGTAGGCTTCTAGACTTTTCTAACCGGGCATGTGCTAGGTAACCTCACATTGCCTCTTTCCCTTGGCTGTGAGTCCCTTCTATACCTGAGATAGGTGTTACTTCCTGTGATGTGTGTCTTGGAACACAGGAAGTGATGAAACTATAATATCTATTACAAAAGTAGTTGCCAATACTAGCATTTTTGCAAAGTGAAAAAAAATAAACATTTTAATTACATAGATGAATCTCAATTATCTGGATAGCTGTAAAAATCTGAAACACTGAAGTATCAAGTTCAGCAATGCTAACATCTGCTGGGATCAAGAGGAGCATGGTTTGCAATTACAGAAGCTGTGGAAGAGAAAGGCAGGCATTGATCATGGCATCAAATCCACTGGTTCAATAAGGAAAACCATATTCATGTCAATAAGCTACATGAAGACGCATTGTGAGATACGTGCAGAGGCAGCAGCCATCTGTAACAGTCTGAAGTCTGAAGCATGTCGTGGAGCTAGATACAGAACACTGAGCTTAGAGCTTCCACCTTCAGCAGAGGGCAAGACTCCCCGACCCTGAGAGTCATTAGCATGACATTTAACTGTCTCCTGAAAGATCTAGCCAAGAAATAAAACAACATGGAAGACTACCTGGAGAACTCAGAAATCTCAAGGTCAACTTTAAAACTCTCCATATTAATTTAAAAGACTCAGAAAGTTGATTGATGAGAGATATATTTCTTTCATATCAACGGCTTTGCAGACGTGGCCATGGCAGACATAGGACTACATTTGGTTGTAATAGGACTATATTTGGTTGTAATGGTCTTAGAGAGCTAGCAGTGAGTACATCTTGACAGAGTTGTAGGAGGTTTAACATTTGCTCCTCCAAGGCATTTTCATACCGTGCATCCTGGGAACAAACAACCCTGGCGCCACCCCTCTAGCCTATTATCTTATGGGAATAGGGAACCCATTTTAATCATCATCTGAGATACTCATGTGCTATGGGTCTAGATGGTGACTACCTGTTCAAAGGTCTCACTTTTTATTTTGACTTACTCTGTTTCCTCAGTATAAGATGAATCTGCTCTTTCCATGCAAAAAGTTGGAAATTATTAAAACGTAGGAGAAAAGAAAAACATTATCCACAGCCCTAGGAAGTATTCATAAATAGCAGCAGAGTAAAACTATTTCCAGACATGCGCCGCACAGGAACACTTTAGACATTGCCAGTTCTTTACAGTAACTTCCCAGGCTTTTAAAGGACAATAGAGGACAGCTCGCTGGAGCCACTGTGATGCTTACACACCAGGGAAGAAACTTATTTCTTCCTCTCTTCTCAATTTCTTTTCTTCTCTATTTAGATTTTAATATGTATTTTAGTGCATTCTTTGAGAATTTCACACATACATGCAATGTATTTTGGTCTATCATCCCTCCCACTTCCCTCCTCCAAGCCCTTCCAGAATCCTCTCACCACCACCACCCTCACCCCACCACCCCACCCTGTCAACACCATGTCCTCTTCTTTTAACCCACCGAGTCTAGTTAGTATTGCCTGCTTGCACACAGGGGTGAGCCCACCACCAGAGCAGGGACAGCCTACAAGGGGAGGGGCTGTGACCCTGAAGTAAACTGTCTCACCCTCCCCTCCTTGCTAGGGGTGGGACTTCATGATCCCTCCTCTGTTCATGCTTGGATTAACAGTTCTAGAGTTCACTTTTTTCTTTCACCCTCTAGGACTTTTGAGTGCAATGTTGAAATGGTAATGGCAAAGGTGTGTCCATTTCAAAAAATTATTGATTTATTTTTAATTAGCATACAAAGTAATAGGATTGACTCTGGCATTTACAGAAATACTTTGTTTTGGTTGCTCCTCCTCCCCAACTCCTGCCCCTAGTGAACCCTTCCATCTCAAGCTACCCATCTTCTACTTTTCTGGCACATGTATTCCATTGCCTCCTGCCCTGCTTCTTTCAAAACTTTTTTCCCTTTCTCCTTTCAGGGTCTCCTTTCCCTTTCCAGTTTCATGACCTATACTCATACTCATGACCATATATAGGCACACACACACACACACACACACACACACACACACACACACACACACAAAGCTAAGATCTCTGTAAGAGACAGAATGTGCAATATTTTTAAAGGGGTGGTTCTAATGGTCTCCATCATCAAGGATAGATATGCAGATGATACTAGCTACCACTTCCTTTACTTGGGAAAGTCCTTGTCATGCTAGTTTGCTGGTGGTCATATTTTCCCCATGATGTAATGTTGATACTTTTGTATGGTCATCTCTTTTTCTGCTAGGACAGTCAGAATTTTCTTTTCTCCCCCCCCCCCTTTTTTTAAAAATTGCTCTGTTGGTTAGTTGCTGTCAAGGTGACACATAGCTGGGAAGAGGGAATCTCAGTTGAGGAATTTCCTCCATCAGATTAGCCTGTGGACATGTCTATAGGGAGTGTTTTTGATTGACAGTTGATATAAGAGTGCCCATCCCCTTCTGTGTCAAAATCCTAGCTGAGCAAGCCACAGGGTGCAAGCAAGTCAACAGGGTAGGGTTCCTCCATGGTCTCTGCTTTGGTTACTATCTCCAGGTTCTTGCATTGGCTTCTGTCAATGATGGGCTGTGATCTGTAAGCCAAATGAACTCTTCCTCCCCAATTTACTTTTGCTTAGAGTATTGTATCACAGTAACAGAGAAGCTAACTTGAACAATTGGTTATGTTAGAATTCTGCTGCTCCTCCAGTTGCATGAACGCACATGCACAGTTCAGCAGCTAAGCAAGGGGTCTTACTTCTTATATCATCAGTGTTCTACGTGATCACATAAATGAGCACAGCATGTTCACGCAATCAGCGCATGTGTGGCGTAGCTCTGTAAGCCTACCTGCTCATGTGCACGGGAATCCTTAAAAAGCTGGACACAGACTCCTCCCTTCTCTCTGTTCTCTCCTCTCCTCTCCTCTCTTCCTCTCTCCCTCTCTCCCTTTCTCCCTCTTTTCCTCTTTCCCTCTCTCCCTCTCTCCCTCCTCTCTGCATGTGCTTCTTCCCCAGGCCTGGCTCTTTTTTTTCCCTTCTCCTAATAAAGCTCTAATACTGGGTTTTGATGTGTCTTGTGACCTTTTCGCCCAGTAACAGCACTACTGTTATTTTTAAAACAACAGGTTATTTTACCTGTATTATGTGCTGAATTGTTAAAAGACATGCATTCCTCAGATGAACCCAAGCTCCTCCTGGCAAATCCTTTTGGCTGTGCTGGAGTTACTACTGTTTCTTTGTCTAGGGTGTTTGATCTGTGTTGTGTGTGAAAATGCATTGTATCTTTTGATCTTCTATTATATTTAGTGCAAAAGCTCATTGAGAAATGGCTACTCCACTTTAAATCTTTAGAAGCTTTATATTACAGTATTAGAATAAATATTTGTTAAAATGTAGGACTTGCCTGTTAAAGTAGAACTTAGTTCTTCCTTTGTGGTAAGATTTTTAGCCATTGATTTAAAGCATTTCTTCTCATTTGACTATTCAATCTTATTCTTCACTCTGGTAAGGCTGACCAAAGAATACATATGTATTTAGGAACCCATCCTTACACCAAACTTTGAAAGGCATCTCTGGCATAAGGTTTGTACTGACTGGTTTTGTGTATTAACTTGACATAAGTTAGAGTCATCAGAGAGGAAGAAGTCTCAGTTGAGGAAATGCCTCCATGAGATGCAGCTGTAAGGCATTTTCTTAATTAGTGATGGATTGGGGAGGGTGCAGGCCATGGTGGGCCATCCCTGGGCTGGTGGCCCTGGATTCTATAAGGAGGTGGGCTGAGCAAGCCATTGAAAGCAAGCTAGTAAGCAGCTCTCCTCCACAGCCTCTGCATCAGCACCTGCCTGCAGGATCCTGCCCTGTTTAAGTTCCTACCCTGACTTCCTTCAGTGGTAAACAGCAATGTGGAAGTGTAAGCTGAATAAACCCCTTTTCCTTCCCAACTTGCTTTATGGTTATGGTGTTTTGTTGCAGCAATGTTGCAGCCTAATGAAGACAAGGCTATTCTGTATTAAGTACCTTTTATAACATGTTGTATTAGTGATTGTCACATTTTGCATGTGTAGTATTACTTGTTTGTCCCTTGCTATTTTAAAATTTAATCAACATGATTAACAGTTTGCCCATTTTACTGGTTCCTCCAAGAAGCAGCTTTAAGATTCTAAAATATTTTTCCACACATTTTACAGCCTTGTTGACATGTGTGCTTTTCTCTGTTTTGCTGGGGTTAATTCTGGTTTGTTTGTTTCTTTTGTTTATATATTTTCCTGAGTTGTTAAGACACATATTTGCACATTAGCTCCACGTATCATCTCACTACTTACAAGAACATTTTTTTTTAAAAAAAGATTTATTTTCTTTTTAATTGTGTGTCTCTGTGTGGAAAACATAAAATGTGCTATTTTTGTTATCACCTGGTTATATTGACTTTTAAATTGTAATTTTATATCCCATGCATTAAAAAGTTATTTGATTTTTATTGTTGTATGTGGTGGTAGGTTCATGTACCATAGCACACACATGAAGGTTAGAAGATAACCTTATGGAGTTTGGTTGCCTTTACATGTGTGCTGGCTAACTATATGTCAACTTGACGCAATCTTGGGTCATCTGGGAAGAGGAAACCTCAATTGAGAAAATGCCCTCATCAGATTGGCCTGTGGGCAAATCTGTAGGGCATTTTCTTGATTGACAATTGACGAGGAAAGGCCAAGCTCACTATGGGTAGTGCCACCCCTGGGCACGTGTCCCCAGAGTGTATAAGAAAGCAGGCCAAGCAAGTCATGAGGAGCCAGCCTGTAAACAGTGTTCCTCTATAGCCTCTGCTTCAATTCCTGCTTTCAGGTTGTTGCCTTGACTTCATGATGGATGGTAAGCTGTTCCCTCTCCAGGTTGCTTTTGGTCACAGCATACAGCAATAGAAACCTAAGACATGTGTCATCAGAAATTTTTCTGTGTCCTGCCTGGTCTGCAGCTGCTCAGACCCAAGTAAACACACAAAGGCTTATATTAATTAAAACTGCTTGGCCATTAGCTCAGACTTACTACTGATTAGCTCTTACACTTAAGCTCAGCTCATTTCTGTTAATCTATATGTTGCCACATTTTCTGTGGCTTTACCTGTGTGCCATTACATGCTGCTCCCTGGATGGTGGGCTGGCATCTTCTGACTCAGTCTTCCTCTTCCCAGAATTCTCCTTGTCTGCTTATCCTGCCTGACTACTGGCCAATCAGTATTTTATTAAACCAGTGTACAAAAGCATTATCTCACAGCACACGTGGGTTCTGGGTATTGAACTCAGATCTCCAGGCTTTCATGGCAAGCACTTCTTTACCTGCTAAATTATTCTACCAGTCTGACTATGGATTTTTTTAAAAAAGAAAGTTCTGTTTAAGCATTGGCCGGAGAGTGGTGAGAACTGCCTTCCAAGAGAACTTTGCTGATGTAATTTCTCTTTTGTGGGGACTTGATAAGAGTTTTTATTCTTGCTTATTTATCATTTTAAAGGTTCTGGTCATGTTCATGAGCTGCACAACAGACATTCCTTTAACATCTGTGGAATTTTCCATATGCTGGGAGTACAAGTTGTCCAAGTGTCTGTGAAATCTTTTTTTTTTTTTTCTATCAAAGGTAGCCTTCCAATGCCCAGTATTTACAGATCACTCATACCTCTAATCTCCCTCACCTTGTCAAACTTTTATGCAAATATTTTATCTCTTCCATCTGGTAAAACTTTTGTTTATATGCCACCCCCACCCCAATTCCTGGAACTTGATGGTTTGGAGTGATGAGTGACCCCTGACCCCTTTGCTTCATTTCCTTTACCCTGGTCTTTTAAAAACTCGACAACTGTGAAAGACTATGAGGGCTAAGCCCAGTCACTAGGAGAAATGTTCAGTCACTACCCGCCTTGGAAAAAAACAGCACAGTCCCTGTTCTGGTGTGCTTGCTAGCCCAGTTCGGATTATGGCTCATTGTGTTTTCAAATGGAAATCACCTTGCTGAACTATTTTTGCTTTGCTCATGTGTTCCTTTGTGCAACATGGAGATTTTTCTTCATTTTCAACACTTCCTGTGTTGTTAATGAGAGGGTGCGTCTGTCAGTGTTGGGGGCACAGTGATTTTACGTGGGTCCATTTAAACAGACTTGACCATTATGCTTTGATTACATTTTTCCTTTTGAAAATGTTTGTGAAAGAAAGGCAGACTAAGCGTTGTGGCATGGTGAAGGATTTCTCAAGCTCCTCTCCTGGGTTAGCCTTTTTTCACAGTGTTCCATGTGTGTTTGATGACTGTGGTTTTATTCTGAATTTTCCATTCTATTCTTTCCATTGTGGAGTCACTTCACATATGGCAATACTGTCTGTTCTGCTTCTAGGAATATGGCTGTCCACCCTCTCAGACTCTCTTCTTACATAAACCGGGTTTTCTTCCTATTATTGCTGTCAACTTCTTGCATTCTCAGAACTTAAATGAGTATTTTTGACATTAAATAGCTGAATTTTTTCTTAATTAACAATCTATCTTTTAGCTAGTCAGTTAGCCAATTAACATTTATAATGAATATTGATCTTTGGGGGATTGTTATGACCTTATTGCTTTTTTACTTTGCTTTCTTCTCAATTTTCTATTCTCTCTTTCAATATCTTACATTTTGTTGTTAACTTTGTGGTTGTTTGAAGTTTTAATTATCCTCTATTGTTTGTAATTTATATGCTATCTCTATTGTTTAAATAATTTAAAAGTTTATATCATAATGCATAACTCAAAAAGTCTAGTGTTAAGAACCATGTTGTTTCACCCATCTGTTGAACAATAGAAGGACATTGTGACAATTTGACTGTGAAGTCCATTTTTATTGAGGACCCAATAAGGGTTATGTTAATCGTTAACATATTTTTTTTTTTTTAAAAAACGATCATTACTGATACTCTCTGCTGGCTAAATATTTTGATTTCTCAGATGATGGTTCCAAGAACATTTTGTTAGTAGACTCATTTAAGACATTTTTGATGAAGGTCAGCTAGTGGTAAAATCGCTCAATGTCTCGTCTGAAAAATATGAATGTATTTTCCCTTGTTTTCAAAGAATATTTTTTTCCTGGCTGAAAGTCATTCTTCTCCTTATTTTGGGAATCTATTTTCCCAGTGTTTTGTGACATGAGTGTCGCACTGCTGAGGTTTTCCATCACTCTAATTGATATTGTGTGTAGGTCGTCCATCTGTGCTCTCTGCTGGTGTTTTAAAGACTTTGCCCATGACTTACAGTTTCATGGGAATGTGGTCCTTTTAAAGGTCCTTCCAATTTATACATTATTCTTTTGTGGAATTTCGTTTTGTCTCTCATTGTTTCTGGGACATCATTCAAATGTTGCTTTCTTCCCGTTCATCCTCTAAAATTTTGGTAAGGAATTCAACCTTTCTTATTCTAAATTCCCTCTCTTCATTTTCCCTTTGAGTCATTCATCTTTCTTCTCTGGGCGTATTTAGGTAATTTCTAAGGATGCATTTTCTGGTTGCTAAGTCTTTCTTCATCTACATTGAATCTCCTGTTTCAATTACCCGAGAAGCTTGTGATTCCAACAGTTACATTTTTCATCCCTAGAAATCCCATGATCTTAAAAAAAAAAACAAGGCCTTCATTATTCATTGTTCATTGTCTTGACCCTTGCTCTCTAAAAAACACTCATACACAGTTACTTTATATTCTGTGTGTGAACTTCTGACATCTCTGGAGAGATGGGTGATGGATTTCTCCTTATTGTTTTGCTGACTCATTGTAGCTCACTCCTTGCTTTACTTTGTATTGAACTCTGCCTGGCTGGTTGCTTATTCCTTCATCTAAAGATCTTCTCTTGTAGAACTGCAGGGGTGTCTGCAGGGGTATCTACCCTCGGCCAGATACTGCTCCCAACGAGTCACTCCTGCTTTCTTCTAAAATCCAAAAGCTCCTGCAGACCCCAATGGCTTCTTCTGCCTTTGCCCTCAAGGTAGACCTGCCACCCGTGGACCCAAGGGAAATGGAAAGAAGTGAAGTCTTTGCAGTTAGTCTCCCTTTTAGTGGCCCTGGCCCTGCCGTCCATCCAGAGTAGCTTTCCTCTGCAGTTGCAGAGACACCCCGGGAGGCTAGCTCAGAGCCTGGTTGAAAATGTATCCTAGTTGAGCTGTGTTTTTTTTTTTCTTTTTCTTGAAAAGAACAGTCATTTCAGTGGCCTGTGTGCACTTATCTCTAAATTGTATAGTAAGAAATATTCTTCCAACAGAGAATACATTTTTTCCTCAAATTATATAGCGTTGACAGCCTGGCACACAGCCAGGTACACAGGTGCATAGATGCCTCTGGATGGCAGTGATCACCAGAGCTTTAATTTGTTAGAAAGTTAGGTCTGAGGCCTGCATGGAATAAAGGCCTGAGAAGAGATACCTCATGAAAACAGAATACCCCATTACCATCCCACTATTTTCTTCTTTGAGTGCCACGTAGGTAAGGGGTAGGAGTGAGGCCTTGGAGGGATGTCTGATGTACTGTTGACTCTCCAGGGCTTGGGAAGTGCTTGGAGTTATTAGGGCTTGATAGATAGCCAGTCAATAATCAAAGCCAAGATCCAGGCCAAGCACCTACAACGTGGTGCTGGGGATGGCAGCTTGCTGTGGATGAAGGAGCAACAAGCAAACACAGCCGTAAGCATCCTCGTATCTTACCGTTGAGTTAATCTTATTTAGTATTGTATGGTATTAGGGTGTAGTCATGGACTGACGAAGTCTCGGGAGATTTTGAAGATGGGGAGGCCCAGTCTTTATGGTGTTTCAATAAGGCTGCTTTTGTTGGCTTCTGTGGAGGGAGATCACTCCCCTCTCTCTCCCAGGCATCGTGAACCATAGCACACTTTCAGAAAGGACTGAATCAGAAATCCTCAAAAATAATGTTAGAGTCTAAAATGCCTTCGTGCTATGGTTCTGGTTCCCTTAATTATATTCTTTGAATTCCCGAGAACGTGACTTCAAATAGAAGTCTGAGGAATTTCAAAGCTTATGGACCAAATATCTGGCTTTGCTGTGTGCTCTAGGGACAGAGTTGGGTGAATTTCCTCAGAGTGGCTTTAGGAGTGAGAATACTGTAGATTCATCATCACAGTATTGGGAGGTGCCTAGGTTACACCAAGACTCTTTATCCTCAAGATGCCTCTGCCTTTGAAGCACAGGCAAGATGGGGGAGGAATGTTTCCCTCTGGGCAAGCTGCACTACTCTCTTGCAGTAATGGTCTGGTGACCATAGGTTTCACCTGTGTGGACACAAATGCCATTACGTAAACAACGTGGCATTCTCTCCTTTGAGGAAAAAATCCCCTCCTTACACGTGCACCGTCTCAGCACAGCGGGCTTTTCCAAACTGGAATTGAACCTCGAATGTCCTTTGTTCTGGACGAGTCTGCACCTTCATTGTTTATGGCAGAGACGGATGCTCCCTGTGGGTGGATTCCCTCAGGTGGCAGCAGGAACAGAGGGCATTTCCCACCATTCATTGCTTGGAGATCTGCACAGGATGGACACTCTTGTCTGTTGGTTTCCTGAAAGGAGGATTGAATTCATTTGGAAACAGAGTCTGGCATTATCCAGCCTGTACTAAAAAGAGGGAAGGCTAGTGGGTGCCGAGGCTAGAACACTGATCACGACAAGGACACATCCAGGCACTGACGGAGGTGACGGAGGTGAGAGGAGCAAGTTCTTGCAGAGGACCACAGCGATTACTTCTTAAATGACATTTTGGGACTGCCGCTGAAAGGTCAAGATATGAATATGGAGCAGGAGGAGGAAGATGAGGTGGCAGGCTTGCCAGTGACACGTCTCTGCTTTATATCAGAGCACGAGCAGCCTGGTGGCCCTGGCTTCCAGAACAGCCTGATTCAAAGTGCCTCTGGCTACTGAAGTGGAGAGCTGGGACACAGGCGGCAACCTTTGTACACATGAAAGGCCTACAAAGAGCAGGGATGTCTGCCTCTGTGTGTGTGTGTGTGTGTGTGTGTGTGTGTGTGTGTGTGTGTGTAGGTGTGTGCACACGTGCGAGCATGCCCAAGTTGTCTGGTGTGAACACAGGCAGGAGGCAGGGAGCTTCTTGGGTGGCTCAGGTTGGGGACCAGCCTGCAGGAGGTTTTCTGCTGTCTGTCCATGTGGCTGAAGTGACAGGAGCTGCCATACTGCCCAGAGAAATGCCTCTGACTCATTGCTGGGGTCCCCAGGATGGACTATAAAAATCTTCATACCTTGCAGAGGCTCCAGGTGTCTGCCAAGATTCAGCCCTCTTCTCATTGACTGCAATTCACTCTGTGGATACAGGAACCAACAGCTTCCTGGAGGCCCGACTGATCCAACCCATCTAGGCCAGGTGTCTCTGCAGGAGGAGAGCCCTCGAGAAACTCACAGCTTCTGGCTCAGCAAGGCCATGGCTGTCCTCAGTCCAGCCAATGCCCTGACTCCTGTATCGTGAGCTTCTGCTCACTTAAAACATCCGTTCATACCTACTGCAGCTGAAACCAGCAAGACACATCACAGCAGCTGTGAGGATGGAAAAGCTCTTCTTCTGATGTCTGTCTTTGATTTTCCCATGTATTCACTGGTTGTGGGGGGGTTGTTGTTGGTGGTACATAGAGTCCTGGTCTAGAGACTGATTCTTGTAAAAGTGTTTGGGGCTTTTAGGTATACAGTCATCCATCACAGCAGACATGTTCATCTGGATCCAAGTCCTCGAGTCTTGAATGCAAACAGCCTCCCACATTCACCTGGGGAGGCTCAGTAGCAGGAGCCACTCAGGCAGGTGCTGGAGAGAAAAAGCATATTTGGTATCTCAATTATGAAGCATTCAATCATCTTAATTTCATAACGAAGATCAGCACCGCAAAGTGGGAAAGTTCCTAAAAACCATCGGCTGGTTGATTGCATTGCTGTCTAAATGTGTCTCTGAAGAGAAAGTCATGGCTGAGAATAATTTCCGGTGCTTTATTACTGCCATGGGGTATTACGAGGCAGGTAAGAGGTGAGCGTCAATTGCGTGCACATGGAATGTGAGGCAACAGCTGCCTGGTGATAAACATCCAGTCCCTGAACCCATAACAAACTTTGCACCCAACTTTTGTTCTGAAAACAAATAGGATTCCGTTTTGCACCCAAGGTCAAGAGCCTCCCCTCCTTTCCCCCTACTGCGTGTGCTAAGAATAGAGTCAGTCTGCTGAACCTGTATGAACACATCCATTCTCTAGTATGACAGATCCATCTTTGGTCAGTACCATCACATTCCATAGAAGACACTCTCTTAGTCCAAAGACGTGTACTCTCTTGGGACTCAGCAGGGTGGGTGTTGCCATACCCTTCAAAGGGCAAGCTCTTCTTGAGGTATGGGGTGGAGGAGGAAACTTGGGAGCTTAGAAAACTGAGTGACCCTTTTAACCCATGAAAGTCACTTGCTGAATGACTTGTTTAGAAGACAAATGTCTCCTATTAACACAGTTTTAAGTGCCTAAGACCTAGAGAGTACAAGGATTCTCTCTTGAGTATGGTACCACCCAGGAACATGTCGGTGTGTGGAGGAGGTGAGTGAGGCTAGGGTTTTGATGGGCAGTGATCTGGGGAAGACAGGGGGTCTTTATAAACCAGCCCTAGACTCCGGTGTGGCCAGGGTGCTGGGATGCTGCCACTGTTCATTCTATCAAGTACCTGAGCCCAGGCTTCTGCTCACCAAGCTTCTTCCTATGGCGGGGTTCCCTTCCTCATTCCAGAAAGGCTGTCGCCACCACAGGTATTGGCCAGATGGACACTGGGACAGCACATAACAATAGCAAAGTCACCATGAAGCCACCATTATTTGTTATGAAGAGCATTTGCCGCCTTGGCTTCCTCCTTCCCCTGACTCAATTCATTACAGTGCTGACGATGCTCAAACTACTGAGTTTCAGCAGCCATTTGTTCTTTGGAGTACTGCAATTAATCTCCAGTTTTAATAAAACGAATATTCAAATTATTGTGTACCAAGTTACATGAAACTGTAAAATAACAATAAATTAGTATTTGTAAAGTGACAGCGAAAGAGCTGAGTGAATTCCCCACCTTCCTGGGACTGCATAACTTGTCCTCCGGTGTCAGCATTGCTGGGGCTGTGAGAGCAGTGTGTGTGTGTGCGCGTGCATGCATGTGTGCCTGTGTGTGTCTGTGCACGCGTGTGCGTGCGTGCGTGAGTGTGTGTGAGTGTGTGTGTGTGTGTGTGTGTGTGTGTGTGTGTGTGCGGTGATGTGGTGATTAGGCATATTCATTTCTATTCAGTGGGGACTGTAGAGGGGGATAGTCTGTAAAAGCAGGAGCCTGTGGGCCCTTTGAACTCAGGCCATCAGCTTCCTCACTAGACAGGTCCATCAAAGTTACGACTTTTAGCTTGTAGATTCTGGAAGGAGACCCATGTAAGATGGTCTTGATGCCCTGGGGGAAGCGGCAGGATGGTAGGATTAGTCCTGGCTTTGGCCCTTCAGTGCTGAGCTGGGAAATCAAGGGAGTGGCTGGTAGAGCTGCCATAGGAGGGTCAGGTTAGTCCTGGTTACAACCCCCTTGTCACTCTTTTCTGAAGGCATCCTTTCCTGCACCTGGATAACAGGGATTCTCTGCTCACACAGCTCTTGGGGATGTCCTACAGGGAGAGACTGGAGGAAGAAGCAGCTTTGGAAGGGTTCTGCCTGAGTTGCTGTCTGGGATCTGAGAGGCCACAGCTTCTCTTGGACCTGAGCTCTAGCTAGATACAGAGTACAGTGGACCCCAGGAAGGGTATAGAGGGCTTGGGCTTGGTCCCTACCCACTCATATGGCTCTGGGGACCTGTGTATGTTCAGCAGCACATTGCCATTCCAGGTCACCTTTCCTGTCCCCTGGCTCCAGACTCTTGTTTAGTGTGATTTCTGGTGTGTAAATGTCAGTGATCAGCTAGCGAAGTGCTTCTTCTGGGTGTGAGTGTTTTGAAAGGATACCCTACCTGGACAAGCCATTAGTTGGCAGTAGCCACCATTGAAGGGCACTCTATGGCCTTGGTGTGTCATAGGGTGAAGAAACTGGGATGACAGGACACTGCCTAGCACAGAGTCCCCTTGAGACCATCCCATGTTTGGAGGCTCCAACATGCACTCTCAGAAAATGACAGCACTGAGGGAGCTCAGTGAGCCAGGCAAGTCACCAAGGTGACCGTTTGAACCTCTAAACCAGGCAAGGCCGCCAAGGCCTCTGAAGTCCAAAATGACATCAACACCATCCCCGTGCCTCCCATGTTATTCCGCTGATGGGAGACTGCCAAAGAGTGTGGCCTCTCTCATTCTTGGAGGTCATTGTCTGTGATGGGGACAGTGAGCCAGATGAGGAGAAGGAGTGGCGGCCAAGGGTCATCCATCCTACCAGCCGTGGGTGTTCTATGCAAAGGACACTCTGAGCATCAGGGTGCATCTGCCCTGGGTGGGCAGGGAGGGGCAATGAGTTCTTGGGAAAGCCAGCAAGATCTCCCCGGGCTTGTGCGATGAGCGCTGCCTGTGGAGCTCAGCAGATGGTCCAGCACAGCTTGCATTTGCTTCCTTGGCACCTTCAGCACTTGTAACGAGACCAGGAGTTAGATGTCTCTTTCAGAAAACAACCAGAACAAACAGCAAAACAAGCAAATATTGGCCGCGTCGTTAAGCCACAGTTCAAACACAGGGAGACTGGGTATGTATCAGCTTGTCTCAGAGACCCACGAAACCTGTCGCTACTCTTCCATAAAAAACCTGGTTAAATCCTAACAGATTTCCTTATGCCTCAGAGCACAGGAAAGCAATGCTCTCACAGAATGGGGAGGAAGAGGCTGTTGATGGCTTCCCCCAATGCCCTCTGTGAGTCCCATGGTCTCGGCAGCCAGCCCTCCCCCTCCCAACACACACACCAGACCCTGAGAGCCCAGAGCATGTGCTCCGTGCAGATGAAGTCACCATCCTCATCACTCAATCGTTTCTGCAGAAATGATTACCAGTCAGTAGCGCAGCGCCTGAAGGATTTCCACCAGAGCTGAAACCATTTGCTAAGCAGACGTCGCTAACGAATGGTTGTTTATTTCTTTGAATGCTTTGCGCAGCGGAGAGGGTGACAGCTGGTGCTCATCAGACTCTGCTCGGCAGAGATTCTCACCATTCTGCTGTTTACCCAACACTCTACAACTCTGACTCCTAAAGTTTGCCCCAATATGGGTATCCTCTCTGGCAGATGTGGCAAGCCATAGTCAAGGCCCCATCTTCTATAAAATTTGGATGTTGAATGTTTAACACCCTACTTACTCCATAGCCACTGGTAGTCACAAGAACATCTAAGGATGGGCCTTAGAACCATTGATGCCAGTATTCTCCATTCCAGAGCATATGGAGATCCCAAGGGCTGAGGTCTTACCACATGGTAGAACATGTCCAGAGATAATGGGAAGGTCTGTCCAGCTACTCACCCCTTGTGGGACATCCCTGGTTTTATGCATTGCCAGTTTAGCTCACTAAGCCTGATGTTTGTGGCTCTGGAGCCCCTGCTTGCCCACTGTCCCTAGACCTCATAGACACCATTCTTCCCTTCTCTCTAATTTGTCCCAGGAAAGCAAATCTCAGCACAAAAGGTCCCAGGGTTTGGAGGCAGGTTCCCAAGGCAGCTTATCAGTTGCCCTGCAAGGTACATGCAGAACCCACTGCCTGCCTTCGCTTCTGAGGCCAGAGAGGTATTAGTAAGCCAGGGCTGCTAGTGTATACAGGGCTAATACACAGGACTCCAGTGTGCATGGCCCCCATGGAGTCTGGGTACCTCAGAGTCTCAGAGATGACTATGAGGAGGAGGTACATTATAGAGCCCAGCTTTCCTCTGCCACAGCAGGGTGCTTAAAGATCTCCTCCATGTGTCTGTCTGAGGACTGCCTTCAAAGAGAACATGCAAACAGCTCCTTCATAGTTTGAGAGCAAGGATAAGGAGGCTGGCCTTGACAGCTCCAGCAGCAGTGAGCGTTACCAGTGGTCAGGATTCCTCCAGATGTTTCCAGGGTTTTGGCTTTTCTTCATTAAATAACTGAAAATAAGACTCACACAGATTTGCAAAAGAAGACAGATGAATTTATTTGGAGAAAAAAAATGATAGTTCAAATTATAGAAGGATGCCCTGTTAAGATTGACAGTGGGCCACATGAGTGAGAATACTCGAGAGCCCTGAGGTACAGCCTAGGGTCCTTGTTACAGATCTAAGGGGAAGGAAGGACTGGTTTCTAAGGGAAATTTTCTCCTTTGATTGATAGACTGGGTTATTTAATCATGCATGTACATGCCCTTTCCCATAATGCATCTGATTTTAATCATATACACACCAATTATGCATATGCATAAGATAATAAATAGGGGCTCTCTAAAAGGTTACAAGAGAGCACAGTTTCGCCTTACTGCACATGCACTCAAAACCAGTTCAGGCCAGATTAACCCATAGCATTTAACTAATTCTTTATCAATAAAAAAGTGGGAGCCAGATATTGGGGTAAGAACCTGAATGATCAGAGAAGCAGCAGAGCAGCCACCAGTGACCTCCTACCTCTTCTATTCCTTCCTCTGAAAGGGCCGAGATCCTCTCTAAGCCCTGACTGACTACTTCCTCAGTCCTCCAAAACCTCTATGGTTAATTTTGGTCAGCTAGTGGCTAGCTCTGTCCTCTGATTCAAAACAAACTTTACTGTCAGAATGCAATCAAAATATCACACAAAATTAACCCTTCTGTTCTTTATACCTGGATGCATTGGGAATACATGTGAACAGAAACTGTCTAAATTTAATTGCTACCAGGAGTGGGAAAACTTACACCTTTGTTCAAAGATGAGAATACATGTAGCCTGTTGCAGGTGGGGGATGGAGGAGTTCTGAGGTTTCTAGGTGCTTTATTTGGAGACAGGTTGTGTGTACAGTACATACAACTGAAGGAAGATGGCTACCAGGTGCATTGTTAAAAGAGTGGATGTGTGCATAAACCCAAACCAAGTAGGGCCGGGATCCTAGAATCTACATGAACCCTTGTCCCTTCACCCCTTTCCCATGCTGCCTTCAAGGAAGCACCTGGTTAATTACTGGTTTGCTTAGAACACTGACTTTTAAAAGTAATCCTTATGGGATGGCTTTGCTGGCTTATCACTTTGCTGGCTTAGCAGGTTTTTCTGGCTGTACCTATCTTATCTTACTATTTATTTACTCAACTAAGGGATTTTCTGAAGTCCTTTGGGAAAAGGAAGTGCCTGTCATTATTTATCAGTTGACACAGTTTATTGAGCGCTCGCTTGCTTATAGTCCAAACTCAGCTGAGAGGCAGATCTCAGGGGGAGCAGCTAGCATCCAGGTTCTCTTGGCTCCATGCATTTCCTGGCTGGTGTTCTCAAGCAGCAGGTACCCAGCAGCATTTATCTATTTGTATCTAGTGATGCCTCGTGCCTTGTATCTATCCTATCGTCTTTCAGTCTCATAGCTGTGTGCCGCTTGGCACAGAGATGCTCTGCTGTGACTGGGGGCTGGGAGACGAGATAGGAGAAGACAACAGCAGCCTCCTTCCTTCTCACAGGCCTTGTGAACTAAGAACCTATTCATCCAAGTGCCCCAGTATTGTGAGGGTAAATTCTGATTAGATTGAGAACTATGGCCGGGGGTGGGGGGCCAGAAAAGGATCCCTCAGAGTGTGCATGTCTGAGAGGCCTTCTAGATTAAGCCATAAGGGCTCTGATATATGCATGGATGAACTGCTGTGTAGGTTCACTGTAGGACTGCATTACTGCAAAGTAGTGAATGAGAGGAGACAGGTTCTACTTGGAGGAGCTAGGGGCCAGTGTCTGCGGTGGCTAGCCCTTGGCATGGGCCAGTTCTGTATGCCCTTCCTTCTGCATCCTGTGATGTAAGCTATTCTGCTGTGCCCTCCCTGATGTGATGGACCAAACCCTCTGAAACTGTGAGCCAAAGAAATTCTCCTCCTTTATGCCGTTGTGCCAGGTGCTAGGAACAGATCAACCAGAGGAGATAAGAAGCAGCCCTCTCCTTCCCGAGGGACCTCCTGCTGGCTATCATGATATGTGACCTGTACAGGAGGTTTGGTGACCACTGCAGGCCACTCAGTGTCTCTTTTATTGTTGAGGTCAAGGGCCACAGAGGCCTGGGGCTCAGCCAGTCTGAGGGAGCCAGGACTTCTCTCCCTGTCACCTACCAACACTAGATACATTGTGTTGATTGTTGACTTTCTGTTACCACTGGTGTTAGATTTTGTTGAACACAGGGGGAGATGGTACAGTTTTGTGTGAGGCCAAATAAACTCAACGTAGCTTAAAAAAAAAAAAAAGCAAGCAAAAACAAAAAGAATCTTTTCAGTTTTTAAAGGGAAGATTAATGAGTCATAGTTATTTTGCTTTTAAGTTGACAGATGATTTTTGGCAACAGAAATCACGTGGTGATTAAAAACGTTTTCATATTTTTAGCTGCAAAATGCTTTCACCTGCCCTAGCATCTGTTGCTTTTATAATGGCAACTTTCTCTTCCATCAGTCAAGGTCACTTTCATTTTAAATAACAGAACAAGTTTATTTCAGAAACTTTATCCGGTGGCACATGGCTGAGATCGTGAGCTCTGTCTTACAGAGGAGAGGCATGAAGGCATGGTCCCCTAAGCATGGTGTCCATCAGCTTTGAGAGGTTCATGACTGTTGGTGGCTTGTGGGGGTATGTTTTAATAGCGAAAGTCTTTTAATTGTCAGGCTACGTTGTCAGCATTGGCGTGTGTGGTCAGGAATACTTCTTCATAGATGGAGGGAAGGCCCGGTTAGCAGGGCCCACTGCAGTCTGTCTCCTGTGGACGGTCTGTAGCCTGGGCACCTGGCTGATGGGAGGAGCTTCTGAATAGGGAGCTGCCTGCGCTTACACACATGATCATGCACACATATCATACACACTTGCAAAAATTAAAAACAAATGAAAATAATTTCCCCATGCCACATGACCCACCAATTACACCATGTTGTTTATCCAAAGGAATTGAAAACATGCCCATGAGAAAGTGCATGCAGATGCTCTTAGCAGCTTTGACCAGAATTGTCAAAACCTGGAAGCCACCAAGATGTCGTCATTCAGCAAGCGAGTGGGAAATAAACTGTGGTACATCCTTATAATGAAATACCACTCAATGCGAAAAAGAAATGTGCTGTTGAGTCATAACAAAGACAGGAAGCGAACTGCAAATAGATCTCTGAGTGGAAGAAAGTAGCTGGACAGGCTACAAATGATGCCCGCAATTACATGATGTTCTGTAAAAGGCCAAACTGTGAAGCTCTGGGATCAGTGGTTGGGTGTATGTGGGGGCAACAGAAGGAGCAGGGTGGAGTAGCTGGGGCTTTCCTGTTGTGAAGTCTGGGATGCTGTGTGGATACATCCTGTGTCTGTCAAAATTCACAAGGTGTACACCAGGAAGGAGCCCATGGAAGGAAAGCTGGCCTTTAGTTAACAGTGTGTCAGTATGAGCTCATGGTTGGTGACATGCAGCACCCTGGGGAAGGTGGTAATGATGAGGGAACAGCCATGGGCTGTGGGGGAGCTCTGTAGTGGCTGCCTAGTTGTTCTGTAAGTGTAATTTTAAAAGACGGCGTGTGTCCCTCTTAGGGAATTTGTAAATATGGAAAGACAGGGCGAGAAAATCAACCATGATTCTGCCACTTCAACACACTCACAGTTGAGACCTTCCTTCATTTTTTCTCCTATGTATGCTTTAAAAAAAAAATCTGACTTCACAGTGCCCAGTACTTTTCTGGATGCCCTCAGATTTCTCTCTCCCTTATGGACATCTCTCCTAAGGTCCAGATTCAGCACTCTGTCTCTGGGTGTATCCAGAACTCAGCCCTCTCCCCTGATTGTTCATGTACAAAAGGCAGCCAGGGTGGGATCATGGCAGGAACTCTGAGCAGACCTCCCCCTCATCTGACCATGCCCACCATTCTGCAGCAAACCTCATCATCTATACACCGGTGTCTACCTGTCTGATGTCCTCAACCAACCCCCATTGTTCACCACTTCACATCCCAGCCCTGTCCACACTGCCCTACACTGCTCTGCTTCCCAGTTTCCTCAAAGCTCCCCATCCCATGGGGTAGCATCTGCCCCAGAACTCTCATCCTTGTTGGTACTTCTTCCCAGTGGGCAGCATGCCTCACTCTCCCATTCTAGAATGATTGGGCCCATGTGTCCTCATCTCAATAAAGGTCAACCTGCTGAAAATTGAGACATACCCATTAGTTCTTCATCCCCCTTGACTTAAACCCAATCAACCTATTTCATAAAACCAACAGATGAGTAGTGTGTCAATGATAACGCCTCCTTTTGGAAAGTTCTCCTGAAAGCAGGCCTTCCTGATTGGTCATTGCTTAGCACCTTGTCAGCCCCCAAAGACAATTGATTGTATGGCCCTAAGGTAGATGTTTCAAAGTGAGTTTGTAGCCTGAACTACTTACTCTATAGCCTTGGTATCTTTCCTTGATTCTGTGTTTGGGGCATCTGGGAGAGCCTAAGTGGGTGCTGATTTCTCCACAGGTGGGCAGCATCCTGTGCTTTGGGAACCCTCCCGCCCTGGCCTACACCACCCCTTTCTGCAGATCCTCCCTACCTTGATTATTTCTGTGTCCTCCCTCCATCATGCACAATCCTCAATGGTCACTTCAAATGACTTACACATATGTGTACCACAGTGACATTATTTCCCTTTATAGTGCACATGTCCTGGATCCTTCTTGGTGGCTTCAGAACTGTGGCACTCCAAGCATCACATAGTGAAGTATGTGTGCTGAGTGATAAGATTCATTCTGGGGACAATGCTAACTGGTCCAAGATGTCATTGAAGGGAGCAGTGAGACTCTTACATTTTGAGGGTACTGTTATCTGAAATGGATGCATGTTACATGTACTGACCCTGGTCTCTCTCCCACAGGTGGTTGCCATAACAGCCTTAAGCCAATCAGCAGTGGGCCCACCATCACCATCACTGCTGCCACCACTGCTGCAGCTGCTGCCATGGTCTCTGTGAATGCCGAGGAACTCCGGGGCCTATCCCCCTCCATTGTGCAGCCCTACCATTTCCTAACGTTGACCCCCATCAGAATCCCCCTCCGGACTGCCACCTTCTCAGGTAGGAACAACACACCATCTGGAAAGGTCATAAACTGTTCCCAGAATCCATCTGGGGAAGCAGGGCCAGCTGGGTCCAGGAGCTCAGTGTCTTGGTCACCATTCTTCATCTCTGGACACATGCTATGGATTGTTGGAGGTCAGATCCAGGAGGGGTATCCAGTTAAGGTTGTACGGAGTTTGCCTGATGTCAGACTACACAAATGCACATGGATTCCATGAAGCAAGGCTTGTGCCTATGTGGCTCTTTGGTATGTGCATGTGAAGAGCCAAGACACCTTTACTAGGAACTAAAGGACCCCAAGACCTTGGTCATTTCCTGTGTGCCACATGTCAGAGTGTAAGGGTGGCTCCCAAGAAGCATTAACTGGTCTAGCTAGTGATATACCAGGTCCCATTGCTGAGCTGCGCATGGCTCTCCATAGTCCTGTGTGGGATTGGAGATAGCTCCTCTGGACATGTGGGAAATCCTGCCCACAAGGCAGGGGAGGAGACAAGAGGTATATTACCCCCTGAATCATTGGTGCTCAGGGTGCTGGGTCTTTTTGAAGAATTGGAGAGGATGAGCTTGAGGCTTCTCAGTATCCTGAAGCACAGAGCTTCGGAGGTGTGTGCTCATGAGTTGTGGAATGGCCCCCAGACCGGCCCTACTACCTGCTGCTGTCCGCATGATGTGCTTACTGCTCTCTGTGTTGTATTTGTTGACTGGTGGCAGGGTGCCCCATGTCCCTGTGCAGTGCTGATTTCTTCAAACGTGATAGCAATGTCAACTTGGAATCTTCCATCCCTGAGTTTTGGTTGCTTTAGTGAGCTGGTCATGTACTGTGGTAGCGCTTGCACAGAAAATCTGCAGGAGACAGGTTGCTACGTGCTGAGCATCCTGCATCAACAAATCCAAAACCGGAAACTCTCAGCACTGATTAGGTGGGAAAATTCTGCTTTGGAAAACTTTGATTATGCATGAAATTGTTAAAAAAACATTATATAAAATAAGCTCAAGCCTACGTATATATTATAGAAAATGAATAAATTCATATTTAGACTTGATGTCTTTATGTGTATGTAAATATTTCAAAATCTTGAGGTATTCCAAAACCAATAGAGTTTGCATCCCAAGCACTTTGGATAAAGAATGTTTAACCATGTCATTAATTACTACATTCTCATCAACAGGAAATATATCACTAGATGAGACACATGCATGTACATACACACATGCATGTATAGGCATATACAATGCACATATATGCACACACACATACATACAAGGCAAAGGTAAATAGCCCATGTTCCAATTTTTTAGTGTGCCCTCAATTACTAATTTTCTTTCTGGCAAATCTAATGTGGTCCTTTTCAACTGGACCTCTGACCTCTGTGTTCTTCTACCAGCCTAATGGATTAGCCAACCAGTAGCATACTGTATTACCCAGAATGAAATCTGCATTCCATTTCAGTGTGCTACTGAGCTCTCATTTAGATGTCATGGGAACAAGCCCTTGGGCAATCTGTGTTTGAAGCCCACATTCCTGCTGTGTGGAGCTGTGGGCTAAAACCCCTCATTCCACTGATGTTTATGAAAATTTATCTTAGAACTAGACATTGTACTGCTGGCTGGCTTCCCTTTCCAGGTCTAATGAAATCCAGGAGTGTCCAAGACAGGGTTTCTTTGGGAGGTGTGGCCACCTGGTTGCATTGGACTGGGTCTCTTCTCTAGCTGGGTGCAGAAGGTTGTTGAGGGGTGTTGGGTATAGTTCTGGTGAAAAGCCATGGCAAGTGTCCCTTGAGTGTCTAAAAGAAGCCGGAAGGGTGCACAGTTTGCCATTGTTCTGGTTAGTTTTATGTCAACTTGACAGACACTCAGGTCATTTTGGAAGAGGGAACCTTAACTGGAAACATGTCCCCACCAGATCGACCTGTGGGCAGCCCTGCCATGCATCGTCTTGATTGATGCTGAGTACAGGAGGTTGCTGTTCATTGTGGGCAGTGCCATGCATAGGCTGCTGCTCCTGGGTGCCATAAGCAAGCAGGTTGAGCAAGCCAGTCTGCAGCACCCTTCCGTGGTCTCTGCTTCAGTTCCTGCCCTTACTCCTTCAACGATGGGCTGTAACCTGGGAGCTGACAGCTGGAATAAACCTTTTCCTCTCCAGGTTACCTTTGGCCATGATGTTTATTATCACAGCAACAGAAACCCTAACCAAGACACCCATCAAGCTGTAGGCCTGTCTCTAAGCCACTTTCAGGAGTCCATGGAAGGAGTGAAGGAACAGACTCTTCGGAGGACCAGTTTGCCTGGAAATTCCTGACACCCCTGCAAATGATGAGCCAGGCTGGGATCAGGAGGAAGG
This sequence comes from Peromyscus eremicus, assembly GCF_949786415.1. NCBI lineage: Eukaryota > Metazoa > Chordata > Mammalia > Rodentia > Cricetidae > Peromyscus > Peromyscus eremicus. The sequence goes on from NC_081416.1 coordinate 64,264,343, forward strand.
CAGAGCCCTTAAGGGGCTTGGTGTGGGGTGAATTGGAGGAGTCAGGCTTAGATGGACAGAGAAGGCAGGTCTGATGCAGCACGTCCCTTATGTGAGCTTATCCAAAGCCTGTGGTCTTTGGTATATCTGCAGTGAGCAAACGGTTCGTAATGGAGGGCAATTCCCATTTCAGATGATGAGCCTGACTGTTGCTTGATGTAAAAAGCCAGATGCCTCAGAGGCTTCATACAGTTTGGGTTAATGAGGCTCAACTGAGGACAATTTTGCCTCTTAGGGATATCACACAACCACCACTGGAGATGGATTTTGGTTATGTCAGCATGTGGGTAGAGGCTGGGTCCTGCGATCCTCACCTGCCCCAAGTCCTGTCTCCATATTAAACCTCCGGTTTAAATTAGAATACTACTTAATACACTGTGAGACCTTGTACTGGGGTAGGGAGGACAGTGGTGTGTGTGTGTGTGTGTGTGTGTGTGTGTGTGTGTGTTCTGTTAGCTGAAACAACAGAGGAATGTATCTCCATGGAGAGCACTGAGCCAAAGGATTTACACTAAGTCTGCAGCTCTGGTGTGTGTGGAGTTCTCAACCCATACTCAAAGAGCCAGGGACCAGCTCCAAGCTCAGTTCTAATGGGGTTGTCTTCTTCAGTGTGTAATGTGCACAGCCAAAGCCTGTGGTTGCTCTCCACATTCCAGCTACCTGTGGAACTTGTTCCTTTTCTGGACTGTGTGTCCGCCATCAGAAAGCTGTGTCTTTCTTTCCTGTATGTACCCCTCCATATTCAGAATAGGATGTGGATCTGTGGACTCAGCAGCATCCCTGATCCAGCACCCTGCTGGGTCCTTGTTGGGTTGGGAAGAGCTGCTCTGTCCACTTGTGGCATCTAGTGCTGTTGGTTACCTACCTGTCCTTGATCTCACTTGGGGCAGAGGGCAGCCGGCTCATTTGGAGATGTGTCTGTGCTGCTGACAGTGCAGGCATGTAAGGCTGGTGGCTGGAGGAGCCACCTAAGAAAGGAGAACAGAGCAGGGACCCTCCTCCCATCTGCAAACAGGTTTTAACTCACTTCTCACTATCCCTCGGGGTTTCAGATTATAGAAGAAACCTATTCAGGGGAAGATGTCTTGGGTATCACACCTATGGCTCAGTGTTAGGAGGGTAGGACAGAAGGAGAGGTAGAAGATGTGGACTGGAGAAGGCATGCCTCCCTGGTGTTTCCAGAATGGGCTAGCCCTGGCCTGCAGTCACTGGACCACAGTTCTGCTCAGACCTTGCTAAGACAAGTGAGCCAGGTACCAGATGCCCTTGCCATCAGATGAAGAATCCGAAATGGCTTTTCTCCTAAGAATGATAGAGTTTATTTTTAAAGGGTGGCCCACCCTTTCCAAGGCTCTCAAGTGAGAAAGGTGAAATGGGAGCATGGAGAGACTGTCTCTAGTATTGCCAATTACGATCAGATACAAATATTAAAAAGCACCATCTGCCTCAGAGGCCGTTTGCCACCTGTTCTCTCGCTCCTACAACTATTTATTGGTTTAAATTTAGCATGCTGTCTTGCCACAGAACAGCTGGGCAGTGACGATAGTCTTTGTCTCCCAGTGACTTGCCAGCCAAGCCACATACCAAGTCCAAGGCATCTCAGGGCATCAGTGTTGCCCATGGCCTTTCAAATGCTGGCAGCTCTCTCATTATGGAAGTCCACAGCTGCTAGGCTACCTCTGACAACAGAGGGCCAACTGCTTGGGGGTAGAGTTGTCCCCTCTTTTATTTTATTATTTTTTTTTAAGTACACAAATTATTCCTTCCTCTACTATAATAAAAAAGTGTCATAATACATATTACAGTTTTAGATGTTTCCAGAGATAAAAATTCAGAAACCTTGTAGCAATGTAGTTACTGATATCCCCAAACACCTGGAGGTCGCCCTGCCTAGAGGGGATCATGATTGAATATAAACAAGCAAGCAGAAGGCTCTATGTATTTATTATCTCTGATAGGGAGCTCTGTAAGAATGCCCTGAGCATGCATTCCTATACTAAGCAGTGGGTGAGGGGCAAACCTGCCTCTGTGGGGAATCCTGTGGCTGGGATCTCAAAGTGATGGCTTGCTCATGCACTGAGTCCTTCCTGCCACGTTGCCCACCTTGGACCATTATCCCCCAGCACCCCCCATTCCTACTACCTTCCCCAGGAATGCACACACTTTGGGGTCTACATTTGCAGTCTCCACTGTGATCTCCTGCCCACTCTATCCAGAAACTGGAAAGATATCCTCACCCTAAAGGACTCTAGTGCTGGAGACACCTCCCTCCCTTAAAAAGGGCTGGCGGGGCACAGCCATGGATTTCTATCCACCTGTCTCCTCCCACTGCAGAGGTAATGAACCCTTGCAGTCCTTCATTTTGCAGCTTGTGAAATGCCTTCCCCACTTGCAAATGTGTCATCCCTGGGCTGCTGTGTGCTGCCTTGTGGGGCTCTGCTGCATTTAACAGAAACAAGCCACGTTTATAGATTCTTCTGTGACGTTTTTTGCATGCAGTCCTCAGTGTGCCTCTCAGGCCCATGCTTGCAGACCACCTGTTGTCACAGGTTGCAGAGATGCCCCCCCCCCCCGTGTTTGGGACTTGGGGACGTGGTGGGGGGCACTTCTGGAAATACCACAGAACATTCCCACCTTGCTTTCCCAGAAGTGCTTTCCTTCTCTGCCTCTCACCCGGCTCTGCTGGTACCCTTCCCAAGGGCCTTCCCAGGTCTCTAGAGATGGCACATCCACCTTCAGTGTTCCCACAGCCTCATTCTGGACAGTGACTCCTCCAGTGTGATGTCCTGTGTCTCCATGGGTTCCTGTCCTTTCCATAACAGATCTCAATATGTTGTGTGTGTTATACAGAAGGCAGTGCCCTATATCTCCCTTAGTCTTCCAGTAAGTAAACTGATCACAGGGTGCCTCAGAGCAATAATGATCCCATATGCCCAGCCTTTGGCTCAGTAGCTCAGGCTGGACTCCTACTCCCAATCTTAGAGTACTCTCTCTGTGGCCAGCTTGGGGTGTTGCCCTTCCTTTTACTGCTCCCTCCTTATCTGGGCCCTCAAGCACAGCAAGCCTCTGTCTGAATCAGGGCCCTTGCACTGGCCGTTCCCCATGTGAAGGCTCTTCTGTCAGCCTCCCAGTGCCACATATAGCTGAGACAGTGATGGTCAGGGAGGTGGCCTGAGGTCCCCATTCTGCAGTACACTCTGGGATAAATGCCTTTGTTTTGTTGTGTGATGACTCTGGGGACATTTATTGTGGCCTGGAATGATCCTTGGTGTTTATCTTTTGTTATTTTTTCTTCCTCCCCTTGGAATGTCAGCTTCACACATGTCACTTTCCATTAGGTAGAACCAAGCTTTGAAGAGCTGTCTGTCAGTAGCCCTCTACTGAACTGACACGGTTGAGGCCTATCACTGCCTAGTAGGTGGTGTAGACATTGAGTCTGCAGCAGAGAGAGCCCAGGTGAGGGCCAGCATTGCTCTCTATTCCCTGTAGGATAGTGATGAGGGATCATCATCACCTCCTCTGCAGATGTCTATTCCCACTTGGGATGCTCCTATAATGGGAGACGTTAGAAGCAGGGGCACTGGCTTTGAGCCATGGTCGTCCTGGGCATGATAGGGGCCAAGCTCTCACAAAGAGATGGGTTCAGTGACAGCTCTGATCAGGTCAAGAGGAGATCAAGACTGCTGCTCAGTGAGGGCCTTCTAAGCAAGGCATGCCCTGTTTCCTATTCTCATGGGTTCTGAATTTCTAGAATCCAAAATGTTCAGCTGAAAGATTCAAGGGCCCAAGCAGCCCAATAAAGACTCATCCATAAGACCTGTGCCCATGGAAGGTAGAGTAGCCAACACTCAGCTGCCTTTCAAGGATCTCTGGGGCCTTTCTATGGTATCCAATGTCTCAAACCAACCGTAATTGACACCCAATGTCAAGGACCGCTGTGCCAACCTGATGGTCAGGCTGACCTAATGAGGGAACACTGGCCTTGGAGGCAGCTCATGCATGCTATGAAGTGTCAAAACTCCCTGGAGCCTGTTGATGGGCCACCTGCAGGGAAAGGTGGTAGTCACCCTGATGAGACCTTGGGTGGATTATGTAAAAAGGACTTTCTTTTGTGGCCACACAGATGGTCTTCCTTTGTGCATTCCAAATGTTTCTACTCCAGTCTCTAAGGGAGACTGATGTACTCAGGATGTGAGTTTAAATAAAATTTTGAGATATCAAATGAACTGCTTTTCATTTTATTGTATGCAGTTCTGGCATTTAATATGTCTGCAGTACTGTGTGACTGCTTCCTCACCTGAAAGGAAAACTTGTCCATACCCAGTCTGCTCTTTGCTCAGAGGCAATCACGAATATTTCTATGCCCTTGCCTCTGCTGGAAGTGTCTTATCATGGGGCCACAGTGTGCCAGGCTGCCTGTATCCAGTGTGTCCAGGCATCCAAGAATGTTACTTATTTTGTTTGGAAGAATTTTGGTACCAAGGATTTGCTTCTTAAAGTCAGAAGTCTTTTGTCAATTGAAGTTTTGAATTTGTTGAAAATTCTTAATAATTACGTGGTGTTTACTACCAACTCAGATGTCAAGTTTTCTGTGATTTGCTGAGTCAATTTCCAGAAATTTCTTCTTCCTGTGGCACTTTTTGCAGGTCTTGAAGTTTATTGTTAGGAGGTTATTTCTGGGATCCTCCTACCTTGAATGTCTAGTTGTGCTAGGTAGATGTTCTTCAAAAGGCAGGCCTTACTACAGATCAGGATTCAACCCTACCTTCTTCACCCAGGGGTGTTCAGGACACCTCAATCTTCTGTCTAATAGGTGCCCATCTCCACTGGGCTCCTCCCATTGCCTGTTCCAGGATGCTGATGAAGGCCTGCACTTCCTGCTTCTTTTTTTTCTTTTATTCTTTTCTTATTCATTACATTCTGACCAGTTTCCCCTCCTTCCACTCTTCCCAATTCCTCCTTACCTCTCTCCCCAAGATCTACTCTTCCTCTATTTCCCTTAAAAAAAGCAAGCCTCCCAGGGATATCCACCAAACATGGCCTAACAAGTTACAATAAGGCTAGACACAAACCCTCATATCAAGGCTTGACAAGGCAACCCAGTAGGAGGACCAGGGTCCCAAGTGCAGGCGAAAGAGTCAGAGACTCCTCCACCCCCACTGTTAGAGTCCCACAAGAGCACCAAGCTACACAGCTGTAAGGTATTTGCAGAGGGCATAGCTCAGACCCATACAGGGTCTATGATTGTCATTTCAGTCTCTGGGAGCCCCTAGGAGCCTTGCTTAGCTGATTGTGTGGGGTATGTTCTCCTGGTGTCCTCTACCCCTCTAGCTCCTACAATCCTTCCTCCCCCTTTTCTGAGGGCTTCCCCTGATTCTGCCTAGTGTTTGGCTATGGGTCTCTGTATCCTCTCCTATCGGTTGCTGGTTGAAGCCTCCCTGATGACACTTGGGCTAGGCACTGATCTATGAGTATAGCAGAATATCATTAGCAATCATTTCATTGACTTTTTTTCCCCAGTCGTATTTGGTTTTTATCCTGGGTCTCTGAGCTGTCCTGCCTCTGGTTCCTGGCTATCCAGGCAGTGTCAGACATGGGCTCCCTCTCATGGTGTTGGCCTCAAGTTGGACCAGTCATTGGTTGGCCACTACCAGAAGTTCTGCACCATCACCCCAGCACATCTTGCAGGCAGGACAGATTGTAGGTTGAAGGTTTTGTGGCTGGGTTATTATTTCCCAGTCCCACTGCTAGGAGCTTTGCCTGGTTATAGAAAATGGCAAGCTTGGGCTCTGTTCCCCACATTGCTAGGTGACTTTGCTAGAGTCACTCTTGTAGATTCGAAGGAGTTTCCATTGCATTATGTTTCTACATCTCCCCCAAATGCTCCAACTTCCAGTCTCTCCCAGTATCCTCTCCCTCTGTCCCTCCCACCCCTGCCTGATCCCTCCTGTTCCCATCCCCACCTGCCCCCAGTACATTCACAAATCTATTCAGTTGCTGTAGATATCGCTCTATATGCTGTGAATGTATTGCTCTGATTGCTTAATAAATAAAGTGCTGATTGGCCAGTAGCCAGGCAGGAAGTATACTATAGGCAGGATAAACAGAGAGGAGGATTCTGGGAAGTGGAAGGCTGAGTCAGGAGACACTGCCAGCCGCCACCACCATGAGAAGTAGGATGTAAAGATACCAGTAAGCCATGAGCCATGTGGCAAGGCATAGATTTATAGAAATGGGTTAATTTAAGAGATAAGACCTAGATAGCAAGAAGCCTGCCATGATCATACAGTTTATAAGTAATATAAGTCTCTGTGTGTTTACTTGAGTCTGAGCAGCTGCACTGCTTTATTTCCCCTTCCCAGGGAGATCCATGCATCTCCCCTTGAGCTCTCCTTGTAACTTAGCTCCCTGGATCTGTGGATTGTAACATGGTTATCTTTCACTTAATAGCTAATGTCTACTTACAAGTGAGCACATACCAGGTTTGTCTTTCTGGGTCTGTGTTACCTCGCTCAGGATGATCTTTTCTAGTTCTGTCCATTTGCCTGCAAATTTCATGATGTCATTTTTAATAGCTAAGTAATACTCCATTGTGCAAATGTAACACATTTTCTTTATCCCTTATTTGGTTGTGGGACATCTAGATTGTTTCCAGTTTCTGGTTATTATGAATAAAGCTGCAATGAACATGTTTGAACAAGTGTCCTTGTGGTAGGATGGAGCATCCTTTCAGTATATACTCAAGAGTGGTATAGCTGGGTCTTGAGGTGGATCAATTCCCAATTTTCTGAGGAACCACTATATTGATTTCCATAGTGCCTGTACAAGTTTGCACTCCCACCAGCAATGAAAGAGTGTTCCCCTTGCTCCACATCCTCACCAGCATGAGCTGTCACTTGCATAATCTCTGATGCCTAGCACAGATTCACACAATCAAAGATTCTGTCTTATGTTTTACTGCATGTATTTAAACCATGCAATGTGTTACAAGGTATGTAGGAGCTGGATTTCTCCAGAAGTAACTTGGAACATAAGTGGAAACTGATCAGAAAGAGTGGGAAATGGGATGTATTCAAAAGTTTGCAGCTTCCTGCAAGCAAAGGGACCAGGTTGGGACTCAGGCTGCTCAGCTGGCAGAGCCTCACATTTTCATTTGTTTCGTTCTAAGAACTTGGGGTGGCTCAGTAAGGACAGAGTGCCACCTTGACACCAGTGGCCTGGAGCTCAGAGAATAAGGTTCTGGGGCTCATGGGTCTCCCTACCCTCCATGCTGCTGTCATTAGAAGTGGTGACAGGGATCTGGATTAATTTCTTACCCACCTGTAGTTTTGAGTTTTGACCCTTCTCTCTGCCTCTCTCCAGCTCAAGCCCAAACCTGGCTCTGATTCAAGGAACAGCCAGGAATACATGTAGAGTGTCAGACTAACTTTGGAGACAGCTTAGACCACCTGCCCTGTCACAGCTGTGACAGGTTGCTGGTGAGGACGGCCTCCAGGTCAGCAGTTGGCACACCGTCAGCATCTTTCTGGCTGCCGATTCCTTTTCATTCTGTCATTGTTTCCCTGGGTGTTGATGTGGTAAGTCCTCATTTGGACACAGTGGGAAGAGTGAAGAAGCACAGATCAAAAAATTAAAATGGCCTCAACTCCATTCACCTTAGGTGAGTTCAGGTGTCCCCTCCAGCACAGGCCGCACATGAGTGAATGGTAGGGTGTGTTCTGCTCAGACACTGCCTTTGCATTTCATCTTTGTAGTGGCTTCTTGTCAGCTTCACAGGATCCGGACTCTCCTAGAGACAAGCCCCTCACCACACTTTGAGGAATTATTAAGCCTCTGGCCACACTGTCTGTCTGTGAGGGATTATGTTGATTAGGTTAATTGAGACGGGTGGTATTTAGGTCCTCTGCTTCCTGATTGTGGTTGTGATGTGACCAGCAGCTTCAAACCCCGCTGCCTTGACTTCCCTGTCAAGACGGATTGTGTCTTAACCTGTGAGTGGAAATAAGCCCTTTCTTCCTTGAATTGCTTTGTCAGGGTGTTTTACCATGGGAAAACAAACTAAGATAGCCCCTTTAAAATGATGGTCTGTAGACTTCAACAATAAGCCCACACTGTCAGCCTCCACCATCGTCCTCCTGGATATCTGTAGGATAAGGTGGCAACCAAGAGCAGGTGGGCTCTGGTGGGCTGTCTCAGCTTTGCCCATCCCTCATCCGCCCCATTATCAATCACATGGCCAATGTCCATGTATTTCTGTTGCTGTGATAAAACACCATGGCCAAGTGTCTTAGTCAGTGAACCTATTGCTGTGAAGAGACACCATGGCCATGGCAACTTTTATAAAGGCAAACATTTAGTTGGGGTGGCTTGCAGTTTCAGTGCTTTAGTCCATTATCATTATGGCAGGAAGTGGGGCAGCGCACAGGCAGACATGATGCTGGAGAGGTAGCTGAGAGTTCTACATCTGGATCAGCAGGCAGCAGGGAGAGAGAGCCACTGGGCCTGGCTTGAACATTTGAAACCCCAAAGCCCGCCCCCAGTGACACTCTTCCTCCAACAAAGCCACACCTATTCCAACAAGGCCATGCCTTCTAATCCTTGTCAAGTAGTGCCACTTCCTAATGACCAAGCATTGAAACCTATGAGCCTATGGGAACCATTCTTATTCAAACCACCACAGCACGGCAAGCTATAGAAAGAAAGGTTTGTTTGGGTTTATGGTTCCGGAAGGGCAAGCGTTCATCACCATCATGGCAGGCTGGCATGGCAGCAGGTAGCAGGAACAACAGTTAAAGCCACATCTCCACTGGAAAACAGGAGACAGAGAAAATTAACTCTAAATGGCGTGAGTTGGGTTTTTTGTTTTTGTCTTTTTTTTTTTTTTTTGAAATCTCTAAACCTGTTCCAGAGAACAAGGCCACACTTCCTAATCCTCCCTAAATAGCCACCCAGTGGAGACCAAGTATTCAAATGTCTGAGACTATGGGGGTCATCTCATTTAAGCCACCACAGTTCTGTTGCTTTCCTAGAGACTTAACCATGTGACCCTGGAGTGTGCTCCTGTCTTCGGATGCCCGGTGGGTATGGACTGCCTGTACAAGCAGAGCCATCCTTGTGCAGGGAGGCTTCTGTTTGACTTATGCTCTGAGAAAGTGCCAGGCATGGCTTTCTGTCCCCAGGTTCTTACCTGCCAGTGTGAATGCTTTTGCTTTTGCTTCCTGTGATGGTTTGAGAAAGAGGGGCCGGGATTTGAGGCTCTGGATCCACAAGCTGCCCACGTGCAGAGCCAGTGTGTGCACTCAGTCATGCAGGTGCAGCTCTGAGCCAAGTTGAGCCAGGGGAGGCAGCAGGATGGAACCATTTTCTGCTTCAACTGGGGCCCTGCACCATATGGCCAACTGTACAGGAATAAGGAAAATGTCTGAGGCTTTCTCAGCAAGAACAGAGATTGTGACAATCACCAAAAGAAAGAATACACTTCCACTGCCGGGACCTGGTGTGCTTGTGTCTATGGAAGGGGTGGTCATCCTTAGGAGGCTGTATGCAACACTGAGGAACTGAGGGGAAGCTGTCTTCTGGGGTCTGGAAAGATCATATGCTGGTGAAAGCTTCCATGCCTTTCCAGAGCTCCTGCTTTCCTCTGTTCCTTCCTCCAGTTGAGTTGTGTTTGCTAATGGGGCAGAACAGTGGATTCACATCTGTTTAAGATAATGGGCTTTTCTGCAGAAAAATGCAGAGAAAAATCTGACTCTTCTTTGATAAGTAATTTCCTTCCTTGTCTGCCCAGTAAGTCAGTCAGCCACTCACCACTCAGGAGCCCTTGCTGCAGAAGTCTGGATAATCCGAAGTGAGTGCAGGGAGGCCACCTCTTCCCAGGACACAGTGGCTATCAGTGGGCCAGGCCACTAGCCCTGATCCTCCCTTGGGATAGTTCCCTCAGGAGCTGGCCTGGGGTGTGATTAGGACCTCAGAACAAACAAAACCTCTGCAGGGCAGTAGGCTCAGTCCTGCTGGGGATTTGGGCAAGTCTTAACATCTGTTGAATGGCCTCACTCTCCGATCCAGGGGGACACACTCTTTCCTCTTGTGTGTCTATGATAAGGGCAGCTGCTGTGCCTCTGGAATGCATCTAGGTCAAAACTCCTTCCCAGACAGACATGGAAGGGAGGCAGGGCGATCCTGGGAAGAGAGGATTAGCTTGTGTTGGTTCTGTTAGAACTTTGCAATATATGGCCAGGCCATATGAAGCCATGTGGGTGTGAATTTATTAGTTCTTGGGCAGTCACTTGAGCAGGGAGGTGCCATAGTGACTGTGCAGATGGGAGAGAGATGCCAAAGGCTGGGACCAAGCAGATGGTGGAAGGTGCTGTGGAGAAGTCGGATTTGGATCAACCTCATTTAAAGGTACAGGCAGCAGGCTTGTTAGCAGAATGTTCAGGTGTGAGAGCAGTGTGGAGTCAAAGGTGATCACCAAGATGTCACTCTGAGCAGGAAGAATGCATTGATTCCTGGGCAATCTGGGTTCTGCTCATATGGAGCAGAGTGGCCTTTCTGTCCCTGATTCTTCTTGTGAGTGCCAACTTCCTCTCCCTTCCTTAAACAAGATTCCTCTAAGTAAGATGTGCATACCTGCCAATCAAAATCTCTCTCCCAATTTCTTTTGAACTCAGTTCTGGCAAACTTTGACCTTCCCATAACCTTGAAGCTGCTCCTGTCAAGGTCACCCGCATCTTGTGTTTTCCTGTTTCTAAAGGGCACATTTCCTGTGTTGCTATTACAGACCCTTTGTCAGCATCTGACAGCGTTCATCACTTTCTTCATCGTGTGTGTGTGTGTGTGTGTGTGTGTGTGTGTGTGTGTGTGTGTGTGTGAGTGTGTGTCTACTTTCTACAACATAGCTGCATAGGTGGACCTAACTGTAGACAGGTAATTAAGGTATAAGTCACATATCTTACAACTCACCCATTTGCAGCATGCAATGAGTGATTGATTCTAAAGCCAGGGTCAGGCACCTATCACTACAAACAGCATCAGAAAGTCCATGCCTGAAAAGGAGCCATCATCCCCTTCCCCACACCATGCCTGGTCAGGTCAGCCCCACTTTGCTGTATGCCGTATTCCATGTCCTGAGCTGCTCCCTCTCTTCTCTCTACATGAGCTGAGCAGACTCAGTCCTGGGGTCCCCTTTCCCAGTCCACACTCTACTACCACAACTCAGCTGTCAAAACTACCCTGTCTCACAGCTTCAGTCACTACCCCACAAATTCTGCTTGGCCTGACCCCTCCCCTGACTCCAGACTCACATGCCAAGATGTCTGTGTGACATTGCCACTGGCATATTTAATGTCCACATTGCATCAAATGGATCCCAAACTGCATTCAAACATCTTTATCATTTTATTGAGTAAGCTATAATTTTTATTGTACTCATTTTTCTCAGGTGACATCTGGGGAAAAAGGATAACAGAAAGGGGCTCTCTGGCATGGAGAATGGAGATGATCAAGCTTTGCAGAGTGGCTGTGGGGCAGGGCAGGGTACAGGTTCCTGGAAGCTCATGCCAGGACTCTAATAGAAGCCTACTGGAAATAGGGAGGAGCCTGTGGCATCTGCAATGTCAGCTTTGTACTGTGGATCTGGTGTGGCCGCTATTAACCTGTCAGCATATAGTCACCAGTTTATGGAAGATTCATGTGAAACTGCAAACATGTCCAAGACAAGCAACTAGCTGAAAAGTAGCCAAGGGTGTGAACAGACATTTCTTTAAAGAGATGTTTCAATGTTGGGTGGGAACGGAAAGAAATACTCAGCATCATTAGCCACCAGAAAAGTGCCAACGAACACAATAATAAGATACCATCTCACCCTTCATCTTAGTTACTTTTCTGCTGCTACAGTAAAACATCATGACCAAGGCAGCTTATAGAAGGAAGAGTTTATTTGGACTCATGGTTCCACTGGGTGAGATGGGAGAAGAGGACAAAGGAAGACCCAGGGCTCCTTTTCAGGCATGGACTTTCTGATGCTGTTTGTAGTGATAGGTGCCTGACCCTGGCTTTAGAATCAATCACTCATTGCATGCTGCAAATGGGTGAGTCGTAAGGTATGTGACTTATACCTTAATTACCTGTCTACAGTCAGGTCCACCTATGCAGCTATGTTGTAGAGAGTAGACATACACAGACACACACACACACACACACACACACACACACACACACAGAGAGAGAGAGAGAGAGAGAGAGAGAGAGAGAGAGAGAGAGAGAGAGAGAGAGAGAGAGAGAAAACTTCATGTGTGCAGAAGGGAGACACTCCAGATCCCAACATTGAAACATCCCTTCTGAGGGTAGAAAAGGCAAGAGTGGTCTGCCTTCAGAAATGCTTGTAGGATCTCCTTCACTTCAGTCCCCTAGAGGGCCAGCACTTGGAGGTACTAACCAGCCTGTGGCTGCCTTGGAAACCAATAAAAGCAGAGCTCTACCCACCTTAACAGGAAAAGCCAGGAGAGGGAGGGTACTGTCTTCCCACCTTTCATCCTCAGTTCTTTGGGAGACTCCAGCACTTGGGGACTTGGCAGCCTGGATTTCCCAGAAATGCCCATTGTTTCTTCCAGACCAGGAAGCATCCCTGTTAGTGGATCAGGGCCATGATCCTCGCTCCTGTGTGGCTCCCTCCTTTGTTTATGCCAGGAACACAGAACAGCTGAGTAAAGATGACACCGTGTCCCCAGCATGTCCCCAGCCCTGAGGAGGAGTGAGAGGAGCAGCCTGTGTGCTTAGAAGCAGACTAACCAGGGTACTGGCAACACGATGTCCAGAGCTATCCACCTGCCCACCCAATGGGGACTTCTTGCTCAGGCCTCTTGTAGGGTTAAGTCTGTCCCTCTACAACTCACTTAGCCTTGCTTCCCTGACCTGATGAAAATGTCCCAAGTCCCCCCCCCCCTTTCCCCCACACTCACAGCTCTCCATTCCTTGTTTCCAGCTCTGTACTCAGGCAGCTCTGTATCAGGACTGTTTAACTACTAGCTGACTGGAATCCATCACTCCAGTCACTTGGGAAGGGCCCACTCCAGTCCTGGCCACTGGGCTGGAGGTTTCTACAGGGGATTGGTGTCCATGTGGTATGGCTAGTGGTTGTCTGGCTCTGCTGAGCTTTACATGCCTGCCATGGATGGCAATATGGACGGGTAGTGTGAGATGTCCTAATGGGCATAAGGGCACCGAAGAACAAAGGAGCTCGTGAGATAACCGGGCACTCAGGGAACTAAAACTAGTTTCAACCTCTTGGGTTTTATTTTTTTTAATTTATTATTTTAAGCCTATTAACAAGCTATAATGTTGGCTGTTATTCCCCAAAATAATTAATCATAGACAAACTCAGAATTCCAAAGAGGTTAGGCCAGGCAACCCCACCTAATGGATTAAATACTGTAATTAATATCGCTCCGGTGCCTCCTCTCCTTGGACTCTTTAATTACATTCTGCAGACTATTTTCCAGCCTGTGGCAGAGTCACGGTTTCTGCACCCCAGGCTGGTGGCAGTCATACCAATGAGCCCCTCCCAGGGGAGCTCAGGCCTGGCAGGCTTCCATCAGCTCAGGTCCATCGCCAAGAAGACCGTGAGTCCTTTGACAGGAGGATTAGTTCCTGTTGGGTGTAACTGACACTGATGGTCCCATGGTGTGGCTTGTGTCTGCAGCAAGAGCTTTCCAAGCTTGTCCTAGTGACACTGCCACAGCCCCACAGTGTTATCTCCTTCTTTGTGTTCTGTCCCCCACCTGGGTTCTTCTCTACACTTGACTCTTCCTGTTATCATATTGCTGCTCTCCGGAGTGTCGAGGGCAGGATGATGTTGGGCCACTCTGAGCAGTAGTTGCAGAGCAAGCTGGATTCCTCACAGGAAGAGACGTTCAGGTCACCAGGCTATCACCAAGCTCCTCTGTAGGCCGGAGCACCTGGATCATTTGCTTAAACAAGCACTTTGCTACTTCCCTACTACACTGTAACCTCAACGACAACAGTATTTGGAAGCCTCTTCAGCCAGCCGCTCACTCTGACCTTACCCTGATCTTAACCTCTATAAGAGTGTGTTCATCACACTCTGACACGTCTGAGACCACAGTCTGGCCGTGGCCAGTGGGGACTGAAGCATAGTGGGGAAGCTGGCTGAGCTTCCTGGAGCTGTTCTTCCCAGAGCACCTGAAATCTAACCACCTTTCCGTACTACGGAGAGCAGAGCCCCACACTCACATCCATCACACGTGACCACTCAGTACTACAGAGAGCAGAGCCCCACACTCACATCTATCACACGTGACCACTCAGTACTACAGAGAGCAGAGCCTCACACTCACATCCATCACACGTGACCACTCACCTGGGTTCCTACATTGCAGGGAAACTTCTGTCTCTGTGTGTGTCTGTCTCTCTCTCTCTTTCTCCCTCCCTGCCTCTCTCCTTCCCTCTCAAATGCCTGAAGCCCCTGAGGCCTGAGCCTTTGACAAGGTAGAATGCACGCAGCTCTTCCCCTGGAATTTTCTTGGCTTTTTATATTTATCTTAATCGCATGAACCACACTCATGGGGCTGAAGACCGAGGGTCTCCTGCCTCAAGGAGTCCCTGAGCCCCTCCTCTCTTAGCTGGTGCTTTTACTTTATTCTTTACATACTAACTAGATTGTTGAGATCTTTGAGAATTAGTTTGTCACCTTTGAACACTCGCCCTTGGCACTCAGTGAGAGATGAAGTTCATATTGACTGTTGCCATATAAGGGAGTGATCTCCTTCTAGGTACCAAGACATCCAAAGCAGAATAATCCGTAGTAGCCAGTTCTGTGACTCATGCTTCGTGGGTCAAATGGAGTTCTCTGGGGCATGGGTGTTCTCCTGCTGATACCAGTCACCAGCTTCTGGGTTTGGTTCACATTAGACTCAACAAAAGGCAAACCTACATGTGAGTCTGAGATGTGCCTCTCTTAGAATCCCAGCAGTCATAGGCTTAGACCTCTGTGGGGCTGTGCTTGAGGGCTTCTTAGTCATCACTGCCTTTAGCTGAAGGGCCTGCTAGACTCCAGCATCAATTTTCATTTTTACAAGGTCTTGTATCTGGCCTTTGGTTCAGACCTCATTCCACTTTGAGAATCACTTACCAACAGAGGGTTCTGTAGCTTGGGTATGGTTGAGCTTGTCTCCCAAAGGTGCTATGTGAGAGATTTGGCCCTCAGAGTGGCAGACTGAGAGGTGATGGAACCCTTAGAAGTCGGAGCCTAGTGCAAAGTAGCTAGGTCGATGGGAGACCGCCCTTGGAAGGAACTGATGCTTTTCTCATTAGTTCTCATGGGAGGGCAGTTGGAACAAACAAACAAACAAACAAACAAATAAATAAAAAAAAGAGAGAAAGAAACACCAAATAAGACAGGCTCTTTTCTTTCAGACCTCCTGTCCCTCTCTAGGATCTTCCACTTCCTCACATTCTCACCATCTTGCCATTCACCATGATGTGATACAGCCGGGGACCCCTACCCGAGCCTACACAATGCTCTAGTACTTAGGGTACTATAAAGTACCCAGCCTTGGGAATTTTGGAAAATGTGCTAAGACAAGAAGATAGGAAACAAAAGCCATTTTTCCCTAATTCAGCAAGGCTTAGTCGCTCTGCATTCGACCAGCAAAGTGAGCAATCCTTTGTTTGGTTTATCAACTTACATCTAACTGTAGGCAATCTACAGAAGCCAGCTGACATCCTTAGGATGTCCTGGAAGCCACCTTCTAAGGTCTTCAAGTCGTCATGCTGGGTCCTCCAACAGTAGCTTGGCTGACTGTTTTGAGGCCACCTCCCATGGAGCTCTTCTGCTTCTGAATTTTCCTTCCTCACATTTAGGTTTACCAGAAGTTTCCTCACAAATTCTCCAGCATTCATTTCCTACTGAGTCCTGAGGGAAAGTTTTGTAGTAACTTTTTTTATGTTCAGCTTGAACTGTAGTTCTTTTCTGTATTTGTTTTTTGTTTGTTTGTTTTTTGTTTTTCGAGACAGGGTTTCTCTGTGTAGTTTTGGTGCCTGTCCTGGAACTCGCTCTGTAAACCAGGCCGGCCTCGAACTCACAGAGATCTGCTTGGTTCTGCCTCCCAGGTGCTGGGATTAAAGGCATGTGCCACCACTGCCCAGCCTTTTCTGTATTTGTTTCTGAGCCAGGCACCCACAATTGTATAATAAACACCCCCAAAACACAGTGGCTCAAAACAACCTCCGTGGCTTACCTTTCTGGTCCCACATACTGGGAATGGGCTCCTTAGGGCACTTGGCTTGCTGGCTATATGCTGTGATGCCTCTCTCTCAGCTGTGATGTTTTGCCTGTAGGCTGAAGGACCCAGGGTGGTATCACTGACCAGCCTGAATGATCATGTGCCTCTCATCTCCATGGCCACATTTCTCATGTGGAGGTTGAGATATTAGCTAAGATAGAGTGATAAGGTTGAGAATAAGGGTGACCAAGGTGGAATGGCAGGCTTTTATTGATTAGCCATGGTGAGCTGAAGTTTGGTAATTTTTCCATTGGTCATGGGTACAGTTTTGAAAGATAGTTTTTCTTCTTTCATGAGAATATTTTGATCTAGTGGCTTGCTATTTAACAGGTGGTCAAGTTGGCCTGGGAGATGAGCAAATAACTCCAACAGTGTTTCTGTTTGGAATTGTGGTAAGTCTGATGGGCTTTCAGATAGTTCAGTGGAAAAGACACAGGGTAGCTCCAATGGGCAATGGGCCAGGTCAACCTGTCACAGTCCTCAGGGAACCATGTTTTAAATGACCAACATGTCCACAAGCAGAGCCAAACAGAAACTGACCTATAGGTCAGGGAGGTAAACGGGACAGACACAATGATGGTAGAGATGCCTCCTCACCCCTTTCCAGTCACCCATCCACCTGTGGGACCAACCAAAGACTCAGCATTTCTGGCGAGCATGGCTTAAATTCTTCAGATGAGCCTGGACAGCTCTTCTTATAACCCATGCAGCAGAGTTAGGGCCCTAGAGTACAGCTGTTCGGAGGAAATAACCTATTGCTCAGCTGTGTGTTTTTCAAGTCAACCCAGAGCAAGTGCTGGGATTTTGCTGTGGCGGCTGCTCTGACTCTAGGGCCGTGGGACAGATTTGGTGGCACAAGGGTCTTCCTCTGTAGCAGTCTTCTCTGTGTTCACTCCCTAATACTGAGAGATTTGGGGGTCTAGTAGAGGTCGTTTGTGTAGCTATGTGGAACCTCACCAATTTTCACTTGGTTCCAGATCTGAAAACATTCTGGCCAGTGGCCTAACTCTGGGTTTTCTGGCAGAGCAGTTGAGAAGGTTACAAGGATGAAAACAGAAGAAAACACGAGGTGTGCCTTTAGTGGGTAACAGGCATGGGTCCAGGGTTCATTGCCTTGTCCCCTGGCACCTGTCTCTGTTTGGAGTGGTTAGAGGGACAACAAGAGAGGACAAGCCCAACCCACATACGACTTCAAGTTTCTACTAGCTACTGTCCCACTGGCAAGTGCAGGCCTGCTGGTCACACCTGGGGTCAGAGAGGGAGGGGCATGCAGAAGGAATGGGCTCAGAGAGTTCTACTCATCTTAGGGACCATCATTGATGACCCAGTCTCTAGAATGAAGCCCTGCATAGTATCCCACACAATCATCCTTAGTTTCAGATATTTAATGACTAAGTGTCCTCTAAATAAATTGTAATGAAAATAAAAACACTTAAACTTCACGTTCTCTATCCATAAAGTGATGAGCATCTTCTGTAGAGTGGTGATTCTCTTGCCTGTAACTTGAGGCTCTGTTGCAAATTGCTATTTTCTATTATAAATCTGCATTTTCTAGTACGACTGTTTCCATCTTTCTGAGGCCTAATTTCTGCTGCTATGCTTTGCTTTCATATTTTCAAGTGTGCTAATAATTACATTCTGCCTTAGACATGCCAACAAGTTTTATGGTTTTGTTCACAGACTAATCCCACAAGTTAACAAATAGGCACATTTTGATAATATGACTAGGTAGATGTCATTCCACTGAGAACCACAATCTCTGTGACAGTGTTTGCATCCAAGTCATATGGACACACCTATTCATCTCTTATGTGCCTAAGATCATGCCATCCTCTAGGCTGTGAAAAGATCAATGCCTTAGTTCTTTAGACACTTCATTTGCCCATCCACCAATGTGTCCTTCCTGTATCCCCTCCCCTCCCTATGTAAGTCACTTATTCCTGGTCTCAAGAAAACTTGGTGAGGGTGTATCTGCACCAGAAGCTGTACTAGGCACTTGGGATAAAAGCCCCAACTCTCTGCTCTCAAGGGTTGGGGAGCAAAAAATGATAGATGATAAGATCAACCAGCTCCAGGAACTGATTCCATCTATGACTGCCCTCTGTGGACAAGCCAGTCTCCACTTGCCTAAGGGAGTCTCAGGGATGCAGCTATGTGATCTGAGCTTGGCCCTGGCATCTGATGCTGGACTCCCAGTGCTGCTTCCAACCACATCCAGGCTTAGAATGAGCATAGCAAGGAAAGCGTCAGGCTTGGAATGTGTTCTGAAATAAGGCTGTGCAATTCTCCCTAGGGTTAATGATATAGGGCCAAGCCAATGACTCTGCTCCTGGGATGAGTGGGGCCCACTTGCATTCTGGGTACCAGTTTATCCATGGCAGTCTGAGAAGAGGGCTATTGACCTTGTTCACATTTCCTGTTTATGACCCTATTTGGTGTGCACCTGTTTGGTGGAGGAATTCTCTTTTCTTTCCTTTTTTTTTTTTTTTTTTTTTCTGGAACACTTTAAGAAGCTCCCCCATTCCAGGGCTTAGGGTCCTAGAGAGAAGGTTTTGTCTTTGTCCCAAGGCTAGTGCTGGTACCTCTAAACACCAGGCAGATGGTGCTATTCTGAGTGTGCAGGAGCCTGGGCAGGAATTCAGTGACAAGGTTTCTACCTCCCCGGAAGCAATCCCAGGTTTCTACCTCCCCGGAAGCAATACCTGCCTAGCATTCCTAGTGTTTACGGTCTGCAGCGTTAAGCCCATGGAAATCCCTCTGTAGAGATGGCTGCCAGACTCTCCTGTCCTCTACCCCATCATCTCTGGGGTCAGCTCTGGTGTGCTGGGATGTAAATGGCCATCCTGCCTGGCAGACAAAACCCACAGATTTGTGGCTGTGTTTGATGTTCATGAAAGGTGTTAGGTAAGCACCACACTTGTCTCCAATATTAGACCACTTGTCAAGGTTGCAAAGAGCTTTCTTTAAAGGCACTAAACAAACAAATGGATAGCAAGGGGGAGGATTCCTTTATTTTAGGAGATAAGATGCATGCTGACATTTAATTCTCATTTTACTCTGGGCATCACTATAAACATCTTCTGCGGGATGCTCTTTGCTATGTGCATATCTTTGGTCCCACATCAGCAAACAATTTATAAGGTGTTGTTTATTTTTAATATCTGATAAAGGCTGCCTCCAACTGAAGGCTTGGAGTTACATTTCAGAAAAGCAACTGTAACCTTCCTTCTGCTGGAGTAAGAAGGAAAGACCCTTTCAGGGCTTGATCTCTGAGCTTCATCCTGTCTCTCTTCTGTGAGGTCTGTGCTGTGAGCCTGGGTCTCTGGAAAAGTAGCATGTTGCTTGGCACCAGAGGAAAGGCATGCATGACCCTGGCCCTTGGGTGCATAAGCTTCTCACAGTCCAAGTATTGCAGACAGGGAGGCAGAGAAGGGAGGTGGCCCCCAGGTGAGCAGGGACATCAGCATGCAGCCGGGTTTCACAGGAGACAGTACAGTGACCAGAATGACAGACTCTGTTCTACACTAGATGGGAATGGTCCCAGATAGCAAAGTGCTGGGTCAGCATGAACCTACCTGTGTGAGGACAGGAGGCTAATCCTGTCTGGAGCAAACACCACAGTGTTGGGTGACAGCTTATACCTGACTGTATGAAGCAGGAGGATGAACCTCTCTGGGGCAGACATCATTGTACTGAGCTTGAGTGTATACTTGCCTGTGTGCTCGAGTGTATACTTGCTTGTGTGATGTATGAGACTAGAAGGCAGGAGGTTGGATTCGCTTGTCTAGGGTAGCTGCGAAGGCTATTTCTAGCACAAGACCCTCAGCATTTCTGGAAGGATCTTTATCAGGGTTCCAAATGGAAGTTTTTCTGTTTCATAGAGTCAGGGCACACAGAGGGTACACACAGAGACAGGGGATATGGAGAGGCTACTCGCAGATGCAAGTGCAGCTTCCCAAAGCCCCTGCCTTGGGGAGAATTTCCTCCAAGCTTCCTATGACCATGGTAAAGTCTCTTCTAGGATGCTAGCCTCCCCTGTTGAACTGCTGTCATCCTGTACACAGTGTATGGACAGTGGGAAGCCAGACCTTGGGTGTGCACTGGGATTCCTGCCCAGAACACTGCCCTGGCTTGGAGGACCAGCCTTCCCTGCAGTCTAGGGGAAAGCCTGACCCAGCACTTTCTATGGACTCACCTCTGGGTAACATTTACAGCAGAAGAAGAATCCTTCCTTGCATTCTAGTAGGGCATGGACTTCTTACTGAAGTGATCATACTAACTGGAGGGCCTGTGGGAGCCATCTGCTGTCCCCTGTCCTGGTGGATCCAGGTGGGTGGGAAAGAATGCCCTGAAAGGCATGGAAGGCAATCATGGGCCGGGATGCCTGAGCTCTGAGCAGCGAGAGAATCCAGCAGAACCAGATGTTGCTGTCCTTGATGGTTACTTGACTTGTCTAAAACACAAAGGTGTTTCTGGTGAAGATAAGACAACTTCCTGCAGCATGCTTGGTGAGGAGAGCTCTCTGGGAGGATGTGGTAGTGGAGGCTGGGGGTGGGAGTTATTGAGCAAACGTCTAGTAGGAAATCAACAGAATATGTAAACAAAGAAAGCAGGGATCACGAGCAAACAGTGTGTACTCAGGGAGCATGAAGACGGGGTACTGACATGTGCAAACTGTGAGGGTCAGTAGGTGAAGACCTTTCTGCTGACTAGTGCATCCAGAAGAGGAGGAGCTGGGTTGGCCCAGCTGCAGAGCTGACATTTTATACCCCTCTGACACTTAGCCCCATATACTTCTCCTGACCCTGCTGACCTTTGACCAACGCTCAAGCAAAGGAGATGTGGTTTTTGTTTTTTGTTTTTTGTTTTTCTTCCTAATGGAAAGTCCTCGAAGTTGCAAGAAGGTAACTACACAGCATTATGCCAACTAGAACTTCCTCCCTGGCCTGCATTTTTTTAAAAATTTAATATCCCAACACAGGTCTGTGGCACAGTCCCACCCAGCAACCCTGGCTGCATGAGATTTTAGGGAGAGGTCCACTGTTTTCAGTGATCCTGCCATTCTGTGAAGTCCCCAGGGGGCACTCACCCAATTAGCTCTTGGGCTCAGTCAGCTGCAACTCATGGCACATTCAACCACCCTGTTCCTCCATGGGGTTCCCTCTCTTCTGACTCACACTAGACAAGGAGAGCAGACTGACCAGCCTCACATGTTCCAGAGCCATGCTGAGCTCTACCTCGAAAACAAAGCAGTCGGACTCACTCCAAGCATTCCTGTGGAGGAATGCCCCATTGGGGAGTCATGAGTACCATTCCGAGTATTACATGCTGATGTGATGGAGTTTCATGTGTATCCCTGAAACCTTCCTTCTACAGGTTTATGTAATCACATATGATGAAACCAAGTTTTTGAACTTGGAGGTATACTTATCTGTCTTGATTCATCCATTCACTCAGTCATTTACTCGTTCATTAAATTTGGTGATTACTTCTTAACTCTATGATAAACATGAACCACTGTTTTTGGTCCTTGGAAAAAGTTGGGACACAAAGATTTCTGTCTCATAGGGCTTCAAACCAGCAGGAAAGGCAGACACTGAAGGCAGGGTGTGCTGCAGTATACTAGAAGTGACAGGTATTCTAGAAAGTGGGCTGTTGGGGTCTAGGTGGTTCGTGATAGCCATGGCTTAGATTTTACCGTGTGTCTCTCTGGGCAGTCTGCTTAGTAAGGGAGACGGTTATACAAAGGCTAGCACTGCACACCTGCAGACCAGGGAGATACTAGGGAAGGAAGTAGAGGAGGTGGGCCGGGAGGCCATTAAAGACTGGGTTACAGAGGGGCTTGCCAGACAGCCATTTAGACTATGTGAGATGGGCCCAGGCAGGGCTCAGGGCAGAGGACTACCACAGAATGTCTGTCATGTCACCTCCCAGAACAGACCATGGGAGTGGGAGTGAGGCATGCAGACAAGTGTTAATAGGATGAAATATGTGGAAACAACGGATTGCTGAGCCCCACAAAGCGAGTGGATTAGACAGCCCTTTCCTTTGTGCCAGCCTGCAGGGACATGTGTATATGCTCTCACTTATCCACCTTAATACTCGTCTTCTCCGAGTATAAGCTCCTGGCGGAGTCTCATTATAGACACAATTACCTCCATTCGGCATCCCCACTCCTGGACCATCAGCAGCTGTGCTTCAAAATGGGCGAGAGCTGATGAAAAGATTTGCAGCTCTTCAACACAATGGGGATGGCTGTCGCCGAGCAGATGCCATTTTTAACTGTGAACAAGTTGAACAGGAGGATGTGTGGAAGGGTCCAGTAATGAATGGACATGGTACTTCTTCACGAGTGATTCTAAAGGCCCTGCTATGCTAACATGGCCTCTTAGTATGTCTCATTGTTGTTCAGAGGCTGCATTCTACGGCTAATGACTTAATAATTGTCTTAATTAAGTTGTTTGGGAAAGTGGCATAGTAACTTATTTACTGAGAACCATTGAATGGAGGTCCTGGTTGAATTTATTAGGTCCTGATATGCACACACATTGAGGGCTATCGGCCACTGAAGGGATACCACAACAAAAAGGTGTAGTTTACCCATAAGCAGGACATTGGTACCTTAGGAGACAGGCATATTGGAATTTGTTCTGGAGTCTCCTGTCACAGATGTTCAGATGAACTTCCCTTCATTACAGAGTCTCTTATTTACTCTGAGACATAGTTTGAAGTGTTGTTGGTATAGTTACTGCACAGATCTTTAATTAAAGGAGGTTACTTTGTATACATCTAGCTAGTGTTGCTGCTGATGCTGATTGTGTGTGTGTGTGTTTATATGTGGGGTACATGTGTACTTTGTATATGTGTGTAGAGGCCAGAAGTCAACCTCATGTGTTCCTTAAGAATGTTGTCTACATGCCTTTGGGACAAGGTCTCTCATTGACCTCAAACTTCCTGATTTTGTTAGGGTGGACCAGCATTCACCCTCCTGCTGCAGGAATCACAAACGTGTGCCACCACAAAAAAACAAAAACAAAAACAAAAACAAAAAAACAAAAACAAAAAAAAAACCAAAACAAACAAAAAAACTTTCTTATGTGGGTTTTGAGGATCAAACTCAGGTCCTTGTGTTTCCATGGCAATCACTTTATTGACTGACCTATCTCGCCAGTCCATAACTAATGCTTTAAAGTGACAGGTGGATGTGCTTTCAATTGATAGGTTTCCCACACAGCAGGAGGACCCAGAGAAGACTAGCAAGCTGACCACATCTAGCCCTACCAGCCAGCTGTGCCTCTCCCTGCAGCCTTTGGTGGCCAAGCAAGCCAGACCCCTTCTGTGCTACAGACACCTGGGTAGCTGGCTGGCCTCTACAGGGTCATGTCTCAGATGCTGACTTTTGAAACCTAACCATCTCTTGAGAATCTCCCTTATTGGTGGTGCAAAATCCAGTCAATTCTGTTCAAGTGTACCTGAGCATTCTAGAATTCTCAAACATCAATTTCTAAATCCCTTGCCTACCAACACTGCTTTTAGATTTTTGTCAGAGCTGGAGAGATGCTCAAGAACCCCTGTTACTCTTGTAGAGGACCAGGGTTCAATTCCCAGTACCGACCTGGTAATTGACAACTGTGACTCCAGTTCCAGGGAATCCAGGGCACCAGGCATACACATGGGACACATGCACACATGCAGGCAAAACACTTATACATAAAACAAATACAATAAATAATTAAAAATTTTGGCAGGGCACATACTACGTGCACAACTTTGTTTTTGTTTGTGGATCTTTAGGACACATTGCAAACATGTTTTTCATTAGGTCCAAAGTCAAGCCTCTTTGAAAAGCGTGCTGTGATTTTACATATTTAACGGGGGTCTATGAAAAAAGGCCCTGCCTCTGAGCCTCACTATCTGTAGGAGACTACTTCTCTGCTGGTCTGTGTTTCTAGAAGAGTCTGCAAGACTTTTTTCTGAGGTTTAATGTCTGTGGTTTGGTCATGTGGTCATCATGGTAATTATCATAGAAAATAACTCCGTTGGCACCTTTCTAGGCACAGGGCTTCAGTGGAGATGGTTTAGGTGTAACTGGCCATGTTGTTTCCTGTTTGACCTGTGCAGATGCAGACACTGTGAGTGGCTTGCCAGGTCCCTTGATATGCTGAACCTTCCTGGCCCACAGGAATCCTCCCCCCCCATCTTGCTCAGCATCTTCTTTCTACCTAGTGTGAATGTGGCAGGTCAGGGGACCCATAAAGCCTCCTTCCAGTGACTTCCTCCCAGCCTGTGGTCAGCCTTTAGCTTTGAACAAGAAAGCCTGAGTGGACTCTCTTGTTCCTGTGACAGCCAAGGCCAAGTTACAATCCTGGTCCCCTATTCTCACTGGGGAAAGACAGAAACCATAGTCTCTCAATGTTCCCTTAAGAAAGGCCATGATGATATATTTCAGCTTACCACGTTCAGACTTTGGTACGCCTCAAACCTAGCGAAGAGCAAAATTATCATTTGTAACAGCCAGGATCCATGAAATTATGTGAACAAATGTAGCCAAATAAGCTATGAAGCTTTCCAAATGTATGCTTCAGTCAGCATGGGTTCCGGGTACAGAGGTCAGGGCTGATGGGAATGGGAAACACAACCCAAAAAGAGGGCCTGAGGGTCAGTGGCCAAGAGTATTTAAACAGTGAAGCAATTTTTGAAAGTTTAATGCAGATGAAAATGGCAGATGCTGTTCAATATATTGTTGTTAGTTTCATAATTTATGTTTAATGTAACATTAAATGGATTATAAACTTATCTATAAAAAGCAGAATTAACTAAGGAAATGGATGAAATGAAAAGCAGAAATGAAAGAAAAAAGTCAGGACTGAGAAATGCAAAATCAAATTGAGCGTGTATGTGTATTTATATCTTAGTTATTAAAATATAACTCTCGTAGGGAGGTGTGGAGATGACTTAGCCAGAAAAATGCTGGTTCCTTAAGCATGAAGTCAAGTTCAGCTTCGCACCCACATAAAAGCCAAGCGTGGCAGCATGCATTTCGCCTTTAATCCCAGAGCTGGAAAGGCAGAGCGACAGCAGAATTCTTGTGGCCTAGTTGAATCCCCAGGTTCAGGGAGACATCCTGTCTCAATAAGGTGGAAAGCTAATGAGAAGGACACCTGACACCAACCTTTGGCTTCCACAAGCAAATACATAATGATTATGCCCCCCCACACACAATTATGTATGTGTAGATATATGTATATGCATATATTTATGTAATGGCTTAAACAAGCCAAGTAAAAGGGAATTCAAGAGTTAAAAACAGAGTAAGAGTAAAATCAAACAATAGAAACCGTAACAGTGACATCTTAATACTTCACTATGTGAGCTCCCTTCCTCCAAGATGTCTCCTCCTCCCTCCCAGTTCCTCCTTCCTTCAGTTCCTCTCCCAATACAACCCTCCCCTCCTTCCCACCATCACATGACGCCATGCTGGAGAAGCTGTGATATAACAGAGTGATAGACACTGTTGATGGCACAACAAGGCTCTGAAAACTCTCAGGGAGTCTGAATAACTGGCCTTACACTTGGTGTCCCCAACAGTGATTCTCCTGCAGAGAACTGAGGACACAGGGCTGTTTGTGGAGGTGGAAGTCACCATCAATTTCTTTCTACAGTGTTAGGGAAGAGGGAGATTCTTACAAGTCTCAACTCTGTGAAGCCTTTGAGAAGGCAACTTCCCAGGCTGTACAGTACTGTGCTATGTGGCTAGCACATGGAGGTAGGGCAGAACCAACCTTGGGAGTAATGTAATGGGAATGTTACAATCAAGGGTCTGCTGTTCCCCTGCCCTGGTCTTTGTGAATGAAGAGAGGGAAGGGGAGAGGTGAGATAAAGGTAAGGGGCTTTTTCTACTTCCTGGGATTTGAACCTGGAATGTTCCCAAGGACCTCTGATTTGAAGCTATGGTCCCCAGTGCATCAGTTTTCACAGGATGTCTTCAGAAGGTGAGTGGATCACAAGGACTCGCACCTTGTTCACAATGCTCTGATAGAATCACAACTGATGGTATTTGGGGAAGTGGTAGAAGCTAGGCGTGGACCTAGTTGGAGGAAGCAGAGCAGACCTAGTTGGAAGAAGAGTGTGAGTCCTTGAATAGGATAACTTGTCTCGGTCCCCAGCTACAAGCCCTTCTCTCTCCTTAGCCATGAGGTGAGTAGCTATCTACCACAGATTTTGGCTTGCTGTTTGTTCTATCTCAGCATAGGCCTGAAAAACACCAGCACAAGTAACCATGAAATGAAACCAAATCTTTCATCTTGTAAGACCATTTTGTGTGGTATTTTTTCACAGTGAGCGTAGGATGTCTTGTACAACAATACTATGTGTAGCTGCTTCCAAAGACAGACTCTGAAGCTGTTTACCCCCGAGTTCAGGCTCCTTGAGAGCCTGACAGCTGCTCTTTAGAAACTGACTCTTCTACATACTTTAGTTTAAAGAAAATGAAAGACATACATTTTAAAGCTTTTGCCGGGACTTGTCAGCTGGCATGGTTTTGGTGGTGGTGGTTGTGGGTTCTGTTTTTTTTTTCTTCCTGTTCGACTGGAATTGCACCTAGGACTTGTGTATGTTAGGCAACTGAACAACATGCTCTTCCCCATCTCTTCTTAACTTGTTTCCAGTCAGGGATTCACTATATTGACCAGGCTGGCCTCAGACTCACTCTGTAATCCAAACAGACCTCAAACTTAGGATCCTCTGACAGTATATACCACATACCTGGGGTGACAAGCCTGTACCACCAAATTCTTGGCCATGTTTTGGCTCTGGACCAAAGTATCTGTGATTGACTGTCCTGTGGTAGAGTGGCAAGTGCTGGCGTTGGTCTCAGATGCATAGGTGATCTGTGGTGGCTTAACAAATGAGATGCCCAGCAGTAGGGTCTGGTTCATCCATCTTGGGTCTGTTGGGCAGCGGCCCATCTTGGCCATTCTTCTCTAGGGTGAGAGGCTTTGCCTGTTGCCTGAGTTTCCAATGCTTATCTTCTGTGGCCTGGTTTCCTTGCCTGACCCAGCTGCTCATCACTGTCCCAAATGCCACACTGTAATCAAGATGGAGTTTCACACTAGCCTTGGGAGTAGAGGCACTTAGTGGCTGACTTGCTTTGGACTGGCGCCCGGTTGATGAGGCAGCTGGCCACCCCAAGATCTGATGGCCACACTGAGGTCCTCTTCTAAACATAACTATTGTCATTATTCCTCTGTGGCCAAATCTTAATCTTTCTTGCTTTGGGAGTGGCGTTCAGGGGCTGCTTTCCTGGAGCACTTGGGAAGACCCCTACATTTGCCTGCTCACATACTCCCAAGGATGCCCTTTATGCTGGCCAACAGGCTTCCTGCCACCACTTACAGACTAACTGCAACATCCTGCCTGTCTGAAACTGGTGAGACACTAGCATGTTTTCCCAAGATACACAGATTGGCTACTCAGATGCTCCTGGGAGCAGTGATGAGTGGCTCAGAGCATGAGGTCTGAGATAGACAACCAGCAGCTTTCTCGTGCTAATGTTGCTCTAACCTTGAGCACTGCTACCCTGTCCTGAGTCACATACTCTTCCTAAAATGTCACATCGCGTGGACCTGAACATGGCCTCCTCTTGAATGGAGCCTTTGGAGACTGTTCCCTGGAGGTATTTCCTTGACTCTTGTAACTTGTTTGTTTTACTCAGAATCCCTCAGTCCACCATAGGTGAGCTATGCTGGACTTGGCTACTCCAATAGGAAGCGGGATAGTAAAGGCTAGTCTCCAGAATTTAGTGGGGTACATCTGACTGATTACAAAATGAGCATGTGTTGCTTTAATAGTGCATGCAGCAGAAAGGTACCGCAAGCATGAAGGTGGTCTCTAGATCCAGGCTGAAACCACTACCCTAGGATAGTCCTGCTGTTTCTCGCCTTCACCTGACTACTAGTGACAGGATGTGAACTGATCTTGTCTCCCCAGGATCTGCCAGCAGTCCTGTTCCCAAGGACCCCCTCCACCTTCTCCAGGACACATTCTGCATGCTGTCCTGTGGAAGTCACCCTCCTAGCCCTCTTTCACAGAAATGAGAGCTCCTCTGGTGTCCACTTGTACATTGATGGTATCTCTCACATACCTGCCCCTCATTGCTACCTAGGAGTTTCAAGGAGTAGAGCTCAGTTCATGAATGGACTGTTAGCACCAGGAACATTGAGACCATGGTTTGAGCATGGCTCTTCTGGCCAGTTTTCCCAGCATCTGGGCCTTCAGGTTGCTCCATAAAAACAGGGGTAAAAACACACAGGCACTGAGATGCATCCGGCCAAGACTGTTATTTTATTACTAGAATGTTTTTATTGCTAAAATTAAAGTGGTCTGTCCAGTGGGCCACAATTTAGGCAGGAAGCATAGAGCAGGAGTGGAAGGTTGTTTGGGGTCAGTGCCTAGAGGCAGGAAAGGCGTGGAAAGTTTAGGAAGGTTCCTTGGAGAGGGTAGAGGGATGGCACTGGGAACTGGATGGACTGCAAGATTTCCGAGGAGTCACAGGCAGTTCACACCCTGACACCTGCTGGCAGGCAGAGGAGGGCAGGCTCCTGGCCAAGTCCAGTGCCCTAGCTCACACTGCCTTGAACTCTCATACATGTTTATCACTTGGAATCCTTGTTAAACTACCGAGTACTTCATTCTATGCAGTACTGGGCTATGTCCCAACTTGATTTCAGGGATGTCTGTACTGCTGATCTCTGGCCACACTGGCTGCCCTAGACTTGCTTCAGGGTTAGTGGCTGAAACCATAAATGATAGTTAAGTGCCTCATGAATGAGATTCTCCTCCATTGTGTGTTTAAACATTAGCAATCACAATATCAGAAGTACCCATGAAAACGAAGGGCAATATTTGAAGGTGTGGCCCAGGCCTCACATGTACACAGATGTCTACCTCATCTGTATATGCAGAGCCAAGCACAGACTCCTCAGAAACACAAAGCTGGAACACCAGGTGCTTAATTAAGCAAGAAGAGCCTTGTCCTCTTTACAAAATGGTTTAATTATAAAAGTGTTCTTAAGTAGCAAAACACATTTAACCCCAGTCAGGTTAAATGGGGTCACAATTGAAGTATTTGAACTTGTATTTTAGGATCAAATGATCTGATTAAAACATATGTCTTTTCCCTGGGCCCCAACTGTCCTCCACATTTGGCTCTGCTGTGTGATGAATCACAGAAGATGTGGCCCCTGAACACAGACATCAACACTTCCTGCAAATAATAAGAGACTTTCAAGGCAGTGGCTGAACTGATGGTGGCCAGCAAAATCCGTATAATCATCTAGGGGTCATCTAGGAGTGTCTGCTCCTGGGAGGCAGTCTCCATTCACTCTGCACTCTGGCTGTTTGGCAGGGGGCTGGGATCTTGCCAGGCCCCCTGGAATGTTATCAGAAGGAGATAGGCCTGTTGGTTACTTTCCTCATTTATCTTACAAAATACCTGACAGAAGCACCTTACAGAAAGGTTTATCTTGCCTCACACTTTGAAGGCACAGTCCATCGGGATGGGGGAAGGCATGAGAGTGGGAGCATCAGGCTGCCAGTCCCATCGAGTCCAAAGTCAGGAAGCCGACACAAGTGATTTATGGTGCTCAGGTGGCTTTTTCCTTTTATCCCTTTTTATTATCTTGGTCCCTAGCCCATAGGATAGTGGGCCCCATATTCAGAATAACTCTTCCTTCTCCAGATGATCCTCTCTGGGGATACCCTCACAGACATGCCCAGAAGTGTGTCTCCTAGGTGATTCCAAATCCAGTTGAGTCGACAGTACAAATTAATCATCATAGCAAATACCGCTAAAAATCCACTCAGTGTAGGTGTTGACTGTCCCTGAGCTGAGCCCATGGACTTCCCAGGACCGCTGCTCCTCTCTTGCTTCACAGAAATTTTGGGCTCAGCAATGTCTCTGCAGACGTCTACGGGGGATAGTTGCCCTGTCCTCGTAAATTGTACTGAGAGGAAGGGAAGCCTCAGCAAGCCCATATCACCTGTCTTGGAGTCAGCTTGTAGACATGGTAAAGGGGGACAGAGCTAGTCAGGTGCCAGGAGGAGGAAGGATTCCTGAGAATGGGGACAAGGTGACCTGGATAGGCAAGCCTGGAAGCCTTGAACAGGAGCATTCATCCAGAAGATAACTACTCAAGTCACAATTTAAATATCAGGTGGGAACGGAGAAGGGTTTGTCTGCATTGTTAAACAAACAAAATAAGAAAAGGAGGACACCACTCATAAGTGATGGATATTTTAATGAACGTGGTGGGTAGTCTTTTCTGTGACCATAAAAAAAATGTGACCTTTGTGCTCACATCTGCAACTTGGTCATTCATTCAGCCTAAAATGGCTAGTTCATGCAGATAGCAACCTCTCTAACTGAAACACATCACCTCACCTGGTACTTGGTTAAGTCCATAGGCTGGGTCCATATGAAGCCTCAGTGTGCACAAGCATTCCCATCTAGGGAGGACAGTCCTGGGAGGTTTCGCTGTCTGTGGTGTGGAGGTGGGTGCACTCTCACAGCATGAGGAGAGTCCCACCACTCCTGCCTACCTCATGACATCCCTAGAGTCCTCTGCTCTTCTTTCTATAGCTTCACAGGGGAGTGAGACTAGATCCCCTCCTGCATAGGCTCAGAGCTGAGAGCTGTCCCAGGGTTCTGGTGCTGGGATAGGATTAGACTTAGAATGGTCACTTTTGGTGGCCTCAGTAAACCTCTTGCTAGAGAAAGCTTTCTTCCTGCAACCATTAGTAACTCCCCATGCAAAATGGTAACATGTTTGAATGAAGTATTACTCCTGCCTGTGGCCAGTGAGGGCTAAAGAGCTTGTCCAGGGGCAGGGCAGCCCTAGGTGGCCAGGTGAGTACTGCAGGGAGTCATCCTCACTGCCCATACCTAACCTGGCAGCAGGCCTCCTGCCTTTCTGCTGATGGGCACCAGCAGATGACAGCGTCTTTCTCTGCTTCTGTTTGGCTTCTGTGTCCTGATTCGGAAGCTGGAGGCTTTGTACCCCCTAAAGTTTTACACAAACATGAAAATACAACACTTTATCTGTCTATCTGCCCCAGGCAAGCTCAGGATTTCTCTTTGTTTAGAATGAACCTAGTTTTTGTTGCCCAGGCTTTTAAACTTCTAAACTATAATTATTTTTGATTACATATATTTACTATGTGGCTAATTTACCTTGAATAGCTTGGAATTGCGTTTGTGGGCTGCCCCCACCCTCGCTCACACAGCAGCTGCTGCATTGATTATTTCCACTTCCTTTAGTTGGTGGCCTAATGAGAACGGGCTCCAGCGTTCTGCAGAGCAGAGAGCCTGCATCTTCTGCATGCTGATTTCCATACCTCTAATTCCAGTTTCGGTGGTTCTGAAGGAAAGCTGGGAGGCCTTCTCAGGTTCTGGATTATGCCATCTATCTGGAAGGTGGGCACTTGTGTCTAACACAACCTAGAGGTCTACTTATTGGACCAATGATGAGGCCAGAGCATCTTAAAAGACGCTTCCCCTGGAATCCAGGGTGCACCTCTCTGAGATATGTTTCCTTCAAGACACTTCTTCTTGTTAAGATGATGTAAAGCAAAGACTCAAGTGGTGAAATACATCTCAAGGCCAAGGGCAATTAGTTTCATCTTAAAACTAACCTGAGCATCCTTCCATGCATGGTCATGGGAGCACTGGACACTGTTCACTGCTATGTATTGATATGAACTCCTCCTGCTACATCCTGCACAACAGGCCATGGTGAGGTTGAGATGAGCACCTTTGTGCTGTTGTGTCTTGGGGAAGGGGAATGACCCCTCAGTGTGCTTCTTTGCTTACTCGAATGAGATGGTGACTAGGTCCTGTAATGAGTTAAAAAGCACCCTTGGTCTGAAGCAAATAGAGAAATGGGGTGTCACGAGGGTGCAGCAGGCATGAGGTTGTGTGATCGCAGATGGTGTCCGGGAAACCATCGTTTTTTGACAAATGGGGAATGCCTGTGCTCACCTTTCTCTGCACATGGTGGAAGGATGTGCCTGTGAGATTGGTAGCCTTATACTCTCTAGGCTCTGTTCTTCAGATGTAACTCTAGATGTAACATGGTGTTTCCTATCTTGTCCGTGGACTTCGCTATTGGTCATGGCTCACAGGGCCATGTAGAGGCAAATGTGGTGGGCTGAAGCTATTTGGTCTTCTTCTTAAACCTTTTCCTCAATGAGCCAGCAAAACTGTGGCAGGGACATCATCCAATAGAAGTAGGTTAGAGTCACAGTTCTGTGAGTCCTAGGCCAGGGGCTACACAGTGTGGGACCTCTGAACCCACTGGTACAATGATCTTTACAAGTTGGTGTGTCTGTGCATTAAAAAACAGTGCCCAGAACAGATCTGTGACCCAGAGCAATGCTTTTGATGGCTGTGACTCATGTTGTCCCTGTGGTCAGACCCACTGACTGCGAACATGGAATTACCCCAGTGCCATCCCAGGTCTATCTTTGATTCTGTTTATAGGTGTAGCAGTTTTTTAGTAGTCCCTCCCTCCCTCCCGGTGGATTCAGAGAGAAATAAGAACTTGGGCTTAGGGAAAGGCCTGGGCACAGGTAACCACCTGTCAAGGATTATACAGCCACAAGAGCCCAGTCCAGGTCACCTCTGTCAATAGAGTAAAGCTGCTGGGCTGGAGATTTGGGATGCGGTGGGAAGGTAGCTACTCTCTGTGGTTGACATGAGCCTCAGGGCATCTCCTGTGACCTCCAGAGGACTCTGTTGTGGAAGGGGGAATCTTCTCTACATTGAAACCATCTACGGAAAAAGCCAGGAAGACATCAAGGACATATCCAAGGGAACAGTCATGTCCATGGCTGCAGGGACTCAATGCTGCCCTAAGTGGCCACTCAGACAGCTCTCAGTGAGGCTCAAATGGAGGAAGGCTCTACATGCTGGGGGCCTGTCCAGAATGTTCTCCTTCCTGATCAAGGCCCTGCTAGCCTCTTGGAGCCACAGCAGCACTGAGGTTGCTCCCGTGAGTTCCACATCTACAGGTAAGAGTGTCCTGTTCCAGGAAATCCATGGTGCACAAGAGGATGACATTTTTCAGACCTAGGCCCATTGGAACCATGTATGGCTCCAAGCACAGCTGTCACTGTCTGAATGGAAATATCTGTGGATAATTTTTGCAGCATTTGTCCCATTGGGGCCTCAGGATGCCCAGGCATGCATCAGTGACTCATTGTTCTGATAGATGGCTGTTTTTGATGTGCTAATGCTTGCACGCTGTGGTGACACAGACATTCTAATGGCCCGGAACTTGTAAAGCGGTCTGTATTGATGGTGTAATATGTCATAGGCCACTTTCTGAAAGGAGGGAGGTGGTTCTCTCACCATGTGGGCTGTGGAGTTAGCTTACAGCTCTCTCCATAGGAATAGAGTAGAGAGTCTCAAGAACTACAGGAAACAGGAAAAGTGAGAAAAGCCCCCAGGACCACAGTTGACCTTGGTCACTGCTACATGAATGGTAAGGCCACTAGCTGAGACATCCACATGGATTCAGCCAGTAGGTCAGCAGTTCTTTGCAGGATCCCACTGTTCCTCTAGGTTTTTAGAGCATCATGAAAGCATATTCAGTTCTTTCACTTGTTTTAGATGAATGCAGGGGCTGGTCAGTGAGCACTGGATTCCTGGAGGTATCCCCGTGAGAGATGATACCAGACACATCGTTTGGGAGCAAGTGAAATCTATGTGTAATGAGCTGTAATAACAAATACAATCTTGAGCACAAGCTCAAGTGTTTTAAACATACTGACTTCAAGCCCTAGATACATTTCATGGCAGTTCTTCCCACAGCCTCACACCATTGTTACAGAGCCTAGACTGTCTTTAGCTTTTGCCTTCTCTTTGCTGGAGTCAGGCTGCTGTCTTCCGGTTTATTGGGTTTTTCTTCACTGCCTTCCTTCTCTGCCCCAACTCTCAGGGCTTCCATGTAAGAGCACGGATATCCCTGAGTTCTGTAGGATGGTGGTACTGTCCCTTGTGGCTGTCTCTGAGGCAGACTCTGCCTGGACTCAGCCCTGTGCTTTTGTTAGGGTGAGAACGGGCTCCACATAGCCATAACTCTACTGATTCCACATCAAAGAAGAACGAATCTATGGTGAAAATTTTAAAAATTAGCAGGAAAGAAATCCTTCAGGGATCTTTATAAATTAAAGACCTATAAACGTAGAGTTAGTAACACCAATGAAATTTGCCTCTGAAAAAAGAGATGATTTCTCTGATAAAAATTTCATAGGCATTCTGCTCAAACTGCCTAGGATTGGAAATGACGGTGTGCTTTCTCTAAACTCAAGCAATGAATACCAAAACCTGCGTATTCACTGAGCTTCAAACTCTAGGGAATCTGGTGGGGTATTTAGGTCTAAGACATGGGAGAGAATGCACTCTTAGCTCATTGTCTTCTCTCCTGGGAGACCAGTGTCTGGCCTCATCTGTTACCTGAATGTAGACAATAAAGGAAGTAGAAGGTGCAACTCTGAATGCTAGAATCCCTCTGTATTATTATGTTATTATATATGTTAGTTGATGTTTTCAACTTGATAAAAACCAGAATCACCTAGGAAGAGGGAATGTCAACTGAAGAATTGCACCCATCAGACTGGAATGTGGGGAATTGTCTCCATTGATGATTGACATGGGAATGCCCAGCCCACTCTGTGTGGTACTTCAGCTCCTCTGAATGATTGTGACCTGGAAGTATAAGATAAATAAATCCTTTTCTCCCCAAATTGCTTTGACTAGAGTGTTTTATCACAGCAACATAAAGGAAACTAGAAAATAAATAGGTACCGGGAGTGGGGTATTCCTGCAATAAACTTGGCCATGCTGCTTTGTAGAAGGATTGTGAAAGGGTTTGGTCTTGGAACTGGAAAACTTGTAACTGGAAAAGCTGTTGAATACTCAGAACTTAATGGGCTGTATTGTGGGTGCTTGAAAGATAAGAATGTTGAAGTAAATTCAGACAACGGAGGCCTGATTTGTGAAGTTTCAGAGGGAGGCAAAGTTTCTATGCTGGCTGTTTGTGTGATATTTTGGATGAAGAATCTGTATGTGATGATTAGCTGTGACTAATAAAAGCCCAGCATTACTGAGATGAAGTCTGTGAATAGGAACATGTTTCTTCAGGGTTGGCACATAGAATCCATGGCTGAAAAGGACTAAGGTTACATGTAAAATTGGCAGCCAAACTTGGAAATGTGTAAGAGTTGCTCACATGGTATTGGTTTTGTAGGCATGAAAACTTTAAGGTTGAAAGTGTCTGCACCTTGGTAGGGTGTTTACAGAGGACTACTGAAAAGCTATTGCAAAAAGTGAAGCCTCTGCTGCAGTGGAGAGCCCAAGGTATTGAAGATGCCAAGACAATGAAATGATCACCAAGGACAGTGTCAGGACATGGAGCTGACCTTACCCTATGAGACAAGTTGTACATGTTGTGCATGGCAGAGCCAGAGGAGCAGGACTGCGCAAGTCCTTTGGAGCCATGCCACACCAGCTACACTGGTGTGTGGTTTCTCAGGAGTGGAAAGAGCTGTGTCTGAATCTGGGTTGTCTGGGTAATGAGCCTGCTCCCTTGACTCTCACAAGTAGTGTAAAAGGGGAGCTTGGTATAAGAAGGTCAAAAGCAAAAGACACTGAAGGCCAGAGGAATATCCCACCTGGCTGGTACTTGGTTTGATTTACTAATATCCCAATGAGTTGACTAGACACATTGATATATTTATTTCGCAGGAGACAGGGATATGTCACATAGGATAGTAGAATATGTAGATGGTGGAGAGGAGAGAAAGAGAGGCAGAGGAGATGAGGAAAAGGGAGAGATAAAGAGGGAGAAGAGGAGAGAGGAAGGGGAAGGAAAAGAAAGGAAGAAGGAGAAGAAGAAGAAGAAGAAGAAGAAGAAGAAGAAGAAGAAGAAGAAGAAGAAGAAGAAGGAAGTGAGAGAGAAAAGGAGAGAGCAATGAGGGAGAATGCAGGCATTTGCAGAAGCTCCACCCACTCACCTCTTAAGTGTATTTCACTATTTCTCACTCCTGCTTTGGCTCATTGTGCTTATCAACCCATTCACTCTGTAGTCTGTGGCCTGTGACCCAAAGTGTGATATTCCATGGTGCTCTGTGCACCCTCTTGCCTAGGATGGCCACCTCATTGACCTTTGTCCACTTTACACACAACCTTCTCTCCCACAGGGAAGGTTTTCTAGCCCCAGGGATATCTAATGCTTGGAGGTAAAAGAACCCTTCTAGACAAGGTCCCTATGGTATTAACAGTCATATCTGCTCACAGAAAGGACAGTGGCTGGTGACTACAAAAGGAGGTAGATGTGACCAAATGTGGCATGTGAGGGAGAACCTTGCCTGGGAGGGGGGTTATCACAAAGCACAGGATAGCCACTTGATTCCTAGCTGTCATAGCTTCGAACTCTTGTCTCTCACTGATCTCAGGACAATGCAGGCACCTGGT
Source organism: Peromyscus eremicus (assembly GCF_949786415.1). Lineage (NCBI taxonomy): Eukaryota > Metazoa > Chordata > Mammalia > Rodentia > Cricetidae > Peromyscus > Peromyscus eremicus. Next base: position 64,301,216 of record NC_081416.1, read on the forward strand.
GATAAAATGTCTTCTTAGCCTACACTGTCCAAGGTAGAAAACTGGGAAATAAGCACAATTGTTAATTTCTCTGTCGATGGTTCTTGTGGCTTAGTTCTTGACACCAAAGATTTTGTCCAAGCCACCTCGATCCTAGCAAACCCCAGGTATCCATGATGGTGCTGGCTTTTATACCTCTGCCTTTTGCCTGGGACTTGCACACTAAAAGATGTGCACATTGAAGAGCCACAGCTCTTGGCCATTTTTGTAATAGGAATATTTCCTTGGGACATGATAGAACCATTGGCCACCATGAAGGAGAGTTGCTTGCTATTTATAAAACTCTACAGTGATGAAGCTATCTTTGAGTCAAGCTGGACAGGATTGAAATCCCATCTTTGGTCTTTGATGCTCTTTGTAGGATGAATACCATTTCTTTACAACTCCCCAGGATAGTCACATGACAGTCACCTCTGGCTGCCTTCCAGGACTCACTAGGATTTCTCAGGTGTGTTCCATTTGTAATACCAATGGCAACCTCTTTTAGATAAATTTGCATGAGTTCAGAGTGAGTCACTCTGGGAAAACAGCAAGGGAGCTTTGACTGTGAGAAGCTCAGGGTCAGCTTGCCCTGTGCTGCATGAGGATAAGGAATAAGAAAGCAGAGGAGTCAGCTCTGGCTAGGATGCTGGCTAGGGCTGTGCAGGAGGGTATATAGAAGGCCAGTGATGCTGTTGCTAAGAGAATTTCCCAAAGGCATGAAGGAATGGGCGAAGAACACTTATTGAAACACACAGAGGGAAACAGCGAGAGCTTCCAGAGCAACCAAAACCCTGAAACAGAGAAGTTACTTAATCTAAGGTCCTGGAATTTCTGCGCAGAGCCCATGTCTGAGGAACAGATGGATAGCACATTATCTTGTTAAGCAGAATTTTTTTTTATAGGCTGAGTTGTTTTTCCAGAGATTGGTTGTTTGTGTAAGGTGCCATGGGTCATTAAGGTCAAGCTTGAGATATCTGCACAAGGCACCATTAGTCATTGGGATTTTGACTTGATTGTTCAAGCGTGGTACTTTTGCTTCTACTTTTTACTCTTGGTCTCTAAGGTTCCCTGCAAGAGGATTTCGGAGAGGTGACCACCCAATCAAGTGTGACCTGGGCTTCCCTAGGTCCTCAGGGAATGATAGAGGCAATGCAGAAATAAAAGAAAGCAGACAGAAAGTAGAACTGTTCTTTAACTAGAACAAGGCAAGTGCCACAGTCTGTCTATGGAAGTGACACTGTCCTCACATGACACAGTGGGAGAGGCATCTCATGGTTCAATAGGATGGAAAAGGGGGAACTTTGGAGATGGAAAGGTCCACCTGCATACTAGTTTCCCTGCAGTTTGTAAGTGGTAGATTCCAGTGGGGTTGGTGCATGGATTGCCTTATCAGGAACTTCCATAGGTATTATCAGTCAAGCCAACTTTCCTTCCAGAGCTTTTCAGTCCCCTGGGGTCTTTAGATAATTAACCCTTCATTTCAGACCCCAGGACAGATAAAAAGAAGGGGATGACATATTCTCTCATTGACTACTTCCTGTAGAAAGGGGGCAATGGAGGGAAGGACCTGATTCTCTCCCCAGGACCTAAGGAGGCATAGGTTGGATTAACTTCATATAGCAGGGGAACAGTTTTGACTTGATCAGCTGGAGGGGAGTATGTGGTTGCCATCATACACTCTTAAAGAGACTTCAAAAAATAATCGTTAGAGGGCTGAAAATGATGATTTAGTTACAGACTGAAATTGAGAGATTACCCAGGAAGGATGAAGGGGAGGAGTAGAATCTAGATAGACGGGGTGAGGGTGGTGAATTCATAGAGAGGGGTTCCCACATAGGGCAAGGGAAGCACTCAGTCTTGTGTCTTGAAAGACTGTGGGTATTTGGCAGGGATGAGTCAGGTGGATCTGAATAGGAAAGATGCTAATAGAGTTCGTAAGTTAGAAGAGAGCAGTAGTTTGTCATTTGAGATTTGGAAGCAATAGAGGGTGACAAGAGGCTGTAGACAGTGGAGCCATCTTGGGAGGTCTGTTAAACGCATAGGACCTGGGAGGGGGCAGGGGCGTCCAGGGTGTGCTAGACCTTAGTGGATAGACATACCTAGTAGTTGGATGAGTAACTGGAATTGGCTGCTTTTAAGAGCTGATGAATTCTGTTTAAGATGGGCACCTGTTGCTTGAGAATTTCTCTCCAGCTCCCGCCCCCAAGTCCCGCCAGTCCCAGAGCCCACTTATAAAATAAACACACAGACTCTTACATTATTTAAACTGCTTGGCCATTAGCTCAGGCCTGTTATTGTCTAGCTCTTACTCTTATATTTAGCCCATTTCTATTAATCTTTACTTTGCCACATGGCTTGTGGCTTACCGGTACTTTACATCTTCCTTGTCCTGATGGCGGCTGGCAGTGTCTCTCTGACTCAGCCTTCCACTTCCCAGAATTCTTTTCCTTGTCCCGCCTATACTTCCTGCCTAGCCAATGGCCAATCAGTGATTTATTTACTGACCAATCAGCAACACACTTGACATACAGACCATCCCACAGCACTTCCCCTTTTCTTTTCTTAAAAAGGAAGGTTTTAACTTTAACATAGTAAAATTACATATAACAAAACAATTATCAAGCAAGAATTACAGTTACAATATTAAAGAAGAGATCCTATCTATCTTATATTTGTAAGTTTAAGGTTTTATATCTAACTTATCTTTTATTATAACTAAGGAAAATTGTAAGTATCTAGTCTTTAACCATATCAAAGACCTCAGAAGGATATACTACTACCTGAGAAATGGAGAAGGATATAAGCAACTTTTAGGAGTCTTGTAGGGTAGACAGAGACAGCTGGCAGCCTGGACAGTCATTCAAAGTTCTCTTGTAAAGTTGGGGCATCTGTCTTTAGCCCACAGGCCTAGAGTCTCTTATTCACTTTTCTCTGTGTCCTGTAGAATGTCTGGCAGTTTTCTCTGCAAAGCAGGAACCTGAAGGACCATTTTGTCAAGCAAAGTTCAGTGGTCACCTTTGTATGGGTCCTGCATGTCCAGTTGATCAGACAGTCCAGGCAAGAACAGTTTCTTGCCCAAATGGCTATTTTTGTCAAGGTGAAGATAAACTCCGTATGGAGTGTCTTCGATGCCCATCCTCCTCTCTGAAGTAAATCGGTGCTGTCAGGAGCAGACATGTCTCACTGTCCAGAAAGTCTAAATTTTTAAAACATTTTAAATGCCATATTCTGTAGGTCTTTGAAGTGTTTGAAGACTACCTATCTATCTGAAATATAACTATGTATACCTAGAAGACTTAACTAACATGGCTACAAATATGATTATCATAGATGACTAATTATTAATCTATTTTTTAATTATCCATTATAATTTTAAATGAGTTACATAAACATAATACCTCAAACAAGAATAGAAATATATATATACAGTATAACAAAATTAAGTTTAAATTTGTATCAATAAACTAAAATCTATAGCAATGTAAAACATTTTAAACAAGTTGTTACTCTTTCAAAGTAGGTTCATTAATCTACCCTTTCATCCTATCATATCTAAACTATCCCCTTTTTTTTTCTTTAGAAAGAGATTGTATTTATAATCAACCTGTTTTAAATAAAAATATTGGTTTTTCTCTGTCCCACACCAGAGGGCTCTTCTGATTTGGGACATAAGAATCTCTTAACCATTTTTTTTTTTTTTTGAGCAATATGTCTGGGTTTAGAGGGGGAGTGAGCCAATTCCATCTCTAAAGCCAGCTTGGTATATTTGGGAATTTGGGCGTAGCTTCTCTTACTACTTCCTGCTGGAGGGGGGCGCTGTATCTTATGGGGACACGAAGAAAATTTTAGGATCATGGAGTAGTCCATGAGGCTGTATCGTCTGAGCCAGTTGCCTTGAAACCATTCTGGATGTTGAATCATCTGGGCCATGGTGTCACTGGAGACCTTTCAGGGGGTCTTGGCTGGTCAAACCTGATGTATCTTAATCTGGAACAAATCCATAGTCTCTGGCTTTCTGTGGAAACAAGAGCAGAGACTCTTTTCCAAAGCAACATATCCTTATATCCAAATTTTGAAGTCAAGGTACCTTTAAAATATACATTTTGGCATAACTCAACAGCTTTTACAATCAAATGTTTTTCTGCAGTTATGAATATCAAAGAGAACATAATCCAGATTCTCTGTGTGGTAGTCATCTTTACGTGGCTTATTTTTTTATATTAGCTTGAGCCTATTGCTTTTAAACTGCAGCCTTCTAAGCCTGAAATGGCGCAGTGGCTGCTGGCTCCGCCCACTTCAGCTTCCCAACATGGCGATGGTCCGCTTTCCGCCAGCTCTGGGAGCCGTAACTCTCAGAAATAGTGGGTCTACACTTTTACCAAAGTAGCGTGTAGCCCAGAAACCTCTTTTTTTGTTTTGTACTAGCAAAGGCTAAATCCACCACACAGTTTAATGTGCTACTTGCAGAGGCCTCATTCCCACCATACTGCAGGTCGAGAGCGCACACTAGGAACCCGCCAGTAGCTCAAACCGGCAACTGCCGCTTATTTGAGAGAGACAATTACGAAGCTGTTTTTAGGTCCGTTTTAGAATCTTTTTTTCTAAGTTTTTAGGTGGAAACTCTTGCCACCACGTTGGACGCCATTTGTTGCTGGAGAATTTTTCTCCAGCTCCCGCCCCCAAGTCCCGCCAGTCCCAGAGCCCACTTATAAAATAAACACACAGACTCTTACATTATTTAAACTGCTTGGCCATTAGCTCAGGCCTGTTATTGTCTAGCTCTTACTCTTATATTTAGCCCATTTCTATTAATCTTTACTTTGCCACATGGCTTGTGGCTTACCGGTACTTTACATCTTCCTTGTCCTGATGGCGGCTGGCAGTGTCTCTCTGACTCAGCCTTCCACTTCCCAGAATTCTTTTCCTTGTCCCGCCTATACTTCCTGCCTAGCCAATGGCCAATCAGTGATTTATTTACTGACCAATCAGCAACACACTTGACATACAGACCATCCCACAGCAGGCACCCATCTCTCCCGTGCAGAGATTAAGGGGAGAGGTAAGAGTACAGTCCCTAGAAGGATCATGGTCAGAGGGAGAAGGAGAAGATAAAGGGGGTGTGGCTTGTGAAAAGGGTATTTCACTTTGAAAAGCTAGAGATGGAAGGGCATCCGAACAGGGGTGGAGCAAGGTTAGAAGTGTATGAAGCCAAGGACTTAACCTAGGAGAAGGTTAAAATGCTGGGAGAACATTTTTCTTCCAGGTCCAGTCATCCGGGGTGACAGTGGTTAGTCCTGTTGCCAGGAATACCGCACCACAGTAAGCTAGCAGAAGCAAGAGGACACCACAGAGCAGAGCTTCAAGGAGGGGCCAGGTGAGAAGAGAGAACTAAGGTAAAGAACTATTATGTGGTTTAGGATGGGAAAGGAAAGGGATAACGGTCTCTTGCAGCCAGAGCTCATCTTACACAGTGTCCAAGAGGTCTTCTTGCAGATGTGTCAGGAGCAAATGGAGCTGTTGCAGGGCGAGAGCTTCCAGTGGAACATTCTTGTTAGGGTTTGGGGGTGTCTGGTTATTTTAATGGAGTGGGTCCAGTAAGTGAACATTTAAAAGACAGGGTAGAAACGTGTGCATGCGGACCATAGGGAGGAAGGGAGTGACCAAGGGGAGGGGCAAGAACGGGAGGGAGTCGAAAGCCCATCCACAGGAGGAGGCTTGTGGTTGAACTTTTCGTCTGGTCCCTGCATCTTTGGGCCCCATTTCAAACCAGTTTGAATTTGTTGGTGTGAAAGCATTGTTTCTGGAGGAGGTCACAGATCCTGTCCTTAGCAACAATCATATCTAGTTATCTTTAGATTTGGAGTACTACCACAGCTAAAGAATCAAGTTGGCCTTGAAGGATGTTCAGCTGATATGAAATTTCTTTAAGGTTCTCTGAGAGCTGGGGAGACAGAGTCTAAGTGATGCACAGAAGCCTTGGTCCATCTGTTTCAGTTGTGTGTCCTGAAAAAAATGTCTAGAGTGGCAAGAAGAGGGTTGAGTTGGATGGCCCATTAGTCCCATTTTCAGAGGCCACCTGGACTGTTTTTCAGGAGTTTTGGGACTGCAGAGCTCTCTTAACTGCTTTGAGCAAACGAAAGAGATGATGTAGAAAGGAGCAGCAGTGAGAGTGTATCCTAGGAGGGTCCATCTAAGAGGCTTCCATAAAACTTAACAGACGACAAAGATCCAGAATGTAAGATGGTCTTTTGGTGATAACATGTATTCTTGGATTGTATTGTGTGAGGGGGCTAGTGTCTGTATATTCTTGTGGGGAACAGTAAGAGACAAAGGTAATGAGGAAAAAGTTTTAAATTTAAGTTTTGTGTAGTGAGGTAAATGTGGTTGTACAACTGGCTGGACCATGTACCAGAGCTTTGAAGTAGGATAAGGTGACTGTAATCAGCTGTTTGTTACATCAGACTCCTGAATACGGAACAAGCACCTGGAAACTTTGTAAGAGGAGTCAGTTAAAGTCAGCATCTAAACAACAATTTAAAAGAGAAATAGAGTCCTGTTGAGTCTTTTTATAAGATTGTCTAGAACGTCCCAAGGACACCCCATTCTGAATAATTTCACAAACATGTTGGGTTCGATGGCAGAGTATCTAGCAGTCTCCTTTAATGAGGGGACATGAGTGGTTAGGGTTTGGAAAGATACATTATACCTGTGAGAAGCACTCTTCCAGAAAGATAGTGTTTCACAGTTGGTAAATATAGCCTTTAGATTTAGCCTCATATTTAAGAAGATAAGCCTGCTTTTCTCAGCTGTGGATAGATAGAGCAGTTGCTTATGTAGCCAAGGTCTTGTACTATATCTAGGATCATTAGTGAGAAATAGCTTTCCAAATAACATTTCATATGGCTAAGCATAAATCTGAAGATTTCAGTCCCTTGACCTGTTAAATAAACATATAAATCATTTTAATCTTGGTAATATTTTCCTGCTGAGTGTTTAAGACCATACAGGTAGCCAAAACTAAATTAAATTGTTTTTGTATTGTTAAGACCAATTGAGGATATGGTCCTCAGGGGTCACTCAGGCTTGTGAGGTCCTCAGGGGTCACTTGGGCTTTCGAGAAATCTGACTCCGCGAGCCTTTCTTTACCAGTTATCCATCTGTGTAGGATAAGTCAAAGGCCTTGCTTGACCTGACTGTGGCTTCCCTTGCAAACCCTGAGGAAATCCTTCCATGGTGTTGACCTTCTCCTTCATAGGCTGGATGCTGGTTAGAATTTTCTGAATGGGGTCTCCATGGCCTCCCTGAAAAGAGAACAGGTGACTGTCCACACTTACAGAACATTTTGAGATGACCCACAGTCCACTGGGAGGATTTGATCTTGGAGGACAAGGGGAAAAATATTCTCCCTGTTAATCCCTCTAACCATATTAGTATAGTCTCCCAGCACGGTTATTGAACATCCAGAAGATCAGTTACACCGAACTGCTACTTTTAACTACTGAGTAGTATTTAATAGCCAGATACTTCTAAATAAATGTTGATTCAACATACATTTAGCCAGCTTGGTAATTGTTGACCTTTGACCTTAGAAACTTTAATGCCATATATGTCATCTCCAAGTCTTATTCTTTGCATGCCTTAAAAAACTTACTCTGGCTTTCACAACTTTCAAAATATTTCTAGATTTTTTTCTCATCCTGGAAAAAAATCCGTCCATTTTAATCTTCATACGCAAATCTTTCTTTATTGAAATAATTCCCATTTTCATCCCTACAACATTTTTTTATTGCTTAATACTGTGAGACACTGTATAGCATTAACAATGAATTTACTATCTGTTGTGAGAATTTTCTCCCTGGGGGAGAAGGGAATCTAAGTAATTTCTACCTGCTCTTCATAAGAACTCGATGACAAACCAAAGTTCAATTTTATCAGTGTTCACCCTGGGGAACCAATGAGCTTATTGGGCTTTACTGACAGAAAATTGGTAAGGTGTAGCTGATGGGAATGTGGGTGACTCTGAAGGAATCACCCTGAAAAGTCTTTACTCAGTATGTATGAGGATGTTTTATAGTCACATAGGTAGATTGTAGTCCCCATTTTTTCCTTTTGTCTGTATAAAACTAGCTGGGGTGGCCTATTCATTTCATCTTTTGTGGAAGAGTATTAACTTTTAGCAGATCCTGCTAAACTCATTTCAGTCCAGCACAGCTGACGGTATGAAGATGACAGTTGTTTAACTAATTAGATAGGACAGAAGTCCTGTATTCTAAGTGATACATACTAGTTTTTGTTTGTTTTGTTTTTAACACAGGCCTGGCTAAAATAAGGACCTTGAAAACCTCTTTTGTTCATTTATTTATTTTATGTGCATTGGTGTTCTGCCTGCATGTATGTCTGTGTGAGGGTGCCAGATTCCCTGGAACTGGAGTTATAGACAGTTTTAAGCTGCCATATGGGTGCTGGGAATGGAACCCAGCTCCTCTGGAAGAGCAGCTAGTGTTCTTAACCACTGAGCCATCTCTCTAGCCTCATTTGTTTGTTTTCAAAGAGGCCATAATGGCAAAAATATCCTTAAAATGTTTGTATTTATGTATACATTAATCATTAATTTACATATAAAACACATTTAAAGGCAAAAACATAGAGAGGGCAATTGTCCAATAGGAAAACGTGTTCTGGAGTAGAAACAATCATCTCTTAAAGTTAATTGATACCCTCAAGCCACAGGGAGCATGTTGTAGAAACCAGAATTGGGATAAGGTTCAAGGAAATAACATCTTGACTAGAATTGTATGATTATGTATGTCTTGTCCGTAAAAGCAGATTTTGAAATTTGGCAATTAAAACCTCATGTTAATTGTCCCAAAGAAAGATTTAGGGCCATTAGCCATCTCTATTTATTTTATCTATTATAAGCAATTGTGCAGAAAAACTACTGAACTGGACTGCTCCATGAGTAGAAGGAAAACTTCATTGGGGATCAAACTGCCAACACCATCTTGTGATGGGGACGGAGAGAAGAGCAAAATGGTGGAAAGCAAGCAGATTTTATATGACAGCCAGTAGGGTGGGGTCTGAGCTGATACAGGCTGTCCCGATCGACAGGGAACTAGGTGCTCTTGCCCAAGGCAGTTGACCTTTGGGAGAGGGTTAAGGGAGGTCCCTGGAGAATTAAGGGCAACCACTTTTAGACTTGTTTATTCAATAACAATTGCTCTGTTTACTTGACCAAAGTTCTTCTCTTTTAGACAATGTCACCAGCACTGCCATTTGCAGGGGGTGGGGGGCACTTTGGACCTAACACCTATGTGGTCATATTAATTAAATATAGAAATATACCTTTGTTTTTAATCATTATTTTATTTTGTTTTTGCTTTCCCCCTTAATTGTTTTATTACGAATAAAATGAAGTTGAGCCAAGTTAACAACTTTAGTTTACATGAACATTTACTTATAAGTCCATTTTGTACTAAGTATCTGTTGTAAAGAGCAAACCATAATCACATGTGGGCAGCATACATACATACATACATACATACATACATACATACATACATACATAAGACAATTTTAAGAAGACAAGATTCTGAACATTATTGCTTGTTTGGATTCTGTTTTTTTATAAACCTCATTGTGAAATAGAAACAAACACAGAGATCTTTAGCAAACTAGTGTTAGAGTGGGCAGAAACAAAGGCAGAAATATGTGGTAATGGAGGTGTGGGGGCTTTTAATCTTAGAGAAAGATGGGGCTGGAGATAGCAGGCAGACATGTTAGGCATGGAGACCCAGCATTGCCTACCATAGCTGCTCTCCCCAGCAGCAGCTTGTCTAGCACTCAGCCATTTGTCCTTTGAGCTGGGGCCTGTGGCTCTCAAAGCATTAGTTCCCTTGGGTACCGTGCCAGTGTTGGAGGACTGCGGCCAGGAAAACTTTTAGGTTGTCCTTAGAAGCCAGTAAATATATCACGTAACAAAACTGTATCAAAATTTAAAAAAAAAACACTAAAATTACAAAAAATACTTTCAAGGTCTAATGTTCTCTCCTTAGTCTGATACGAAAAGGGTGTGGTAACACCCAGAGGACTCGGTGGGACCATGAATTTTTATGGGTGTTACTGTTTTGACTTATGCATGTGGTAACATTAGCCAAGATGGTGGTGAAGTCACATGGCATTTTGTCTTCTTCGTGATATTATTAGCAAGATGGTGGCCAAATCACATGGTTGCTTCCATCTTGATGAGGTCCACCAGTCAACATGGCATCAAACCACATGGTTATTTTCTGCTCGAAGGTGGATTCAGGCACATGGTAAAGTGATCCCATTCCTCATCATGGCACAAGTCCCTGTGGAATCTACAGTTTTGAAGATCAAATATGGATCATTACACCCTTTTCTTTAAAAAGACACCACTTATGTAGGTTAGTGTGGATATCAAAAGAGATGGTATTTATGGCCTAGGCAGGTAGGTCCAAAATCAGACAGTCTTCTCTGGAGCCTACTTCTTCTTTAATCAGAACAACTAATGAGCTGGAATCTCACCACAGGAGTTCTGTACACATGTGGTGTGGGGATATTGGGATTTTTGTAGGATTGAAAAGGCAGGAACTTTGGAGATGGAAGAGTCTGTATGCAGGTCAGTTCCCCTTCAGTCTAGATGTATCTAGATGTGGTAGATACCAGTGGGTTTGTCATATGGATTTCTTTATCAGAAGCTTCCATAGGTATTATCTCCTGTCTAGAACCTCTCAGTCCACCTGAGGTGTTTAGGTAATTAACCTTTCACTCAGAGTGCTAGGGCCTGCGCAGATGGCAGCCACTGAACTTTGGACATGATATGACTGTCTTTCCCCGAGGCTGGCTGGCAAGTCCATTGTCCAGAAGGTTCTTCATGATCTGTCCTCATGATCTGATCTGAGACCCTCATTCTGGGGCCAGCATTGTTTCTGCTTTTTCCAGGTCTAGAAAGCTTCTGCCCGTATAGCCCCAGCCCAAGAAGATGGGGTGAGGATGAGGGTGGGCAGGTTAGCTGGAGAAAACCAAAGTGACCATAGACCTTGGGCCTCATCTGTAGCTTTCTGCAGAATATGGATGGAGGATGCAGGAGGAGAAGTCAGGAGGCAGAGGGTCCATGGAACAGCTAGGATGGAGCACAGTGCCTGGGCTGGACATGGCAGGGGGCAGTGGAGGGGAAGATGGAGGAAGCTGAAGAAAGGGAAAGCGATGTAGGGAAGGAGAAGGATTCTGGAAGAGGGGGAGGGATGTGGGTGAAGGGAAGGGTCCTGAACACATCTGGAGGAGTGGAGGGGCATGTGAAGTAGGGGAGGGCTCTACAGAAGGAAAAGAAGCTGCTGGTGAAGGGAGGGGTCCCTCGAAATAGCTGGAGTAGGGGAGGCATAGGATGTGGGTAAGGGGAGGGTCCTAGAGTAAGCTTGATGCTTACTCTCAGGAACACCAGTGATCCCAACCACAGCAGTGATGGACAGAAAGGCTGGCTCTGTGAATTATCCCTTCAGTGAAAACACTTGTAACAAAGCTGATCCTTAGCCGAAAACATCCATTTGTGTCAGCGATATCCATTTAGGGAACAGCTGCTTCAGAATGGTCTTTTTCTCCCTGGCTCTGTGTAGCAAGGCTGCCTGAGACAAAGATCTTATGGGGCCTCTGGGATCATTGTAGGCCTATGTCCTCCAGTGACTCGATTGTGTCCACAGATTTGGAGATAACCTTCTATTGTCAGGGTTGCTGGGGCTCCTGCGAAGGGAGATGTTTCTTTTCGACATTTTCATGAAAACCACCTGACTTTAGTCTGCATCCAGAAGCGCTGCTTGTGCCAGATGCTGACATGTTTGTTGTGGGGCTTGTGGAAAGATGGCATGGCAAGGCTTTGTGGTGGCCTGGATGTCTCCTGTGGTTGTGGGTCTGTGGTTGGAAGCCAGCTGTTGTTCATTTTATCTCTAGCAATCAGTGTGTGGGCACCTTGCTTCTGGCTACTTGGCCTCCTAAAGCCTCCAACCCCTTATTCAAGAGTGGAGGGTAAGGCCTTCCCGGAAGTCCTGTGGATCAGTGAGGATGGGTAGAAAGCAGCAGGGCACATGTAATACAGGACGAAACAGGTTCTTGTATAATCAAGCAGCTCCCCACCTACAGCCATGATGACAGCTGGCCTGACAGCTGCAGGCCAGGCTTACACATGGAAGCATGAATACACATGCACGTGCACATAAACCACACACAGACACCCACACTCACTGCTGTCAAGGCCTAATTCCGTGCCATTTCTAAAGCCATTTTTTTTTCCCAGTGAGAAAATCAGATATTAAAACCCTGCCTAAAAGCTTTCCTAACACCAGGGAGACACTGATAGGTATTTTTTAAAATCCCACTCAGCTCTGGAATGCACCCTAAGAGAAGCTCAGACTGTGCCACCCACCCCTTCTCTACTCCACCCAAGTGTCCTGGAGACATAGGAGGTCCCGGGTGCAGGATTCAGTCATCTCTTCCCAGCCTTCAGGAATTCCTAATTTAAATGTCTTCCTCTTTAGGCAACTTGTTCAATTAACTTAAGACTGAAAACATTCCGTGTCCACACTCAAAGTCTTCTATACTTGTGACTTTATTTTTCATGCCAGTCTTGTTAGGTTATACTGCCTGTGCTCTATGTGATGGAACACATCAAGGCCACTGGTGCATTGAGAAATGGTGTGGGCCACTCTGGGGCACCAACTACACCAGTAACCTTGCCCAACTTGTGGCAATCACCTCGCCCCAGCCTGGATGTCTCCTTCAGGCATTCCTCTTGTACCTGGTGCCATACTGTTGAGGAGCAGATCTGTCTCTAGACGGTGAGGACAGCTAGAACATAGACACCCAAGGGCAGCTGTGGCATACCCCTGGTGCCCTGCAGGTTCACAGGCAACTGGTGGACTACTACAACTTCCTCTTCTTGCTCTGGTCTTACTTTCTCTTCCTCCTGCTTAGACCATTCCAGAAACATATGGTATTGTCTCCTTTCCAGGCATGTGGTCACACACATTCTGGTGTCTCTGTATGTGTGTGTGTGTGTGTGTGTGTGTGTGTGTGTGTGTGTGTGTGTGCTCATGTATGCACACATTTGTGTATAGAGACCAGCGTTGATGTCCGGTGTCTTCTTCAATTGCTCTCCACTTACATTTTGAATCAAGAGCTCTCACTGAATGTGCAGCTTAGCTAGGCTGGCTTTGTTAGCAGGTATGGTCCTGTTCTACTTTTCTACATGAAACTTAGGTGGAGTGAGCAACATGTGACTTGCTGGTGAACCTGGATTTGAAGACATGGAATCTTCACTCCAGACTACTCTGGGGTCAGGGCTATCTGTCCACTTACCCTGGCCCTCTCTGGAACAGGTCATACATTGGGGTTGCCTTCCAGCCAGCGGCAGTTAGACTGTGGCTACAGACCCATGCTTCTGCACAGATAGTCGATATGCTACTCTGAGCTTTCATGCTTGGTCACTGCTTTTCTTAAAAGTGTGGTCATCCATGGAAAATGATTTCATGTTTCCCTGAAACTATTTCAGCTTATCCTTTTCTTTAGATGCCTTTCCTGTTTCTGATGTGCTGGGGATCAGAGTAAACCTTTGGCTCAAGATGACTTTTTTTCTTGTTATTAATGCTTTTCTTTAAGGCTCCCATGGTGTGGTGTGGTGATGGTGGTGGTGGTGGTGGTGGTGGTGTGTGTGTATGTGTGTGTGTGTGTGTGTGTGTGTGTGTGTGTGTGTGTGTGTGTGTACTCCATTCCTCTACCTAGCCATTCTCTCTGACTGGAGAACATTGTCGTGGTTTGAATGTGAATTGTTCCACACAGGCTCATGTGTTTAAAAACTTGTTCCCCAGCTTCAGCACCTGTTTTGACAGGTTGTGGAGACCCTGGGAGGTAAGATTTAGCTAGAGGAAGAGGATTTCTGGGGACCAGGCCTTGGGGTTTATACATAGCTTAGCCCTTCTTCCTGTGCCTTCTCTGCTTCTTAATCTACCTAGATGTGAAAAGGCAGCCTCACACTCCCAGGACTGCAGCCACAAGCTGCTTCCTGCTGCTATGCCTTCACCAGAGCACTCTCAAATTACAGCCAGGACAGATGCTTCTTCTCATACATTGCTTCTGGTCAGGTGTTTTGGAACATCAGCAAGGAAAGTCCCTGACATAAGCATCCTTCTGAGAGCTGAGTTAGAATGCAGGTCTCCACATCCCACTCTGGAAGGTGATTGACACCCCAGTCTGGATCAGGCTTTCCAGTACTGACTGTGCAGTATGGAATGTGCCTAAATGGCCTTCTGGCTAGCGTTTTGGCTCTCCACGGACACAGGCTCTGCAAGGGGCTAGGCTTTTGCCAACTGTGCCATGGAGTCTTCAACCAAGCATTTCTATTTCTGATGAAATCACGCTTTGGGGTGATTTTCTCTCAGCCTTTGATGTTTATCTGGTGGTGTGCTCCCAATTGAAAATGTTACCTTCAACTTAGAAATGTTCTTCTCTCATTAACTATGCATTTCCAGCTCACTATGGGGTGATATGGGTCAAGGCGAGCATCCTCCTAGGTATGGGGGTTAGAAGGATCCATGAGTAGGGGTGGGGTTTCAGATAACAGAAAGTGGTGGTGCACCAGGGGTCAGCACCAGCAACGCACTTAGATCAAGTGGTGTTGCATGGGAATGTAGGAGCTTAAGTGTGTCCCACTAGGGAATGGTCAATGCTAGTTTGCTTCTTCTCTCTGTAACCTTGGACGACCTGTATGTATCTGCTTTGAGCTCCAGATTTCTTGTCTATAAATGGGAAGATACTCATGGCTGCCATCAGACTGCAATGGAAATCCAAGAAGGTGGTCTGTATAAAGACCAAATAGGAGTGCTTGTCCAGCCTAAGCTTTAAATCTGCCTGTTAAGTAAGTAAATTGATTGAACATCAGCATGTACTTGCTGGTCCTGCTGCTAAATGCCCATCTTACTTTCATGGTCTGAAGGTCTAATGATCGCGTGTGGATTGGTACAGCTGGTCATCTGAGGTAGTACCTTCTTGGGAACTTCTGCAGGAGCTACATATTCAGTAATGTGCTGCCCTGTATCTGTTTCTTTTGAAGAAGACATGCCCGTGTGCTCAGCAGAGGAAGGACCCTACCAGATTCACTGGCTGGATTTGTCCATGTTAGAGATGCCCTTGCTTCAGGACACAGGAACTCCAGTGAACCCAGGATGGGCCTGGGAAACCACAGGATTTCGTGCTGAGAATTGTCTCCCAAGACAGGGTCTCTGTTCCCTTCCTTTCTTAAACCAATTCCCAGAGCAGAACTAGCACGTGACTCTATGCTTTTGAGGAAATTAATTCTCACATGGATGTATCCCAGGAATATTTTTAGCAGACACAATGGAGCTTGGGAGCAGGAGACAGAGAGGCTTCTAGGACCCTGGGACCAGACCTGTCCCATAAATCAACTCATTACATCTTCTTGGGGACATCAGAGTGGACACTGAGGAACATCCCTGCTAGACACCTGACTAGAGTCCCAACTGTGGCTTCTGCTCTCCAACCCCACATGCTTAGCTGCCCAGAATCACCTTTAAATAACATCTTGGAATTTACAGATATCTTCCCAGAGAGGAAAAAATTTTGCATTACAAGGTATGGTCCCCTCATATTCATCACTTTCCAGTTAGACTTTCTGCAGAACTTTTCAGCCCCTGGAAGCCAACCCCATTAAATTCAAGGGTGGTTCTGTACAGGTGTGGCATCTGGCTTTCTGCCATGTCCTGTGCAGTTTTCTAGTTCCAGGAGTTGAGAACTGGTAGAGTCTCTTTCCTCTGCTCTCCAGACTGGCTTCAGGTGGACCCCTTTCAACTCCGAGGCCCAGCAGCCCTGTGTGACTTGTGACGAGCATGGGGTTCTCACTGCTAATGTGTCCTGATTCAAGTTAATTAGGGTACAGCTGACTTGGCTGTCTGCTTCACAGGGGTGGACATGGATGTTTTGGGCAGATGAATGATTAAGGTCTTGAGATCAAAGGATATCTGCAGGTCAGAGTGGACATGAGGGTGCAATACGCTTCCTTTTGCAGCCTACCCTGCATTCTGTAGGCCAACACTCACGGTCCATCCTATCTATCCAGACCTGAGATGTGCCCATCTCAAATAAAATACACACCTGCTTGCATCTGTGGCTTCTTCCTCACATTCACAGGTGATTAGTGGTGTTGTCAGTAGGTTTGTGGATGTACAGAGTGGCAAATTTCAGAGGGTAGCTGTCTGTGTGTTTCTGATAGCCTTGACTCTCATGACTTTGGTTAGCTGTTCTACTTTGGAGGACACACTTATAGACTGGTAGGTAAGGCCTAACATACAGATCTGACTGAAATGTTCCACCGTGGCTAGATGAACAAACGTTCCCATCGTGCACTTGTACTAGATGAAGTGTCCTTCTATGAATGAACTAGATAAATCATATCCTATTACGCATTTGGGCAAATGAATGAAGTTTTCCACCATGCATGTAAAGTGGGTAAATGATGCATCCCATCATACATGTGGACTAGATGAATCAAGTTTCCCATCAGGCATTTGGATTGGATGCATCACGTTTCCTATCATGCATGTGGGCAAGATGAATGAAGTTACCCATATTCTTGTTGACCAGATGAACAGAATTTCCTATCATGCATTTGGGATCCTCTTAAATTCAGGCCAATGATGGACTTGAAAGGTGGAAAGGGCCATTACTTTCAGCATCTTCTTGTCCCTGTCTTGCAGATTGAGTGTGCGTGTGAGCAATGGGGCACTGGCAGCTCACCTCATGTCCAAGTCGGAGTTAGTGATGAAGGGAGAGAAGGAGAAGCAGACACAAGCTCAACTGACCCCTTTACTGTAAAGTAGGGGTCTGACACCCAAGTCCGGGTGTGAGACAGTCATTCTCACCCACCGAGAGACTAGGATGATGTAGGCACAGTCCCTGTACTTTGAGGTGTGTGTCACCCAGTCCCTGTAGTTTGAATCTTGGAGCTTTTCTAGACTGAAAGTGAAACGAAGGGCTTGACTCAGCTGGAGGTTTTAGCAGGGGTGATGAGGAGGATCCAGCCTGGAAAGACAACTCTTTCCAATCCACATGATTTCCTTTCATTCATCCTTTTGCACACACAAAAATCTAATTTTCCATGAAATTTCTACTTTTTGAATACCTAACCTTTTGAGACACTAACTAACCAGCTTGCTCCAGGAAGCCCCTGCTTCTGTCTCCCACACACTGGGGTTACAGGCACGCCTCTATGCCCTTCTAGAGTTTACCTGAGTTCTGGGGATGGGGACTATTGATGCTTGTGTGGCAGGTGCTTTACCCACTGAGCCATCTCCCCAGCCCTTAATTATATTTTAATTAGCTTACAAAGTAATGGGTTTCCATATGGCTTTTTCATACACCCCTAGTTTTGTACAGCCACCCCACCCTCTCTCCTCTATCCCCCACCCTCACCCATGTGATATGAAAGTAGAGAAGGGATACTGGGGTGGAAAGGCAGAAGGGTCTTTTCCTTCTTAACTAAGCTCAAGGCACTGTGGCTCTAACTTGGAGGTTGAGGTGTGACAGTAAAACCAGCACGATTTCTGTTTCCCAGAATTTGGCAGATTGAAATTATGTTCTTATCACCAATTCTGGCAACCTCAGCTTGGCAGATTTCTTAAACAGAGAGTGTTCCCTTTTATCATTTTTAAAGAATTTTTTTTATTTAAAACTTTTTTATTTTACATACCAACCATAGTTCCTCCTCCTTCTTCTCCTCCCATTCCCCCCCACCTCCCCCTTAACCCCCATCCACTCCTCAGAGAGGGTAAGGCCTTCCATGGGGAGTCAACAAAGCCTGGCATACCAAGTTGAGGCAGGCCTAAGCCCCTCCACCTGCATCAAGGCTAAGCAAGGTATACCTCCACAGGAAATGGGCTCCAAAAAGCCAGTTCATACACCAGGGATAAATCCTAGTCCCACTGCCAGGGCCCCACAAACAGACCAAGCCATACAACTGTCACCCACATTCAGAGGGCTTAGTTCAGTACCATGCAGGTTCCCTAGCTTCCAGTCCAGAGTTCATGAGCTCCCACTAGCTTGGGTCAGCACTCTGTGGGTCTCTCATCATGATCTTGACACACACCCTCTTGCTCATAAAATCCTGCCTCCCTCTCTTTGACTGGACTCCAAGAGCTCAGCCCAGTGCTTGACTGTGGATCTCTGCATCTGCTTCCATCAGTTACTGGATGAAGGTTCTATGATGACAATTAGGATAGTCACCAATCTGATTACAGGAGAAGGCCAGTTCAGGTACCCTCTCCACTATTGCTAGGAGTCTTAGCTGGGGTCATCCTTGTGGACTCCTGGGAATTTCCCTAGCATCATATTTCTCCCTAACCCCATAATGGCTCCCTCTATCATAATATCTTTTTCATTGTTCTTTCTTCCCATGCCTCCCCCAATTCGATTATCCCATTCCCTTATGTTCTCATGCCCCATCTCCTCCCCTCTCCCCCTCCTGCCCCCAGTTTACCCGAGAGATCTTATTTATTTCCTCTTCCTAGGGCAATCCATGTGTGTCCCTCTTAGGGTCCTCCTTGTTACCTAGCTTCTCTGAGGCTGCTCCTTTTATCTTAAAGGAAACACTTAACTACTTCTCTTTGTCATGTCCAAACTACCAGCAATATGGATCTGGGGGGCTATTGCTAAGTAAAATAGGCTTATCTGAATATAAGCACCACTGTATCCTGATAGTCCATCTGACAACTGAGACAGCTTCCATGTGGCCAAAGATCCCAAGAAGCAGGTGGTGCATTTATGTTGGACAAAATAGTGAATTCCAGGTTGGAAGCTTGGGACTTCATCATACTACTCAAAAACAGTGTGCATATGAAAGCATATGAATTCTTTGATTTAGAATTTTCCATTGAATATTTTCAGAATTAAGTTGACTGTAGGTAACTTAAGCTCAGAGTAGCAAACTAAGGAGATGCAGGATCATCTTGAGCTCCTGGCAACCCTGTGGGGAAGGGTCTGTGAGACATTCTGGTCGTGGTCTCTCCAGGTTAGGCAGCTCAGGTCCCCAGAGACTGGGTATCACTTCAGAGATCACATAGCTGGAGAGGGAGAGAAGTTTCCTTCTGCTGCCTCCTTTGCGTGCACCACAGAGGGAATGTGTATCCACACCTTAGACCATCTGAAGTAGAGAAATCTATCCAGGGGGCCACAGGTCTTCTCAGCAACAGTGCAGTAAGGTCTTTGCTTAGAGACACATTGATCTGGTGCTTTACAGCTCTGGTTCATGGCTTTCCCATCAGAGCCATGGGCTGTGCCTCTTCTTGGTATATCTGCTTCTTGTCCTGAGCCACTTGGTGCTCTCCATGGTAGCAGATGTGGCTGTCTGCAGAGAGAAGCTTCTTGTCCTTCTTCATCCTTTTTTGCCTGGATCTCTAGGTCTCCCAGCTCGGACTTGGCTTTCATTGAACTCATTGAGGGAGGTGATTGAAGAGGTCCTGAGCAGGGGACATTATCTGTTATGGGGACGTATGAAATGGAAGATGTTCTAGCTAATCTAGTTCCTGATACAGCCTGGGCCCAGGACACCAGGAAGGAGCCACAACAGAAAACTTTGGCATGGTAGCAAATTCAGCAAGACTGACCTCAACATATATCCTCTGGATCTGAGGCATCTACTGAGACATGAGCTCCACCTCTGGCTTCTTGAGGTCCTAAAGTGGTTCCTGGCCCCTGGAGGCTGGGCAGGCCTCTTGGTTGCAACCGTGGGTAGTGGGTAGAGGGTAGATGGCTTGTTGTCTTCTTGCCCTTCCTCTGCCCCACCAACATCCCCAGATGTGCAGAGTACCAGTGTCTGGATGCTTCTTCAGAGGTGGTTCTCCAGTGGGTAGAGGCACATCAGAGAAGGAACAATGTCTTGGAGGTTTGATTTTGATTCAGACATGAAGGCTCATGGCAGTGCCTCCTGGAAACTATAAATCTTGACTAGAGGAAAATGAGAAAATGGTCCCGTCATGGAATAACGACTTGGTGCTTTGGCAGTTTGCAAGGCCTACTCGATTTCATGTGGGAGGCTGTGCGCTGTCACTCCCAAATTAATTTTTGGAAAATGAGTTATTGACTGCAGATGTAATTTATTACTAATAAGCAAAATATGCTTGTAGCCTGGGCATGATGGAGTAGTGGGCAAAGAAGGAATACTAAGAAGGGAGAGGAGAGGAGAATGAGGAGGAGGGGAAAGGAGGGTGAGGGAAATAAGGAGAATGAAGGAGAGGAGATAAGGGAAAGGAGGAGAGGGGATGGCAAAGAAATGGAGAATTAAGAGACGTTCTGGGCACTTCTTGGGCATTGCCATGGGTTTGTATCACCCAGAGTGGTGGATATTCCTTGGTCCCCTTGCTGTGCAGTCTGGAAGGCTGGGAAATATGGCAGGTCTGGGTCATGGTCCATCAGAAGCATGGCCAGTGTCCCACTGCTGGAACTTTCCTCAAAGAATCCTCACACCTTGTTCTTCCTTGAAGCTGACCATAAGTGTTGACTTTGAATGTCTGTGGGGAACTTTGGAGAGAGCAGTCAATCAGAGGTGACTCTGGCTACTGAGGGGACTGCAGTGTGACCTAGGTGAGGGCAGCATGAGAGAGGAGGGACCAGGAGCTTCCAGTTTGGTCTCTGAGCTGCCACAGGCAGGGCGAGCCATGTCCCTCTCTACCAGTGACATCTCTCAGTGTTCTTCCTAATGCTGTGGGGATGAGAAAAGAAGAGAGAGGCTCTGAATCTTGGGTAGGACTTTTACTTCCTCTAGGTAATTATTCTCTCATGATGTTCCTTCTGCAGAAAAAATGACTGTTTTCTTTCTCCATTTCTTCTTCTTCTTCTTCTCCTCCTCCTCCTCCTCCTCCTCCTCCTCCTCCTCCTCCTCCTCCTCCTCCTCCTCCTCCTCCTCTTCTTCTTCTTCTTCTTCTTCTTCTTCTTCTTCTTCTTCTTCTTCTTCTTCTTCTTCTTCTTCCAAACTCAGAAATGTGTCCTCTAGATTTCTAATTCTCATGTCCATTGAAATGACTTGTCCTGTGAATTTACAAGGGCAAGATGTGGTCTGATCAAGGAGTGCTGTGTTTCCAGGTGAAAAATGTCTGTCATGCTGCTGTTCTGAGAGTAGCATAATTAAAATTTTGATATATTAACAAGCAATATTTTAGAAGTGTTTATATTTGAAGATTAATATTAAAAACATACAAACTTCTTTATGCTTAAAATTATTTAAATAATTATATGCATTTAGACAATTACACAATGGTTTATTTCAGAACTTATTTTAATAGCGCCTTAAATAACTCTGAAGCATAATTGCTGCCCAGCTCAGAGGCGGTGTTTGTGGCTGTGGTGGGAAGACAGATGGGCACTCAGCTGCCAAGTCCTTTGGAATGAGAGTCAGGGTATTTATGCAGAGGAGGTGACTGGCCCCAAGAGGGCAAAGGCGATTTGTTCTATATTTATAAGGACATTTATCTGGAATATTCACACTTGTAATGATAGAACTATTTCACTGGTCATACCATGGCTGTGTAAAAATGTTCATTAGCCTTCTAATAGTGGTCTCTTAATGCATTTTGAAACAAAACTCCTATTTTAAATTGTAATTACAATAGGAAAGAATCCACTTTCTCCTTCATATTAACTAGAGATTGTCAGTAAACTCTGTCTACATTTCTGTCTAAGCGGTTCATGGCTTTCTGGAGTCTAGATTATTCACTTAAGCTGGACTTAGAAAGGATGTTAAACTCCAAGATGTCCTCTTCCCTAGGAAAGTTGGCCAAAGACAAGGCAGAGACACTGGTGAGCTGGCTCTGTGCTCTGGCTAGGCAATGATGATGAGGCTCTCTAAGTCATAGACTGAGACACGTTCTGAGGATAAGGAACTGGCAGACAGTGTGCTTGAACTTTGCTCTGAGCCTGCCCCGAGGAGGGATCCTCCTACAAAGCAGACACCTCTCCACCAGGACTGAGTGTGAACACAGTCAACATTACACAGACACTTTGCTCATCTGAAAAGCAACTGTGAAGTCCACATCGCTAAGAACAGACCCTTGCTTTGGAGATAGGAAATCTCACTGTGTTGACGCTAGAGGCTCAAGTGGGCAGGTAAGAGGATTGAGACTGGGGAGATCTCTACATCTTTAGCTTCTTCCTGTGCCCAGTATGTGTGTGTGTGTGTGTGTGTGTGTGTGTGTGTGTGTGTGTGTGTGTGTGTGAGAGAGAGAGAGAGAGAGAGAGAGAGAGAGAGAGAGAGAGAGAGAGAGAGAGAGTTTGTACACATGCATGCTTTCTGCACCATTTCTGAATCAGCTTTAAGGAAAGACCCTGTGGACAGTGGTCAGCTATGGGATGGCAGTACAAAGACCTGCTTGGGATATGAAGACAGACAGATGTGAAGGTCAGTTGTCTCCCTTACCCTACCCCTCCTGATCTTCCCTGGGCAGACTCTCCCCTCTCCCCGTGATTGGCATCTCTGTGGTAATCTTGGGCCTTGAGCCTGGGGCATTGACTTGCCCGGGGCTGCACTGACCCCAGTCCTTCACCGAGCTCAGCTCTCTTTGGGGCTTCTGGAACCCTGTGCTCCACTCTCTTATCATTGCTGTCACTTTACAGAAAATGTGGCTGCCACTGGTTCTTCTTCACATTCACTGAAATGAGCCACGACTCCCTGCCTGTGTGGGCTCTGCATCTAGGGTCTGTGCTGTGCCTGGCCCATGGTTGATCTGGAAAGGCTCTGGGGAAACAGGTGGACTGTCTCTGATGCTGCCCTACCATGACTACCTTGCTGAGGATCTGCCCCTTTTGTATGGCTTGCTGCTTTTCTAGGTGAATTCAGTTCCTCTATGTGGATTCTGTTCTTCCTTCCTGGGTGAGCTGAGGGAGGATGACCTTGGAGACAGTTGCCCCTCAGCTCTATCTCTCTCCCCAGCCCCATTTGTGCTGACCAGCCTTGGACTTCATAGCCCAGCTATAGAATGTTTACTCCTGATGCCCCTCCTGCCTTTTCTCTGGGGGCTCTCTGCTATTGCTAGCCTTCCTTAGGTGCACAGTTCAGATGTTGCCTGGGATGTTCTTTCTATGCTGAGAGGTGCCCCTTAGCGCCCCCCACCCCCAGAGCACCACTCTGGTGCTCATGAGGCTGTCTACAAAGATTCTGCGGAGACTGTGGAGAGACAGGGTGGGACCTGCCTACTTGGCTCCAAGTCACTGACCACATCCTGAACTTTGTGTCCATGCCGGGGATCCCACAGCCTCTCAGGT
This sequence comes from Peromyscus eremicus, assembly GCF_949786415.1. Classification (NCBI taxonomy): domain Eukaryota; kingdom Metazoa; phylum Chordata; class Mammalia; order Rodentia; family Cricetidae; genus Peromyscus; species Peromyscus eremicus. The sequence goes on from NC_081416.1 coordinate 64,324,568, forward strand.
CCTGTGTGCCACTTCGTGGGAAGGACGAGTTTTCTGTGAGTCTGAACCTGCAGGGCTGTGGTTCTCAGCAAGGTGACTCAGGTGAGGGGGCACAGAGGCCTTTCTAGGAAGAGGGACGAGGTGTGCCCGTGGCCCCAGTGACAACACTCTGCGGGAGAGGCCACAAAAAAAAATGCCATGCATCCCAGCACTGACCTGGCATTCCAGGCTACTCAGGAAGACTTTTTCCCTTAATGGTTAGTGGGTCTGTGACTTCTATGGTGTGAGATACAGGCTAGATTGAGGCAATTCCCTAGAGAAATCACTGTGGGAACGGCTCATGTCTAATGCAGTTTTCTGGATACTGTTTCCAGGGCCTTCCTTTTTCTCCCCTTTTCTCTCACTTTTTTATTTTATTGCCATTTTTTTGACATTAGGAGAAATTGAAAAGCTGGTTAGATTTCATAGCTCCCTATTTCAGAAGTAAGTGACGTAGCCAATAGCCCGGTGCATCTAATTCTTGCTTCACAATGGACTTTCACTTCGAATTCTAATTATATGGCATTCCACACAGGAGAGCTGTTGGGATAAAAGAATAAATTGCTAAGATTAACATTTTCTCTCTCTTTTAAAGGGAACCAGTTATCAGTCAGTAAAGACAGTAAATCCGGGTGTGTTCAAATTGGATGGAGAGCGATGGACTTGATTTTATGATATGGCTCACTTGGTCTGGCTTGGCTAGACTTTGAGAGTGGACCAGAATGAACAGAGATGGGTTGGGGACCCAGAAACAAAGGCCAAAAATGAATCCCACTCCGGAAGGGAGTCAGAGCCCCCTGCTGAGGTGGACCCTAGACTTCAGGGAGGAGAACCTCTGTCTTGGGACCTGATATGATGCAAGCTTTGATGGACAAGCTCTCTCTCCACAGGCAGGAAGAACGAGGAGGTGAGGTCAGGTTCTTTCACAGAATAAGTGGTCAGGGATCATCCCAACACTGACCCTCTTGGTATATCCCTATGTGACATCACTTCTATGGCAACTCCCTGGTGGGATCAACCTTACCAACCCAGAAACATGAGTCAGGCTTTTCTGTTTTCAAACATAGATCTATTTTACAATTGTTCTGGGACAAAGCATCCCCAAAGACCCTCCACCTAAAGCCTCAGGCTGTCATCTTTGCAGAAGTCATTAGTTAGTTGTCTGTCAAGGAGAGGACACAGACCACGGCTATTTGATGATGGAGGCAGACTGGAGCCATGCTGCCATAAGCCAGGAAGCATCAAGAACTACCCTTGCATCATAAGCCAGGAAGCATCAAATGCCTACCCTTGGGCCCTTATAGAAAGATTACCCAACTCCAGTCTGGGAGTTACACCTTGAGCCTCCAAGCCACAGGGGCATGAGTTCTACTGTCCAAAGATCTCAGCTTTGTGATGATTTGTTTTGGGAAGTTCATGGAAGTGAATGCCACTGGCCAGTGACTTATGCTGGGGACAGAACAGCCATCCAGTGTCTATGCATCGGGATTCCTGTTCACACGGCTGCAGACTGTTTGCTCACTCTCTTTGGGGCCCAATGGTGGGGGAGCATTGGTGGAAGGTATTCTCTACCAAGGCAGGGAGCATGGTGTGCTCTCTTGAGGAACTCTGTGCCCTGAAGAATAAGTCTTACCACAAGCTCTCTGGCTTTTTACAGACACCAGACACAGACCCATATAGGCAAACACCCTTTGACTCAAGGACATGTACATTTGGGGGCTTGACTGTGGTGGTTTGAATAAAAATGGCCTTCTATAGTCTCATATGGAGTGGCACTATTGGGAGGTGTGACCTTATTGAAGTAGGTGTGGCCTCGTTGGAAAAAGTATGGCACTGGAATGGGCTTTGAGGTTTCAGATGCTCAAGCCAGACCCAGTATCACTCTCTTCCTGCTGCCTGCTGATCCAGATGTAAAACTCTTGGCTACTTCTCCAGCACCATGTCTGCCTGTGTGTCTCCAGGCTTCCCACCATGATGACAATGTACTAAACCTTTGAACTGTAAGCCAGCATCAATTACATGTTTTCTTGCCAGAGTCACAGTGTCTTCACAGCAATAGAAATCCAAACTAAGACACTGATCTTGTTCTCTACCTGGAGCGGCTAGACTGATGCTTTGCAGTTCTACTAAGCTGTGTGACTCACACACTTCCCTTAGTAGAGGCTTGTGAGCCCTGAGTACCCTAACCATCCTTATTCCCATTATATATTGTGTCTAGACAGAGTCTTTGAGCCTGTAATGGTGAGTCTGGGTCAGGGTTAGCACTTTTCTCTGGCTAAGCACCCTTCAATATACCAGTTCTCAATCTGCAGACTCAGAGGAGCTGTCCCCTAAGGCCCTCTGAGTATGCATGCCCAGAGCTGAGCACCCTCTACCTCTGGGGCCTGGATGGCAATGACAGGGACGGCTTAGAGAAAAATGACATTAATACAACTTAATAGAAAATCAGGTTTGGAGAATGCATCTTTAGCTACAGCTCCTTACTTTTCACTGCAGTGTTCTGGAACCCAATCTAGGTGGGCCATCCCAAGAGTCACATGATCCAATCAGCGTGACTATAATTAAGAGGAGAAGCTATAATTCACCAGCAAAGTCGCCAGCTGTGTGAGGGTCACACTGCCCAGCTGACGATTCTGCTCCTCCTGGGAGCAGTCCTAGATGTCAGTCCATCAGTTGAGCCCAGTGATGTCCAAGAGGCCTTTTAGGACTCTGGGGCAGGAGCCTGGCGAAGGCTGCTGGGTTGCTGAGACATGAATCCAGCCAGTTGAAAACTGCCTGGCAGGTGGCGTAGGTCACACAGGCTCTCTTCCTTTGTTCTACCAACAAGCTGTTGTTTGCTCAATGAACCACACCCGTCACCATGCACTGCAGTGGAGACAAGTGGCTGTCTACTCAGGTTCCCCACCTCTCCTGAGCCATCAGGCTAGAAACAGGCCTGGAGCACAGCAGCACAATCCTCCCCTCCCCCAGCCTCAGGGCATCCAAGGCTTGGCCCCCAGGGCAGGCAGTTTCACTTAACATGAGGTGACCACAGGGTCCCCCCAGCTTCCTGGCATGGCTTTGAGAAGGAGGGTGGCCTGGAAGGCATGGTTCTAGGTTCAGGAATTGTGAGCGGTGCTCCTGGCTAACGTGGGATGAACCAAGCAAACCAGACTCATTATAGTCTTGGCCCTCTTGCCTTCAAATCTGCTGCGGACTAGAATAAGCCCCTCCACCCCAGCCTTCCTCATGGGAAGTGCTTGCCTGACAACCTCAAGGCAGCTGACCATTTTGGGGTATGTCTCATCTTTTGTTTTACTTTTTAATTCTTTTTACTTTTGTGGTTGTAATACTGTTATATCATTTCCTCGTCTTTGCTCCCCCCAAACTCTCCCATATACCCCCTCCTTTTCTCTCTTTTATTACACACACACACACACACACACACACACACACACACACACACATGCACACATACATGCACACATGTGCCTAGATATGTAAATACAGCCTGGATATGTAAATACAACCTGATAAGTCTATATCTATCAATTCTTAACTATTTCAATGTTTCCTCTAGTTAAGCTATGAAAGGCAAGCATTCTCTTTTTAAAAATGGAAACTGTAACTCAGAATGCATCTCTCATTCCCAGTTTAGAAGCACATAGAATCCTTCTCTATCCTTAACACAGAAGAAACTTCTAGAAACAGTTTAGTGTCAGCAATGAATTTTATACATGTGCATGCAAATATCCACAATAGTGGTGGATGTTTGTTTTTCTTCCCTTCCTCCCTCCCTCCCTCCCTCCTTTCTTTCTTTCTTTTATTCTTTCTGTGGTCTTGGGAATGGAACTGAATCCAGGGCCTTGTGCCTGAAAACTAAGAACCCACACTCCAGTTCCACACAAGATTTTGTCTTGTTTGTTTTACAGAGCATAGGACCATACCCAGGACCTTGCACCCCTGTGGAGTTGTAAACTTGAGATTGTCAGTCCACTGATTTCTGCTAGATGACTTTTCCACTTAACAACAGGACTGGAATTATACCCTGTGGTGACATTGCCACCTCCAGTCTCAGCTACTCTCTGATGGATTTGATGTAGGAACACACATTCTTGATTTGTGGTGGGGACATCCTGCTCCCAGTGTGGACACTTGCAGGCTGTGGCTGAGACCTGAACTCATTTGTGTAGCTGGCAGTCGTAGACGCTAGACAACATATTTGGAGTCCGGACACTGGACTTACCCTTGTAGTACCAGCCACTGTGTCTATCCTGGAAACATTGTCAACAGGTCCATCTTCAGGCCTCCATCCCACTAGACCTGGTGTGGACCAGCCTTGTCTCCCCGAGCCCACTCCACATAGCCTGGCACTTGGGAGTCCTTTCTAATGTCTCCCATCTGTTCTTTCCTCATCCCTAGGGGAGTGCTGGCAGGTACGCTGGCAGCCCAAGGCATTGCGAAGCCTGCAAGTGAAATAAAGGCAGGAAGACTTGGAGGAGTCCCCGATAGATCTTAGACTTAACGACAGCTGGACGTGTAGAAGACCCTTATAGGCCCCCAGAGGACGATTAGTGAAGATATTCAAGGGACACAGCTTAGAATAGGGAACTCAGGATGGAAAAGATGTGTGTGTGCCAGACAGCAAGGGCTGAACAAATCGTGCTGTGTGTCTCCGTTGAAGCATTAGGCACCATTAGCACTGTGCCCATAAAACAACCCACTGACAAAGAGAATGTGTGTGCTAAAATACTGAGCAAAGGGAATGATCTTAAGTCGTCAGGGATGGGTTCTCAGAAGTACTAGGAGGCATGAGCTCCAAGATTCTCCCTTTAGGTTCTGCCAAGGCACCAGAGTGCTCCCAGGGTTGCTTTCCCATGCTCCTGTGCTCCTGGAGAACCAGCCAGGGTGCTCCACTGACCCCTCGAGGCTGCATGCCCTTCCAGTCCACTTTCATCACTGTTCCCATCATGCCTGGGTAGACTGTGGGAAGCTATGCCAAGGTCAAGCCAAGGGTACATGAGTGGGGAGTCTCATGCTGCTGTGGGGTAAGGGGGTAAGGAATTCATGATCAGTTTTCAGTCTGACATGGCCTACCAAGTCAGGCATGACTTCCACAGGTCCCTCACACATGACAGGAAGGTGCGGGGCTAGGCTGCAGGTTCTGATGTCTATGGCCCTGAAGCAGCTGGCACTGTGGGAGCAGATGGGCACGGGTCCATGTGGGCACCAGATAACCTGCGCAGGGGTGGAAGATGGCCTATGGGAACTTCTTCCTGTCGTTGGACATGGCATATTTAAGCAGTATCTTGATAGTCCCCTTTCTTCTCCCTCTCATCTCTCCCCTCTCCTTCCTCTCTTCTCTCCATCCCCATTTTCTTTCTGAATTCAGGTGCTGGCATCATTTCAGGAGCCCTTTTCCTGGACACCTAGAATTGGACTTTGACTTTTGGCTGAGTTAAACACCTGTCCTCAGACTTGTGCCTCAACTTATCCTTACATTGACAACTCAAACTGGCCAACTTTGAACTCTCACCTGTGGGAACACACTGGGCAGTGAAGCATCTATAGTACACATGTTGTGGTTCACATGGTGATCTGTAGACAGGATGAGCAAAGCTCCCTGAGTATGTCTTTGCTGGACACCACGTCACTGGATATGGAGGCTGATAGGTGACTTCCTTCCTGATGCCTCTGGAGAAGCTTGTGTTTCCACTAATAGAAAATGGTGCTTCAGAATTGTTTTCAAATGCAGAACTGTTTAAATAGTATGCAACACAGAAAAATGGGATCAAAAGTAACTTGGACATTCTTTTGCATAAGTCTGTCATGTTTCTGCAGTTTCCAGTTATTTAATTATTATTTTTCTTTTTTGTTAGCTCTTTAAGAGTTTTGTATGATGTGCTTTGATCTTATTCACCCCTCTGCCAGCTCCTTTCAGATTCAGATCCACCCCCTTTTCCCAACCACCCAACTTTGTGTCCTTGTTTTTTTCCAATCAAATCCATTTGTGCTTCTCATATATACTTGGGTGTATGGCCTTCCGCTGGAGCATGGTCAGCTTGCCAGGGGCCACATGCCTAAAGAACACTGACTCTTTCCCAGCTGCTATCAATTGCCAGCAGTTCCTTAGCTAGGGGTAGAATTTCACACCCAGCTCTGCTCTGCATGCCAGGATTTGGTCTCACTTGAGCTCGAATGAAGCTTGTGCATGCTGTCACACACTATGGGTTCACATGTACAACTTCTCAGTGATGTTCCAGATACAGTTTCCACATGGTCACTGTTTCTGGCTATTACACTCTTTCCACACCCTCTTCTGCAAGGGTCCCTTCGCCTTGGAAGGAATGGGTGTGATATAGATGTTCAATTTAGGGCAGAGTATTCCACAGTCTCTTATTCTCTGCACTATGGGCTTCTGTGTTGATCACCCTCTACTGCAGATAGAAGCCTCTCAGGTGAGGGTTGAGAGATGCATCCATCGATGAATAAAATGATAAATAATTAAGAGTCAGTTTAAGATGTCTATTGAACATAAAAAATGGTAGTAGATTCTCCCCTAGGGCCTATGACCTCTCTAGCCACAGTTTCTTGGCCTGATAATGGTGCCAGATGTGGGCTTCATGCTGTGGAATTTAATTAATCATCATCTAATTACATTCAATTAAAAAGCATTTGGTTGTTCCCGTGATGTTCATGCCACTATTGCACCAACAGGCATGTCAGGGCAGATCAGTCAGTAATGTAGCTCACAGAGTTCATGGATGGGTAAAATCTGTGGGGCAGACAGGTCCAGAATCAATGCGAAAGATAGGCAGGAAGTGAGACTAGGGAGCTCACAGAAGCACAGGCACAGATGTCCTGGCCTAGGAGTGCCCACAGGCATTCTCATTGCCAATGCCTGACCACAGGGACAGGAGTCACACTGTTTGTCCCTTGAATCTCTGGGACAAAGGAAAGAGCACCCCAGTGAGAGATATCTTAGGAACTAGCTCAAAGTCTTATCTGGACTGGCCCCACCTCTTCTGGGGACTCATCCTCCCAGAAGTTCCTTGGAATACTTAGTCAGTTGGAGTGTTCAGAGCTGCTTTTTGCAAAAGCTCTGTGAGTTTTGGAAACAACTTTCATGTACATTTCTACATACATACATGATGGTGTAGTACAACCTAACATGTAACGAGGTACATAGTGAGTCAATAAGGATGGTGAGGTCGGAGCTGAAGAGATGGCTCAAGGGGGTAAAGAACTTGCTGTGTAAGCATGAGGACCTGGCCGAGTGGTGGTGGTGCACGCCTTTAATCCCAGGACTAGGGAGGGAGAGTCAAGTGGATCTCTGTAAGTTCAAGGCTGGCCTGGTCTACAGAGTGAGATCCAGGACAGGCACCAAAATTACACAGAGAAACTCTGTCTCAAAAAACCAAAAAAAAAAAAAAAAAAAAAAAAAAAGGACCTGAACTCAGGTTCCTAGACCCATAAAAATGCAGCCACAATAGCATAGGTTGGTAATACCAGAACTCCTTCTGTGAGGGAGGTAGAGATTAGCAGAAACATGGGAACTCAAGGGCTAGATTGGTTATGCAGTGGTAAACAACAAGAGACCGTGTTTCAAACAAGGTAGAAGGAGAGGAACAACCCCTAATGTTGACCACCCACCTCCCCACCCCCAACACACACACACACACACACACACACACACACACACACACACACACACGATGAGAAATAAAAAAAGAGGATGACTGCCTGGATCTCAGAGACACTGTATTTTGAAAGACTATTCAAAACAGATGTATGTCATGGTTTATTTGTGAACAGGAGAAGCCAAAGGCAAATACAAACTTAATACTGCTCTAAATAAATTAAACATCCAGAAATCCTTATGATGGGTGGCAAAATTCATCTTTTCCTGTGAGAGTTGTATGGCTGGGTATGAGTGGAGGGAAAAGGGTCCTGCTGATCTATCTCTACATTTTGAAATTTAAATCATGAATATAAGATGATACCTGTTTAAGTTTATTTAAAGTGTGCAGTCATGAAGGTAAATTATTTATTTATACAAGTTAAAAAAAATCCAAAGTCAGAACTATTGAATTACGTGTATAAATCACCTTTTGAATTTATTTTCTAGGATGGCCCTGAATTATTGCAATTGACATTGCTGCCCTTTATTGGAACCAAAAACAAATGAAGTACAGAATTTCACCTTTGTTTCTGGGTACTAACTCAACAGTTGGAACTGTCAGAAAGTAAAATTGCTTCTGTGGATGCATGCTGTGGGTTTCTGCATTTTCTTTCTGTCCACTGTGGGCCTTGTATTTGAGTGTTTCTGGCATGGATTTGGTAATGGCACTTGCTGGAAAGAAGGACTCATGATCTCCCTGTAGAATTTGGACACCCATTTCCTAGGTGCTTTGAGTTGTAGACCAGCAGGGCACACTCATTTTTATTGTGTTCCATTCTGTTAGGCGGTGCTTTAATCCCCGCTATTTCAACTCATAAACCTTACCATCGATGAGACTAATTGCATCAGAAGCAGCCAGGAAACTTCACAAGCATTTGAACCACATAAATAACGCCACCAATTAGCCACCATGGTGCTGAATCTCTCCATCTTCTTGTCAGACGCTGGCGCGTGTGTTGCTCTAATTGCACCCGAGGAGACAAAGAATGGCAAAGTCCCTGCCACCCCTTGACCAGGAAGTATGCTGGGGACCAAAATAGGAGGATGCTTTTCAGGAAGCAAAGAGCAACTTGAGATGGAGAGCATGCATTCCACTCATGTCCAAAGGGACCCCTTGACAGTAGGAATCAGACCTAAGAACACAAGGCCAGGGTCAGAGGAAGAGCACAGAGTGTACACATTTGATGACACCTGTTTTTTCTCCTCTCTTAATGGTGGGGCTAAGTCCTTCCAAAGCTTCTGGACACAGAACTTGCATTGGGTTGGCCCAGGAGCATCACAGAATGCAAAGGTCTGACCCTCCACTTAGGACAGGTTGTGGCTGAGGCATAGTGGAGGAGGCATCAAGGTTTTGCAAACTCAAGACCCCCAAGGAGACCCAGGGAGATCCTTCCTCCAGATGCAGCAAATGTCCTAAGCCTGAACTTCCCATGGTAGAGTCAGGAAGGATGAAGTGTGGTACAGAGCGGCAGGGACATCTTTGCCAATGCCCCTAAGTCAGGGACTTAGTTCTAAGAAAGGCCAACTTGTGGGTATCAGGATTAGACCATCAGGCAGAATTGTAGCCAGAATATTCTTCGGTCCTGCCTGGGCCCTGCATACAGAGTGACATCATCCATCACAGAGTGTTCCCTGTTGGTCCAGGAACATGCATCCTGAGGTTCAGGATAATAGAACACAGAGAGAAGACTTGAGGTAGGACAAAACTCTTGACTCTAGATTAGCTGGGATCTTGGGAGACAGATATACAGGCATATATGACTATTGCAGAGCATACATCCAAAAATATCTGAGAACCCACGGTCCCCATTGTTCCTCAGTGCTAACACTACTCTTGCTTGGTGGGAAGAGCTAGTCTTTTAGAGGATAATGTGCACGCTCTGAATAGGTCTGATTTCTTCTCTCTTATATGAGTCCCAGTGACCCTGTTAATCTGGCTCCTACAGCCATCCTTATTTCTGCTGCTGGTATAGCTGCCCATTCGCACCTCAGAATGGGTGACAATCCTCTCTTGTTGTGCTCTCAGAATAAGGGCTGTGGCAGCCAGTTCTCATACAAAGGTGGTGCGCCCCTCGACCCCCCACCTGCCATTCACTGCTGAGAACCTTATGTGACTGTGGCTTTGTTCGGGTAGCAGAATTCCCATGCCAACTGTCCAGGCTCTTGCTGGACACAGTGTCTCTCTGCTTGTTTAATTTCTGGCTTGTTTCTCTTTTATTTGATTGCTCTCCACATGAGAAGCAGGAAGGGCAGATGACAAGCCCATTTGTCTCTTCCTGTGGATAGCAGGTCATTCACTGTTGTATTCATTTAGTCAGCTGCGCAGCATTTATTGGGCAATTAATGTGTGTCAGTCACACAGTTGATTTATAATTGATTTAAGATTAAGAGGCATGACTTCTGTTTCCAGAGCTTACAGACATGAGATGGGTCCTTTTTGTGTGATGCACAAGAATGGAAATGTGCAAACCATATTTAAAATCACACAGGCAGTGAGGACCCCATTCAGCGAGGCAGCCTGGATAGCAGGCTTTGAGGGAGTGTGAGAGTGGGACTCTCTGCTGAGAAGAGGAGGGCTTTGCGAGGCTGAAAGGGAATTAAGCCCCCAGAATCTGAGCCATGGAGGCACAAAGGAGCAGTGTGGTGGGTCACAGGGACAGTTCGCTCTTCCTGTCACTTAATATAGAAGTGATGAAGACATAGCCAATTCAAGGAGGGTGACTGAGCCTCACTTGTAAAGTGGAATTGTGGAAAGAAATGTTGAGGTCAAGGTTTCCGTCTTCTGAAAAAGAACACACAGTAGTCAACAATTTTAATCTGCTCTCTAGACAACATACTGTCCTCCATGTGGTCCAGAGACCTAGGGAGGTCAGGTCCCCAGATCATATTGAAGAACTGGGTGGCGGGGGTGGGGGGAGGATATAAGTGGCAGAGATGGGGACAGTATCACTCTAGAGAAACATGATCATGAAATCTCATGGGGGAAGGGCTGCGGGCAGAGATGAATTCCTGAGAGTAAGATCTGGTGAGAAAAGAATGGGATTGGCTTCTACCCTGCAGAGGGCAGGGAGAGCCAGCGAAGGGCAGGGGAAGCCCAAGGACAGGTTTGCAAACACAAGTTAGTTTGTGCACCAGAAATCCTGATTCTAGTTTGACAGAAGGTGAGGAATCCCTGGAGTGCATTGCAATGGAATATTGGAGAAATAGACCCTGGAGAAACGCTGTGTTTTTCAAACAAGAGGGTCTTGTTTTACCAGATGCCTTTTAGTAAGTTAGGATCGATCACTTTAAAATTTTAGAATCACTAAATGAAATAGGCATTAAAGTTTCAAGTTCCCTGGAAAATGTCTACAGCCTCTAAGACGATCAAGTCCCTGCTGTGGTTCATAGTGTTAGGACACAGCCACTTTGGGCCTCTTTCTTCCCATCCTCTGAAAAGTATTATCCTTGTCATACAAATGCACTTTGCTTGGCTTTCATGACAGAGTGGCTTCTTGATGCTTTGGCAGAAGAGTGTTCTTCCAAGTGATGGGTGGTTGGTCTGCATTGGTGCCAGCCCAAATCAGATGGCATGGCTCGATGTGACAAATGAAATCTGTGTGCACAGAACCGTTCCCATCCTTCAGTGCAGGACCCACGATCCCAAGCCTGCATTCTTTAAAGGTTATGTTTGCCTTAAGCTAATTAAAGCCATTTGTATCAAATGACTGGGATAGCTTGCCTTTTGAAAATAGAGAAAATAACTGAAGAAGAAGTTGGTTAAGAAAGTCTGAGTTAATTTCATCAGCTGAGCTGAGAACTGCGCTATTAATTTTATTACATCTAAATGTGAGAATAAATCAGTTAGGTGAGGATTGCATTTCCATGTAGATTAGTCCTGCATGCAGAAGTCAGCACTGACTCAATCTGAGCTCTCTGGAGGAGAGCGGCAGGCACATGCTCAAGCCGCAGGCCTGTAAATCAAAAGCTGCTCACTGAACTTGCACAGAGAGCCCAGTGTTTGTCTGAAATCACCTTTTGATTCCATCACGTGGGGCTGCCAGCACAGTAAGTGCTCTTGTGCATTGTGCTCAGGCTGCCTAAGTATCTGTTCATTTAAATCATGCAAATACAGTGCCCTAGGATGAATTAATCGTAAATCCTGATTTATGTCTGAATTGTTTAGGTGTTTGCATCTTCTACTTTATCAACTTATTGAAGTTCTTCCAGTATGAGGCCTCCAGGAGAAACCAAGCCATAAAAGATACTGGCCTTGGGGTACATAAGACTAGCTCAAATGGATTTTTTGGTCCAATAGGCACTGGTACCCTGTATCAAGAAACATCCACCATGTTGTGTATCATATAGCATTGCAAACTCAGCATCTTGGTCTAGAGCTACTGTCATTCTGTTTTGTGGTAGGAAAAATGAAAACTCAGAGAAGAAAAGCAATCATCCTTCATGGGTGCTGAGTGGCTGAGTTGAGCTTTGACAATTTGGCCCATCCAACTTCAACCTGGAGCCTCTGAGTGGAGCCCATCTCTCTCTCTGGAAATGGTAGCTACTGTCCTAGCCTGTTGTGACTTCTCAAATCAGGTAGACAGAGACAGGCATCTCTCATCTGATCCAGCTGCAGCTCTCTCTCTCTTCCTCCATGGTAACCAGACAGCTGAAGATCTCATGGCCCCAGGGTTATGAGCTCAGGTACAGTGCTGGAGAACACACCTTTCCCAGCCTGAGGTCCAAAGCTCTCAAATCACAAGAATAGAGTGACAAGAGGATGTCTCAGAATACAGCATACACCTCAGATACCCAGCAACACTGTCATCCTTGGAGGTAATGGTGTAGCTTAAACTGGGATCCACTCTGTGGTTATAATTACCCCATTCTAGAGATGCAGCTGTAACAAATCTCTCTCTTGTGTTACAATTGCTTTAATATTGAATCCTATTTTTACAAAATGTTCCTATTTGATAAAATTTAATGATGCAATTTAGAAAATGAATATATTTAATCATGCTTTCTCTTCTATATTTAACTGAAGGTTATATAAAAAGGTGCTTTGAGGAAGTTCTAAAATATGAAGTGATGAATGCCAGTATTTGAATGTTAGGACAGCCACACTTAGTTTTAACCTTGTCCAAATGCACTTTAGGCTGGCACCAACCCCTCTTAAAGTCTCATCTCTTCTATAAACGCACAGTGGGCAGTAGACAGGGGTTTGCAGGGGCTGGCCGTTTGGTACCAGACACCCCACTGGTGTGCTCCTCCCTGGAGATATTACTCCCACTCTCAGCAATTCCTAGGTGCCTTTAGGAGTGTGTGTGTGTGTGTGTGTGTGTGTGTGTGTGTGTGTGTGTGTGTGTGTGCGTGTATGTATGACAACATATTAATGAAAAAGAGGCCATGTTTGGAGGGAGGAAAGGGAAAGGAAAATGATATATTTACTTTATAATCTCAAAAAATTAAAAGTCTTCAATATAGCAATAAAACTTGTTTATATTTTCTTATATTTTTAATATACTATATAATATATAGTATACTAAGTCTCATGCTCTGGCAGTACCTGGCTCACATTTCCAGCTCTCATGGCCCTCAGTGTGACCCTCTGTTTTGCCTGTGATGGAGAGAGGCAAAGCCATACGAGTGAGAATCTTGGGGACAGCAACACCCAGGTGCAGCCTTCTTGTGGGTATGTACGAGCTGGCACACACTCATGTCCATGAAGTAGGTACCACAGAACTACTGGCGTTACTTTGTTTTCTTATGACACGGTTAACTGTGGCTCTCTGGAGTGTAGTGCCATCGTCCCATCTGTTGACTCTGATTTGGCTTAATGAAGGCAAGAAGTAGCAAGCGAGGCTCTGCATCCCCAGAGCATTTGTGATGTGATGGATACCTCTGATGGGGCCCGAGGATCCCAGGGGCCCTTGAGATGGGCTTAGAAAAAGGTGGCATAAATTCTTACTCGAATGCCTCTTGTTCTCCCTAGCTGGGCTCTGATAAGTGGCATTGCAGGCATCTCACGCCTGGTTCTGAGTGGTTTTCAGATAGCTGGAGGATCAGCAGAGTTGGGGATGCTCAGAGGAGAGGACAGTAGAGTGCTGTGGGAACAGGAGTTGATGTGCTGCTCTGGGAGAATGCGTAGTGGTTTGCTTAGGAGGGAGGGAGACAGCGTGCTGGGAGAAAGGTTGGCGTTAGGCGTTCTGGGAGATGGCAGTGTGGTGCTGTGTGGTGGGCCCTCATGGTGTGCTTATCTCCACTCAGCTCCTGGGAATTTCAACTGTGCCACATCCTGCTTTAGACATACCATCTTTCCACAGTAAGCATGTAACCTGAGGATGTAAAAGGTCATAGCACCTGCCACAGGTCATGAGCCCCCTCCATCACCCTGAGGAGACCCCATCCCCTCGGGCCTCGGAGTCTCTTGTGCTGGGATCTCGTGGAGGGCTGTGAGTTTGAACTGTGGGGCTCACCCTTCAGGCACCCAAGTAAACACCCTCCAGTGATCTGTGGCCCTTGTGAAGCAGCTGATGTTACAGGTCCTGGGAGGACACAGGAAGTTTGAAAACACCCTGGAGCCAAAAGGAAGGGAGAGACTTCCTAACTATCTAAGAATGTAGAGGCTGAAAGATTAAAAATAAAAATGGCCACCAGTCTGGGGACATATCTACACATGAAAAATAAAGCAGGAACTGACCTTAAGTCAGAGCAGAGGCGCTGGAGGACTATGTTGCCCTGGTGTGGATCCTAACAGGAAAAGGGATATCACATTCATCCATGATGCTAAAAATCTAACAATTGTGTCCGTGAGTGTATATGTGTACACACATATCTGTATATATGTACATGCGTGTGTATGTGTGTATACCTGTGTGTGCACATGTATCTGTGTACCTGTGTATCTGTACTCATTTCTGTGTGTATACCATGTGTACATGTTTCTGCATATGAACCTCTGTGTATACACATATGTCTGTGTGTATAGACCTTTGTCTCTGTATAAACTTGTGTGCACACATGTGTCTCTATGCTTATGCCTGTATGTCTGTGGGTGGGTGTGCATGCACATGTATCCTTTGTGTGCCCCTGTGGGTACATTGCCTGTGCACAGCATCAGCATCTTAGAGAGTTGGAGAATTTGACCCACTTGTGCTAGCCCAAGTCCTAAGGTACAAACTGTGACGATCCCAAGATCCCCAGAGCACAGCTTCCCGGAGTGCAGCGCAGCCTCTTCCTTCAGACAGGGACGTGCATCTCTGCTCTCCTCCCGCGTTGTCTTGAGTGGTGGGTGTTGCTTGAATAACCCAGCTTGACACTGAAATGGGCTCAAGCTTTTAGGGAAAACCACTGTTTTTCAAGGTCACACGATCCTCTCTCTTCCTGCCCCCTCCTACCCCGACCTGTGCTTCTGCATCTTCTCCAGCCTCAGCCCATTTGTTCGTCCTCTTGCCTGCTCCAAGCCTGTGACCAGGTCCCTGTACTGCCATGTGCTGACCCCAGAGCACTTACAAGATGTGTGCTTTCTTATAGGAGTGGTCTAACTTAATGTTCCTACCTTTAAAATCTCAGCTGTAGGGTGGAGATTAGAACCTTGTTACTGTTGACATTGTGCAGGGTCACCCACTGCCCATTAATTCACCTCTGAATGCATGCTCGTGGAGGCCAGAGATGTGGGTTGGATGCTAGCTCTGCCGTCACTGTCTGGATCCAGAATGTACATGCTGTCCACTTCCTCTGGGCATAGCAGCTCACAGACCGCATCTGCGGTGGGTGGCTACAGTGCCCTAGTGGCCTGGGAACAGCTTTCTGGGGGACTAGTTACATTGTCTAGTACTTTCATGGGTACTGAAACATACTTGCCATATACAGCATCATCAAAGAGCCTAAGTGTGTCTTGGGCGCCCCTCTCTTCCTGCTGTCCCACAGGACAGCTGTGTTATAGTCTCCTTCATATAGCTGGCACTGTGGTGGGTAATGCTCCTGTATCCATAGCCTTATGTGGTCTACCTGCATCAGGCAGCCAGACTGCTTCAGGTTCTGGAATGTTCTAGGGAAACTGACCCATTACCTCACAGGCTATCCTGTCTAGTGGTGACCTAGGATTCCCCTAAAGTCAAGTGGAGCAATGGAGGAACAGAGAAACTGGTGTCTGTTACAGGGTGGGTCACCCTTCACGGCCGGGATGGTCTTACAGTCCAGGATCCCCACACCTTGAGGAAGCTCAGCCCTGCCCTCCTGTCTGAATGTTTTACCACCTCATTGGCATAGGAAATTCCAAGAAAATAAAAATGGGTGGAAAAATCAATTCTCTCTGTCACTTGTCAACTCTGGAATCACAACCTGTGAAAAATTTAGGAGGACTCAGAAGTGATTTACATTGCCATGAAAATGATCTTCAGTACTGTGGAACTCGGTGAGCCAAGCTGGAGAGCCAGGAGCTGGAGAGGCTGCGGGATCATCTCACAGATGGACACCAGGAGCACGGGAGTGTCCTCTAGCTGGCTGTTGGGCTTGAGCAGAGCTTGGTAGTGACTTCACGGAGTGGAGGTTATTCCCTTCCTTCGAGGAGGTCTCTGAGGATAGTGCTAGTGTGGCTGTCATTGTGATCAAGCCTTCCTGGCAGGGCTTCTGCTTGGCCTGTCCATCCTGGGATGGGCTCCCCAGTCAGGTGGTAAACTCCTTGTCCTACTCCTGGAGCTGTGCATCAGGACAGTTCTGTCCCCTACTGCCATGCCACTGGCTCCTGGACTCCAGCTTTGACTTTGGCTGCACCTCCAAGGGTTCTGAGGAACCCTCTGTTCACCGGCCAGCTGGTACAGCTCTCGGGAAGCCCCGACCAATAACATCACTTCTGTCACCTCTCTTCACCAACAAAGGAGCACTGTGCAGAAATCCTGTGAACAGTAAGCCAACACCTGCCAGTTCCTGTGACTTCCACAGCTCTGGCCCCTGTCCTCCCAGACTACCCTGTCATCCATGCTGTTTCTCCCAGCCCTCAATATTGCCAAGGAGAAAAATCAAAGTGGAAGCCACTGGGGAGCCTTCAAATCAATACTGGGCTTGATCAATAGACGGATTGCAGGGAAGGCATTACCATCATGCCTTGCTCCTAGGTGGAAATGTATCCTGCACTCCCCCAGGTACATGGGGGCCTGAAGTCTTACAACTTGTTGATTTTGCTCCATAAAGCAGTTCTCTCTGCCACTTCAGGGAGTCCTTTACGATGGCATCATCGGAATCTGTGGAGAGGCCCAAAGCAAAGAGTACTTAAGCATGTCAGAGTGGACCCTGGAAGTGGCCCACAGAGAGCCATAGAGTAGGCACTTCCACAGTGGAATGGCTGAAGCCCAGACCCAATTATGTCTGGGGGCTCGAGGAGCTTCTCCCACGCACCTCCACAGGGGCTGCAAAATCAATGGCTGTTAAAAAGAGTTGGCTGTTAAGGCAACCACATAGGGCAAGGTGCAGACATTTGTCACAGGTGTTCAGGGGATATATGTCTGCCATGAAGGGCTTTAAAATGTTCATCAAAATATTTTCTCCAAGACACACTCAAGAGCACCAATATGAACCCATGAATCTCAAAGGCTAGCCTTTAAAATCTGATCTTTCCAAAGATCAACTGTTTCTAGTTAAATAAAGACTTCAGTATACCTTCTTAAGATAATAGAGGGATAAACATAAGCCATGCTTCCTTTGTTCAAGAATAGCATTACAGACATCTGGCCTTGCTGCCAACTCCACTGACTTGATTAACCATGGATATTAATCTGTATATCCTCAGAAGATGCTTGCATGTCTTTTTCCATGGTCACTGTGTTGTAACTATAGAGCATGCACTGTAGAGGCAAACCCAGCCTTGCTCCTTCCTTGCAAAGTCCGCCCTGTCTTGTTCTGTACAGCTTGCTCTTTATGACATTTTGGATAAAGTCCAAACCAAATGGCTTGTGGCTCATTCTTGGGTAGTAAAATCCCATCCACTCACTTATGGTCACAAAACAGAGCTCAGTTCAGTAATTAAATGTGTGAAGTCCATAACAGTAATCAGAACCTCCAACTTCCCCTGAAGTTTGGCTTTTCTTTTCCCATACCTGGGTCTGCTTTGGGCTGGACACTGTGAGCAAGGAGTCAGTTCAGCTTATGTTTGCTCCTTCTTCCTCATTCTGCAGATGAGGGTTGTGTGAAAGGTAGAAGGACAGGGTCTCTAGGCCCTGCCTGGCCAGCCCTGGGAGGAGTTTGTGGAACACCCTTTCTTTCTCACAAGAGCTACCAGCGGCTGCTCCATCTCTGCACTTCTCTGCAGTTCTGTCATTAAAGTCCCCTGGACACAGGTCCATGTATTTCTCTGGCCAGCCTAGACCTCCTGCTATGGCTGTTCACACTTGCATTTACCTCGGTCCAAACCTTTGCCCATCCACTTTCTTAGGGTGCAGATGAGGCAAACTAAGAGTCTGTATCTGTCCATAAGCCTCTGAACAAACTTTGCTCTCCTATTCCCAGGGTGCCGAGGCTGGACCCAGAGCTGGAGCCTTTTATAAGGTGCAATGAATAACAGGGTTGGGCTTTGCCCCTCTGACCACACCGGAGTCTTGCTAGTGATGTTTAGGATGAAGACTGGTCTCTAGAGATCATGATATCCTACTGTAGGAGCTTGCAGCCCTACCTTGACCTCTCAAGTAGGTAGGTCTGAGTTCAAGAGCTTGGCCAATGACCTAACCAACCATGTCTCCACAGTGAGACCTCTTCTTTTGGACAGCAAGCCGGGGATCTTACTGGACTGAAAACACGTTCAGTTGCCAGGTGCCTAGAGAAGGCACAGAAGCATCAGGCTTTGTCCAATCCCAGGTCCAATGTCAATGACAGTGAATTTGGAAGGTGTGAAGAGGCAAGGACCACAGCTACTATTAACTGAATGGCCTTGCCCCTGCCTTATGCCTCAGAGCAACAAAGCTCTGTCGTCTTGACTCTTTAGAGCATTCAATGCAGGAGAGAACAGGTAACAGGGTAGAGAAGTATAGACAGCCTGGCTCAAGGCTGATGTCAAAGGTTCACCTGTGTATATTTTTTAATGTGATTTTTGCCCCTGGGGGGTCACAAAGCAAAAGGTAATTTTTCTCATCCATGTGTTCTTTCTTCACTCTTCCATGGGATGGTGATGCAGGGACCTGCCCATCCTGCTATGTGAAAGATGGAGGCAAAATTTCCCAGTGTGGAATCAGGACAGAGACCTGTGTCCAGGTCTACTTCACACATTGACAATGAATGCACTTCAGGAGTGACCCTAGACTTCTAGAAGTCTTTTCCAAATTACATTTATTTATTTATTTATTTATTTATTTATTTATTTATTTATTTACTTACTTAGTGTGTGTGTGTGTATGTGACATGTGGTGTGTGTGTGTATGTGTGTGCTCTTGTGTGCGTGTAGCATTCTCTGTGTATAGCATTCTGTGCTTGTAGAGGTCAGCCTTTACCACTGAGCCATCTCAAAGACACACACTCTAGAACTTTTAATGTTTTCAACAGCAAGGCTTGGCATCATGGGTGAGAAAATTCTCTAATTTCCTTGACTTTAATTTTGTTTCTTGACATAGATTTGATTATTCACCAGAATGGGAAGCTGATAGCTCCTCTCAAGGTGGACCTATCTGCCTCTCCCTTGCCCTCTCTCTCTCCCTCCCTCCCTCCCTCCCTCTCTCCCTCCCTCCCTCCCTCTCTTCATTTCTTTCTTCCTATTTTTGTCAATACTGGGTCTCCAACCCCAGGCCTCACACATGCTGGGCGAACTCTTCTACTGAGTCACACCCTACCCGCTTCCAGGATAATCTTGAAATGGTTGGGTAGATGGTTTGACCAGGCCTAGGGATGTGTCTTGGTTATGGCTGTGGCTGGTTGTGCTGGAGCCCTGTGGTTAGCATGTCTGGCTTCTGTGTGAAAGGAAGGGCACATAGTGGAAGCTCAGTCCTGCACATACAATGATATGAGGAAGCCATGACACCAGGGTTGCATGCTTGGCTTGCTTGCCTACAGCTTGAGCTAATAATGGCTGCTCCTTCAGATGCAAGTGCCAGCTCTCTGTCCCTGGGGAAAATGTCAGCCAGGACTTCTGCAGAGTGACAGTGGTGGACAAGGGTCCTCGTACTCATGACATCGTCTAGGTGCTCATACCCACTCCTAGAGTTGTAACATCCATGTTTCTGCCTGGTCCAGATAATGTACCTCTGTGCTCCAGGGTCACTCTGTCCATGGCCAGAGCTTGCTAGCTGCTCTGTCTGTGAAGTACAGGTGTTAACTGAAAATACTTCAGTGAGAGGCTTCTTCCTCACAGCTCGGGATGCCCTGTAGCTGCTTGGCTCTGCAGCCACAGCCTGCAGGGTACAGATACCCACAGTGAGCATGATGGTCACCTCAAGTCCAGCATGGGAATCAGATCTGCATGGCCCCCGTCCACTAACTTGAACAGAATGGGTGGCAGAGGATGCAGTGTTGGCAGTGATCATGATGTTGGCGGTGCACAAGATATTCACAGTGGTAGATCAAGGAAGATTGCAGGTGAAAAGTGCCAAAATGGTTCCCCTGCCTTGCCCTGCCTGCCTTATCCTCCAGGCTCAGATGTTTTCCCAGAGGAAGCCACTGGTCACCATTTTTGATGTGCATGTTTGCACATGTGTGCACATTTGTGCGGCATGCACACACAGGGGAAGCTATTCCTGCCATCTCCTGCTTTCCCCTCTGTGGCCTTCCCAACATAGGCTGATGTCAGATGCTCTGGCTCCACCTTGAGAAGCAGAAGGGTTCCAATGTCATGGTTCTAAAACCAGGAGAAGCCTGCTGCTGCTTCTCTGGTGGTTTCTCTTTCTGTTGGGTTGGTATGTGGTTGGATAGTTTAGTTTCCCTTTCTATTCTTGGTGCTAAAACAGTCATCAGTGTGCTGTCTTTTCCTGAAAGCATTTGCTATGTTTTTTTTTTTTTTTTTGAGCCATTGGATAGATATAGTTTGAAAAAGAAACTTCAAATTTCAACTTGGTTTTCATTTGAGGCTTGCCAGATTGTGTCTTTTTCTCTACTCCTTTGCTCATGCAGTTATTGTTCAAATGTCATGCGCTCCAGCCCATGGAAAACCCCTTACCCATTTGGTGATGAGCAAGGGATAGCTAGAGGTATGGCTGGCTTGGGGTCTCCTCCATACCCATCAGGGATGTCCCATGATGTCCATGATGGCTACCAGCTGTCAAAGGTTTACTGAGGCTGGTTCTGTGACACACGCTGTTCCTTGTCTTTTCTGGGGGAAGGCCTGGGTCCTATCCCCAACACAAGTAGTCTGGCCACACAGCATTAACAACGGTGATTTAGACTATGCTGAGTTCAGGCCATATGAAGTTTGATGGACCAAGGAAGCTCTGACTGCCTGGGTATTGGGAAGCACAGGGAAAGTGATAGCATCCAGATTAGCATATGGGCCATATGGGATGAGCCACGGCAGTGGCTAACCATTTGCTAGTAGTATTCTTACCACCTCCCACCATGTGCTGACTCACCATGTAGTTTTTGTTGGGGACACTCTCCATGTGCTCGTTTTTCCTTGGATTCTTCATTTAAAAGATTATGGGGAACAGAGTGGGACCAGCCAGCATCTTCAGAGAAAGGTCGAAAAGAGGGCTGCAGGGAGTCACAGACACAGATGTTATGGGTGGTCCTTGGCTGGGTCAGGAAAGGGCCCAGGTGAGAGACCTATGTCTCTGAGGCTCAGGATCAAGATAACGTTGTCATTAGACAGTAGTTGGAAGGCAAGATGGCAGAGTCTGTCTGTAGACTAGCACTCAATTTGGATTTTCAAAGTCACATTTTATCTTTGCTTAATTTTTCAAATTATGACCAACACGACAAATGGAATACTAATGAGCATTGTTTTGGTCCTACAGATAAAAGCAAAGAGCTCAGCCGTGCACCCCGTCCCCCTGCACTGATGCTACGAGCCCCGGAGAGGAAAAGCCTGGCGGGAGACAAAGAGGATAAGGTGAGGGTCAACCCTTGGAGTTATAGAGACACAATCCACAGGTGGAAGATCCGGGGCTGGGACACCCTCACACATGTTTCTCACAGGCATTTATGAAATGGCTTTGCTAGTCTGCCCTACACCACAGCTGAGTCCAGACTGGCAACTTTATATCCTGAAGGAGAGTAAACCCCAGGCAAGGTCAAGCAGAACACCCCAACCTAGTAGAGTTCATGGATGGAATCCTTCCTGTGGGAAGGAGCTTGGCTTCCAGTTCAGTTCACACTGTATCTGTTTCCAGAATGAAGAGAAGACATGTGAGGAGCAGGCTTCTGCTGACATGCGGTTCAAAGTTGGGTTTTAGTGTTAAAGAAATCCCAAGGCATGGCCATTTTTCTTTAAATATTGATATTTTAGGTCATTCTCTTCACACATTTGTCAAATGGCTACAGAACTCTGCTTCTGGATAAGCTGGGGTTTTCCTATGTCACTAGACTTGAGAATAACAAATTGCAGGCACCTGCCCTCACCAGGCTGTCCTAGAGCCTCTGTGTTTCAGAACCTTCCAATATGTTCTCCTCTTTACTTTTCTCAAGTGTTCCTACCTCATGCCCACTGGGAGTTCTCTGTTCTCCCTGGCTGTGCTCCCCAGTTAGCCTCACTGCAGGACACAATCACCCTGAAGCTCACCCACCTCTTGTTTACCACTTCTAGTATCAGTGTTGAATGGTGAGCACCAATCCCAAGTGTGTGTTGGTGCAGATTAAAACCTGCTCTGATGCATGAGCTTTCAGAAGAGATTAGCACATCTATGCTGGAATTACATATTAATTACACAGCTAGTCTTGCTGGGGCTGTCGTAAATACTAGCTTTATTACTGGGTTCTGCCAGTCTGATTCACTTTTATTATTTCCCCATCAGGCAGGAGTTTTACACCATGATTAGCCATTTTTATCACCAACAGGAAATCATAACCAGCATGCGCCTCATGAAGAAGATCTTGGTAATTAGCAGGAGAGGATCCTAGCATTGCCAAATTTAGAAGTTGGTCCCATCACAAATTACACTCTACCATACTTACTTGAATAATTTGGTACTCAGATCCTCCGTGTTGAGTTCTCTTGGTCAATTAGCTTCCAAATGAAAATCCCCTCCAGTTTTCCTAATTGGATTAGCAATATAAACCCTGGTATTAATATATATACATATATATGTATATATATATGTGTGTGAAGACAAGTGCTTCTTAATACTCCCTGTTAAGCTAATTATTTATCCTGACCTTATTTTCTCACAGGAAACAAAGATACTTTCTACTTCTAGAAAGTTTTTTTAAAAATTTTATGAAAGCTTTGTTCTTATACTTATGAATGTAAGGGGTAACTGTATAATTTAAAAACCATTTATTAAATGCTGGTATCAGCCACAAAGAGCAGAGGATATGAGGGCACCGGAAAGACACAGGATGCCTATGTACAATTGCCATCATGGGTTCAATGATTCAGTCACCTTCCCCGATCTCTCTCCACACAGAACAGGGCAGGTGCTTCTGTGGTTATCTGCTCCTATCTCAGGTTTGCTGTCCTTCCCTGGTGGGAGGGACTGGCTGGCCTTTTTTATAACACAGTCAACGTGGAGCAGCTTTGTTTTATTATTAAGGATTTTACCAAAGAGCTACACTCGGCAGATTTACCTCTTTGGAATTTCTCCCTCCTTTAAAAAAATTCAATGATGTGTCTGTGTGGGGATATGCCTAAGGAGGCCAGAAGAGGATGTCAGATTCTCTGGAGCTGGAGTTACAGGTTGTTGTGAGAGGCCCAAAGTGAGCACTTAGAACCAAATTCAGGTCTTCTTTGAGAAAAGTGTGTAGTCTGAACCTCTGAGTCATTGCTCCAGTTCCAGGTTTAACCCTCTTTGGCCAGCGGTTCTCAACTTGTATGTCATGACTCCTGGGGTGTATGTGTGTGTCACATAGCAGAAATCCTGCATATCAGACATTTACATTACAATTCATAACAGTAGCAAAATTACAGTTATGAAGTGGCAACGAAGTAATTTTATGGTTGGAGGTCACCACAACATAAGGAACTGTATTAAAGGGTCGCAGCATCAGGAAGGTTGAGAACCACTGCTCTTGGCTCTTATAGTAACTCAGAGTCCTTTCTCACTACATTAGAAATTCATGCCTAGGGTGTCCACAACTTAGTGCATTCCTTTCTCCATACCCAGAAGAGTGACAAGGAATACAAGCTGTGGCTGCAGCATTGTCCTGGGCTTTGGTCCCTGGTGTTAGGCATTGGCGCCACCACCACTGCCTCTCTCACATTGACCTCGTGTTGGGTGTTTCTGCCACTGGGATGACTACTCACTTCATGTAGATACGGTTGGGCAGGTGATCCATCATATTTTCCTGTGCATGCCTTAAAATTCGCTGGCATTGTTGCTGGTAAAATCATGGCTCCAAAGCGTCAAGGTGATACTCAGTTTTGTAACCCTCAGCTGAGAACAGGTTGTCATTTGAAACAACCCACCTGCCCTTTAATCTCACCTGAATTACCAGATAGAAAGAAAGGCCATCATCTTTGTTGTGGTCTGAGTTTGATGTTGGAGCCTTGCAAACTGCTGGGGGTGGGCTGGGGTGGGGGACAAAGGTCTAGAAAGTTCCTTATCCCTAGAATTAATGCTTTCTGAATTGTTTCCTTTCCTAGAATGATGGCATAGTTGTATTAATCCTGTTTACTTTTGAAGGGCTTCCTCTCTTGATGTTGCTCTTTCATGGTGGGAATTAGGCTGTAGCCCATTGTTGAACCAAGATTTCATGACTGTCTTAAGTAGGACAGCTAAGTATGACATCCCGAATCTTGGCTTTGGGTCCCTGTTGGACTTGTGATTGTCCAGAGTTCTTAATTTCAAACAACATTTGCCTTCCCTGCCCCATTTCTGTCTGGGAGAAGGGCCCATTTGCTGCTGTTTTGGACTGGAGAGAATAAATCTTCATTTTCCTCTAGGAGGTACCAACAGCTTTTGTTTTCTAAAAAAAGAACAAAGGAAGTGACACTTTCCAAGTCCAGATGAGCAATGGAATCACATCTACCTTGAAAAATGACCCCTTGAGTGCTGTCTGAGTAAGGTGCTGCTGATCCAGAAAGGTGGGGAATACCCTCACCTCCAGAGCAGCCAATCCTGTCTGGGACTCTGTTCTCCCTTAAGGATGGCAGCTTGAGCCAGGTGTGGTGGCTGACACAGGGAAGGCTAGTACTCAAGAGGTTAAGACGAGAGGATCACTGCAAGTCTGAGTCCATCCTAGGTTGTTCCGGGACAGCCTAGGTAGAGTAGGCTTGTCACTTCCTCTGCCATAATGGACCCAAATGTTAGCCCTGGCTGTGTCTAGGATATCTTGCAGCATGGGCTTCTCTGTCACTGGACATAGGGATTTCACGGCACAGTGAATCTAGCCTATGAGTCCTGGATATGAGCTCAGTGATGTTTTCCTACCCCTGCCCATCCCCCAGATCTGCAGCACTCTCATGACTCCCCTGTCTCTGGATCTGAGAGCAGAAGACAAGTGGGGACCCTAGAGGCTGCCTCTTGTGGGTTGCTCTCCATGTGTATGTAGTGTAGTCTGTTGTCAACTCAAGCCTTCTTGTGACTGCCCAAACAAGAGCCTCCTCTCTGGATGTTTTGCTCAGTGGTCCTTGCTGGAGACAGCTGAGCCTGCTAGGGACTTGGTTACTTTCTACTCTGTTACTGGAGCTGAGAGAGTGTTCAGAATGAAAACAATCATCTCTCTCCTTCTCTTTCATTCAAAGGAGCCTCCACCCATGCTGGTAAGAGGGGAGGAGACTGCAGCAAAAGGGAACAGACCTGTGGCCTCCACGCCTGTGCCTGGATCCCCCTGGTAAGACTCCTCTAAAGCCAAGAGCTATATAAAACACAGCTTCGTGTCCCAGAGTCTGCTTAATGTCATCAGAGAGAAAGTGGGTGCTCCTTAGGTGTATTATGCTTAATAAAACAAAATCTCCACCCCAGGGCAGATATAATTCTCCGCTGTTGTCACATCTGTAGAAAGGAAAATGGTGCTTAAGTGATGAGTTTCTCTGTCCTGATGTATTTGTATGAATTAAAACAGCAGCGCTGTTGCATATAGATCAGCAAGAGTCAACGGCTCGAGGTAAATGTAGCGTGCCATGAGCTGCTAAGAATTCTCTACCCTCTCCTGGAGGAGGAGCATTGGGAAGTAACTGTTAATTAAAGCCATGCCTCGCTCTCTCCAGCTGCCCTGCGAGGATTCCTGATCTCTGAGTATGCCTTACTCCAAAACACCTTCCACAAGGGAGCCACAGTCTTTGGTTTTTAAAAGTGCCCTTTTCTAATGGAGTAATTTGGAACTGGGATAAAAAGGTTATTATAGTAAAAATTAGTTTTAAAACCTGACAATTGGAGTACAATATACAGCTGGGAGGAAATGCTAAATCCAACTAAGAGAAATAGCAATGATGGCATAAGGGTAATGTGCCCTCCAGGGACAGCAATGGGGGTATTGGGGTAATGTACCCTTTGGGGGCTGCAGGGGGGTATCAGGGTAATATGCCCTCTGGGAGCTGCAATGGGGCCATCAGGGCACAACATTCTCTAAGAAGAGCAATGGCATGTGTCAGGAATAGTCTCATTGTCTCAGGTCCTCACATCTACTGTGCAGGGCTTATTGAACCCTGTAGCTGTGTGCTGGCTATCTATTCTACTTAAGAGAAAGGGTATCCTTTCTTCCTGGGTAGGGTAGTCCCCGTGTTGTAGCATTAGTGACCTCTTGTTCACCACCTTCTGCGATATCCCTGGGAGTGACTGGGTGCTGCTTCCCTAAGCCCATGGACCACAGGGCTCTCTGAGTCTATTGTTCAATTCTGACTCCAGATACTAGATTACAAGGTGACATCAGATCTCTGGGCTAAAGGCTCAGTCCCAGGAGACTATTTCATAAAGATGCTAGTCAGCAGGTGGCCTCAGCAGGTTACCCACACTCTGTCTAGCTGACTACAAATCCAGGGCCTCCCACTGCCTCCCCTCAATTTTGGTGATAATTCTCTAGAGTGACTCACAGGACTCAGGAAAGTGCTTAACTGTGATTAGCTATGATTGCAGTTTTATTATAAAGGATATGACTCAGGAGCTGTGAGATAGAAGAGAAGCACAAGGCCCTGGGTTGGGACGGAGCCTAATGCTTCTATGCCTTTTTTGGGCACCTGGCAACTGAACATATTTTCATGCCCAGAAGATGCCCAGCTTGCTGTTCTATTTCAATGGCAGTGTCCCTATGGAGACATATTCGAATAGGTCTTTGGCCAAGTGATTGAACTCAATCCTACTTCCCTGGGAGGTTATGGTGGAGTTGCAAGCTCTCACAGTGGGATATCCTGATCTATGGAGACAGTCCACATCCTGAACATTCTAACAAGAACTCAGGTGTGGTCAGAGGAGCAAAGTATGCTCCTGTTACTCATTAGGTCTCAGGAACCTCAGCAGTTCTGTGCCAGTACCTAGAGGGAAAAACTACATGTAGAAACATCCATTGATCATACCTCATGCCATGGCATCCATGGAGCTGCCCTTGGGAGACTGTACCTCTAGATGTGACCTTGAATATTAGAACCTTCTAACCAAATCCTGTGGCTTGCTTTCGTCTGATACAGTGATGCAATGAAGAATGAGCAATGGGCCAGGTTGATGGTCAGCAAGGCTCACAGGTTGTAACTTTTCCACTCCCTGCATGAGGATTTTGGGCCTCCGGATTAAGTCAGAATGTGAGTCTTCTTGCCTTGGGTAGCAGGAGTCCCTTGACTATCACATGATCATGATATAAATGAACCCCTTCTTCTTACAGCAGGTGTCTGGGAATTATAGAGTGGGGGGTTTTCCCCATTGGAATAAAACATTCTATCCCAGGAAAAGGACCACATGAGACTATTGTTGGTTTCTGAGAGTGGAACCATCAAGTTCAGGATTCTTCTAGACGGTGGGATGAACAAGGGTGTGGTGCCCGTTGAGAGGAGACCCTTCATCTGGTTAGCTGGGGTGAGTAGGAGCAAGGTTGTGAGACCGAGCTGCAGCTGGAGAGGGTCCAGGCCTCAAAGGAGGGACAGAGCCACAGAGGCCCCACTGGACACACAAAGTCCCTGCTGCCCTGCTGCCTTAGGCTGGTGGAGGGCAGCTCCTGACCCTCTCCTCTCTGATTGACAAGCTGATTGTAGTGGGGACTATGCAACAGAGTCCATCTGAGCAGTGCACAGGATACCATACTTTAGGAAAAATCCCTAAATACCTGTACATGGATGGAGGGGCTC
The DNA here is from genome assembly GCF_949786415.1 of Peromyscus eremicus. Lineage (NCBI taxonomy): Eukaryota > Metazoa > Chordata > Mammalia > Rodentia > Cricetidae > Peromyscus > Peromyscus eremicus. The sequence goes on from NC_081416.1 coordinate 64,352,563, forward strand.
CATTCCGTGGACCAATCAGAATTAGGCTTCTCCACTGGGACCTGTGCAGTATTACAGAGGGTGAGGAGGGTGGTGCTATCTCCTTGCATCCTTTGCTTTGTGTGTTCCTAACTTCAGCTCTGCTTAAGCTGGAGTACCTTGCCTTATAAAGGGGCCTTTTAGCTAAGGATGTTGTGTTGGAAGATCACACCTGACCCAGGAGGGGATTCTTCCTTGCTCTGAGAAGTAGAGGAACCTGGATACTCCATTGAGAATAACAGCTCCCAGTTCTCACTTCTGCTGCTAGCGTGGCTGAGAGGGACTTTGTGGGCACCCGGAGTGACAGCCTCATTAATCCTGGCATCACATGTATGGAGTCTTAGGGACCAGACTCTTGCTGACAACAGTCTGCTCAGGGATGTTATTTCTCCACCTGGGGAGCCAGGGCTGTCTTCCCCAGGACCGGAGTTCCTCCACATGTGGAGCTATGTGCATCTGTCACTCCTTATGGAGAGCCTTGACATCATCTCTGTTATCTCACGTCATTGCTGACATCACACTCTTGGGGTTCACCAGTGTCTGTTGTCCCTGGTCAGCTAGGTACTCTGGGAATCCCCAGAGGTGCAGGAGCCACAATGTATCCCCTTTACCTATCTCTGTTCACATATATCATCTGCAGTCGTGGTATAACGGCACCCTCTCCATGGAAAGGAGTAGCCACCTTGAACTAACTGCTAACAAGCAACTCCATTCAAGTCGGAATGCAGAAGCTCCTTGGTGGAGATGGGCAGGGTCAAGATAAGTGCAGTGCGGGAGGTGGTGATATCCCATCACCAGCTTCATGGATGTGGATGCACATCACAGGGAACTCTGGGATCTCTGTCTCAGCAGCAGGACGCTTAGGTTACAGTCACCCTGACAGCATGTCCTGGAGGTACGCTCATTGGCTGTGGGCAGGCTACGGTTTTCTGTTAGTCCACCAGGGCACTGTCCCCTCACTGCTCTGAGAACCAGACATTTCTGTGACTGGTAGTAAAGCAGGACAAAAAAACAAAGTCCTGCACCTGGGGTCAGGACACAACATTCCCTGTTGAAGTTGCATGTATGAATGGGGCAGTGGAGCCTCTGGGGATCAGACTACAGGACCCCAGGGTTCTTCAGTCACTGCAAACATCAGGTGGGGTGTCAGGTGACATGATACGCAGCAGATGTCAGACAGGTTGAAGAAATGGCTTTAAAAGTGTGAGAGGGCCCACCCCACAGGGCTACTCTATGCTGAAGAGCTAAGTAAGCCAAAAGTGAGCCAGAGCATCCCAAGGCCTTCATAACCATGTAGGATGCCCTCCTATAGTCTAATTACCAAGAGATGGCCAGACAGATGGTCTCCTCAGACCCATTAGTGTAACCCTAGAAACACAAAGCCAGTCTCTGATAAGAGTGGATCCAGAGTTCTGCCCATTCACCATGGTGGGTGCCAGTTTAACCATTAAAGATGTTTCCTGGCTCCAGAATCACATCTTCAGCCAACTCTCCATTTCAGAAGGGCTCGGAGCTTATTGCTGTTGGGTGGTTTGAAGGGACCCGGAATCCAGACACAGGTTTTAAGGTGCTGAAGAGTGAAGTACATGCATCCACTTCCACACAAAGTGAGGCCTCACTCATGAGGAGGCTGAGCATACACCCCTGGTGTTGCTGAGGGAACTGAACCTTTCTTCTGTTTATTGCTAAAATGCTTCTCTTGCAATTATTGATGACACGGGGACATTTCAAAGGTAATGGCCACACAAAGTGTAAAATCCATGAGGCTTTAGCTCAAAGGGCAATGAATGTCAACATCAATGATTCATTAGCATCTGAGAGTCATTTTAGAGATTATGGGTTTATAAATAATTAGCTATTTTCATGAAATTTAAACCATGTGTACTGAACATTTCACATCACTTCACTTTTCTAAGAAGGTCCAGATTGATGTGGTTCAAGTCTTGTTAGCGACTTATCAGCAAAGTTCTTTGTGGGAAGAAGAAGAAGAGGGCTACTAAGGTGTCAAGGGACGAGGTGCTGTTGTAGGCACCACCTTGCCAAGGCGGATTCCCTCGTACTCAGTTCTTGTCTTAAGAATCAGAGACAGCTGAAGTTCCGAGTCCTTGCCCAATGAGCATGACGTGTTGCCAGGCTGGTGCCTTTTGTCCCACTGAAAGGCCAGTGGTGGAGCAGTCCTTGTTGGGTTAGAGATGTATTTGGGTAGAACCACTGCAAGCATGTCTCTTAGAGCAGAGTTAGCCATCCTAGGCACAGTCTTTGTTCCTGGTTTCATGTTAACAGCATGGCTTTTGTTCTGACTTCATTTGACATTTGAAGAATATCATAACTACCAATTAATTGCATACAGCTTTAAAAAAAATAGGATCTCTGGACATGTGAGGAAGTATTGCGTTTGTTTGACTTTAAAAGGATCTGCCTGAAAGCATGTTCTTGGAGGAAGTTGGCTGAACTGCTTCAGAGAGAGAGGAGCAGTTCCCCAGGCACAACACATACGGATGTTTGACTGGAGAGGGAGAGGTGATTAGGAATCGCAGTTATTAAGGGAGAAGCAGGCTGGGCTACATCAGTGCGGTGTCAATTCTTCATGTGACATGTGATCACGCTCGCTCAGCTGAGAGCAAGCATCACTCTTCTTTGAGTACATACTGCTGAAGGGAAACCAAATGTCACTTTGTCCCCTTTGCATAATTGAGCCTTTTATTATGTCAGAGAAGGGACAGGTAAGTTGTTACTGCTGGGGAGGGGAGCTGAATGCTGAATTAAATGTCAAAGTACTTAGTTATGGCAGATGGAGGAGGAGGCAGGAGGAAGCCACCACTTAGACCCAGGCTTAAGTGGCCTCTGGAGGTGTCCTCCTGGGTGGGTAGAAGGAGGAATGCACAGCTCCCAGCTCCAGGTGTTTTATCAATCTCCATGAGGTAGACTAGAGTCCTGAAACAGTGCTAGGCCGGTAGGATCCACTGTGACATCTCAACTGTGATTTTGATTATCTTAGACTGAGTAGGGAGGCCAAAGGTCAGGGTAGCTGGTTTTTTGTTTTGTTTTGTTTTGTTTTGTTTAAAAAAGCCCCTGTAGTTTGTGGAAAAACTGGGACCCTGTCAAAGAAAGGCAAAGGAGGGTGGTTTCATGCCCTCACAAGATAGATCCTTTAGGCGGCCCCAGACCCCTGACGGCTTCCCTAGTTACTTGGAGACAGCCTGGGCTATATGTAAAGAGCGAGGACCCGTGACCACACTCTGAAAGGCTGGAGACAGAGTGTCCCAAAACTAACCGCTCGTCTGCTACTGCTGATGGCCACTCCTAGAATGAGGAAATCTGAGAAACAGCTAGAGATAGCTAGCTCCAACATGTCCAGGGCATGCCAAGAAGCAACAAGGACAAGCCCTGAGTTGCAATGTTGGAGCCCAGGTTGGCACACCTTGAAGAGCCATTCCTGTGGCCTCTCTGGGTACCATAGTGAGAAGGCATGTGAGCGGCACACAAGGCTTTGTCAACTCTTCCAACACCCTCTCTCCTCACCCCTGCCTACTCTCACCTCAGAAAGTAAGACACAGAGAAAGCAGCGCCTGAAAGGTGCTGAGGCATTGCCTTCAGGGGCCAGGCCCCAATTCCACACTGTACCTCTCCAGATCCCTGAGAAACATTCCTCCGGCAAGTGTCACTGCTGGGCCAACCTTTAATATGGGGGATGTGACAGTCAGCTTTATAGCTATGAACATTCTCAAGCACAGTGCTGCTGACAGTCATGTATCAGCTGCTCTTTGTCCCTATCCTGGGTGTCAGATACAATGTCCCTATTCCCTGTGAACTCACTCTGAAATAAATGGGGTGGAGGGAGGCATGGCCAAGGTGGTTGGGTTGGAAAGCATGTTCTTCTCACCCCCTTGATTAGACTCCACAAGCCTCATGGTCCTCTTCTTCACCTGCAACTGGGCCATAGAGGACCCATAGCCCTGTCCAGGTCAGTCCCCTGTAGAGATGAAGCCCCAGAGGGAGAACAGCAAAGGGGAACTGTCCATTGATGGCAAACCAGATCCAGTGAGCTCCAAGCTTCATCCAGAAGTCATGGGCAGAGCATGGAGGGCATAGTCCATAGAGCGAGAAGCCGCAAGTATGTTTGTCCAGGGTTCATGGAGGCAGCAGGCCAGACTCGATTTCCCACTTCAGTGGGCCGAGCAGCTGTGATTCTCCCACACCTCAGGACTTGCCGTTCAAAGGGCAACTTTATTACTAAAAAACCCTTTTCTAGAACAAAACACCACCACCAGATCTCTACACAAGGGGCTTCTCAGTGTAGGGATCCCGTATCAGACTTAAATAACTCCATTGCGCTAATTACATCCTCCGGGATCCAGAGACATTTTTCGAGAAGAGGGATATGGCTGCCATCCAGGAATTATCCGGCATGATTGGAGAAGAGGAGCTATCCATGTACTTAAAATGGGCATAAAATGAAACATAAAATTAATTTTGCATGTCATAGCCAGCTCCGTCTAGTTGAAACCAACTGGAACAAGTGGATGGGCAGATTTCCTCCTGGGAGCCCCATCTATTTACCTGTCACTGGCCCTGCAGTTCAATTCCACATGCTTCCCCCGGGCACGGGAACTGGTTCTCTGCAGCCTGGATGTAAATGTGTACTGTGTTAATTGTCACTCCTCCCCCTAGACGCTAATGCTCCATTAAGTCTCTAATTAGCTCCATTCCTCCGTGGCTTTAGAAGTTTGGTGGTGGCGAGATGGGAAGGAAGCAAGCGATGTTTCCTCCACCTTGAGGCATCACAGAGAGCCAGTCCCTCTCTGGGTGGGATGCACTGGTATGGCTCTCAGAGAACTCAGAATGGGCAACGAAGATTCATCTTTGTGAAAAGGAGGCCTGGGGTAATTTGGCCAAATAAGTGTAAATCTTGATATGTGAAGTCCCTTTCTTTAGTGGATGAGAGAGCTTGGGAGGTAGAGAGGAGACACCTGAGAACCCAGAGATGCTGACCTGGGCCTCCCAGCAGAAAGACTTTGAGATGCATGTCCCTAATGGTCCTTGCATCCCTGACTTCAGGGAAAGGAGCATAACTGTTGAAGGCAATGAGTCCAGGACCCTGCATTGCTTCATTCTGGTCTGTGGTGAGATTCAGGTGTCCCCTCTGGAGGCCACTCTAACCTGCGGAGCCCTGCCCTTTACCCTCTCCACTGGAGACCATGTGCCCAGTAGCTCTCTAATTTCTCAGCCTAAGGTCTAAGGAGCCTTCAATAGGGTATGAACTCATAACCCTCTACCATCTAACTTCTTGGACCACCTACATAGATACACCTGCCTAGATATACCTGTCTACACCCAGCATAGAAGCTGCCTGTCCAAGTCCAGGTGCCCACCTTTTCCAGATCAATTGATTTGCTTTGAGCCAAGTTTCCAGTTGATGGGAAATCTCTATGTGGCAGTCCAGGGTCCACAGCTGACAGTCTGTCATGACTAAACCTCAGCACTCTGGGACAGGATTCCTGCTCCTCTCAACCCAGAGGCAGAGGATTGTCTTCACTCATCTGATTTCAGCTTCTCATCCCTCCAGTTCTCTCATGCCCAAGCCCCTCTTCTGACCACAGTCTTACCTGAACTCAGTGTGTCACCCTCAGCCTTCGGGACAGCTAGGAGTTTCCTACAGACCGCCTACAGAGACCTATCTGTTCCACATTAGGAGAGCCTCTAGAGCCCTGTGGGGGACTGGGATGAGCTGAGGCTGCTGCATGTGCCTCTCCCCTGTCTCCACACTCCTCCCGCATTTCTGTTCTTGAGGATGGACCTGCAACTGTACTTCCTCCGCTTCTGGGGTCCTCTGCCCCTTCCCCCACATCCTGTTTCCCAGTAAATCTCATTCAAATACCGCTACATTTGTGTCATTAATTAAACATGCCAGTGCCTCCTCAGACCAGCAGATGGTATTTGGCTGGTCACTTCTCAGTGAGTGTTTCTCATCATTACCTCAATGGCAGGCCCTGTTGGGAGTGCCTGAGCCTTGGACCTGAAAACCAAGCAGAAGGTATTGGGAAGACAAGGACCCACCTCCACCATTGCCACCTCAGCTGCTGCCACCAAACTCCCCTGGAAGCTTAGCCCTCCCCCAGCGTGGGGATCATCTTGCATGGGGCTCCACAGACACAGTGCATGGGACACAGATGTAACTGCTACATGTTACCTGAGGGGTCTCCAGGGAAGGAGAAGAAAGAAACCAGTGTTCAGAGGACAGGGGCTATCTGTGGAGCCCAACTGTGTCCTGGGCCATGTATTGACCCCTTTTAACCATCTTCAGATGATGAAAGGCTTCAGAAAGCCGAACCAGAGCAGTCAGACTCTTGTGCATTCCCACCCACTGCGCATCCTCACCCAAGAAGATCAATCTGTAGGAAGGGGCCACAGCGGTCACCATGATCAGAGTCCTGGCACCAACATAGGTAAGAGTAAGAACCATGAGTTAGACAGAAGGCTGGAGGGACAGGTTCTCTTCTAGAAGGGAATACTTTGAAGAATGGGACCACGGTAAGACCCAGTGGTAGGTCCATGGGTCCACCTGTTGCAAAGACAGAAGCCAAGCTCACGCTGGAGGCAGATCTCCAAGGCTGTTTTCCAGCCCAGAGTGAGTCCTCTCTCTTCAGTCAGTTGTTCAGCTCGGGGTAGTAGCACAAGGCTAAAGTTTGATGCCAGGCCCTGAGTGCCTATGGGACCATGGGGTACAGTGACCTCCTGAGAGGATGGTGCCCCTCTGGCTCTCTGCTGAGGTAGAGCCAAAGGAACAGACCCTGTTCTCCTGGAGACAAAACAAACAGTTCAAGTCTTAAGGAAACAGACAAGAATGCAGAGAGCTAGCGAGACTTCTAGCGTTTCCCACTGAGGCCAAGTTCAGTCAAGCTTCAGGAAGAAAAGATAATCCAAGTACGAATGCAAATGGCTCCCCAGCCTCTGGGAGCTTCAGTTCAGCCTGCTTTTGCAGCTGCAGCAAGCTACCTAAAGTCCAGTCACATCTGGGAAAGGGTCTAGGCTGAATCTTGCTTCCATCGCTCACCTCTCTGTCTTGGATCTCAACAGTAACTGGACTACTGTCCTCTAGTCCCCCAAAAGCACAGCCCTGTGGGGCCTTCTAGGGACTAAGAAGCAGCTTGATGCGTGACCAGTTGCACAGCCCCTAGAGGAAACTCTATCCAGAAGGAAGGGTTATGGCTTCCATTAGGAGTTTATGTCCCTGCTGGCCACCCTGTCTGCGGAGCCCACTAAGGAGCCATACTGTGTATGACCTACAGTATGTGTAATTATACTTCACTTTGTACATAGTAAGACTTCTCATGCCCCAGCTTCTGTACTGTGCAGCATACAGCCTCCCTCCAAGCCTTTGTGAGGAGGTGAGAAAACCTAGCTTATTGAGCCTGCCACAGGGCTAAGCAGTATGAGGGCAAGGCCTTGGGTACAGACAGGGCACAGTGCTCCTTCTCTATGCTTTGATTTCCCCTAGAAGGGTGACACTCAGAAAAAAATAACAACAACAACAACAACAACAAAAAGCTTCTACTGCCCTTTCCTAATGACAATGATGGTAAAGTGAGGCCTTCCTGTGTTTCCTGGAAGGGCAAGAGCAGGTCCAGAGGCCAAGGTCAGGGTTCTTCCAAGTATCATGACCAAGCCATAGTAGCCAAAGTTTCTGGACACATAGCTAATAACTTGGTTGCTGACACCAACCTGAAGGTCCCCAGGGGTGATCTTCAAAGACCAGCTTCTGATGGTTGTGGAGTTCACAAGTCACTAGCTATTGCCAGACAAAGTGGCCCCTTCGATACCTTTCCTATTGGAGGGAAATGAGCTATGGACAAAGGTATTCCTGGACAGCCACACAAGGATCACCAAGGAGCCACCCTCCAGACTGCTCTATCCTGGATCCAGGCTACAGATGCCTCAGAGAAGCAGAGTCTGGACTGGAACATCATGGAAACAGCCCAGTCTAGACTCTGCAGCACCCAAGTCTCAGATTTATTTGCATCTGGAGCCTATCTATGACTCAGGACATCTCCCCATCTCAAGATCTTCATCTAAGTCCTTTTATCATGTGAGGCAACCTATTCGTGGGTTCTGGGATCTGACTGTGGATATTTTGAAGACTGTCATTCTGTCTACACCACTATGGAACCTGGCCTGGTCAAGATATCTAATGGGCCACCTTAGGTCATTAGGGTCCTAATCCAGCCAATTGTTAGCATATGGGAACCAGCCCTGGGCCCTCAGCACAGCTCATGGAACAAAGCTAACTGGCCTAAACATGGAGCAGATCCTTCTAGGCAAATACCTATATCTAGCCTTCTAGGGTGATATGTGAATAAGATGTTGAAGGCCCGGCAGTGTCTCCCTGTACCCTCCAGGTGACCAGGAGTCCTCTCTTGGACAGAGTTTTTATATGAATAGCCTGTCCTTTCCTGTAGCACAGAGAAGCATGGGGAAGAACTAGAGGCACTCAGAGGCTACTATGGGAAGCTGAGGCCAGGGAGGGGTACCTTGCCCAAGGTAAGTTTTAAGAGATGTCTGGATAGGAAACAGGCCTTGGTCAGGCTTACTTTGTAGTTTCCTGAGAACAGGGGATATACCATAGGACTGAAGGCCAACCTTGTAGAAGGGCTCTCTTTTTCTGTGTCTATCTCGGTTTCTCATTCTCTCAAGGTGTTTCAAGACAATACATGATTCCTTTCTTCAGTTTTAGGTGTCCATAGATGAAAGTATGAGGCCCTTGTAAAAGTGAGCAGGGTCAGCAAAAAGGGCTCAGTTGCTGGGTCAAGTGGTCCATGTGTCATCTTGGCTACATGGTACTTCTCGATGGATGTGCAGGGCGGAACGGGGAAGGCAGTGAACTAATCCCCTGGAGCTGAGGACACAGGTGCCCAGGTCTGAGATAAAATATCATTGAACTGAGTCAGGCAGTGTACTGAGCTGGGGGAGGGTATGGCTTTCTGTGGTCCTGGAAGGGTTCTTGGCATCTCTGAACCTGGGATCCTTGCTGGTGAAAGGGGATGAAAATAAAACCTGTTAACCAAATGAGAGAGTGTGAGAAGGAGCACTAAGTGTCCCCAAGGAAGGGCTCTGCCATCATTATTTTTGATGCCTCCAAGAATGTCTTCACAACCTGTAGAGCTTAGTCCCGAGGGGCATTCTGAGAGAGGGGTGTGGGCACTGCTCTACACCAAGTGTCTCTGAAAGTGACTGAGGCAAGTGTTCAACTTTCGCAGGTGTGTGGTCTGGACGGGTGATGACCGGGTTTTCTTCTTCAACCCGACCATGCAGCTGTCAGTCTGGGAGAAGCCAGTGGACCTGAAGAACCGTGGGGACCTCAAGAGGATCATCGAGGACCCACCCCACAAACGCAAGCTGGAGGCCTCAGCAAGTAATTAACAGGGGATGCGGTGGCACTATGGAAGGGCTGCGCTCTGTCTGGGGCAGGGGCAGGAACTGCTGGTCCCGGTTATGCCGGGAAGTGGTTATAATGGAGTCGTGTTAAGGACTGCAAACTTACAAATTCAGTTTTTGTGGCACTTCCCCACTGAAAACTTGACCCTTTCAAATGGTGGGTCTGGGCTCCTCGTTGTATCCCATGAGGCCATTAGTGCAGGGACAGTGCAAATGGCCACTAGCTGTCCTTGGACACTCATTTTGTGCACAGGTTGATCTGCACTGGAGAGAAGATGTGGGCAAATGAGAGTTTGTTTCCTTCAACCCTGTGGACCATTCTAACCCCTGGACTATGGAGGTCATTGCTATATATTAATCCAAGTCCACATATAGGGTGGGGCAAGGAGACTTCTGTCCTGTAGAAGGGGTTACTAGGCGAGGAGCTGGCTGCTTCTGACCAGCCTGTGAGTCCTATCTCACCAAGAGTGCTGGAGAGCACCCAACATCCCCTGAGAAGCTCCTTTTCAGGAAAGCAGATGCATATTTTATGAGTGGTACATGGGGAAGCCTTACTCTCTAAGTATATAGATTAACAAAGCATCATTCCAGCGGTGTGCTGGGAACTAAACATGTCTTACACATGCTAGATGAGTGTTCTGACGACTGAGCTGGCCTTTTTTTACTTACTGTTTGGAAACAGGGTCTCATTAAGTTGCCTGGGCTGTCCTTGAACTCACACTGTAACCCCCAAAGGCTTTGAACTTTCAGTCTCTCAGTCTCAGTTGTCCAAGTGGATGGAATTACAGGCCCACACCAGGCTGGCCATATCTTCTATTCTGAGAGTGGTTATACACTCTAGTAAGCCAGAGTGGTAGGCATGGGAGCCTGACTTTTTTAAGGAAGTTGCTTTGTTTAATCTTAGAAACTGTTCTACAGGACTTGTGATTTATTTTTATTTCATATTATCTAGAGCTGAACAAGAGGACACCAGCTTACACAGATTGTTAAATCAGAGCCATTTAGAAGGCTGCATATTAAACCCCTCTTAGCTCTCTTCACAGTCCTTAGGGGATGGAAGTGGTTACTCTCAGGAAGCTGGACTTAGTCCTAAGTGGACGAGAAACAACAATATAGCATGTCTATTTCATTCAAGCAGAACATTCTCCAGACGGTTTTTCCAGCTGATGATGGGAAAATAAATATGTCCTAGGTGTATATTTTACTGTGAAAAAAAAAAAAAAAACAAAGCCCAAAACAAAATTGTTAAAATGTTCCCGTGTTCAGGGACGAGGAGACTGGACTTGTGACTGTGTTTTTTCCTTTTGATGAAGTGACATCTGAATTAGAGGGAACATTTTCATCACCAGAGAGTCTTTCCAAGCCCTGCAGATCAGTGGCTCCTGGATCTCAGACTAGAGAAGGTGCACGGGTCAGAAAGAGTGGGAGGATTTCAGATCCTCCGAGAAGCAGTCGGCGCGGTTTTCCCTGGCAATGACTTCATTTGCTCCGTGGATGGGGATGATGCTTTCTGCACCTTTAAGAGCAACTTTCTTCCAGAAACCAGCATGCGCTCTTTTGATTTTGCCCCAAGGACTGACGGGAATGAGAAAGAAATGAAGTTACTAAGGGTTCAGTGCACAGTTCTTCTCCTACTTCCGTTGTTTGCACCAGATGGGGAGAGATGGGGAGGTCCCTCCGGAGCCTCTGCAGGGTCACCTGGGAAGGGGGCCAGGGGTAGAGGAAAGGAGCCTCAGTCACCCAGGTCACTTAGGTCAGTGCTCCATTTCATGCCACCAACAGGGATCACTCTTCCTAGGTTCAAATGCAAAGCTGAGTGTCAAGTCTAAAGGACACACCCAGGAAGGTCTGCGTAGCTTAAGGTGACATCAGAACCTAGGCCAGTACACCCTTGAGATGGGTAGACAGGCAATTGTGAGATGTGTGACCACAAGGACATTTTTACCTTTAAGAAAAGACCACAAGACAGCGGGCATTTTCCCACACGTTTCTAAAGGACAGGCAAATGGCCTCCATTTCAGTTTCTGGTCACCAGGTAGACTTGTACTTTGAGACCAGAACTTCTAACTCCATGAGACCTGGCAAGCATCTAGGGTGTTTCTGGAGATTAATTAATGAAAGAGGGGAGAACTGATAATCTCCAACCCACAACAGCCTCATGGCACCTTCCCATGGCACCGTTCTTCACAGGTGATGTGGCCTTGGTATAACAGGCCCAGGCAGGTTGTTCTCAGTGGTGACTTTTGTTTTATATTTTGTTCAGCTGTGATCCAGTCTGGATTAGAGTGTATTGATACATGTTTCTTTCTATTCTAAACAGAACATTTTAGCATTCTGGTTGATCTGTCAATCCCCACTGGTCTCCCAGAGGCAAATAAAATGAATGAACTTTGTACAATGTCAGCCACATTAACTGACATCAGGCAGTGTGTGTGTGTGTGTGTGTGTGTGTGTGTGTGTGTGTGTGTGTGTGTGTGTGTGAAGAGAGAGGGTATGAGTTTGGTGTGTAAGTATGGAAATGTTTATGTGTGTGAGCATGTGTGAGTGTGAGAGAAAAAGAGAATATGTGATGCATATGAGGAAATGTGTATGTGTGAATGTGCACTGAGTGCATATGAATTTGTGTAAATGTATATGAGCCTACATGTGTGTATATGTATGTGTGTATATGTATATTGTGTGAATATATGTGTGTATATGAATGTACATGTTTATGTGTATGTGAGTGTATATAACTGTTAATATATGAGTGTGTGTGCATATGAGTACACATGTATATATTTGTGTGTATGGGAATGTGTGTGTCTGAGTGTGTATGTTTAGGTATGTGTTTGTGTGTGAGTGTATATGAATATATGTGTGTGTGCATGAGTGTGCATATATGTATGTGAGTACATATGTGTATATATGTGAATAAATTTGTATATGAATATATGTGGTATGTGTGAATATGAGTGTGCATGTATATATGTTCATGTGTGTGTACATATGAGAGTGCATGTGTGTATGTTTGTTTAATGAATGTATGGTCTGAGTATGCATACATGTATGTATATGTGTGTGGTGTATGTGTATATGTGACTGTGAATGTATATGTGTATATGAATGTGTATGTGTATATGTGTTTATGTATATATGAGTGTGCACACGTGTGTTTGAGTGTGTGTATATAAGTATGTGTGTGAATGCATGTGTGTGTGTGTGGTGCGTACATTCATGATGTTAGCCAGGGGAGTAGAGCTCAGGATTACTTACTGAGCATGGCTCAAATGCTTATCCTTTGTCATTCAGCAGGGAAGGAGGCAATCGACCTTTTCATTCTCCTGGCCTTGCTGAGGTACTTCTTCAGTACCAGAGAAGATCCCAGTTACCCTCTAATTACCTTGTAATGCACCCAGATGTTCTATGCTCTGCAGTTTTGCTGCTGAACTACAGTGCAATGAGAAGTAGAGGCCCCGCCCACTCTAGAATTGTGCAAGCTCCTCCCATCAGAGGCACTCACATTTGTCTCTCCATCAGACTGTCCGTCAAGCCTGTCAGAGGTGCAGTTCTTCCTGTGCTGATCAGCAGCAGCAATGTCCACTCTTACTGGAAATGGGTAGGAATCTCTCTGCCATCTGGCTAGTGTACTGGCAGCTTTATGTCCTTGGAGCCCACCTGCTGTGTCCACAGAGTGCATCCTGTTCCTGAACTGGGAGGTCCTTTCATTGGGAAGTCTAGCAGAGTACAGCACTAAACATCAGAGTGCATTACATTAAATACCTGGCCATTGAGCACTTCCTCAGGGTAGAGGAGAGGCAGGAAGTCCGGCAGTGATCATTCCACTCTCTTCCTCCTGTTCTGTCTCCTCCCTGAAGAGACAGGAGGCCTGGGATGGGACAGAAGCAGCAGGCATCCTCTTGGCAGAGGATGGAGAGAAATGTTTAACAAGAAGTTCCTGTACCTGGCTCCTGAAATTCTCACAGCCCTGCAGGAGGGCACCACAGGATTTGGGCATGAATTGCTGATGTAATAAGCTGCCAAAAGTTGTCCTACACTGAAACAAAAGACCAGATTTCAGTACCAGAGTGCAGAAGTCCAATGTGAGTATCCTGCGTGCTAGCAAGGCCTGTCCTTTCTGAGGCTCTGAGGAGTATCTGTGTCCTCCTCCTTTCCATCCTTGGTGGCCTTCTGATTTCCTTGGTCCATTTCTCCATCTTCAAAGCAACTGGGAGCCATCTCTAGCCTTTCTGACATGGGCCCACCATCTTCTTTAGGTACTTTTCTTTATCCAGGGCTACTTACATAGTATAGGACAATCGCCATCACTAGATAACTACAAAGAAACTCTGAGTCTCCTCTCTGAGTGTCCTAACACATTCCCAGGCTTTAAGTGAGGTTGGTTATCGGGGACTATGGGGGTCCAGCCCCTTGATAGTCCCCTCCCAGGGTCTGGGAAGAATCTACAACCAGCTGATAATTAATCTTTGATGAGAAGAAATGAATCTATGTACACGAAACTCCTTAGTCCATACACTTTATTCTTCTGAGTCAGTTACAAGCTTATATTCTGCTCTCGTATTTAGCTCATTTCTAGCCTGATTTCTCTCTATACTTGTCTGCGGTCCCCTCTAGGTTCTATTTTATTCCTTCATCTAGTTCTGCCCCTTCTAGGTTCTCATCCATCTTGTTCCTTCCCATATCATCTCCTCTCCCATCTCCTTCTCTCTCCTCATCTCATTCTTCCTCATCTTGTTCTTCCCCATCTGACTCTTCCTCATCTTCCATCTCATTCCTCTAGTCCTCTCTTCTAGCCCTTCAATCTAGTTCTTCCCCTTCTCAGTTTGTTCCTCTCAAGTTCTTACCCATCTAGTTCTTCCATTCTCTTTTCTCTTCTCCGTCCCCCTGTGCCCTGGAAGTCCTGGTATATAAAGCCAGGCTTCCAGGGTCAAATGGAAGGGTGATAAGAATCACATAGGGAGGCAATAACCATTAATTATCATTTGCAACCCCAAAGGGAAGTGACCAATGGGGAAATGAATTAACTAAAGGCTGAATTCAGGTAATATCTAAGAAGAGGGCTCTTATGTGCTCAACTATAATCTTAAACGTGATTGGTAGAAAATGTTAAGAGTCTATAAGTTGCTAGGTCAATGGGAGAAAGTAAAACTGTCTTCTTTTTTTCTGTGGCTCATATCTGTCCAAGCTACCTGCCATTTTTCTGCAGGGTGGGGGAAAGTGTGCTCAGTCACTAGGCAACCTGTGTACAGCTGGATGCCTCTGGTGATAGTTAAAGGGAGATCTGGAACTGGAGGTAAGGTTTGGGAAAGGAGGAAGTAAGGCTTAATTAGCACATCCGCCAGGCCTTCTCAAACCGGTAGCCTGGATGGTTAAGTCTGTTCTTAGAGAATACAGAGGTATCTCTGATAAAGTACTCTCCTCCATCTGGGGATGGACCTGGCCGGATGCTGCCAATGGTGATAATTACAGGGAGGCTTGAACTGGGGTTCTGGCTGAGCAGAGCTGTCAGCACAGAAAGTTATCTAAATAGTCCTAGAAGTGGTTAGATAAGGAGTTAAAAGTCTATGAAGTTAATAAGACCGTAAGAAAGGAGGGTCTGAGCTGAATTGTGTAAAGCTATTACTTAACGTCCACCTGACCTAGGTGGTGTCTCCTTGTGGAATTTACCTTAAATCAGGAGACTTGCATGTGGACTGTTATTACTGCTAGTCCTTGAAAGTGGCCAAGGGAGATATCTGTTTCCAGAGAAAGCCTTTCCTGAGGCTGTTCTCCAAATACCTGGAATGTGTATGTCCAGAGAGTGATCAGTCCACACTGTTAACCCTTCTTAGGGAAAAGTCAATTGGGAAAACTATGAAGGCACACATGATTTTCATAATAGAAGACAGCTGATATATAACAAGCCAAGTAACACCAAAAACTCCTTGGGATTTGGCTTCCTCTGGAGGAATTCCCTGATTCCTCCAGGTAGTGACTTTGCCATAACCAGCTGAGTTCTTATGATATATTCCTGCGGCCTGCAGCAGTTGGTGACATTATTGGGAGGCATCTCTGCTTTCCATGATCTATGTTCCTACTTTACAGAGGAAGGGATGCAGAAAGGGGATCTTGCTGAACTCATGAGTCTATCATATGTGGTACCAGGAATTGAAGGCTGGTGGGTCTGACCTGAGGCTGAAGAAGAGCTTGCCTGGTCAGGTCTCACAGGAGAAATCAGGTGCAGGTAGGCATGGCTAACAATCCTTTATTCCCTACCAGGATGTAATAGAGACAAGCAAGAGCTCACTCAGTTTCAATTGCTGTGCAAATATTTTAGTCATTTATATTCAGGATAAGTGTGGATTCACAGTGACGTGCATTTCACTAGGGAGGATATAAAATCATCCTGAGGGTAAACACAGCTGCGGCTTGGTGAAAGGGCCACTTCCCGGGCATTATGTGGCCAGGACAGTATGCACTGGGTCTCCACATCACAAAGGGACCAGGTGGCCACTGAAAAGCAAATGCTGGAACCCTCCCAAAAATGTAAGGGTGTGCTTCATTAGCTCAAGAAGAATTGGGTAGTTGTGGAAGGTTCTGGCTACAGACTCCACCTGTTCAACTCTGTGTGAGGGCCTGAAGCTTACAGTGGAGTTGAGTTCTGAATGGTGTACCTTTTGTATCATCCAGGATTCGGACTGACGTTTGCACAGTGAAGGCGGCAGGTACCTTGTTTTCTAAGGTTCATTCCAATGGCTATATTGGTCAACCTCTGTATGTGATATCAGAGAAGAAGAAGGGAGAGGCCATGGTCTCTTGAGAGAGTCCCACATGGACTTTACCCAGAAGCTGAGGACAGAATGCAGGTAGTAGAGTTTAATATGGACTCCAGCTAGGAAAGGAACAAGTCAAGTCAAGAGACGCTAACGTCAGGGTGGGGGGCCTAGTATGTTGGCCTTAGCATCTTGGCCTCCGTCAGGCAAGGCTAATGAGAATTCAGGGCTGAGCCATGTTAGTTAGCTCCCATTCCTCTGTACAAGAAAGAACCTGTGTCCCTCTCTGTGTCTTCAGCCCCTGCCTGTTACATGGAACCACACAACCCTAATCAGTGTGGTTTCCCAGAACCTAGCTTTCACTCACTTCTCACCTAGCATAAGAAAGAAAGAGGGAAGAAGTGGGGAGGTGGGAGGGGAAGGGAAGGAGGAGGGGACTTGGTTCTTCTCTAAACCAATCAGTTTTGTTTTTTAATTGAGGTTAATATAGCCCAGGCTTGACATTGACATTGCCTTCGATAGTGAGCACATGCAGGTCAGGAAGCCATGTGCCTTCTAAGGGTGTGGCAACCAAGCACACTGAACATCGGGGCCAGTGGCCTTGATGGCCCCTGAGATAGAGCTGATGGCACGGGATGTCACATATGGGGGTACAAGCATATGGAATGTTGCAGGCCCTGAGGCAAGAGGAGCAGACCAACTTGGGAGACCTAGCTACCCATTTCTGGGCTAAGGAAAGGAAGGCTGGAAGGTTCACTGTGGCATTAAAGCATAGGATATGGATAGCACACTTAATGAAGCCCTTGGCAATGATCTTGGAGATGCATCTTCTATGATCTCTACCAAAATGCTGAGCTTCCTTCTTGAATTTCAGCAGGAAACCTAGGTCACCCAAACAAAACATCCCATGGAATCCACCTCCTGGATGGGCAGCCTGCAGCATCGGCTCCCACTTAGCCCATGCTCTTTCTTAGCAAGAGCTTCTTTGTCATTGCACTGGTCACCAAGAAGACGGTGCTAGTACCTGTGGGTGCCTGGCTAGACCTGCAGGTGGAGCTGCTGTGCAGTGGGCTTAGTCTGTGTCCTTCTCCCTGGCCTTTGTCCCTGCTGCAAAGCTAGCTTCCCACTCTGCTGGCAGCAGTCTCACTCCATTATGGTTTCTGTTACCAAAGATTCATTACTTTCCCTGGAGAGACACAAGGAAAGTGTAGTTGTATCAGATAAGGTACTAGGAGACAAAAGAAAGGACTGTCCAAGCCAGCTTGATGAGTCAATGTATATACTGTGGTTGCTTACCTAGGCAACTCAACCATACAGTAGCCAGTCCCCTGGGCAACTTAGGCACAGCTGCACTATTGAAGAGTCCCATTCCAGTCAGTTGCTTATCTCTTATGTAATCTCAGGAAGGAAGGACCTCATACAGAGCTTATAAAGGTCTCAGGAGGATCCCGTGAGTGTTATAAGGCTCTCTTTCCACAAAGAAATTTGAATGGGCCCAGGCTCACGAGCATGCTCACAACTACTCTTTTTCAAGATAGTGGTGGGCACGTCCGACATGGGGAGAATGTGGAGGGCATGTCCAACATGGAGGGAACTTCTCCCCCTTTCCTCTGGTTCTCCATTTTTTCCACACCTTCTTCTATTATGTTCCCTGATGTCTCTGAAGCCTTGGAAAGGGAACACACACACACACACACACACACACACACACATTGTTGTTGTTTTTTTACTCTTTTGGGGGGCCTGCCACTCAGCTCCCAAATAAATCACACACAAAGGCTTGTTATTAATTATGAATGCCTGGCCTTAGCTTGGCTTGTTTCTTGCCAGTTTTCCTTAACTTTAAACTATCCCATCTTTCTTTTGCCTCTGGGCTTTTCCCATTCTCTTACTTCTGTAACTCTTACTCTTACTCTGTAGCTTGCTATGTAGTTAGTGGCTGGACCCTGGAGTCCTCCTTCTTCTCTTACTTCTTCTTTTTTCTTCCTCCCAGATTTCTCCTTCTATTTGTCCTCTCTGCCTGCCAGCCCTGCCTATTCCTCTCTCCTGCCTTGCTATTGGCTGTTCAGCTCTTTATTAGACCATCAGGTATTTTAGACAGGCACAGTAACACAGCTTCACAGAGTTAAACAAATGCAACATAAACAAAAGTAGCACACTTTAAAATAATATTCTACAACATTTCTTCCTTTTCATCTAAACAAAAAATGAAAGGTTTTAATTTTAACATAATAAGACCATATACAATAAGAACAATTATCAAGTAAAGATTACATTCACAGTATAATGAATTCCAGTTCATTTGTGTCTGGCAGTTAAAAGAAAATACTCCATTTTCTATCCTATATTAGTGAATCTAACATTTTACACCTAATTTACTTTCTATCATAGCTAAAGAAAACTGCAACTATAATGATCTAGTCTTCAACTCCATCAATGACCAACGAGGATGTAATATTATCTAACAACAGAGACATTTGGCTGTCTGGACAGGCAACCAAAGATCCTCTGCAATGTTTGGGCATCTGTCTTCAGCCTACAGACCTAGAGTATCTGGCAGACTTTCCTATGAAACAGGAATTTTGGACTGTCTTGCCTTGTTTTGTCATAGTTTATCAGTCACTTTCCTCTGTGTCCTCCAGAATATCTGGCAGACACTTCTGTGAAATAGGAATTTTGAAAGACTGCCCTGCCTTGTTTTGGCAAAGTTTAATAATTCTTTTTCCTGTGTGTCCTGCATGTCCAGTCTGCATAGCACATTGCCAGAAGTAAAAGGCAAGAACAGTTTCTTTGCCCAGTGGCTAACCTTGCCACAACAAAAGCAAACTCCATAAGGAGTTTCTTCAATGCCCATCATCTACTCTGAAGTAAATTGGTGCTGCCAGGAGCAGATGTATCTCATTGTCATGAAAAACTTTAAATTAACAAAACATTTTAAATGCCATATTCTATATATCTTTGAAGTATTTGAAGACCATCTATCTAAATTATATCTATTTAACCTAGAAAACATATATCTACAAATTTGATTGTTATAAATGACTAAATACTGACTTATGTTTCTTGATTGTTCTATATAGTTTATAATAAATAGCTTTCAAAAACTAGAACTTTACCTTATATTTTTAAGTAAACTGCATAAGTACAATACCTTAAACAAGAGTAGAAACATATATACAGTATATGGTAACAAAAACAACCTTAAATTTGTATCAATATACATAAGCCCTTTAAACAAGAGTAGAAACATATATACAGTGTGACAAAAATAACTTTAAATTTATATCAACATACAAAAATCCTTTAAGCAGAAATAGAAATATGTATTTCTCTCTATTCTCTCTCTCTCTCTCTCTCTCTCTCTCTCTCTCTCTCTCTCTCTCATTTTGTTGTAAC
Source organism: Peromyscus eremicus (assembly GCF_949786415.1). Taxonomy (NCBI): domain Eukaryota; kingdom Metazoa; phylum Chordata; class Mammalia; order Rodentia; family Cricetidae; genus Peromyscus; species Peromyscus eremicus. The sequence continues at coordinate 64,372,161 of NC_081416.1, forward strand.
AAAATTACCTTAAATTTGTATTGATATACAAAAGTCCTTACAAATATAAAATACTTGAGATCAATATTTGTCCCTTAGTTTATAGTAGATTCAATAATCTATCCTTTTATTTAAAGTAGATTCAACAATCTACCCTTTTATCTTATCATTCCCATATCCCCTAAATGATAACAAATATCCATAGCCCACCAAATAACCAAAAGCCTCTTGGGAATGTGAATGTTGTATTCTCCACACTGCTTCCTGCTATCTGTGGATGAAGTATCTTTAGGGTCCCAGAGAGAAAATTTTGAGATAATGGCCAAGTCCTGGGAAGACCAGCTATAAACTTTGCAGATAGATATCACCTGTTAAGGTTCAGGAGGTTTCCCCTGATCAAACCAGATCCATATTAACCCTGAAGGAATCTGCAGCTTCTCATCTCCTACGGAAACAAAACCTGAAGCATTTTTTATTTCCATTTGAAAAATACATTTTTTGACTTCTTTTTTAAAGTTAAGATGGCCCTAAAGTATCTAGGTTGGTTCAGTTTTGCAGTCCTGCTCACAAGCCTGTGTCTGCCAGAAGCTATTTGCTTGTTAGCATTCAAAAAATTCAGAATCAAGAAAAATTATACAAGATCCAGACTCCCTGTGTATTTCCCATCTTATGTGGCTTTTTTCTTTTACTCTCTCTTTAAAGACTTTATTTTATAAACTGTTCATTTTTTCTATGAATATTCCCTTTTTTTCTTATGCCTATGCACATTATTAAACATACCGTAACCTGTTTAGAGTTTTTCCATCTGGATCTCTTTTACTGCAAATCTTTTAGCCTTTTTGATCATGTGAACAAACTTTAAACTGCTTAGCGATGTGGACCTCTGCCCTAGGCTTTGGTGGCTGGTTCCGCCCACTTCTCCAGTCTGGAAAGCCAAGCTGAAAGCTCACAAGCCCAGTCAGAGATTCATGGTGAGAACTGCATTCAACCTAGAGCACCTAAAATGCCGATGCTTGCACTGTGGCAGGCATTCTTATTTAGTTTTTTGTTCCTACTTAATGTACTAACTACTCAAGGACTCACAGACTGGCAGAAACTGTCAGGCAGAAACTCTTAAAGGAGCCATATCCCCTCTCGCTTTATTTTTCTTTTCAACTTTCTCAGGCCCTAGGATATTCAAGTTCCATCTTGGTATGCCAAAATGTTGTTGTTTTACTCTTTTGGGGGGCCTGCCAAATAAATCACACATGGAAGCTTATTATTCTTACTTATAAATGCCTTGCCTTAGATTAGCATTTCCTTGACTTTAAATTAGCCTCATCTATCTTTTGCCTCTGGGCTTTTCCCATTCTCTTACTTCTGTAAATCTTACTCTTACTCCATGGCTTGCTGTGTAGCTGGATGGCTGGCCCCTGGAGTCCTCCTCCTTCTCTGGCTACTTCCCTCATTCCTTGATCTTTTTTCCTCCCAGATTTCTCCTTCTATATATTCTCTCTGCCTGCCAGCCCCACCTATCCTTTCTCTTGCCTTGCCATTGGCCATTCAGTTCTTTATTAGACCATCAGGTGTTTTAGACAGGCACAGTAACACAGCTTCACAGAGTTAAACAAATGCAACATAAACAAAAGTAGCACACCTTAAAATAATATTCTACAACACACACACCACACACCACACACACACACACACACACACACACACAGATTTTCTTCCACTTAGGGCTGAGCATTAGGCCACTAAGCCACATCAGCAGAATAGACACTTTCCAACAATTTCAGTCATCATTAATGAAACCTCTGCAATAACTGCTGCCCACTGTCAAAACAAGGCTCCTTGGACTGTGAGCTGACAGCAACAGTAATCTACATATATAAGCAAAAATATTTGGAGGAATTTGACAGGCAGATCACACCCATTTAACATAACAATAGCAGAATCCTCCTCTCCAAGGTCTGTAATTTCCCCAGTCTCGAGCATTTTTTTCCCCTGAATTATAGTACCAAACACAGGTTCTTCCTGTAGACCAGGCCTTAACTTTAACCAGAAAATAGTTGGTTGTTCCCATAACAGTCACACCACTGTTGTACTTATGGACATAGCTTACCTGGAATGTTGATAGGGAAGAGTAATTGACTCTTCCTCTACAAGCTGTGACTATCTGGAACTTAGATACAAATCACACCCCAAGGATCTCACTTGAATGCACATCTGCCTCACCTACCACTATTTAATTCCATTATTCCCTATGAAGTTTCAACCACAGACTGAACCTGATGCACTCTTACATAGTCAGAGTAATCTCTCCACTTCCAGAAAGAAACATTGTCTCAGAGATACAAACATTTAATGCTGGCTGATAAACCACATTCTGTGAATTCTATAACTGAACATGTGTTTGCTTATGTCAATATATACCCACAGTTTCACAAGAATTTCTATTGTGTGATTTCATATTATTGGAATTGCTATATCATCAGGTGCATGCATCTTAAATTTTTAATATTGTGAAATCTTCCTCTGAAGGGATCAATCAATCAATACACACTCCCACTGATGTGCTCTGTACCAGCATTGTACATCACCAGAACTTAATGCAAAGCCATTCTTTATTTCAGTTGGCATTTCTTTAATTTTGAGTGATTCTCAGGGGTTTGTTGGCCATTTGTTTTGTGTTCCTGGGAATACATTCATGTTTGTCTTTCTTGTTGAATTATAGGGACTTCTGTAAATTGAGGGATTAATGTGTTTGACTATAATATCTTTGCAGTATTTTTCCTGAGCTCTGATCTTTTCCATAAAACAGTTTGTTCATGATTTTTTTTATTCTGAGGAAATATATATAGCATGCAGCTTACCAGTTAGCCATCTTAAAATGTACATTTAGTGGCATTAAGTTTATTTACAATGTTGTATACCATCACCACTAGTTACTCCTAGAGTTTTTCCATCTTCCCAAACAGAACTCTATCAGGGTTTGGCAATAGCTCCCTGTGTCTCCTCCCCTTGGCTCCTGGAACCCTTCCACAAAGCCCAGAAAAAGGTATCAGACCCTTTGAAGCTGGATTACAGGCTTTTGTGAGCCATGCTATATGGATGCTGGGAACCAAACTCCTGTCCTATATGAGTGGTTTGCATGCTTAACCACCAAGCCGTCTCCCCAGCCCCTACATTGGCAATATTGCTGGTGTCATGTTTAAGACACCATTGTGAGGTCTAGTATCTGAAACTTCCTTTAGCTTTGCTACTAAATGGCTTCCTGCATTCTCAGGTGTTTAGTCCATGTCTGACCCATAGAGTGAAGTCAGCCTATGTGCTTCTTTCAGCCTAGTCTCTTAAGTTCTTTCCTGTTTCTCTGTGTGCTTTGTAAACTGGTTCAACTTTGGCATTCTGGGCACTTTCAGGTGGAAAATCCATAAATATTTTCCCCTACCTTTTGGGAATTACTGACCTGGCTTGCTGCTGGCTGGCTCAAACCACCTCGGACTTTTCTTCTGAACCTCAAGTAGTATGTTATTTTCTTTGTACATGATCACAGCTGTTTCTGCTCCACCATCCTTGAAGACAGTGGAAGATGGCAACCTCTCCCTATCCCAGCACTGCCCTCATGAGTGGCAGGGCTCGCAGGTTCACAGTAGTGAAGAAGATGATTGCACTCATTGGCAATGGCAGAGACCAACCCAATAGATCTACTTTGTGTGACTTTCTATTTGGTATTGTACTTTTAAAGTCAGTCAAATGTGCAAATATTTTCCTGTGTGATTTATGAATTTTTTTTATCTGGACAAAAATGGTCTACTCGTGTTGAGATTGTTCAAAATAACCAAAAGGCCTCCAAAACAATAACCAACATTACACATATTTATCCTAGTATCTGAATCATTATTGGATAGCCTTTGCATTTGAGGTTATCACTCATCATGGCCTCTCTGGAGTATGCTGGGGTGAAAGGGTGTAGCTGCCCCAATCTGCCATGATGACCTGCCACTACATGTCTCTTCATCCCTAAGCAAGTCTACAGCAAAGACAAGTAGATACAAACTGGTCAGTTACTTCTCACAGCCAAACTAGAATTATACCTTTGAACACAGAAGCAGGAGAAGTACTTAGAAGACATGTGTAGTCTCATGGATGAGCTGGAAGCCTCTGGAATCTGGCCCTCTCATCCCACTAATAGCTACACATCCCACATTGAGAGCAGAATTACATATGAATAGACAGACTGATGAAGCATGGTTAACTGAGGCACTCCTAGGATCCCACATTGAGAGCAGAATTACATATGAATAGACAGACTGGTGAAGCATGGTTAACTGAGGCACTCCTAGGATCCTAAATGCAGGGCAGAAAAAAAAGTGTAGAGTTTGATTTTTTATTTATTTTTGATCGATAAACATTTTATATATGAGTATAATGTATTTTGATGAAGTCCAATTCCTCATTCCTTTCTCCCCAATCCCACCCCTACCACTACCTTCCCTCACAATTACATGGTTCTCTTTTCAAATCAAAACAACCCATGGAGTCTACTGGTATTGCCAGTGTGTTCATGGGTGTAGGGCCATCTACTAGAACATGGATAGCCTCTCAGGGGACACATCTCTGAAGAAAATTGACTCTCCCTCTCTCAAGCAGCTATCAGTTGCCAATAACTCCTCAGCTAGGGGATGGTATTTCCCAATACCCCCCCCCCACTCCATGATGGTGTTTTGTCTGACTTGATCTTGTACCTATCTTGTGTGTATGATCACAGCCCCTGTTAGCTCATATGAGCAACTGGCCCAGTTTGTTCAGAAAACAGTTTCACTTTAGTCACCCACCACCTCTGGTCTTTGAAATCTTTCCAAACACAGCTCCTTTCCATGGGGATTTGAGAGCTTTGGATGTTTAATATTGTGTTCCATTTGGGGCTCAATGCTCCATGATCTCTTATTCTCTGCATTTTGGCCAGTGGTGGATCTTTGTGTTAATTACCATCTACTGGAAAAGGAAGCTTTTCTATGTGTGTGGAGAGATGTGTTATTCCACTGGAATAACAATAAGTCTTGAGTCATTTGAATATTATGCCCATTTGGAAAAATAATAGTAATAGGTTCTCCCCTAGGTCCTAGGACCTAATTAATCTTGGGTTCTTTGCCCTATTAATGGTACCAGGAACCTATTCTGTCTTGTGGAGTGAGCCTTAAATCCAATTTGAAAGTGGTTGGTTGCATCTATGATATTCATGCCATTATTGCACCAATGGGCTATCTTGCTAGGCTGGTCATTATTGCATATGGAAGGGTTCATAGCAGGATAAGAGTATTGATTACTTTTCTCTCCTCGTAATGTGCATAGCAACTTCGGCACTATGAAAGATAGCCCTAGTAGAGATGAAGCTTCCAGGTCAGTACCTAATGGTAAATGTAGTATTTTAAAAGAAAAGCTAGGGAGGGGGGAGTAAGAAGACCAGGAGTTGAAAGACAGCCTTGGCTACATAAAATCTTATCTCAATAGGAGAGAGAGAGAGAGAGAGAGAAAGAGAGAGAGAGAGAGAGAGAGAGAACAGGGACACTAGGCCTTCCAGGAAGAACAAGGCAATACACAGCAACTGATGGGAGGCTGTGACCCAGGCAGAAGTGTGGGGACATAGAGGCACACTCTGCAGAGCTGACTCCACCCTTTCTCCACTGTCAACAGTGTGCCTGGCTTACAGAGATGGTGAATCTGAGAGTATACAGACACAGAGGGGGACACAAGCAAGACTACTTATTTTCCTGGGATCACAGTCCATGCAATGGGTCAGAACTGATGAGGCTCTAGAACCATCTTTCACTCATTTTTGCTCTCTTGCAGCCATACAGGAGACCTTAGGGCACCAACACACATTTGCCATTTTGTCATTTCATGCAGTAATTCCAGGGCTGCACCATGCAGCTTAAATACAGCAATGCGTCTTTCAGATGGTTGGGCTTTGGAAGCAGGCAGTCTGTGGTGAAGATCATATAGTATGCTGAAAGGGCCTGTGACTATTGCAGTGGATGGAAGGAAGCCCTGGGTACCAGGAGGCCGACATGGAGAAAGTATTACTTCAGCAGCCAACTGGCAGAGAGGCGATGCTCGTACCAGTTTGGGAAGGGCTGATCCCAAGGGTGGAGCAGCGGTTGTTTTTTATCTTATTTACTCATCCAGTCCCTCTGAAGGCCTGATGACCTCTGGAGACATGGGGGTTGGAGATGGCCTCTTTGACATCAACAGTCAGGTATCTTTTCTACTGAAATTCAAAGGACTATGTACCAAAGAAAGCAAGTTCATAAGAACAATGTCAATGTTTAAGAGAAATCCAATTTCCTAATTTTTGGATGGGCTGCTGGCTTCCAGAGCACTAAGACTGACCCTTCAGCTGTGTTAATAATGTCATGTTTCTTTCAGCTGAAAGCAGTGATGGATCCAGTTCAGAAGATGGCAGTGAGGACCAAAGTGTGAAAACTAAGAGGAATAGGTAGGTGGCACTATCCTATCCTGGTGTGTCTTCTCCAGATACTGTGGTGTATGAAAAGAAAACACTTCCATTACATTGAATTTGAGCAAAAAAAAAAAAATCAGTTTAACTGTGAAGCAGATGATATGGGCTATCTCTTGGCACCTGCTCTGGACATGTCACTGAAGTTCAGGGACACATGCTCAGCTTCCAGAACCCTGTGGAAGTGGCCATGGTGGTCCACTACTCAGGGCAGACTTATGCTGTGTAAAATACTAAGTCAAGGCAGGCAGTTCTGGCTAGATATTGCCTGTCTGGGTCTTGCTTGCAATCCATCCAGCCCTTGTCTGGACGTTCATCTGGAAGTAAAACTGTGGACCTGTCTGCAGAATTCATGTGGTACTTCATGACATGAAGGTATCTATCAAGCTGGCTTGTAGTTACTGCATGGCACGTGTAGGGATAGAACATTTATCCTTTCCTTTTTAGTGTCTCTCACAAGGTCACTGGTCTGTCCTCTGTATACTGAGCATCATATACAGGGGATATGCTGGGGCAATATAGGTGTCTAAGTTCTCAGAACAGGACAGAGGGAAGGAAGGATGTGGTTGCAGGCACCTTTATGAGCTAAGAAGAGTAGGGGGTGAGACTTGAATGCTAAGCAGTACTTCTCAGGCTACGTCATGAACTTAGCTGTCTTTGGCCTAGGTGGGACCTGGATGGATATCCCACTGGAAACAGGGGCTTGCTTGGGCCCATCACGCACTTTCACCATTGCATCTAGCTTCTGTATCAGTTCCTCTCACGACCGGAAATTCAAAGGCTTTGGTCAAGCATGTAGGCAACATCTTCTCTTTTAAAAAATGTCCCTTTGAAGAAGAAGCAAACACTTGGTATAACAAAGAATGAAACTTTGTTTCAGAAGCATTATCCATTTTCACCCCCTTGGTCCTTCATCCTGAGATATTTCAGTAAACAAAAGGATAATGTAAAAACTAGATGCTTGGCCAATGTGTCCCTGTCAACCAGAACTCAGGGTGGATTCTTCTCTCCAAGGAATGCTCCAGTTAGATTGGAGGGAGACCTAACTGAGTTCAGAATCAAGGAGAAACCCACAGAACTTTCCAGAACTATGAAGGTTAAAGACCAAACACTGTCATCCAGCAGGGGGTGGGTTTCTTTTTTGTTTTTGTTTTTGTTTTTCCAAGACAGGGTTTCTCTGTGTAGCTTTGGAGCCTGTCCTGGATCTTGCTCTGTAGACCAGGCTGGACTTGAACTCACAGAGATCCGCCTGGCTCTGCCTCCTGAGTGCTGGGATTAAAGGCGTGCACCATCACCGCCCGGCTGGCATGGTTTTTCTCATCCCTGGCTTCCTGCTGCATTGCCTCACTCTGGAGATGGTGCTGGGTGTGTGAAGAATGGGCTGCCATGAAGCAGCTAGCAGTGACAGAGCTCTGTGTGACCCTGGGACCAAGCCTGTCATCCCAGTCTTGAGGGCCTTTGCTTTCTGACTGCCTCAACTCTTGCCCTTAAAAGGTTGCTTTGTGGGAGAGTCAAAGAAATACCTGTGTGGCCACAGGAGATTTTTATCCAGGATTGTTGGTAGTCCAAGGGTTCGAGGAATGGGAGGAAAGGCAGGTTTTGTTGTTGTTTTGGTTTGGTTTTTTTGTTGTGGTGTTTTTTTTTTTTTTTTTTTTTTGTTTTGTTTTTTTTTTTGGCTTTCATGTCTACAGCATGACTGTCAGCCAAGCTGTCCCAGCTGGTCTGTGCACAAGTGCACTGAGTTTGAAACCCGAGACTAGCTCCCTGTGGTGCAGGGGAAATGGACTGGCCTCGGATTCTGAGCAGTTGGCATTTAAATAACAGCAAAACATTAATTTTGGTTTTAATCATCTGAATGACTTCCAGAATTAAAAACTGACTTTGAAACAAGCCCAGATGTTTCCTGCAGAGCTGTTCCAGTTCCTGCTCTTGTGCATGTCTGCATCCACTGCAGCTGTGGGTGGGGCTGGTGCCTGTCACTTGCTGGTGCACCTCCAGGCTCACCAGGTACTCATCCAGGGCTGCCTTGGTGAGACTGTGTCTGCAGGAAAATATTCGGTAGCCAGGAAGCAGCCAGACAGAGGACACAGCATACTCCAGAAAGCTCTGGAAATCATTCATTCCTGATCCAGTGTATAGAGAGAGGCTGGGAGCCGGCCTGTGGTGGCTCACGCCTTTAATCCCAGCACTGGGAGTCAGAGCCAGGTGTATCTTTGTGAGTTCAAGGCCAGCCTAGTCTACAGAGTGAGATCCAGGAAAGGCACAAAGCTATACAGAGAAACCCTGTCTCGAAAAACCACGAGAGAGAGAGAGAGAGAGAGAGAGAGAGAGAGAGAGAGAGAGAGAGAGGGGGGGGGGGGGGGCTGGGTACGCCCTGTATGTGCAGAAGGTGGGCCAGCTCTGTGCATGCAGAAGGCTAGTCTTCTCTGTGTGGCAGAAGGTAGGCCTCCTTGTGCTCACAGAAATCCAGCCTTCCCCTGTATGTGCAGAAGGTGGACTTCCCCTGTGTGTGTTGAAGAGGGGTCTGCTCTGTGTGTGTTGAAGAGGGGTCTGCTCTGTGTGTGTTGAAGGGGGTCTGCTCTGTGTGTGTTGAAGGGGGGTCTGCTCTGTGTGTGTTGAAGGGGGGTCTGCTCTGTGTGTGTTGAAGGGGGTCTGCTCTGTGTGTGTTGAAGGAGGGTCTGCTCTGTGTGTGTTGAAGGGGGTCTGCTCTGTGTGTGTTGAAGGAGGGTCTGCTCTGTGTATGTTGAAGATGGGCTTGCCCTGTATGTGTTGAAGGAGGGTCTGCCTTGTGTGTGTTGAAGGAGAGTCTGCTCTGTGTGTGGAAGTCAGGTCTGCCTTGTACCTCACAGAAGGCAAGCCTGTTGTGTCTGCAGCCCCACTGTGATGCAGTTTCTCACCACACATTTTTTGCAGTGCCCATGATACTTCATGACTCAGTACTAATGGCCCCCACTGCATTTGGCAAATGGCATTTCACAGGTCTGGGCACTGTATGCATTTGATATTTTAGAATTTGGTATAGGCAGCAAGGAATACGCCCCCACACATCTTTCTGGAGTCATTTCAACTTGACCTGCCCCTTTAATATAAATAATAATATTTTCCCTCTTCAAAAGTCACCAAGAACGTTCTTGCAAGGGTTGACTGCTGGCCCAATATGTCATGATATGTAGAAATAGGGGGCTAAATGATTGCGATGGTGGTTCTAGATTCTTCTCTACCCCTGCATTTCTGATGAGCCCTGGCACAGCTGATACCACTTGGGGCATTCAGATGCAGATGGAATTAAATTGATTGTGCAGATAATATAGGCACAAATGATACTTTCCCTAAAATTCCCTTGGAGGAGAAATATGTCACAATGACAAGCTTTCAAAACACAAAAGTATTTTAAACTACCTGGTGAGTGCCATTTCCTGAAAGCTTGTTATTTACTATTTAGTGGAATGTGTGCCTGATGCAAACTCATCCATCTTCCCTGAGACCAGAAAATTGACTCACTGCTGCATGTCCCCTTCTCAGGCAGTGCTTGGAGGGCCCGTCTCTACCTTCTGAAGAGTTCGTCTTTTTATAGTTCGGGCCTGTTCTTGGAGTGAGCTGTCTATTTTAGGGCGTTGGGGCTTTATTTCAAATTCAAATGAAATTATTTTGAGAGGACTCAGCAAACGTATGTCATCTGATTTAGAAATCAGAATGGAAGTAACCACGAAACATTACAGAGAAGTTTTCGTGGGCACACGTGGCAGCTTGCCCCTTCCTGAGAAGCCAGGTTTTGCCACTCAAGAATGGGGGTTCTCGCTGAGTCGATGAATTTCGTCCTTCGGTTACCATTAGCACATTGGCTTTGATAACATTTTGACATTTCCAGGACAGCAGTATAGATGCCTTATGCTAGGTTGACTAAAAGATGGGACATTGTTTATTGCATTTGCCTCCAACCTTTTGGGGAGCAATTGAAGGCTTTGGATGTACAAAGATGACTGTCTCCTGCCACAAAATGATCAGGTCAAGTAGAGTGTTGTTATCTTGATTATCAGCTTGGCAGGGTTTAGAATCACCTAGGAGACATACCTCTGCACATATCCATGAGGGTGTTTCCAGAAAGGTTTAGCTGTAGGAGTAACACCCACCCTGAATGAGGACAGCAGCATTCACTGCCTGAGATTCCAGACGATAGACACAATGTGGCCAGCTGCTGTAGTCCTCTGCCACCATGCCTTCTTTGCCATGATGGACTGTCCCCCGCCCCATGCTATGGGTCAAAATAAACTCTTCTTTAACTTGATTTTCTCAGGTGTTTCATCACAGCTACGAGAAAAGTAACTAATATGGGGACTTTATGAGGTCACATATAGTTTTCCTTGAAGACCCAAGATGTTGGGATGAGTAAGAAATGGCCTTATGTCACCCTATTGCTTTCTCCAAATCTGCCTCTATTGATCTACTCCCAGAAACCAAGAGTCTCCAGATGGAGCTGTGGTGTAAAGCAATTTCAGACCACTTAGGAGGAGGTGTACAGAGACCTCCCACCTTTGTGTACTTGAGATTCTCTCCCAGGAATTGTATGGCTAAGATTTCATCTTCTTGTATGCCCATACCCCAGACTTGACCCTATGGCAAGATGAATCCTTTCAGAACAAATTAAAAATGTCATTATCCAAAAGTCAAACATAAGAATGTAATAGTAACCTTCATTCCTAGGCCAACAAGGCCAAGATGGGAGGTTTAGAAACTCACAGTCCTTGGATAGTCTTCAAGTCAAATCTATCCCTGGGTAGTATTGTCTGTGGGAGGGTGAAGGAGGTGCCCCCTCTGCAGCTAGAGAACTGCTGTCACCTGGTCAGCAGGAAGGGAGTGAGCATAAAGAGCCCCTGTCCTCAAAGTGTGAGCAGAGCCCTTCTCCTTCCTACCCCAGTGTCTTAGTCACTCTTCTAATGCTGTGACAAAACACCATGACCATGGGAACTTATAAAAGAAAGTGTTTAATTGGGATTACAGTTCCAGAGGGTTAGAGTCCATGGTGGTGGAGCAAAAGCATGGTGGCAGGAACAGCTGAGAGCTCACATCTTGATCTACAAGTAGGAGGCAGAGAGAGAAAACACCCCGGGAGTGGTGTGGATCTTTTGGAACCTCAAAGCCCAGAGTGACACGCCTCCTCCAACAAGACCACATTTCCTAATCCTTCCCAAACAGTTCCACCAACTGGAGACAAAATATCCAAACATATGAGCCTGTGGGGGCCAATTTGAAAAATCAGCTACTGAGAGTGAGAAGTATTTAAAAATGCTATAAGGCTATGTTCTGAAATCACATCTTTAAAGATGCCTCTGGATGACAATAGACTTCTCTGCCTCTCTATGCTAGCCCTAGTGGTCTGCCTAATACCCTGGGGACCTTATGAGACAAAAAGAGAGTGTGAGGTCTTGGTAGTCTTTGACATGTATGATGATGAACAAAATATTCACCTCCATTTACCTTTTAAGTAATCCCTTGCACTTAATTCACTCTTTTAGGTGACCAATTGATTCTACACAGAAATCTGTACCTTTATAAATGGTGTTGGGTCTGTGCCATCTATCACTAAGGTATCCACACAGGACCCTTCATTGACATCTGCCTGTGAGAAGATTGAATGCAGAAGCAGTGATTTGTCATGTCACTTCAATTTGCCTTTTTAAGCTACCAAGTGAACAGTCCTCTGAATTTATATTTTCTGAAAGTGACAAAGAAACTCACATACTTCTTTGTCATGAATTGGGGAGCATTAGTCAGGAGACCATTGTGTAATAGCCTTTGATGCTATGTCTGGACACAGGGCTATTTCCTTGTGGGTGGGGACAGACAGAGTTCTTATTTCCCATCAAGCTTTTCATTTAAACTGAGAGAAGTCTGAAATTTGGCTAGTAAGAGGCCAGTCTAGAATGGGGTCTAGAGTGTCTGGCCTATGGTTGTTCTTCATTGGTTCTCATCTATACCTACTTGTCTGCCATCCATCTCACTTACACCCATTGTATAGTGAGCACTTGGTTTTAATTGGCCCCATGATCTTCATCCTGTGTGAGCAAGGGCTGGCTGGCATCCTTGGGATGGTCCAGGCTTGCAGAGAGCTTGTAGTTAAGATGACAGTGTGTTACTTCTGATCTGCCATCTCATGACTAGAAAAGCCTTTTGCAGAATCTCTTCCAATGAGATACATTCTGTTCAGGAACCCTATAGTCTGGTGGTTGCTGAAGAACTTTTGGCCTTCCTGGACTCTGTATCACAGCCCTGTGCACATGCAGGCCCTTCCTCCTGGCTGTGGAGCACCATCAAGCCACTCTCACATGAACAAAGGAAAACATTTCCTCTCCACCCCAAGGTGCTATCCAACTGGGTTGTCAATCTGTGTGTAGGGCCCTGCATATAAGGTCCCAGTATGTTTCAGGTCTAGATGCTTCCAGTGCCCATCTTGCTAGTGGGATGCAGATTTCTGAAACAATGCTAGCCTTGCATCTCTTACTAGGTGACCACACGGAGTCTCAGGTCTACTATAAAAGCTTGAGACTCAGGAAAGCAGGCAAAGTGGATGGATGAATATGTGAATGGACACCTTCCCAGATGATGTGACTCTAGCCCACCCTTATTTGTCATGCACTGAACAAATGTCACCCCTCAGCATGTACAGGTTTGGGGCTGCACAATGGCATGGAGGAGGCTAGTCTGTGGTCTGGGGCCTCAGGGTAATGCTGTGCTGGCTTCTGGTTCTGGTTCTGGTTCTGGTTCTGGGGACGGAGTCCCTCACTCCAGCAGCCAGTTTTAAGGTCCAGCTCTGCTTTGCTCTTCTCTTCTGCACTGTCCCTATTGCCTGGGATCCAGGGCACTTCCCACCCTCCGATCATCAAGTTCCAAGGCCCCAGTGTAGCTGTCCACACTGAGAGGGAGATTTCAGCTGTTTCTCAGCTTCCTTCAGGAACATCAACATCCCAAAGACCCAAAGGACAATTAGGATTTCTGAAATGGCTGCAACTTATTGAAGTTGCTAGACACTTTCTTAAGTGGACAGGTAGCTTGTGAGGTATGTGAAACTGAATAAGCCAAAGTTGGCTGGTTGGTGCTCACTGGAGGGCTGTGGCATGTTTCCTTTCCAGGGGGCCCATCTGCCTTCAGTAATCTTGTAGAAGTCATCTAGCCAATGTTTATTGTGTGATACTTGTCTGCCAGCGGTTCTACATACGTCACCATAGGAATACTGAAGGACGCTGTCAGGTGGGGAAGGATATCCACATTTATTTTTTACTTTTATAAAATAGATTGTCAACATCCAAAACCTTCCAGAGGCACTATATAGCTATCTAAGCCCCCTTCTTCTCATCTTCCAAGAAAGATCTCATCTTCCAAAAAGATGTGTTTTCCATGTGATAAACAATAGGCTAATTCTGATCTGTGTGGTTGTTACTCTGTGATAGAGACTACTCAGTTTCTGGGAGGAAAATGGTGATAATTCTAGGTGATCAAAGGCTAGCAAGGCAAGGAAGCCAGTTGTGTGATCCTGAGGAGGGAAGCTGCCTGAGGGCCTTGCCTGGAGGCAGGATAGCACCAATGAGTGGACAGTGTGAGGAAAGCATGTGGGGTATTTGTAATACCCAGGTTGGACAAAGCCATTCAATCAAAACAAACAGGCCTGGAGCTGATGGGAGAGAGAAGCAAGCCACTCTCCTGCTAACACTGCTGGAGCAGACCCCACAGTGAGGTTGACAAATGAGTACTTCCAGTCTCACAGCAATGCTTATCTTAATTACAGAAAAATTCAACACAATAAACACAATACACCTCACCCTCACATTTCAATGTCCCTGTTCCCACAACCTCCAATCACCTGGCAAGAGTCTCAGCAAGGGTCTCTCTATATTGGGTTGTCCTGTAGGCATGTCTGGGTGTGTGGGAGCTCTAGTTCATGGCTCCACAGTGATTCTGAAACAAACCCCAAGTACTGTGTAAATTTCATTTGTAAATATTTTAGGATAATGGCTTCATATAAACATTAAAAGTAAACCATTGACAATCTTTTGACATTATTAGGTGGTCTCCAGTCCTAGAGCGTTCAAATTTCCTTGATTTGTTTTCTTTTGCAATTTCATGTCTTAAACAAGAGTCGCAGTGAAGTTCAGATCCTGCATGCTATTGGTATTCCATCTAAGTTTCTTTTAACCTTTAGATTTGTCCCATCTGCTCTTCATTTCTCACTAAAGACATTATAATTTCTTTACAGAGCAGGGTGCTATGTAGTCTAGACCCATGATACTGTGTACATGGAGTCACACAGACACCAGATTCAGGTTTGGTTTATGGTGGGCAGGGATGTCTCCTGGTGATGCTGGAGAGCTCCTCCAGGAGGAGACCATACCTGGCCCTGACTTTCTGGGATGTAGTAGGTGATTTGATCCGTTCATTCTTTCTTCAAGATTGCTAAACACTGGTGTCTGAATTTTGTCATTTTGTTTGCACTTATGATTTGACTATTGTTGCTGTTACTATTGTTTTAAATTCATTTATTATTTTATGTGTTTATGATGTGTGGGGGGGCACATGCCTGTCTTGATACATATATGGAGGTCAAGGGCAGCTTTTTTGAGTCAGTTCTTTCCTTCCACTTTTACGGGGGGTTCAGGGATCAAACTCAGTTCATCAGGCTTCTGTGCAAGTGCCTTTACACACTGCCCTAGTTTCTGCGGCTGTAATGAAACACTCTACAGCAACCCTCTGCGGGGAGAAAGGATTGACTTTAGCTCACAATTCCAGGTTTCAGCCCATAATTTTTGGGAAGTTCTGAGCAGAGAAAGAATGAATGCATATGTGCCCTCTTGCTGGCTTGCTGTGTTCAGCTCCATTTCTTCCTTCGTGCAGTTTCAGGATCCTCTGAAATCTGAAGCCTAGGTAATGGTGCTGAGCACTCACAGTGGGATGAATTTCCCCAATCAATTAAATGAATTAAGACCATTGCTATAGATATTCCCACAGGCCAACCCAATGTAGAGAACCCTTTATTGAGACTCTCTCCCCAGGCTTCACAAGCTAAGCGCTTGATGCCCTGCTCTCAAAGCCAGTTTCCAGAGCAGCCAGTGTGTTCCCAGCTGTCCTCCACGGATGATCTGCTTGTTACAAACTCCTAGGTTTCAACACAGGTGATGTGTTTAAAATGATGGTAAGAAATGCTCCTTAGTGACTACTGGTTAATTGTCGCAGGTCTGAGGTGTATGCTACCAAAATAGGGAGGTGTCTTTCCACCTCTGGACACTTGCTTGCCCGTGTTTTGCTGTGTTCTGTTGCACCATTGTTCATCTCATTGGAGACTCTAAGCCTAGTCTTTGGCTCATCTTCACCCTTATGATACCACTTTCTTAGCATCCTGGTGTAGCTAGAGTTTTCCTGCCTGGCCCACAGTCAGGACAAATCTCTCTCACCTGCCAGTCCCACAGCCTCTCAGACCCGACCAAGTAAACACAGAGACTTATATTGCTTTCAAACTGTATTGCCGTGGCAGGCTTCTTGCTAACTGTTCTTGTAGCTTAAATTAATCCATTTCCATTAATCTATACCTTGCCACATGGCTCGTGGCTTACCGGCATCTTCACATGCTGTTTGTCATCGTGGCAGCTGGCAGTGTCTCTCTGACTCAGCCTTCCACTTCCCAGCTTTATTCTCCTCCTTGTCTCACCTATACTTCCTGCCTAGCCAACGGCCAATCAGTGTTTTATTGACCAATCAGCAACACATTTGCTATACAGAACATCCCACAACATCCTGGTTATCTCTCTTCTTCACTTCTAATTCTTTTTAAACATTTATTTATTTATTACTGTGATGCATATGTGTGTGTGTGTGTGTGTGTGTGTGTGTGTGTGTGTGTGAGAGAGAGAGAGAGAGAGAGAGAGAGAGAGAGAGAGAGAGAGAGAGAGAGAGAGAGATGTGGAGGTCAAAGGACAACTTGGTGGAGGGTTCTCTCCCTTCATTTCTATGGGGGCTTCAGGGGCTGAACTCAGGCTTGTATCATTAGGCAGTCGGCCTCTTTACCCATCCAGCTGTCTCACTGGCTGTTAATTTCTATTTCTGTTAAGACATCATTGCCGCCGCCGGGCGGTGGTGGCGCACGCCTTTAATCCCAGCACTCGGGAGGCAGAGCCAGGCGAATCTCTGTGAGTTCGAGGCCAGCCTGGGCTACCAAGTGAGTTCCAGGAAAGGCGCAAAGCTACACAGAGAAACCCTGTCTCGAAAAACCAAAAAAAAAAAAAAAAAAAGAAAAAAAAAAAGACATCATTGCCTTGGCCACACTTGTGTTCTGGCTACTGTTTTTCCTCTCTAATGTTTTCCTTTTGTTTTTAAACATTTCCTGGATTTTCTTAGACCCCTTTTGCAAATCTTTTTTTCCCCAATTGTCTCCTCCCTCCTGTTTTCTGCTCTTCCTTGTGCTGTTACTTAGTAGCATCTACCATACTCTAACCATTTTAGCTCAGTTTCTGTAGTTAGGCTTTCCTCGGGCTCCTGAGGGTGCCAACCTTGCTCTATTGCTGGTAGACACACATTTTGTCCATGTTCTCGTCTGTGCACTGGCTGTGAGTGGGACTAGGCTTCGATTTGGTTGTACACGCTGACATTACGTTGTGATGGGGTAAGGCTGGGGCTGTGCTCCTGAGCTTAGCCCAGCGCCCTCTCCTGAATAAGGGACAAAGGGATCCTGTGTTTGGGCTCTGTGCTTTTTTCCTCAAGGTTTCCTTTGCCTAGCCTTTCCCTGTGTTGTTCCTGGTGCTCCTGTTTGTCCTAAGTTCTCTTCAGTGAATGTCTTATCTGGTAAAGGGGTTTTCACAGCCCACCACTGTGGTCTCCCCTCTATCTCCTGGACTTTCCTGCAGTTTAGACACTGCTCTGTCAGCTGTAGTTTTGAAGAGCTGCTTAGGCTGAGGTCAGGCTATCTCTAACCCTGGGACTTTGCTCACTGTGGGGTTTTAGACTTGCTAGTGCTCAGGGCCTTAGGGTGTGGAAGCTGCATCTGCCTTCTTCTTAGACTATTGCTGATACTGAAGACCTGTGAGGGGCTGTGATCAGGTGGTACCCATTTATAATTCAGTGTGTCAAGAAGTCTGTGGCTTTTTGGTTTGTTTTTCTTGCAATTCTGTCTGCTTTGGCCTCTGGATTTAAGAAGGTTTTAAAAAGTGGCCCTGCCTTTCCTGTATTGAGCATACAAGGCATCTTTACACTTTAAGTTGGATTTCCAAAGAGCCTTGTATTCTGAGATGCATGTGCTCATGATCTGTTTCTTTTCTCCAATAGTCCCCAAAATGTATACACCAAAAATGACCATCATCATCATCATCATTATCATCATCATCACCATCATTGCCATCATCACCATCACTATTATGCTGCCTGGAGGCAGAGGCAGGGAAGTGGGGATTTTTATTGTTAGAGTTTGCTCTGTGAGTGGTTGATCAGGCACTGTCAGTCATGGTCTGAGCACCTACAGCTCTCCCTTGGCCAAGACCTAATCTGGTCGAGGGCTTCCTTAGAGGTGGGTACAAGCTTACTAAACAAGCTTGCCTGGGGAGTTTGTGATGTATGTAGACTGTAATAAATGTCAGCTTCCAGACCTACCACCTTCATGTGCTTCCAATGAGATGCTGCAGGGTTGCATTTCAGAAACACGTATCTGCTAGTGAATAAGGACCTATATCTGCTGAGAAACCTTCCAGATTTAGCTAGTCCAAGCACTAGAGCAGTATAAGAGGGATATAGTACTCATCAGAGCCACTCATGATCTAGGTGTTCCAGCCAGTGCCTTCTGCCTGGTCAGTTATAACGATGTCTTGCTTCTGGTGGTCCCGGGAGTTGGAACTCCAGGCTCACTGGGATTCTGCCACAGGTCAGAAGAGGCTACTACCACCATCAACCAGATTAATACCATTTGCATATAAGCCATTATACTAAGCAATTTGAATGCATTCTTTCAACTTAGAGGGCTTGATACACAGAGAATTGTAAGCAAAACACCTTTCAGCAGATAATTCATAACTAAGGGACTCATGGCCTCTGAATGACAAAAGCCTTCACTCACAGGGCCACCAGCATGCTGTAGGACCCAGCACAGCTGTGTCCTGACTTCATATTCCAATCACTCTTCATTCTCCTCTCTGTCTAGTGTGGCTCCTGATGTATACTGACAGTCATAACCACAAGGTCAGCAAATGCTGGAAGACATGAATAAATGTGACCACATTGAAGACACTCAGGACAGTTAGCTACCCAGCCATTTGGAGGCCTTCCTGGCCTGGGGCACAGTAGATGAGGGGTTTGGTGAACCCTGGGAGCCTTCCTTGTAAATCACCAAGAGACTGCAGAGAAAACAACTCTGCTCAGCTCCCTGTGTGTTTCCCCAGCTTAGAACTGTGCCCAGGCCCCACAGCTTAAAATTTGCCTATGGCCATGATCCACCTCAGAGAGGCATCTGTCCTGATGACAGCATGGGCTTTGAGTCCCCACCTGAACAGTTTGGGCAGAGCTGAGGCTCCCTTGCTCTGGTCTTTTCCAGAGCCCCAGAACCCCAGAGCCCCAGATTGATGAACCAACCTGCTTTACAGCTGCCAGAAGCATACCCCTGCACAGCACAGCATGAAGGCTAAATGCCAGACACAGAGATCGCTCAAAGTGTGCTACATCTGAAGATCATTTGTAACACTGCACGAAAAGATGTCGGAGGCCCCATAAGGCAAAAAGATTCACAGAATCTTTGATTCCTGCAGAATTTTATATTGTGTCTAACACCAGAGTTACAGGCTGGTGATATTTTGATGATAAATTCCCAGCCATTTTTGCTGGAAGACAGAATAGTTCTCCCAATCCATTAAATCAAATAAAAGGGGGTATGTCCCCAGATGGACAGAAGCTGGGACTCAGTTGGGGAGGAGCTAGTGTGGTGGATGGCCCAAGTCACCATAGCCAATGAGAGTAAAGAATTATCGCCAGTGCCACCACCATGGTCACCATCTTCCCAATTGTCATCATCACATCATTCATGCCATCATTCCCATCATTATTGTCATTAGCACCACCACCACGGTCATTGTCACCAACATCATTACCACCAGGGTTTTGACCATCATTGCCACCATTACTAACAGCATCCCCATCGTTATCATTATCACTACCATCATCACCATCATTGACACAATCCCAATAGCATCACCATCATCATTACCATCATCACCATGATTACAAAATCCCAAATCAATATCATTGACAGGCCACCCACTGTACTTAGCCATTTAAGTACGTGATATCATTTTAAAGGGGATATTACACAGAGAATTGTGAACAAACGCCAGACATTTTATTTTATCTCATTGAATTTTTCAAAATCTCAAATGGCAGATACTATCAGGACTTAAACTTTATGGACAGAAAGAGTACAGAGAAGAAACAGAGTTCAAGGAGAGTAGCCTGAGGTCACACTACATTCTAGGATGAGGTCTAAGGTGTGTGAGACCATAGAGGGCAAACGTATCTAGTGCCCAACATTCTTCCCCCTACCCCACAAGGGAAACCCTATTTTATTGCTATTGGGGGCATAAAGACAGTGGGAATGGAGCAATTAGTGCACCCCATGGCAGAGCTAACTCATCGACTGCTGGGACGTCCAGCCTTATTTGAGTCCTACTATGTCTCTCTCAGCTCCTGACTGTATGCAGCAATGAAAAATCTGAACTAGGGTTCATTTGTAAAGACAATTTCTTGTTATAAATTCCTTTGATTGCTTTCATCAGCGACAGCAGAGCCCCATAGCCACACATTCAGAAGACTTATACAGTGTGGCAGTAATTGCACATGGGATGCCCTCTGCAGTCACCAGTCTGTAGTGCTAAGACAGAAGTTAGGATAGGCTGGGGCTGTGCAGACTTGGGACTTATAGGTGCCACAGGAAGGAAATCTGAAGACAGCAAAACCTACTCTCGTTAGGAAGTGGACCTGGAATTCTACTGCATTCAGTGTCTTCAAGGAAGTTGTAATCACCAAGTCAAATACAGGAATTTACTCACTGATTGTTGGGGATGAGGTATAACAAGCCCTTCGCTGCCCACAGATACCTAGGGACTGTGCTCTGCAGTTTGAGGAAACAGATGTGGCAGTGGCTCTTTAAGAAAAACCAAGTGTGTCGACATCTTGCATAGAGAACCCACTATGGGGACAAAAGAGTTCAGCTACTCAAGGCAGGTACCATGAATCACAAAGACAGCCAGGTGACATGCAGAAGCTCAGTTAGCCCTGAGTGGACAGAGGGCAGGATGACAGCTGAGAAGGAAGAGCACATGGCAAAGATGCTCCAGAGGAGTGGGAGGAGAGGGCATGGACTGCACGGGGAAGGTCTGTGAGTGACGAGGACATGAGACGCTTGTGGCTCCTGGCACAAGGTTGTGCCCAGAAGGCACACATGAGAGCCACAGACATGGACTATGAGGCCTGGAATGCAGGGAACATTGTAGTGACACAAGCCAGAAGACATCCAGGGAAACGCCAAGGAGTCTGCAGTAAGCAGGGACACAGCAGGAGAAGCTGAGATCCACACACTTGAGGGAAAATGTAATACTAAAGTCCAGGGAGCTGGGTGTGCGATTCCGGGGACATGGGGGAGAAGACAGTGTTGTCTGGAAAGACCTGTCCTACATACCACACTCCAAAGTCCCCGGAATCCTAATTTCCAGCCTGACTTCTCTCATGCTAGCCACAGAAAGGAGCTGGGCCAGTCTCACAAAAGCCCCTGTGTCTCACCCACTGAAGACAGGTCCTGCTCTGTTGCTGCACTACTCTGTTGAGAAAGAGGAAGGTAATGAATGCAATGCTAGTATATCCTAGGCAGCCTTTCACAGCTCAGCATTCTATGGCAGGCCCTTAAACACACCCAAACAAAGCACAAACAGGGTGCAAACACTGGCAGGAGAGCAAGGCATCCTGAACAAGTTCACACGGACCTGGAGGTGTCAATGTGACAGAGAAAGTCAAGTGCTCTGGGCTTGGATGCAATAACAGAACCCTGTTCCTCACCTTGCAGCAGGGCTTCTAGTGGGGTTCATTGTTTTCTGGACCTTCTGGTCAGTTGGCACCTCTTTACATTTATGGCTCCATCAATATGTTTCCTACTCTGGATGCTGAGTGGTTCTAAATATCCATCAAGGAAAGAGTCATTCATGAATCATTTCATATCTAGTAAATCATGTCTGAAATTTGTTTGAAGAGACATAGGTGAGCCTGGGTTCTGCAAAATCTGGACACAAAATAGGTATGTGCCCCAGGGCAGACCAGCTAATGTTTCCAGAGATAGTACTGAGGCCTCTAGACTCTACACCTCAAGGTTAACAGGGCCAATGAAAAAGCGTGTCAGGACTAGGGAAACTGACAACAGCATGCTTCGTTGGGATCCTCATATCCCTGAGAACGAAAAGTCAAATCCTGGTAGGCCTAGAAGACTGTTGGGACCTGGTCCCTGTTGACCTCTAGCCCTGACCTCTCCTGGGCATCCATCCCCAGGTATCTCCTTTATCTTACTCTCTGGAACACTCTTAGATGTCATTTTCCTGGGTTTGGAATGTTCTCCTGGGTCCCCACAGGGCCCCTTCACCTCTGCAGCATTTGTTCCAGGAGCAGCCCCAGACCCTTCCCCCATTCCAAGTTTCTTTCCTGTTTCACACCCGATTTTGTACAAATAGTTTGTTCTGTGTCCTCTCCGTGGAAAAAGAGCCTTAGTGGAGAGACCATTAGCTTAGTGCTGGGAGCAGGATTCACTGCAAACACCAGCAGACCCTGCTAAGAGCAGGGCCCATGTGCTTCTGGCTGTGCCCTTTCAGTAATTCTAGTCCAGTCTCATGATGGCTGTGTGGAGTAAGAAGTCTCTGTGGAATCTGGATCCTTCCGCTCAGAGAACCTCCACATACCACCTGAGCTGGAGAGGCCATGGCAGACCTCCCAAATGCCTGCCATGTAGGAGAGGGGTCACTTGGCCTAATAATGATCATACCTTTCTGACCCCAACTGGGTGCCCTACATGTCTTTCTAGTATCCATATCAACTTTGATAAGACAGCTCAGGCCCCAGGTCAGGGACTCTATCCCCGCATGGTGACTCCCACTGCAGACACCAATTGTGAGTGGTCTCCAAGGTCTTCATCTACATCTGTTGCTATAACTGAATGAGTATCAGAAACTAGGTCATTCATGAGAAATAGAGGTTAATTTAGGTCACAAGCTGGAGGTTCAAGACCTGAAAAACTGAGTCCTGTGGTGTCACAGAACATCACAGGGGGACACAGAATATACTTGCTACCTCAAGAATCATCTTCATAATGAAGCCACTCACACCATTAGCCCTGACCTTATCCAACCCTAATCACACACTGAGGGGCCTACTTGTCCCATTGTTTGTCTGTATTTCCCCAGCAGTGTGATGAGGCAGTCTATCTGCATATCTGCTCACATATCCACATACGACCAGGCATGTGGGGGATCCATGACCTTCCTTTAGGTTAGGTTTGCTAGTTTCCCAAAATGTCACAGGACTCACCAAAAATGATATGCTTGTGATTTCAGTTTCTCTGTAAAGGGAACAACTCAGGAACAGCCAGTGGAAGAGGCTGTTAAAATCAGGACAGGTCCCAAGGACAGGAGCCTTGTCTTGGAAGAGCAGCTGTGTGCTGCCTGCACAGGGGGCTGGTGTGACTCTCTCCAGAAAGTGCCCAAACCCCACTATTCAAGAGTTTTATTTGGGTTTCACTAACTGTCAATGATTGGTTAATACACCAGTGGGAAGACTGGATTCCACAGGAAGTCCCTACCCATATCCTGGCTAGAGTGGTGGCTGGGGCTGAGTCCCGAACCACTAACCACATGACCGATGGATCCAGCAGGACAAGCTGGATCACCTCACTGGTGGTAGCTCAAGTTTGGTCCTGTCTGGGATCTGGACAGAGTCTCCTTGTGGACAATACAGACCCTCTGCTCAGTCGGGACACTCCCTTCTCTGCCAGGAATTCTGTCAAAACCCTGATAATTGCTGTCACAGGTCCAGGTCAGGAGGGTCAGACCATCTACTCTACCCATCACCACACTGCACACTGGCCCCAGGGAGGTAAGCAGTGCACTCACTGGCCATCAGCTCAGCTGTGAGAGCTGATGTGTCATGTGGATGTGCCCTGGGACAAAAGGACATCAAGGTCCTGGGAGCCACTGGGAGCTCCAGCTGGTGTCTGGCAAGGCCTCTAGGCTGGTTCTGGCAGGGCCTTCAGACTGGTGGTGGGCACCTGCAAACTAAGACAGATAGAGGGGAGGCTGACCAGGCTGGAGACACCTTTATCACTACGACTACACCCTTGGCCTCATTGCCCAGCACTGGAAGAGATGAGCTCACTGTCCATTTGCAGGGCCCTGGCTTCAGGTCTTCTGGAGACAGGGGACAGCTGCCTTGGCATTACCTACTGATGACTGGTTGGGTGACAACCGAAGAGGCCTGTTCACCATCTGTAGGAGTGGCAGCAGAACAAGTGCTACAGACCCACCAAGCCACAGCCACAGTGAGGAGTCAGAGATGAAGCCCTAGTGTCACAGGATGTAGTGATGTGTTCTTGGGGTAGGTCCCTGGCTACCTCTCCCTATGCTGTATCTGTCCAGCTACTTTGCAGGAATAGGAGGCCTTCAGGTTGGCCATTGTCCAGAGTGGAACATGAGAGGAGAGAAGCTACTGTTGTCTCAGGCTACTGCAGCCAAGGGCTACCACCCTGTATAGAGAAAAGCTGTTGTCTGGGGGAGGTAGTGCTGTCAATACAGTGGTGGCCCGTATGTTCGCTCGTTCAGCGAGGGAGAGTCGACAGGACCCATCACATCACAGAATTGTGGGGAAGCATGTCAAGATCACCTTGTTAGAGTTTCATATCTCACTGAAAATAAGATCCAGAGATTTCCACAGCTTGTCTGTGCACACAAGGCGGCCTTATTGTGAGGTGCCGAGCATATTGAACACATGGCGTGTTCACATTAGTGCGTCTTCTCTTGAGCCCATCACATCCACGGGACTCTCCCCTAGAGCTAGCGTCTTCCCAGACAACAGCTCTCACTGCACAAGGTGGTGGCCTCATGACTGCAGTGGCCTGAGGTAACCCTCATTTCTATTCTCTCATGTTCAACCCAAAGGTCTTCTATTCCTGCAAAGCTGCTGGTATGATAGGATAGTAGGAATGCCATCCAGAGGCCCAGCCCAAGAACACCTGTACTAGGTCCTACAATGCTAGGACTTCAGCTCTGGGTCCCCCTTGGCTTGTGTGTATGCACCACTCTTCAATCCACACCCACCAAACGACATGGCCTGGGTGGGTGAGGTACCTGGCTTGCCCAAGGCTCTCTATGTCTGATACAATGCAGGTCACATTGTGACATGTGGATGTGAGGGGTGGCAAGGTTAGATAGCTCTAAGGGAATGACTTTTACCCTCCAGCAGCTAATGAGATGGGCACTGCTATCACCCCATATTTGAGCATAAGCCTCATGAGTTTGCCTAACTGATCCTCTAACTCAGGTTTGTGCATCTTCCATGTGGGGAGGATGGCAGATGACATTAATGATGAGATGGGCTAGTGACTCAGGCATGCAGAGTGAACTGAGCCCTGTAGAGTACCACACACAGCTGTTTGGGGGTTGCCATTTTGTTGCCTGGGCAACTAGTTTAGCCTCTGGATGGCTCCACAAGGAGGACCCAGGTAAAAGGAGGCATCTGAAAGGCTGTGAGTGATCTTGATGTGCACAGAGGGCTGGGCTGAGGAGCACTCATAGAATGTCAGAGCCTCTCTGTAAGGATGGAGATGGTCACCTCAGGGTTGGAGATGGTCACCTCAGGGATGGAGATGGTCACCTCAGGGATGGAGATGGTCACCTCAGGGATGGAGATGGTCACCTCAGGGATGGAGATGGTCACCTCAGCATCTTTCTGCCTAACAGAGGAAATAGGAGGCAAGTAGCATGTTGGAGTTGGGAGACTCTGGGGTGCTGGTACCTAGAGTTGGGGAACATCTTCTGTGGGTGAGAGGTTGGACAAAACCAAGCCCTCCAAACTTCACTTGGTGCTAGGACATTTAACAAAAGCAGAGGAACAACAGGTTTATTGTGTGGGACAACCGAGGGTTCTGTAAATACCTGACACCTAGAGCAACATGCCATCGTGATACAGCACCAGTGTTCAGATGCCTTTCTCTCTGGGCAAAATTTGAAATGAGCAAGCTTTACCTCCCACAAGAAGCACTCAGCTTTACCCCTTATTAGAGGTCCAAAGTCCATCCCAGCACAAGAACCCAGCAATATGATCAGATCTTTGCATTTGTCTCTGACTAATCCAGGCAAGCCAAGAGCCCCATGCTCTGGAAGGCAGCCACTGGCTGTGAATGGAATATTTTGTTGGATAAGCAATAACAGGAAATCATGATGTGCTCAAGGTACAACAATACAAGCCTGGTTTCCATACTTCTATTTCAGGCTAATAGAAACTTACTACAAAGAAGTCCTAATTATAACTTTGCAGTCTGGCGCGATCACAGATCAACATAACTTTTCTTTTTCAGAATTTCTCCTTGTCATAGGAAAAGCAAAGATGGTACATTTTCCTGAAATAGCTGGTCTATAAATAAAGCCCTCTCATAGATTCAGCACCCCTTTGTTGTTCCTTTTCATAGTCCCCATTAACTTGGAATAATCTGTATTACAGTCTTATGAACCAAAACCCTTGTTAGACACAGAATGCTGAATGCTCTCCATACATGGTAGACCCAACAACTGTTGCATTCCACATGGCTTAGCTCTGTGTGGCTCTCACAGTGGTTCTTCTGCTGGTATGAGCAGTCTGTCCTCAGTGTTGTCTGTGTGACCTGATCATCACTGGCCAACATGACCTGAGAACTCCCAAGACAAGGGTGCTGCATGGGGTTTTCTGGTGCTGGGGCTGTTCCTGGAGCACCAACTCTGCCTGTCATTTTGAACAGCGCTGCCATGGGCTTGACCACAGACAGATATGGGACTTGGGCTGGGGAACAGAGGAATCAGAGTGGTCGGGGTAAGGCTGAGCTCTGGAGTGCAGGACAGCGCAAGGGCCAGCTGCATCCTCAAGGACAGGAGTGTCACAGCAGCCTGCCAGGGAGGAGAAACTGGCATGAGGAATAATGGCACTCAGAAGTTTGTGAAGACTTCCAGGTCCTTCTAGAATAAGGCAGAGCTATGAAAAGACCTATTAGGAGCCCTGTGACCTTGACAAAGTGGTGCTTCAGAAGGGTGGACCTCCCTTTCCCTCTTCTGTCTGTTTTTCAGGGTGTGGCCATTTCAGAGACAGCCCTGTGATTCTGCTCCAGCCATCATGTTCTTGGGACTGGGGGCCGCAGGCCAGGACTTTAACCTCAGTCTCCCTACCCAACACAGCAACGGCAACTTTGCCAACTTAGCCCAAAGAGCTTTTCAACACTCTGTTTCCTTTTTTCTCTTGTCTTGTTTTGTTTTCTTGGCTTGTCTGAGACAAGGTCTCACTCTTTAGTCTGGGCCTCCAAACCATGGCAGTCCTGCTACTTCAGCCTCTCACAAACTGGAATTATAGGCACGAGCCACCAGATCTGACTCAAGATTCTTCATTCTGTGAAGAGTGCTTTCAGGGGGGTTTAAGGTTTCAGTGGGAACCTGTCAGATCTCTTGGTTAACTCTGCATCTTGTGTCCCTGAAGGACTGAAAGTTGTGAGAGCCCTGGACCAGAGGAGACTCAGCAAGTAGACAAGGGGCCACAGACGCCACCCCCACAGATTCTTCTGCCCCTGGAGGAGCGTGTGACCCATTTCCGAGACATGCTACTGGAGAGAGGGGTAAGAACCCTGAACAACCCTGGGGGGATAGTGGGGAGCAGGAGGGCCTCTGGGGACCCTGGGAAGGACTGGTCTTCCTCATTGCCCTGTGTTTAGGTTGACAGGTGTTTAGAAGTGCAAGGATTTGAGACCCAAGCAAACCACAGAAGCTGCCTCTGCTTTCTTTCTTAAAAGGGGGTCTGCAAGGCGTGGGCTGCTGGGATATGAGAGAACCCAATGTGGGAAAGATTCCTGCCATCCTCAGGCCAGGCTTCAGGGCCCAAACCTCATGGATGACCCCCTATGGGTATCTTAATCCCACAGGGAATCCCACACTTCTGGATTAATTAGACTGTTTTTACATAAAGTGATTTCTGAATCTCATTTTGAGTGGAGGGAACTGTATGTGAACCTCCTTCCAAGGACTTTTATTTCTTACTTTGGCTTTTGGGCACAAAAATGAGCCAGTACAATATTGTAGCCCAGTTGGATTTCTTCACAGAGTGCAGCTGAACACAGAAGGCAGTAATGAAGACTGTGTGAGGGTAATTGTAATGAATACGGTAATGGCCTTGTGAATCCAAAGCAAATTTCCAAACTCTGCAGTGGCATGCTTCTCCCTGCCAGGCTGTTTCCTAGAAACACCTTTGCCTTCTCTGCAGCAGATGCACAGAGGCTGCAGAGCAGGGCCTGTGGGGAGAGGGCAAGCCCTGGGTCATCACTCCCGCAGCAGGCCAGGCTCAGCTGGACTTTGGGTGCTGGCCAAGGAAAGGAAGAATGGAGGCAGGGACAGCTCCTCTGGACTCCAGCAGGAAAGCAGTCACTCCCACCTGCCTTTCTGGCAGTTTTCTCTTTCTTGGCATTATAAATATGAACGTGTACACCTATTTATGCACCATCATCCAGAAGCAAATCAAGCATCTCAGTCTCAGAAACCAGAAGGGCCAAAAATGAATGGATTCAGGTTCCTCGCTCATGCTTAACAGTGGAGCCTAGTGGAAACTTTCTTATGCAAGCCTCAGTCAGGTCCCTTCATTCAGGCGCTTCCTCAGTCTGCCCTGGGACTCTCCATGTAGGCTCCTGACCCTGCTGTGGTGCAACTACTCTTGCCATACTAGATCCCAGGGTACCCAGGATGTGCTGGACCATTTCCCTGGGATTTCCTGGGTGTCCTATGGAGGCTGTTTAGGCTGTGACTGGTGTCTTACTCTTGTGTACCTAACTGGCTTGTGCAAGCGCCAGAGGAGCCCGTGGAGTGTGTGAGGAAGGAGTGTTCCCTGGAAGGGCTGTTGTTTGTTTTCCGACTCAGCACTCTTGGCCCCCACAGAACAGAAGCAGGATGGGGTGGGGGCCACCAGGAGAATGGAGCACCACATCCATCTCCCCCAGGGCTGAGTTCCTGTGTTTGGCTCCATGGCTCCAAGAGATGCTCTCATGCTGTTAGACCAGCTCAGCCTCCTCCTTTACTCTGAAAAGCTTCCAGCAGAGAAGACTCTGCATGATCATTTCTGCAGGATTCTAGCCAGCTGGTCCAGTGTGCCACCATGAATTATTTAAAACTTTTACATTTATTTATTTATTGTGCAAGTGTGTGTATGTGTGCATATAGCGCGTGCGTGCATGCGCACGCACGCGCGCGCGCGCGCACACACACACACACACACACACATACACACACACACACACACACACACACACACACACATCAGACAGAGTAAACATGCTGAAGTTAGAGGACAAGTTGAAGATGTCTGCTCTCTCCTTCTACCTTGTGCGTCCTAGGGATTGTACTCGGGTCTTGTGATTCCCCAGACAGAACCTGTATCTACTAAGCCATCTCTCTGATCATGAACTTTGGAGAAATACAAAGGAAAATTTCACTCCATCATTTTGTCTAACTTTCAACACTGAATTTTGGAAATCATGGAGTCCAATGTATTAATGAAGTCTGGTAAATTGCAGGGTTAGAGTAGGGAGCTACTACTTCCTTCCTGGGCAAAAGAGTGGGTGGGGTAAGCTCACAGAGCCCTAGGGGTCTCCAAAGTCTTCGCTGGAGGAATTGTACTAATGATACTTCAATGCATGCTTAACTCATCAGGGTGGGTGATTCAGTTCAGACTTTGATTTTGAGATGTTTATATGAAAATCAGCAAGAACAACAGGTATAGAAGAAGCAATGACCCAGTGCTGTGCTGACTCTGAAAGGTCCCAGAGCCCCTTCAGTTCTGGAGTAGAACAGGCCAATCTAAGTTTACTGCCCCATCATAAAGCAATGCTACCACCTGCAATACTCAGACTTTATAAAATATGCCAGGCAATTTCATAAGTCACTCATGCTCATGAGAATTTGATAGCTGAGCTCAGGAGACTTCTAGCTGCTTAAAGAATGAGCCGTAGAAAGGTCACGCTTTATGGACTGAGTGATTAACAAGATTTTTATATTGCATTTGCTGAGTACTTAGTTCAGAAACCTGTGTGCTTATGGAGTGGTGAAACCAGGCATGGAGGATTTCTAATATCTTCAAAAGGCAGGACTTGGGTTTTCCCAGGGGATTATGGGCTAGGGAGGGGCTCTAGTTATGTGCTTTTGTAGCCGGCAGGAGATGGCTCAATAAAGGTCTCTGTTTTATTTATTTAGTTCTTGTACAAGCACAAATCACAAGGGGACTTTTTTAAAAGCTGTATTTAATTGAGTAGCAGGTTTCCAGCTTTCCACTCCCTGTTTAGCTGAGTCCATAGGAGACAGGGAGTTGGGAGTGTCTTTTTCTGTAGCATCCTTGGTGCTCAGTGTTGCTTCTCCAGGGCTGGCAAGGGAAGTCCTTTTCAGTGTGCTGGACCTAAGCAGAGCAGGGGCTCAGAGCTGCCTCTGGAGGCTCCCAGAATCTGTCTGTCTGAAGAAGTGGGCCTCATGGACACTGGCTGACACCACAGCCAGCTCTAGGAGAGGCTCTGGAATTTGAGTTCACAATTATGTCAAGAAAACAGAAAGGACTGATTAACAAGCTACTCATCACATAGTGGTCATTGATCAAACTGAACAGCAGAATCACTATGGAGCCCTTGGGAAGCCAGTGTGGACAATGTGGAATAGACAGAGGTTCCTTAGTCCACCCCTCAGTTTACAGCAGAGGGCACATGGTACCCCTCCCAAGTGTCTGCATATTGGCATCAAGCAGCGTGTCTGGTTCCCCTTCCTTTCCAAGGCACATAAGCACATGGCTGTCGTCCCTTTACAGACAGAGCAGCACCGGGGTGGTGCCGAAAGCATGGGCTTATTATCATGGTCACAAGAGAAGTGGTCACGCATAGGTGGTCCTGAGGGCCGGCGCCTGTGTTAGCTGCTGGCCCTTGAATTTGGGGGAAAATATCTGCTCTGTGCTCTTGAGGCAAGTCTTAAGTGTCATGGGCATGGAGCATTTTGCCAATAAAATGAAGTGGCATAACCCGCATTTATCACAGCAAATAAGAGGTAAACATACCAAATTGTTTGTTAGTAAAGTAATCATTTTTCAGAAGAGTACTAAGAAAAAAGCAGCGCGACTCCTACCCTAAAAACAATTATTTTCGGTAGAGTATACTTCACTTCAGACTTTCCACCCTAGAAATAGTTTTTATAGGCTCAGTGATGGGACACTTGTGTAGAATGTGCTTGGCCCTGGGTTTCATTCCTAGCACCTCAAAAATATAAAATAAAATTTAAAGAGACTTTTAAAAATCAAGACTAAGACTTTTATAGTATATCTGATACCGAGTTGTGATTGGACACAGTTGAACCAATTTCTTTTTCTCGGTTAATCCCATAAGATTCAACTTAACTTACAAATGTGTTACATATGATGTGTCCTTCTAAGTAGCTCATAATTAAATTAGCATGAACTCTTATGAAAACTCTCTCTGTCTCTGTCTCTGTCTCTGTCTCTGTCTCTCTCTCTGTGTGTGTGTGTGTGTGTGTGTGTGTGTGTGTGTGTGTGTGTGTGTGTTGGAGATCAATCCCAGAATGTCATAAAATCTAAGTAAATACTATGCCTTTGAGCTGCATACCTAAGCTGCTGGAAAAATACTTTTGATGAATAATGGAGTATTTGATGAAATGCCACTTATTATCCATTTAGAAAGCCTGGATCCATTTGGTACATTTTCCAATGTTGCTGTTTAAATATTATTCATTGACCCACACATGTATCAGTGAGTGTGTGTGTGTGCATGTACCTGTCTGTACATGTGTCTGTGATTTATTTCTTTCTGAGTAGGAACATTTGACTTCCGTTATCACACTGTTTTTGAAGAGGCTGTTCTAATTCAGTATAGTCTCCCACCAGCAGTGTCTGAGAACTCCTTACAGTTTGTTTTGCCAGCACACTCAACCATCACTGAATAGCAGGAAGGTTAAATGTTTTCTACTTCGTGTTTTCTAAACCCTCTTGGTCCATTTGTTTCTCTTGACCTCTCCGCTCTCATTCCTCTTCCCTGGGTTCCCTGCCCTGGGATTTGGCCGTGGAGTGCCTCAGGTGTGACCTTCTCTCTAGAAGAGATTGCATCAAGTTCCAATCCTTGGGGGAACTGTGGCCACCCATTCTGATTTCCAGATAGAATAACAGTCTCGAATGTGAAAACAATTCTCAGATCAAATGAAGTCAGCTGAGTGTGGAGTAACCGTGTCAAATTTTATTTGTAAATATAGAAATAATCGCCAAAGCTGTACAGTGAGCAGCAGAGGCAAGGCTCAGAGTGGTGTGCTCCAGTGTGAAGACAGTGCATCCATGCTAGTGGCAGCCCCGCCCTGGGCTCCAGGACTTACTTCTCTACCTATAGTTCCCCTGGGCTTATCTGGGCTCCCAAGGACCATTCCTGCTTCTACTCCCTGAGGTACACTCCCACCCAAGAAGAAACCCATTTCCCTAAACTTAGAGGAGTCTGGTGAAAACCCGGGCAGGTTCTGTAGGAGTCTCCCACACTCTGTGTACCCTGTGTTTACCAGCTCACCTGTACATTCTGCGCTCACTTCCCAGATACACCACCTATGCCAAGCCCTTGTGCCAGAGCTATGCTTAGAGACCTCAAACAGTGATCATGACTTCACCTTCAGCAATGGAGAAGGTGACCTCCCACACCAGGCCTGATTCTTTGGTTCCCTTTACAACCTACCTGTACTTATCGGGGACATCAGAGCCAGAAACGAAAGTTCCTGAAACATGCTCAGGGACTCCATCAAAGAGAGCAGCATTCAAAAGAAGTCAGATTCCATCCCTACAGAACCTGCAGGGAGTTACAGTGGCTGATAGGCCACAGGAGAGGACATTGGGAAGGCATGGAGTGCACAGCCAATGCTCCCCAAAACTGAAGCCCATCCATGTGGAATTTGAATCTTTAGGACTTACAGTGGTTATCTTTCTCATTGCTGTAATAAACTACCCAAATAAAGCAACTTAAAGGATAAAAGGTTTATTTGAGCAAATGGTTTGAGAAGAAAGTCTGTCGTGATGGGAAGGTACAGAGGCAGGAGCTTGAGGCAGCTGGTGCCACTGTCTTCTCAGTCAGGAGGCAGAAGGTAGACAGGGTGTAGAGGTTGGGCTATAAAACCTCACGCCCCCTCCCCTGTGACCCACTTTCTCCAGCAAGGCTCTACCTCTTAATGTTCCACAACCTTCCAAAATAGCCTCCTCAGCTGGGGACCACAAAAACATGAGTCTGGGGGTGGGGGGAGGGCATTTCACATCCAAATTCCAACAGAACAGAGCTAAAGGGAAAGACGTTTGTGAGCCTTCTTTAGCATGGCCAAGCTTCCAGTGGTCTCTGTCACTCCAGAGCCTTTCTGACCCCGGGACTCAGGGAAGAAAGACTTCTGTACCCTTGCCTGAGAGCCAGGAGAGGATGGAAGGGAGAGGATGGGAAAGGGAGTGTGCTCACATGCACTGAGAAGAGACTTAGAGAGTTGGGGGACACATCCATGACCAAGAGATGCAGGGGGTTCTCAGCAGCTGTAACAACAGACTACTCCACATTCCTGTCTGTTTTTCCTGTGCTTTTAACCAACGTAAAGTAATTACCACATCATTACAATGAGTAGAAGCTTTATTTATTCATTGTATTAGAGTCTAGGAAGGGGCTTGGAGCAGCAGTCCTGTTCTGTCTTTACCTGTGCTCATGGGCTTGGGACTGAAGGAAGGGGTGAGCCCTTTGGGGAGACTGTGACAGAGGCAGGCCTTGCTTTGGAGGGCCATGATGCTGTCAGGAGTTGAATGTCCTGGAGTCAGAACACTTCCTCGGAGGGCAGTTTGTAGCTAATGAAGGAGAAGTCATTTCTAATTGGCTAAATAGTTGAAGTCCAGGTTTAAGGCAGCCATCTCAATATACCAGGGAATCGAGAGAGACAATACAGTGCTTGGTAATCAAATTTGGTGGGGAACATTAGTGTCTGAAGTAACTGGGTTTGTGTCTGAAATGGAAATAAACCATATGAAGAGACTCCAGCTCCTGAATGCCAGGCCAGCTGTCAGTTGCTTTCAGTGATGTCCAAAGATCACAGGCTTGAGCCCTGGCTATGGCAGAGGGCAGTGCAGATGCATGGATAGACACTGTAGGTCACACACTCGTGCAGGAATGATTGGCACCCCAGTGCAGGTATCAGTTGGGACCTGAGATGACTACTAGTGCCTGGATTCTCTACCCTGCCAAAATCCTCTTGGGGGCAGGGATTTATCATACAGCCACTACTTTGGCTTTTTTCCCTGAGCATCATGGATCCCTAGATTCTTTGTGGTCCAAGGATAGGAAAATACAAGACTTTCTGGCTGGAAAGATGAAGAGAATATTCTGCTTGCCACGACAGGGTGGTTAATGACAGCCCTGGTCACTCCTACATGTCTGCTCAGGTCTGACCCATAATAATAACCCCAGATGGCCAGGGGCTGTCAGTGCCTGATGGGACCTGCATCCTTGTACTTCTGGCCATCTCTGAACATGCCTGACCATTTTGTTTAAATGAAATCAATTTGTCTCAAAGCTGGATTATCCCCTGGAGTAGCACAAAATCTGATTTCCTCAGTTTCTGGAGAGGCTTGGCTAGTGCTGGGATGGAGGTAGAGTGGTTTACTCTGGCTGCACTTTGTAAATGCTCCCCTCCCAGGTGGTAGTTCCTTTCCATGCGCAAGTCCTTGATCCTTCCCTGGAAGGTCTGATGGGGCCTCCCCTACTCATCTACAGAATGGAGAGCTAGCAGCTGTCAGTCTTTGGCATACTTTGAAGGGTTTTATCCTCTACAGACTTTCTTTGCCCAGAGTGGATGCTCGGGGGTACATGGGGCCCACAAAAGAAGCAGATCACATCCAGGCTTGTAGCATGAATCTTAAAAAGTCTTATTAATAAAAACAAACCTGGAGCCGGGTATTGGGGTGAAATGCTGAAAGATCAGAGAAGCAGAACAAGCCACAGCTACCTCACCTTGCCAAAACTTCAGCTGATTCTGTTTCCTCAGACCGGAAGCCTCTGAGTCCTCATATCCGAATGGCTCTCAGCTGAACTGCTGCTCAAAGCTTTTAAGCTTAACTAGCCAAATGCTTCTAGTTTCTGGTCCTCACATCTTATATACCTTTCTGCTATCTGCCATCACTCCCTGGGATTAAAGGCTCACTTTCTGGTATTAAAGGCATGAGTCACCAAGCCTGGCTGTTTCCAGTGTGGCCTTGAACTCACAGAGATCCATGCCTCCAGACGGCTAGGATTAAAGGTGTGAGTACCACCATTTTCTAGCCTCTGTATCCAGTGGCTGTTCTGTTCTCTGACCCCAGATAAGTTTATTAGGGTGCACGATATTTTGGGGAACACAATACCACCACACAGGCTGTCTAGGAAACAGCCACATTAGAGCTGAGAATGGATGTAGGATCAGACCAGGAGGTTGCTGGGTGCCCAGCTGAAGAGGTGACGGATTGAGGAGTCAGATGGAGAGCAGTTGGTGAAGGCTTAGGCTGTGAGTGGAGCAAACGATGTTGGGTGAGGGGAACTACTTGGAGATGACATTCTTCATCCAGATACCAGGTGACCATCACCAGAGGCTGGCTGCAACCAGAGGTTGCTATTTCCCACTCCATCTGGGAAATATTTCTGGATTTTTCTACAGGGTTGTTTGTACAGGTTGAACAATGGAGATCTCGATAATATGAAAATCTAAGCTTCTGCAGCTGCAAACAGGCCACCCGTTTCTCCTGAATGGAGGAGTTCCTTATATCCATATACTGACAGCACTAGCTCCTCAAGACACAGTACCATCCAGGGTCTGCAGCCTCAGGACCCTCATAGTAACCAGCCATTGCCTAGGAGATTGCTCCTCAATGCAGGCTCCAACATGATGGTAGTGTCCGTTAGGGAGAGACACTCCCACCCCAGTCACCTCTAGCCTTGTGGCTCCCTTTCAGGGCCTAGCTTCAGGACAAACAACTCTAGTTTCCTCAAGTGTGGAAGTAGTGAGATACCTGGGGACCCAGACAGAAGAGATGAAGCACAGGGGACCCAACTGCCATCTCTAGGGAGAGATGCTGGAAGTAGAGAAAGGGCCACTCACCTTGGTTCATGAGGAACACTGTCTACATCCTCAGGATCCTGATGACAGCAGATGACACTGAACGTTGGATTAAGTGAAGAATGGGGAGGTCTAGAAACACTAATACTGTCCCACTGGTGTGAGCAGTAGCAGATAGATGGACATGCTCAGGGCCTCTGGATATCAGACAGGATCACAGAGCAGGGCCACAGAGGGGACTGAGGACACATGTCACAGTCAGACACAGGGGAAATGCCACAGTGAGTGGCATAAATGTAACTGAAGAATTCAACCATTTGAGACCGAATCAAGTCAAATGCTAGAAAATTGAAGAAGCATTAGGTGATAGGGCGAGGGTGTTGGCACAGTCAGGAAAAGCAGGAGCAGTGGCATGGGTCTCTGGACCCACAGAGTGGGCAGCATGCCAACGTGGCCCTGCAGCTAAGCAGCCTCTTCCCTTAGGTGTAGGTGGGGGTGTGGAGGGTGATCCATGCTCTCAACTCAGCTCTGGAGCTGAGAGCTCTGTCCCAAGAACCTAGTCAGCAGTGAAATGATGGATAGCTATCACTTTGACCTCCTGGCTGTAGTCATGAGCTCTGAGGCAAGGGAAAAGCTAACCCTTGCAAAGTAGGTATCTGGGCCCTGGCTACCAGCTTGTCTGATAAGACAGAACACCCATTGATATATATTCCATGACTTACAGACAGTCAGCCAGGGTGACACAAACCTGAGATCTGTACAACCTGCTCTAGGGGGCCAATCAGCATGTGCCTCCTCGCAGTGTGACTAAGGGACCCCAGAAAGAAATCCATCCTGGGCTTCCTGTCCTGGGTGTAAAACATACTGGGCTAAAGCTTTAAAGGCATCCTGCTTATGGGATGAGGAGCAAGACAGAGCCTGTTGTGTTGGACCCTCCATCTTGGCATGAGAAGTTATTCTAAGTGTGGACTGGGGGAATAGAACTGCCCCAAAGGTTCCTTCTCATTACAGGAAGACATACACCCATCTTGCTGCCTACCTGAGTGACAGTAGTCCTGCCCCTAATTATTCTGAAATGTAGATCCATCTTTTGCACAGTGGCATGATGAGGAGGGGGTTATGTGTGCCCTTCTGTATATGAGAGTGCATGTTTATGTATGTGTGTACTTATGTATTGCTGGTTTTGTTTGTCATGTGTTCCTATATGGACCCATGAACATGTGTACACATGTCTATTTGCTTGCTTATAGATGCATGGCATTCATGTGTCCCTGTCCACATGTGTTCATATGTGATGATCCACATGTCTCTTTATATGAGGACTTCTTTGCATGTGCCTACAATGTGTGAAGAATAACTTATGTATGCATGTTTTTAAGTATGATGTGTTTGTATGCAAGTATATATTCTTCTTCTTCTTCTTCTTCTTCTTCTTCTTCTTCTTCTTCTTCTTCTTCTTCTCCTCTCCTCTTCTCTCTCTCTCTCTCTCTCTCTCTCTCTCTCTCTCTCTCTCTCTCTCTGTGATCTTTGCCCAGACAGTGTATCTGTGGCGCATAGGCCCATAGTGTTTGGGCTCTTTCTTAGAAATGATTATGGGATTCATCCTTACTGACATTGCTGGGACTCCTTGGGCGCAGCTCTGTCTGCAGGGTAGTCTGAGTCCACTTGGAAGGTGTAGAGGAATGAGGCACACAGGGCTGTCAGCCTTCCTTTTAGCTATGCCTCTGGCCTCCTCCGTGTTCCTCTATCACATACTCCCTTCAACCTCTGGCCCCCACTCTCCTGTGGATTCATGGGACCTGTCAGCGTAGCCATGGGTGAGGTGATTGGATTGGTTTATCTCTGTAAATTGTAGCCAGAATACAAGTGTCTTTTTTTTTGTTGTTGTTTACCTTCCTCATGGATGATGAGCTCCTCTGAGAAGCTTTATGCATGTGTTTTTATACTCCCTTCTTATACCTCTAGATCTTCCAAAATCTAGACACCCTATGACCTACTTGATAGCCATCCTCATTCCTCTCTGAAGGAACCTTCACAGGTGGTCATCACAGTAGAGTGAGCCCATCTGGCTGAATCTGACCACAGCTCTGCCCATCACTGCTTCAGATACTCCTGTGGGGTCACTCCCCTGGTTACTCTGCCCCCACCCCCCATGACACTAACATTGTACCAAATGCTCAGTCATTAAGAAAAGTCCAATGTAGACTTGGGACACCTCACCAACAAAAGAGTTTGTGGGATATACAGAAAGAACTTTGATTATTAAGGGTTGAATTGTTCATTAAGAAAACCTCTCTCATATGATACACACACACACACACACACACACACACACACACACACACACACGTGTTGGTTGAAGTGGGTCCTCACCCAGGACTATTTCAAGGATGTGGATTAGTCACCTTGGGTCACTGTAACTGCAATCTTTAAAGGAGAATCGTTCACCTTGGTTTGTCTACCCTGATGGGAAGTCCATGACAGAGCAGTCCAGTCCATGGTGACAGGATTCTGTGGCTATTCACACCACTGTGAAGCAGGAAAGAAAGCAGGAACCAGGGTATGGCATTCAAAGGATTGCCCTGGTGACCTACTTCCTCTAACTAGCCACTGTCTCTGGAAGCTTCCACAGCCTCCCAAACGGCTCTGTGAACTGGGTAACACATGCTCAAAACATGAGATTCAAACTGAAGCAACATGAACCGATTTTATTTTGTTAACTTTCAGTGAGTTTCCGCCCCTTTCCTGCTCAAGATCCTATCTCCTACCTGATCTCTATGGCTTTTCAAATGTGAGTCAGACCTGATCTTTCTCATCCCATTGCCCTCAGGATAGCGTTGAGGTGGTGAGCATCTCAGAGTTTCCTGCATGAGTCTCTGTGCATCTACTTGTCCCCAGCCTCCTGTATGATCTTTTACCCCAACCCTGTCCAGCCCCTGGAATTCCCACCTTCTCTACAGCTCATGAGTGCTGCCCTTTTGCCCATCCTAGAGCATCCTCTTAGGTCCCTTCCCAAGCCTGGATGAGAATCTGTGTTTCAGAATGGTCCTTAGGAGCCTCTTGGTTCCCTCATCTGTGTTAGCCAAGACCAGGGCCTTTCTGATACCAGGGTCTTGATTTATTTTCTCTACGTCCTCAGTACACAGCATGGGGTCAAAGCAGAGTCAATATTAAGTCGATGCTTTTAAATGAACAAATTATTTTTAAACGACTTAAACATTCCCTTGTTTATCAGCTGAGAGTTGGGAGGCAAGAGCCTCTCAGTGGCAAAGTACCGATGCCCAGGTGCTGGCTTCTATTTCTGTTCTCTGATTAAGAAAACCGGGGCTTTTGAGAAATTGGCTGATTGGAACGCTAAGACACACAGTGCACAGAGGAGCCTGGAGCCCTGGGAAAAGCCAGCAAATGAAGTCCTGCCTTCAAGGCAGGATATGAGCACAGTAGAGACTAGAGTCTACGGCCCAACCACAGAGCTCTAGACAACAACAACAAAAAGGTAGCACAGGACAGTGGCAGAGGGATTGAGCCACAAATCCATGTGTCCTCACAGGTATAAAGAAAGGCTAAATAAAGAGAGATGGAGGGACAACCTACCAGAAGGATTCCAAATCACCCATAGAGGCAGAGTATGACATAGGAGCTGCATATTGCTCCTGCCAAAGTGTAGTACGCAAAGTGCCAAAAAGTGACCTACCTGTCCAGGGGACACTGGGCACACACCCCAGTCTGGGGCCTGGCTCCCCATCATTAGTGAGTCACAGAGGTGGGGTAGACTTTGGATGTGATGTACTGAAACAGCATGTTGGCTCTGTGGTCATCCTCCGGACTGAAAGAGTTTCGACAAAGCCAGAGCAGCAGTGCATCTGCCGAGGACCAAGGTCATCAGAAACAAGGAGAGTCTGGGAAAATGACCCAGGGTAGGGAGCCTTTAGCGGACGTGAGACTCCTTGTACCATGAAATTCTAGGACAGAAAAAAAGTTGAGATAGCTAAAGAAATCCAAATGATCTGGGGGCTTTTGTTCAAAATGGTGGTCTAGTTTTTAATGGTACCATAACTAGCTCATTGATAAAAGATTTCAATGATAAAAGACACCTGGAGGGAGGTATGGGAACTGCCTATACTATTCTTCCGCATTTTCTATAAATCTAAAAACTACTGTAAGAAAAAAAGTAGCCTATCTATGGACTAGAAAGAGAACTGCTGAATGTTCATTTTAAAAGATCAGATGTACATCCACCAAGACCAGCCTGTTTGCAGACCTCCCTACACTGCCAGGGCCTGCGGGGCTCTGAGAACTTCCGGGAGCCTCCTCTCATCATTCAAGATATGACATTGAAGTGCCCCCTGTCCATCCTGGAGGAAGCCAGGCTTGTGGATCAGGGCAGGGTCCTGGAAGACTCCAGAAGTAGTTGTGTCATATGTCTGGAAATTAAATTTTCTAATGTTTTTCATATTGATTTTCATGTATCCCACACTTACATAACGCACCTCTCTGAATCCATTGTACCTTAATGCTGCTTTTTTTTTTTCTTCTTTAGCCATTGATCATTTCAGCACACTCCAGGCTCAGCATTGGATGCTAACAGCAGCTCTATTGAATATCTTTCTCCAGGTGTCAGCATTTTCTACTTGGGAGAAAGAATTACACAAGATTGTCTTTGACCCACGGTATCTCCTGCTAAACTCTGAGGAACGAAAACAGGTAATGCTGGGGAAAGATGAGATGAGCACTAGAAATAGAGCTGAAAAGCTGCTAAGTCCCCTAACCTGTCTGGGAGCTTGGGAGTTAGGCTGGAGGTACAGAGGAGGTTCATGCCTGGAACGATTCTGTCCTAGGTCTGGTCGTGACCCCTGCAGGGGAATGACTCAGAGTCTAAGATGAAACTGCAAAGTTTGGAGCGTCAACCCCATGAGTGCTGGCAACACCACCATGTATCTAAGGTGTTACTTTGTTATAGGGAAACCAGGAGAGGCCACGGAACAGAGTCAGTGGAAGTAAAAGACGTCATTCTGGAAAACAGGTTTCAGAAAAGGTTGGGGCTGGTCTGGGGTGGGCACTACCAGGCTCTTCAGAAGAATGACTTGCCAGAGGTCTGTTCAGGCTTATTTGGGAAGAACTTCACACAGCCAACTCTGCTTTTCCAGGTTATGTAGACAGAGGGATGACTGGGAGGCAGGAGGAGATGCTGTAACCGGGGAGGGGCTGGGGCCACCACACCTTAGCTGGGGCTGTGGGGCAGAATGGAGGTCAAAACTGTAAGGACAGAGTGCTATACCTGTAGTCACAGACTTAGCCAGACTCCTCTTAAGCAACCCACCCCCTGTATGTTCAGACACAAAGCAACCTCAGAAAAAGAAGGAGCTTCGGAGTTAGCAGAGAAGAGGAGTCACTGCCAAGGATCTCCAGGAACCCACTGATGTGTGAGCTGGCAGATTCTTATCAAGACCAGGACAAGTTATAGAGGGTGCAACTTTACATCAAGTCTGTCATTGGCTCTAAGCAGACACTGAGATGGTCCAAATGATGCCCCCAGGTGGTCTCAGACAGCTTGGGACCCTGTGTCTCTCCTGCCCCACAACTGAAATCTCTTCTTCTAACAGGCTAAGTGGGGGCTGGGAAGCATAGGAGGGTCCTGACCTGGCCAGCTAGAATCTGCACCTTTGTACTTTCAGAAACTTAGGATGGATTCTTTTCTCAGAGTTTTGTTTTTCCAGAAAAACTTTAAAGTGTGTGAGAACACTAAGCCCACAATCCAGTGAGCTTAGTTTTGGCTACATGTATTTTCTCCTAAAGCTAAAGAAAACTGTAGATTTTAATAATTGATACTATTTCACCATTTTGTTGCATTATTAAAAAGCAAAAAGTTCAATTGCTTTTTGTAGGAAAGAAAGCTCATCTACACCGTAAGATGCTGTGAGCTCTGGAGGCAGGCTCGCCTTGTGTGTGAAGAGTCATTCAAACAGCTAATGTGTCAAGCCAACCTATAAATATACCGGTTGTGCTTTTACAAATAGTCATTTTTGTTTGGGAGCATGGCTTTGCTTTCTTTTTGGTGTGTGGCCAGTC
Source organism: Peromyscus eremicus (assembly GCF_949786415.1). Classification (NCBI taxonomy): domain Eukaryota; kingdom Metazoa; phylum Chordata; class Mammalia; order Rodentia; family Cricetidae; genus Peromyscus; species Peromyscus eremicus. Next base: position 64,414,101 of record NC_081416.1, read on the forward strand.
ATCTTCTGCATGCCATTGGTACTTTTTAGAGGCTAGGATCATTTTAGAAGAAGCTAAAAGAAAAGCCCTATTTAGTATGAAGTCCTCCAATAACTTCAGTTTGATGCATAAGTGACATCCCTTGGAGAACAAGGGGCCAGGTAGGAAGGAGTTGGTTCATGGACAGGATATCAATAACCATCATCGACTTCCTGGTGTCTAAGGGCAGAACCTTCTATATCAGATCAGCCCAGGAAGCTAGAGACCAGGCTTCCATAGATCCTGGTCAGAGAGGGCAAATGTCAGCCTGAGAGGGCAGTTGCCATTGTCCCTGCTCGGGCAGTCAATACTTGCCTAGGCATGTCTTCCGCATCTTGAATCATCTTACACCAAGAGTCCATTGTTTAGCCAAAGATTTCAGAAGTCCCCATGAAATCACCAAGGGAGATATCAGTACTGTCTTAATGTGCTCCAGTAGGAAGGAAGCCAGCCTCATGGTCTTCATGTCCCGGGCCCTCCAGAGAACACCCTGATCCAATGAGACTTTTGTCCCTACTGCAGTCCTTCAATCAGTGGCACAGATCTATATGTAGAGAAGGAGCAGTGTCTGGGCCTCTCAGAAAGCATAATCCAGATTACGAAAGAATTGGGGAACAAGCATCAAACAGAATGCACACATCCCTCCCATGGTCGTGTTTTCACAGGGGAAAGCTAAGGCTCATGGTGTGAAGTTACCAGGGCTGCAAAGGATATGGAGTGAGCCTAAACAGAGAACCAGGCCAGGGGAGCGCTAATCAGTCTGGTTTCTATGGTAACGAGAAGTGTTTCATTTTATTACACCAGAGCCTACAGAAAACGAGATAACGGCCAGTGCTCTCTTTTAAAAAGTCGTGCTCCAATTTGGGTAAAACTGGTGTAATTTGTTAGAGGGGAAATATACCTGCTATTTTGAGTTATGGCAGCTTAAATAAAGCAACAGAGGAAAAGGGGAGAGAAAGGGGAATAATTTGATTAGGTGGATAAATGGTTCTAGGCAGGGAGGTATGTGGGCATTTCTCATATGCTCTGACCCCACAGTCAGCCAGCCTTTCTGCCCACATTTAAAATGAATAGAGCAAAACTTAGCTGATGATGGAGCCACATGCTTTTATTTGGATAATGGTCCTGCATTTGCTTCTTCTATCTGTTTAAATTAGAGAACTGCTGGAGAGCACACTTTACTATTTGCCTTGAAGGTAAAATGAGCCAATCGTAGTCATACTTACATGTGTATGCACACGTTCAAAATTTAAGTTGCACTCGTGAATATTTCCCTTCAGTGCTGCTGAGTCCTCCCGAGGCGAGTGGTATTTCCTGCATGATGTCCTGTAAAGGTTTACTGGTAAAGATGGGATCTGAGCCAGGGGCATGATTGTGGCATCAGAAAGCTAAGGTAGGGGCATCAAGAGTTCCAGGCCGCCCAGGGCAACATAGTAAGACCCTGTTTCCCACTCTTAAATATCAGAAACAAAACAGAAAGATATGAAGCAGTAAGGTAGCATCAGAATAGAGAGTGATGGGGTTAAGTGTGCCATCATTTCCTTTCCCCCTCCGTTACCTGGCAGGGATGCTGGGGACCAGTCAATGCCTCAGATTTGCACGAATTGATATGGACTGTACTGGTTAAATTGCATGTGGGTTTTTATTGATAGTTTTTTATGTTTACACAAATATTTAAATGATCTTCAGTTTATTTTTGAGTGTTCTGGATGCTTGGGTAGCATTATGATTAGAACAGCTCTGTCCTTCCCTTTCCTTGACTTTATGGTCTGCAAGTGACAATTTTTCTAATGTTAGAGCAACGCATAGTCTACCTCTGACAAAAAGGAGCATTTAGGCTGTGCTATGTCACTCCATTGAGGGAATGCTTGCCCCGCATGCATGAAGTCCTGGCTTCATCCTCAGCAGTGCAGAAGCCAGGCTCAGTGGCATACACCTGCAATCCTAGCATTCAGGAGGTGGAGGCAACAGAATCAGAAGCTCATAGCAAGTGTAGAGCCAGCCTAGAATCCACGAGACCCTATCTCAAACAAGGGAAACAAGCACATGAGCAACAACCGTGAAGGAACAGTCCCTGGGAAGCAGCAAAGGGAAGTTTCGTAGTCTTATGTGGCACCCGATTCCCAAGAGAAAACAGAACAACACTGTTTTTACAGCACTGGTCTGGAGTGTTGAATGGATTTTGCACACCAGACAGTATTCTCATGCCCTAGACTGGGAACAGGGTTTGCTGTTTGGTTATTCAAAATACACTTTCAGTCAGGTTCCCTCCTCGGTGATTTCTACCCTGATGGTTGGTATAGTCTAGATATCCCTTGACATCCTTGAGAGAGAAGGCACACCCTGAGCCTTCTTCATGCCCCAAAGTCCCACATGTAGAAGTGAGGCTTCCTGAAAACTAAAAACATGGGACTCAGAGGTGCCAGAGTTCTTCATGTTTACAAGTTCATGTCATTTTCAAAGAGTCTGTGGCCAACCACAGAACCATAGGAAGTGGGAAGAGTCGACTAAGCATCTTGTGGATGCTTTGACAGTGATGGGAGTGCTGGTAGGTTGTGTGTCCTGCAAACACCATGCAGAGCACAAAATGAGGAGGGGTTGCAGATGGAGGGGCTCCTAGATTTTGGAGCACAACAGAGCTTTCTAGATCTGCCCCAGGACTCCTGAGTTCTGCTAATTAATAGTTGGCCCAGAAGTACTGCCTGTGTGGAGGGAGCACACTGGACCTTGTGGGAACTGGGGCTTTGATACTTAGAGGCCCGGGTTTTGTGGACTGTATCAAAATACTGGAACTGTGCTTACAGACCCTGTAGCTAGGACAAAGACCTGCTTTCCTCAGATGCCAGGATTTTGTGCTGGCTTGGGGATACAGGATTTAATTTCTCACAATTTTATGATAATTTTCTTCCATGCATGTTTTAAGATATTTGAACAGTTTGTCAAGACAAGAATAAAAGAAGAATACAAGGAAAGGAAAAGTAAACTGCTGCTAGCCAAAGAAGAATTCAAGAAACTTCTAGAAGAATCTAAAGTATCACCCAGGTATGGAGACAGACATAAGCTAGGTGTTTTCTGGAGCCAGAAATGTGTCATTATTGCAGAACTTACTTCATTATAGCCAACATTTCAAAGATTTTGAAGCATTGACTGGAAAGACATGTTGGCATCAGAGCCTTTGCGAACCTGGTGCTTCTCAGTCTGGCAGCCAGCGTGATTTGCTAAGGAAATCCCCCCATAGTCATTGCATTTCTGCTACAGACTTCAGAAGATCAGCAGCCCTGACTCCGTGATCCAGTGATCCTCCTGTCTCTGTCTTCTCAGTGATAGGGTTATAGGAGTGAGCAGAGTCACACCTGACTTACAACAGGGTACCCAAACTCCAGTCCTTACACTTGGTCAGTAAGCAATCTTAACTGTGCAGGCATCCCTCCAGCCTGTATAGTTTTATTTTAAATGGTAACTAGCAACATTTTATTCAAAGTGCACATTACTTGTTCCTTTCTGTGAAGACTCAGGCTTCCACAGTATGGGCTGTAATGTGTTTGGTCCATAATTGAGTGCACAGTTAATACTGGCTGCACATTGCTCCCCAGATCCAGAGGACTTTCTGAATGAGAAAAAGCTGAGGCAGCTGGGGCCTTGGGAGATGCTAAGGAAAAACCAAATGTGTGCCTGGTCATCTGCAAGGGTGGCTTCTAGTCAAAGAGCCTCAAGTCCTGGTCCAGGCTCTGGTCCGATCTGTCTACCCAGGAGTGGTCATGAGAGGGAGGCAGGCGCAGAGGGAGGGGTTCAGAAGCTCATTCTGGAACCTTGTTTAAGTTTTGTCTTGGCCCAGAGATAAGGTGCTGGACATTCGTGTGTTTTCACAGTCTCAACTGAATGGAGGTAACTATACTGACCTCAAAAAGTGGCAGAGGAGATAGTATGAAGTCTTGCTGTGTGGCCCTTACTCCCTGAGCAGTGCAAGGTACTCAACAGTGACACTTGTCACCCTTGCTTTGTGTTGAAGGCTTTAGCTGATATTCTCTGCTCCTCATTAGTAAGATGCTACTGACAAGGCTGAAGTCTCATAATGTGTCATGAAGATAGAGGGGGCATAGGATGTACTTATTGAAGAAGGAACTCACAACTCACACAACTCATATATACATACCCATCGCATGCATTTTTGCATTATACACACACCTCATGTGTCATATACACCATACACACACACACACACACACACACACACACACACACACACACCATATATCCCATTACACACACATCACACATACATCCCCAACACATCATGAAGATAGACACATACATAGAACATGAGTGAGAGAAATCGAATGGGCTTAAACTCTTATTTAATACTAGATTTCCTCTTCAGCTGTGCTGTAGGTAAATGTTACTGTGTGTTTAAGGGATACAGCATGACTTGTGGGAAACACACAGACAGTAAAAAGCTTACTACAGTGCAACATGTTAAAATATTTTAACACACACTTGGCATCTATTACTTTCATAATTAGAAAGCTGTTTATAATCTTTAAAGTAGCCAAATCTCTAGAATATTCCTTTTCTCTTCCTTCACTGTCACCTTGTCCTCCTAAGATGTGGACAGCTCAGTCTTGGGGTGGGCTTACTCAGGCTTTGGGGGGTATTTTCAGCAATAGCTGCTCCAGCCTCTAGTGCTCTTGGCTACTGTCCAAGCTGACTCTGGTGGTCTATCTCAAGTCCCTCCTGAGAACCCATGGGAATATAACAGTAGCAAGGGACCAATCTCATGCTCCTGGACAGCCTAGCACACATATCTCTCCACTCAGGTGTACCTAGGGATGAACAGTGAATGCTGGTGCCACCTTGGCATGGCCCCAGGTACATGGCAGTCACTCTGATGACTTCCTGAGCTCCCCAGAACCCGCAGAAAGCTAGAACCACCCCTCAACATAGCTGAGGCACGCTGGGCTGTCATTCTCCATCCTCTTCTCTGATGCCTCTCTGAAGAGATGCCCCAAATGTGGTCTGGGTGGGAGCAGCATGGGCTGTCTACCTTGAAGAAGTCTTAACAAAAGTGCAATGCTAGCCACAGCTGTTACGTGACTAGAGGAGGAAGCAGGGAGGAGGAAATGGAGAGGGAAAGAAGGAAGTGAGAAGAGGAAAGCCAGAGAAAGACATTTTCCTTTCAGAGAACCCATTAAGCAAGTGCTCCTTGTAGGCAGAGCAGGAAGCCGGCAGCTGGATGAGGAAGGACAGGGGACCATGAGGAACCAAGTCCTAGGACCATCCTTTTAACGTCCATGCCCATCCACTCTCATGATTTGTGTGTAAAAGGGCTAAAAGCTGCAATCATTTAACACAATAGTTACATGTGCAGAGGAAAATGTAAACTTCTCTAGAAAGATAATTGAGCAAGAAACAGAGTAATTTCCTATGCACACTGCGTGCTCGGAGCCAACCATCCTCCACGGTGGGGACTCTGGGTGGCAGACACAGCAGAACTGTGACTGGGAGGAGGACTGGTTGGCTAATGTCAGATCCCGAGCTCTTGGCCACTCCTGGAACGGGCATGTTGGAATGGGTAGGTTGGGACCACAGCGTCTCCAGGTTCTGGTGTTGCTCCAAAGATCTGACACTACCATTACCCCTTAAGTTTCCACGGTTGGTAGGTCTGTCTTCACCAATCAGGTAGTGCTGGCCTCGGTGCTTTCCTCAGAGGATCCCTGGTCTGGAAAGAGGATGTCTGCTGCATGGAGAACCAAGAGCTCCCTACCCGCTGGCCATAGTCAGGCACTCCGTGTCAGCAGACAGTAAGAGAGCCAAGCAGATGGCGGTGTTTCTACCCCAGTGTAAGAAAGTCCAGTTAAATTCCATGTTAAGGGACCCAAAAGAGTGTTTCACCATTCTCTGGGTCTCTAGCAGACACTAGCTTCCCCCTAAAAAAGACCAGGGCTCCCAAGAAAGAGTGGGCACAACGAGGAGAAGAAGAGGGAGGCTTTGCTACACAGTCCCAGTATGTGTGAAGTCCCATAGCAGGAAGAAGCTCAGTAAGGGCAGACACAGAGCAGAGAGGTGCGTGGCCCCAGCAGCATTGGAAATAGGGCTCCCGAGGCCAGAGATGGTGTGAGTGAAATCAGGTCTCAGCCCTGTAGGACCCAGCTCCTCTTAGGCTGTTGACCTTCGGGAGTCTTGTCCCTTGGAGATCATTTGTCCTGTTGAGAGAAACCATCTAGGAAGATGTCTCAGAAATGTCTTTATCTTTCAGGACCACATTTAAAGAGTTTGCCGAGAAGCATGGCCGGGATCAAAGGTTTCGGCTTGTTCAGAAGCGAAAGGATCAGGAGCACTTTTTCAACCAGTTCATACTTATTCTAAAGAAACGGGACAAGGAAAACAGACTCAGGCTCCGGAAAATGAGATGAGTCTGCGCACAACGCAATACGACAAGGGGCAGCTGAGTGTGCGCATGTGGGGACAGGAGGTGGCAGTGGCCAGCTGCTCTGCACAGCCCACACAGCCAGGGCGCTGGATGTTCTCAGAGAATTACTGTTTCATATTGAAGCTCCCTCTTTTGTACATTGTTCCCAGTTTGATGCATTTCTAATTGCCATGAGATGTCGAGTCCTTAAGTGTTTTAATTATGCAAATTACTTGTAATATACACAAATTATAAACCCACTGCAGGTTTGTGGCAAAGCAGAAGCAGGAAATGTTAGTAGTCATCTCGAGGTGTTGCCTCCACTCAGAAGGACTGTCTAGAACTTCCCTGAGATTTTTGTGAGTTCTCCCCTTTGTGCAGGCCTCCCGTGGTGTTCCTAGATCAAGGCCCTTTGTTTCCTGAGTAGTAGAAATGGGTTCCATTATTCATCACAGTGACAACCAGACATTTGACACCCTTGTGGATCGTGATCACCTGCAGGTGGCTACGTGTGACTGGCTTCTCTGAAAGTGTATTCAGGCCAGGAGAAGGGAGCCATGGCGGCTGTCAGAGGTCCTTCTTAAAAAGAATTATTTTGTACAAAATCATCATATTACTATTTGAGTTATTTTTATTGTATGCCCAGAGTTTGCATGAGAATTTTCTCATCATCTTTGTATAAAAATTTTAAATTTTTTTTAATCAATAAATATTTTAAACCAGCATGTTTTCTGGCTGAGGCTCCCATCACCATCTTAAGACAGCAAAAATGTGTCAACTACAGACTTCCAAATTCAAAAGATTCCAGAGGGAGGTAAGTACATGTCGTTCTGTGTCAGGATATTGGAACAGACCCTGATCCCCTACACCTGCCTGGGACAGACTGACTCCCTATACTTGTCTTTGGCAGACCCTGATCCCCTACACCTGCCTGAGCAGACCCTGACCCCCTACACCTGCCTGAGCAGACCCTGACCCCCTACACCTGCCTGAGCAGACCCTGACCCCCAACACCTGCCTGAGCAGACCCTGACCCCCTACACCTGCCTGAGCAGATTCTGACCCCTGACCCCTGCCTGAGCAGACCCTGACCCCCTACACCTAGCTGAGCAGACCCTGACCCCCTACACCTGCCTGAGCAGACCCTGACCCCCGACACCTGCCTACTGCTTAACATGTGAATAGACATGTAAAATGGAAACAGTTGATGCAGCTGGGTCTGAGCACCTCTGGAAGCCTTCAATCCACCCACTCCCACCTCTGGGCTTGCCCTTCCTATGAAGATCACTCACTCTGCACCCACACCTCTGCTTCAGTGGGACTCCTTGTCATCTTCTGACAGCAGGAAAAGCGCAAGCTGAGATTGATGGGGAAACCTCTTATAGTGCTGGCTCTGTCATAGCTCTCCAGGGGACGCCTTGGAGGCCATGGGAAAGGCTCACTGTGGATGGACCTTAAGGCTTCTGAAGTTGGCAATTTTGCAAGCAGTGCCATCTATTCTGTGAAAGAAAACTCTGGCATATAGACCATGGTTAATGAGGCTGGCTAAGTATTTGGGGAGCATGAGATTGAAGATCATTGATGAAGAGATCTAGGGAAAATTGGTGTATCAGTCCAAGTTCCATTGCTATCACAAAATGCCCAAGGCTGAGTAATTTGTAAGGCAAAGACGTTTCCTTAGCTCACAGTTCTAAAGGTTGAGTGACACTGACTTCTTTCTGTAGGCTTCAATGTAGACAGCATTACAATGTCAGGGTTGTTTGGGAAAGCGAGAATTAAACTAAAAGACAAAAACATCAGAGAGCGGAACAAGGCCCACCATACTGTTTAACAGCCATCTTCCAGCAAGAACTAACCATATTAACTCTGAAAGCCTGGCTCCAACTACCTAGTGGCTTCCCGCTGGGCATCATCTCCCCTTAAAGGAACCATGACACCTCTACACTGTCACATGGAGGAACAAAGTTTCAACCCATGAACCTGGGAGACATGCTTGCACTCCCATCCAAACCACAATGGGACACAATGTGAAGATGTTTATGTCTATGAACTTGAGGGATCCAAATGCCAGGTGCACACAGTGAAGGGTCAGTGACAGTCAGGCTTTGACCATGGAGTCACATGCATAAGCCACATGGTCCATTATGACTGGGTGGCACATTTAGAAGGCTGTGAGTGGGATTCCCATTTCTTACAGAAGACAGTTTTTCCTCACAGCTCTACTTTATCCAAATGCAGACTTTTTTTCCACATCATGAGTACCTCCACCATCACCATTATCCTTAGCTGCATACTTCCATCCATAGAGAAGGAACAACATCTCCATCCTGCTCAATGCCTTCTTTCCTGAAAAATTCATTGCGCAGCAAAGTAGTACTCCTAATGGGCTCTTGGCCACCCAACTAACTGACACCCCTGTGTGCCTGGTCAACCAGATCCTATTATTGAATGGAGGCTGGTGATTTTAGTGGGTGACTGAGTTGACTTTGCCTTACTCTAAGACTCAGTCTCTGGTTGGGTCATTTTTTTTTGTTGTTGTTTTGTTTTGTTTTTTTCCTGAGTCGGGGCCACAGGTTTGTCATCATCAATAACAGAGAATACCCTAAGGGAGTAGGCCAGACCTATCATGTGATCTGTCCCGCAGGTTAGTCTCGTAGCCCCTTCTCTGATGCCCGTGGTTGAGGAATTTCCACGTTGTCAGCGATGGGCCCCTTTACTCCTAGATGCCTCTGGGTCTAGCAACAGCAGAAGCAGAATGGATGTGGAAGGAGAGGAGAGTTTGGGGCTTGGTTGCATCTCCCTCCCTGGTCCTCCTGAGGGCCCTAGGTCAAAGCTCTTAGGGCAACTCCCTGCAAGGTGAAGGCTACCACTCCTGTGCCTTCGGTTCCTCATCCACTGAGGACTTTGCCATCTCTGACTTTCAACTCTAGTTCTGTTTCTGCTGAAATCAGTGCTCCACTGAGCCTTCTCGTTGGTGCTTCTTTAGAAGCTATCTGCTTGCTCTCAGGCCTGACCTGTGCCATCACCAGTGGCACCAGCAATGCCATCATCACACACAGCGGTGGGTGTCACACACTTGCAACGATGTGGTTGCGTTTGAATTGGTGTCAACAGGATATGGAGAGGATCGTGTGTTCACAGCCTCAGTGGGGGACACAACACAAAGACAAAAACTCACAGGCACCCCTGACCTGTGAGATAGCAACTGGGGCCTGTGCTCTTTATCTACTTGTGTGGGAGCTAATATTTTTGTGCACATAAACATGACTACGATTCTAAGAAACTCTTTAAGCCACAGAGAGATGCTAGAAGCAGCTCCTCTGTATTCATGCCCATCTGTGGATCATTTGGCATGTAGATGATGGAGATGAGTTCAGCTGTAATCAGATGTGCACCCAGGGAGAGAAGGGTGCACACTATAAATCCATGGGAATACATATGTCAGTGATATTTGAATCCTCTTCTTTCTTTCAGGGCTGCAGATGTGGTTAACACTTTTTAGTCTTCTGTGTACGTTTAAAGCACTCTAGAAAGACAACAAACTACCCGAGATTCTCCTTACTATTTCCTTTACATTCTCCAGATGCCGTGATAATTCTAAATGCCACTAACGTGGCCGGGGGTGAGCTCTACAGTCACCTCTCTCTGTTAAATAATAAATATTCATAAATAATACATCCTCTGCCTGAGTCGGTCCATCAACTGACACCGAATGTTCCCAAAGGACAAGTGTGTGGGAAGACCAGGCAGCCGTCCTGTTTCTGACCACTGCATATAAACCTTCTCTTCCTGCTGCAGCAGCTGGTGCAACTTCAGAAAGTAGCTGTGGTCAGTTTCATGTCTGCCCCCCTGATCTCTGTGAGTGTGTGCTGCTATCGGACATCTTTCTGTATGCTATGAATATGTGTGGCTCCCATTGGTTAATAAATAAGGCTGCATTGACCTATGGCAGGGCAGGATGGAGGCAGGCAGGAAAATCCAAAAGAGATAGTGAGAGAAGGGCAGAGTCAGGGAGACACTAGGGAGACGCTAGCCCACCGCCGAAGGAGCAACAAGATGCCAGCAGAACAGTAACGCCACAGCCTGGTGGCAACATGTAGATTAATAGGAATGGGTTAATTTAACATGAATGAGCCCGCTAGCAAGAAGCTGAAGCCATAGGCCATACAGTTTGTAATTAATGTAAGCCTCTGAGTGATAATTTTATAAGTGGCTGCAGGACTTCGGGGCGGGGCAGGATCGAGAGACTTCCGGCTACAGTGTGCCTTTGACCACCCTGACTTTCTCCCTACAGCATTCCCAAGGAATTTGCGCCCACTCCTAACCTCACTGCTCTGGCCCAGGCTGATGAGTTCCCCAGCCACAGTGCCCTCTCTCTATCCCCACCCAACAGCTCTCAGCTTCTCATTGGTGATGAGATTCATCCCTTCCCTGTCACATTAGAACTTCCTGTCAAGGACAGATGTTCCTCAGGGCATTCAACCCTCAGCTCACTCTGCTCCTTCTGAATGTCCTATGTGACCAGCCAGGAAGAGGGGCCTTGGACCTCCCTGGCCTTGGGTAACAGTGGTCAGAAGGGGAGCTTAGGAGCCATTAGCAGACACAGCTAGGGCAGACCAACCTGGGCGGGCTGTGGTCCAAGCAGCCTCTGTGTGGGCAGTCACGACGCACTCCTTAAATCTAGTCTGCCGAGAGCTGTGGTCTCACTCAGCATACGCTGTTGTTTCGTTCAAATGCTCTGCCCTGAGCAAATGCATTTACAGGAGAACATTGCTCATTTGTGTTATTTCAAATCCTTTAAGCCTTGCTTTGTTTCTGTTTTTTTCCACCATGCATTAAACTGTGACCTGGGTCAGAGGCTCCAGGTAATTCACAAACTGTCCCAGGAAAATGAACAGACACCTTCCTGGCTGCCTCGGTGCCCCTCTCTGCATGCAGATGGTATGCTGGGGCAGGTGGTCCCAGTGAGAGTGAGCTGGGTGATGTGGGAGGGGATAATTGTCAGGGTGGGGGCCAAAGGACGAGAGTGCTCAAGCTGTTTGGGACAGCAGAATTGGAGGCAAATATCTTGCTGAAATTTTACAGGTTTGTGTCTCGCGATATAACCCTTCACTGGCTCTTCCATTTTCACGTATTTTTTTTAACTTATGGAAGACTGAGTCAAATTGATTTATGATCAATTAATACCTATGGAATTCTGATTCCAAGCCTTTGAGTCCTACGAGGAGAGCATCCTGGAAATCACCACTGAGGACTATGGACCAAACTGAGTGAGGCAAGGGGCAGGAGCATGGAGCACGAGCTTGTGTGAAGGGCGTTTGCCATCCGACTGTTGGCTGATGTGTGGGTTATTTATTTATTTACTTACTTAATCCGGTGCATGTGTGGCTGTCAGGGGAAACCCACAGAGTCCATTCTTTCTTCCTACCATGTGGGTCCAGGGGAAGGAGCTCAAGTCCTCAGGCTTGACCTGTTGAGTCACTGCACTTTCGTTTGCCAAGACACAGTATTTACAATTTGCATTGAGGTTACATGTAAGACACGACTTTGTGCTCACAAAGCAACCTGAGTTCACTGGAGATGCAGGAAAGGCAAGGGGCTGTGGTCTTCCTGAGGCCCTGGGGCTTTTCCCAGGAGAGACCTAGGCCACTTCCCCTCCCTTTCCTTCACCCAAGTTAGTATATATACACACACAAAGACAGGTTCTTCCCCTGTTACTCATCTCCCTGACCTTGGGAGGGTCGGGTCTTGACCTCTTCCATCAGTAGAACTTGGGAGTGATCCCACTAGACTAGGTCCTCTTGGCTTGAGGACATGTCTCTTAGGCTCCTTGAAGAACTGTTAAGAGGCAGCTCCAGTGCAGAGGAAGACTACGGATCATGTCCGAGATAAGCAACAGAAGAGAACCTTCGGATGGTTCAGCTCTCCAGCCTGTGAGGGGGGCAGATGACACCCAGCAAGTAGACCTTGGCCTACCCAGAGCAAGCCCTGGAAATGAGCAAAAACTACAGTTACTGTAAGCTATGTCTCTGGAGTACTTGACTGGCATTTCTGTGGCTGGCTACTCCTGCTTCAGATGATATAACGCTGGATCCAAAAATGACTCACGTCAATCAATAGCTAACTGGTATATTGCCCCTCAAGCAAGTGTCATGCTCCATCTTCTGTCCTTTGCCTCACTCAGTCCTGTCCAAAGTCCTCATGGTGAGTTCCAGGCCATGCTCCCCTCATGAGACTCTAAGGGTTGGGAATCACAGCCCTGTATATATCACTTTCTCACAAAATTAGTTGACTGCTAGTCTTCGAGCTACCAGCTTCTTTACCCCAGTCTCTGAGGGACCAGAGTCTCTGAGGACCTTGAGTTTCTGGGGACTCCTGGCTGTCCTTCCTTTTCTGTGATCCTTTACCTGTCCCTTTAGTGTTCTTTGTAGCCATTGGACCAGGACCAGAGAAAAGATCTTGTGAATTCTGTGTAACTCAGAGGCTGTCTGAGTGGTCGGTCCCAGGGCCAAGCAGCTGCTGCAGGGTGTGTGAAGGGCTTCCTGGGAGCATATTCTCAAGTCCCTGACAGAAGCTCCTTCAGAAAGGAAGGCGTTGCTTGTGAAGGTACAGCTTATCATGATGGTGGCTGGCAGGAGCTCAGGTTATATCTGCAGTCAGGAAGCAGAGCAGCAAGATGAATACTGGAGCCCAGCTCACCTTCTCTTTGTTCAGTCTAGGACCCCAGCCTATGCAGAGTGCCACACTCAGGGTGAGTTTCTCAAAGTTTAAATGTTTCTGGAAACACCCTAATATACACACCCACAGTTTGTTTCCATGGTGATTTAAAATCCAGTCAAATTGTTAATGGAGATTAGCAACCACAGCCCATCCTTGTGAGCAAACCCTCTTGTTGCAATCTCACGAGGCAGAAGGGACCCTGGGGCTCTCAGGGGCTCCAACCTGCTGCTGAGGGCTTTACTTTCCTGAGGGCCCTAAACCCCATCACCTTGGGGGTTGAATTTTACATATTAACTAGGGGAAAGGCAGAAATTCAGACCAAAGCAGATTCACAGTGAGTGTCATGGGCTGGGGAGATGGCTCAGAGGTTAAGAGCATTGGCTGCTCTTCCAGAGGTCCTGAGTTCAATTCCCAGCGACCACATGGTGGCTCACAACCATCTATAACGAGATCAGGTGCCCTCTTCTGGGGTGCAGGCACAGTGAGTGTCGTAGAGAGACCGACAGCTGAGGTGGGTGTAGCAGAGAGGGTTGTGCTACGTGACAGGAGTCACAGAGCTTTCCTGGGTGAAATATAGAAGTTGAGACCCACATGAGATGCACAAACACAAGGAGAAAGACTCAGCTCACCAGCCACAAGCAAGGAGAAAGGCTGGACCCAGAGAGCTGAGAACATAGCCCTTTCCCAGGCCAGTCCTTTCCTAGTATTTCTTGTGAGATCAGGAACAGTGGACTATCGAACATGGCTGCCATATGTCAGTCTCTGTGTTAACCCTAGCATCTCAGACAGACTGATCGATGGACTTTTCCAACCCCCAAGGCCACAGGACTCAAACCAGACAGTGTTTGGGTCGAGCTCTCCTGTAGATTGCCTAAGGTGACTCTGGTCTAGCCGGGGTGTCTTTTAGTTCTAGCAAGGAGCCAATGGTGTCGGATCCCTGATGAGGACCCCTAGGTCAGGGATTCTGCTTGTCTGAGCCTTTGTCTCTCTATCTGTGGGTGTCCTGGCCTTGGCTCCTGGGATAACAGTGAGCACTGAGTGTTAACTAGGCTGACATGTCCAACATTTGTAGTGCTAATCATCCCCCAGGGGCACAGGGAGGAACAGCTACACAGAGACTTTTCCCACTGCCCTGCAGAGGTGAGCCCCCAGAAGACCTCTGGTCACCTCTGCTATGTATACACTGGAGTACTGCCAGGTGTTCAGTTAAAGGTCTGGTCCCCAGACAGACAGGTCTACTGAACTCCCTGCTGCTCCTGGTTCTCAAGGGCTGTGTCCCCTATAAGTTCAACATTCTTAGATGCACAACCATGTTTCTTCCTTGCTCCCGTCCTCCTGCCACTCTTTTTTTTCTCCCCAACCTCCTTCCTTCTTTTCCTCCTTCCCTTCCCCTGTCCCTCTTTCTATCTCTTCCTTCCTTTCTACCTTCCTTCCAGCTTCCTTTATGGAGAATAAGCATCCCAGGGCCAGAAAGCTTACAATGACTACACAACCCTCTCCTCCTAGAAGAGAGAAAGGCCCTCCTGAGAAGGGGGTGCTCAGAGTCTCTCGGGCAGGAGAGAGTAGAACGGAGGACATACCCTATAGATGTGCTTTGGTCATGGACAGAAGCTAAGGTCTGGCATACCCCGTGACCCACTGCAGCCGTTTAGACGGCAGTGGAATTGCTGGGCTAACATTTGCCATTTCCCTTTCAGTTTTCCAAACCCAACCTGCCCGTTCTCACTGCCATCTCTCTTTGGAAGCATGAACACCTACCCAGTTCCAGTGTCATCATGCAGGATGGCAGCCATTCTTAGCAGTGAGTGACCTTGAACAACTCACCTCGGATCCATGATCTGTAAGCTTATTTCACATCTGATTTGGGGAGCAGTCCTGGGGCATCTTCATATCTGGCTCCTATTTGGCCTTCCACTCTGCAGGACCAGCTCCCAGGTGCTGGGGTATCAGTGCTCTCTTGGGTGACTGAATGAGTGGATTCTCTGACAGCATGAAACACCAGCCAGAAACAGGCACAGAAGTTCATTCCTGCTCTGACATGCCTCAGATGCGCGGTATGAGAGATGTTTGTGGGGGACCAACTCTCCACTGTTCATTTGGCACCCGGGCGCTTGTTTTCTGAGACACCCTGTTCAGGCTGCGTGTGAATCTGCAATGCTGCTGATACTTTCCTAAAATGATGAATTACTTCCAGCCTGGTCACCTCGTCCAACGCTCTCACCCTGCTATGACCTCAGTTTACAAACCACAAATGAAAACAGCTGCTGTCCTGCTCCAGAGGATTCGGTCCTCCACACATAAAAGTTTGTAATCAAATGACTTTGCCGACCTATTGCTGTCAAAGCCTCAAGCAGACAATTTGCTCTGGACGCTGATGGTATAACCCACAGACAGAGATTGTGCTGAAATGGAACGCTCTCGTAAGTGAGCAGCCGAATAACAGCTTCATCTGCCTTCTGCCGAGCCCTCGGGCCACCTGCTCAGGCACACTGCCATGAGGCACCCATGGCACTTCATCCCGATTCTCTCAGCTGCCACTCTCTGTAGGCCAGTTAAAGCACTGGGAGTCTTCTCCAGATCTCTGAAATTTGAAGGAGGCTTGAGAGAATTCGAAAGGAGGCCAGAATTTCTAAATCAGCATGTTGGGCATTAACAATAGAAATGTCATATTCTGCACAGCTCTTACAGGCTTTGTGTTCCAAAGCCTGTGTGACTTAGGAAAACCAATCAGTGGTAATTATGGCAAAATAAGTCCAGGTCAGCTTGGTGCCCAGCTCTCTGGCTGTTGCCCCTCAGTGGGGTACAAGTTTCCTTCCTTGCCCAGCCTATGGCCACCACTTTTCACTACCCATATTCTAAACACCTCGCTTCAGCCTATGCCTCTTTTCCAGGAGTCCAGCACCCACCAGAATCTTCGTGTCAGCATTTCTATGCTCACACAGCCCGCACACCTTCCACACAGGTAAGCTAGAATTTGTTAGCTCCGTGCCTACCCCATTCCACCCAAGCAGTCTCTGAAGGACTCTGCCTTGGGGGTACTTGAACTCCTTATAGAGTCCCCACATACTGAGGTGACCTACCTAGAGGAGAGATCTTAATTACAGGGTTTAGCAAGCCACCTGGCAGAAACCAGGCCATCTGGGGACAGGCTGCAAGATAACCTTGGGAGAGGGAATCTTTCCATTTGCTGCTTTTATGCCTTTGGCATAGTTGGAATGGAGAGGAAAGGAAAATAGACAGTCATCTGCGGCCAGAGTTTTCTAGTGCTTGGCAAGCACTTTGCACCTACTTCATCTGCTCTCATGTGCTGTGGGATGTTCTGTATGTCAAATATGTTGCTCTGATTAGTTAGTAAATAAAACACTGATTGGCCAGTAGCCAGGCAGGAAGGATAGACAGGACAAGCAGAGAAGAGAATTCTGGGAAGTGGAAGGCTGAGTCAGAGAGACACTGCCAGCTGCCACCATGACAAGCAGCATGTGAAGATGCCAGTAAGCCACGAGCCACATGGCAAGGTATAGATTTATAGAAATGGATTAGTTTAAGATATAAGAACAGTTAGCAAGAAGCCTGGCATGGCCATACAGTTTGTAAGCAATATAAGTCTCTGTGTTTACTTGGTTGGGTCTGAGCGGCTGTGGGACTGGCGGGTGAGAGAGATTTGTCCTGACTGTGGGCCAGGCAGGAAAACTCTAGCTACACTCATGGGACCAGACCCTCGATCTCAAATTCCTGAACTCCTAGACCTTGTCTATATCACAGCCCCATGCTGGTTCCTCCTAGGGAAGGGAATCCAGGTTGGTACCAGCTGTGGACACCTTCATGAGGGCCAGATGGGCACTCATGCTTGCATGTGTGTGTGAGTCTCCCAGGTTCAGAAGTTCATTGGACACAGGTTCAGAGGCCACCCTAAACTGTCCCTTCCACTTGCTGCCACATCCTGTCCCTCTTTGCCATAACTGAGACCCATCTGTGTAACACGAATTGCTAAGTGGTCTTATTAACAAAAAACCTGGAGCCAGATATTGGGGTGAAAGCTGAAAGATCAGAGAAGCAGAACAAGCCACAGCCAACTTCACCTTGCCAACTCCTTAGCCAATCCTGTTTCCACAAATCCTTAGACTGAAAGCCTCTGAGTCCTCACCCCTGAGGGTCTCAGGTAAATTTCTGCTTAGTTCCTGTCTCCTCACGTCTTATATACTGTTCTCCACCCAGCCATGTCACTTCCTGGGATTAAAGGCATGTGTGCTTTCCAAGCAAAGGCATGAGATCTCAAGTGCTGGGATTAAAGGCATGTGCCACCACTGCCTGACTCTGTTCCCAGTATGGCCTTGAACTCACAGAGATCCAGATGGATCTCTGCCTCCCAAGTGATAGGATTAAGGGTGTGTGTCACCACTGTCTGGCCTCTATATCTAAACTAGTGGCTGGCTCTTTCCTCCAATCCCCAGCAAGTTTATTAGGGTACACAATATATCAATATACATCTGTCTACCTGTTCCCTAGTCACCTTAATAAACCAATGTGGCAGGAAAATAAGGAAAAAAAGAGGAGTCAAAACTAACATTTAAAGAACCCAGTGGACAGAGAAAGACTGGAAGACCTTCACTATCCGGGCAGCAACAAGCAGTGAGCTCAAGAAAAGCCCATGGCATATAAACACGGAAGAGTGGTGCTGTGTAAATGCCCTATAAAGAGAGTCATGGGTCAGAATTTCCTATCCTTAAACTCCCGCTCAGTGCAGGGCTCCTGCGGGAAGTGGCCTGCCCATCCCCCCACCCACCATCACCCTTGGGAGAGATACTGTCTACTGGAGTATGTAGAAGTCAAGGAAATGAAAACAAATAGGATGATCGCTCCTGCGAGAGGACAGATCACTCCTTGATACCTTCTGAAGGAGGCAGTGTGGGCTCCAGTGGGGATTTCCCTTGATTCATCTCCACGTCCATCGGAGACGAATCTCTCCATTTCAGCCCTCTAATTCTGTCGTGAAGTCGCAAAATGTGGGCATCCCATATGCTCTTTACAATAAATCACCTCTGGCAAAGTGTGCTGAGGAATGAATCACTTTTACTGCTGCTCTGACATCTTCCACTTCTCCAATGCTCACATTTAATAACAAAGTCGGGGCTCTGCAGCCTCCTCCCCACCCCCTACCCCTTTCTCTTTCCCTCTCCCTCCCCTCCCTCCCCCCACTCCTAACCCTGCCCTTGGACTAACAGCATTAAAATACTTTCTTGATTCAAAAACACTTGCAAAAAACACTGTCTGCTTTCATCCACTAGCAGGCCTGTGCTTAAGAGGAAGAATCTTGGTAACTCACCACCCAGGTGAGAAACAAGCAGCGTGATGTGTGACAGGCCTTCTGGCTGGACTCCCAGCCACATTCCTCTCCACGGCATCTGACTCTTGCCTGCTCAGGTGCGACTCTTTTCAGGACAGGTTCTGTGGACTGTGGAGGGACGGTTGTCCGAAACAGCCCGCCTCGGGGTCAGAGAGAGCTCTTTGTAGCTCATTTTCACTGCACTAAATTTCTGCTAAATCACAGGCCCAGGACCATAATGGGAAGACATAAAAGAGGCCCACAAAACACTCTGAATTTTTAGATTTTATTTAGGATATAAAAGAAATATTTATTACCATCCTACACATAATAAATAGTTCCTGCCGTCTGCACCCTCCCTGCAGCTTACCCCATATTTTAGAGTGAAAATGGCTTGTACAAGCCCTAGCTTCTCAGTTCTGCATGCCTTGACCGAGCCCACGGAAGCAAATGGAGTTCTCTTGCCCTTGCTCACCAGCCTTGGCAGTCGGCAGTAAATTGTTTCTTGTGCTGATTCATTTGGTCTGTACTCCTTAGCCAGGCTAAATCTGGCAACTATTTGGAAAGTGGGGACAGCAAATCTAGGGTTGACATCTGAAGAGCGCTGGTCCTTGAGGGCCACTGTGGCTGTATGAACTTTGTGTTTCTACCTTCGTCTCCAGCTGTAGGTAGCAAAGTGACTAAGTCTCGAACTGCCCTTGGAGAACTCCCAGAGTGGGAAAGAGGAGTGGGCATGTATGACCCTAACCAGATGTCTCATCTTAGAACAAAGCTGTGGGCCAGTGGGAGCTGTGTCCCAGAAAAACAGCTCTGTCCCTGTTAGGTGTTTCCTGCCCCCTCAGTATTAAGAAAACTGCTCACACAAGCTTCACATAGACACAGAAGCACCAAATGAGAGCCCTATTTTATAATTGAGTTACAGAAAGGCAGTAAGAATTCAGGTTGGACCTGGAGCATGGGCAGGATGGCTTGAAGACTTGGGTGTCCAGCAAAGTTCACCATCCTGGGACTGCTGGTAGGAGATGAGACCCACCAGGAAGCTTTTGCTGGCTGTGCTGAGGGATACCCACCCACAGACATCAGCTTTCCAGTGCCTACAGCACCTGTGAGACTTTTTTAACATGCTCTTTTGAGGCTCAGGAGAAACAGGTTGCAAGGGCCATCCTGTGTGTCCTCCAGGATCCTGTGCATCAGAGAGTGCAGGGATAGGTGGGCAAGCTCTTGAAAGCATGGAGACCTAGGTTTCTTCTAATAGGTAGACATTATCATGTAATAAAGGCTACATGGTAGAGTAGGCTACAGGTATAAAACCTGTGGACCAGAAATGTGTTCTAGTCCCATCTAATGCTACTGGCATGATGCACGGAGAGTATTCTCTTGGGTCATCCTTGCTGCCTGCACCCAGGAAAGGAGTCTCTGCTCCAGTTTCCTTAGGTATGGAGACAGTGGTGGGCTAGGGCACATTAGGACACTGGTAGGGATAGGGAAGGGAATCTGCGTCCACCAACACAAGCTGGGACCTGGGGTGATCTCGGCTCTGCTCTGTGATTGCTGAGCTTAATCGCCCCTGCTGAGGTATTACTATAATCCCATCTTCTTATTTTTCAGGCTGAGATAGGATGTAGAATATATAACCTGATTATGCACCATATAATGTATTAAGCCAGCAAGGCCTTAAAATTAAAACATTTAAAAAGGGCTATCTAGGGAGGTAGTTAAAATCCATTTAAATCTTTATCAAATAATGAAAATATCTTCAGAAAAAAACATCAGCCTCTTAGCTCCATGTTCACCTCTAGGCCTGCTTGTGTTTTTAATGTGCGTCTAAAGGCAGATTTACAGGAAAGCCTCCTAAAGATGTAAAGCTCTTTTTGGCTACATGTTGATTAAGGAGGCTGGGTGCAGGGTGAGTTCCTTAAAGTGTTTTCAGCCATGCAGGGGGTTGGGGGCTGTGGATCAAAGAGGGCATCCTTGAGCCAGAGGGGAGATGATGCCTTGCTGGACCTTAGCCCTTTCCTTTTCCTGGTGTGCTTAGCTCTGACTGCCTTGTAGACAGCATCAGTTGGGGCAGCCTGAGCCAATTCCTTCCTCTGGGTTTGGGAGTGTAGAATATGTCACTTCTAAGTCACCTTCTGTTTTGATAGTGACAACCTAGTGTGTCTTCTGCAGACAGCACTAGGCTGAAGGTGCCATTCCAGGACTTCCATAGGAGATTTGGGACACCTGATGTCCTTTCAGCACCACGGCCTGACCTGCTCAGATAGCCTTGACTCCATTACTTCAGTGACTCTACTCATTGGCTCCTGCCTGCGGGGCCCCAACCCAGGGCTTTGTTCTGTAATCTGGACAGTGTTAACCAGAGATGCCTGGACCTGTGGGCAGCCTGAATCTGGGCAATACTGGACACTGGGTAGGATCAGAGAGGAGGTCCAGAGAGGCAAGTGTGACCTCTTGCATATAGGGTCTTGTCCCAGTGGAAACATGGACCTGTGTCAGGGCACTTTGAGCACTCCTGATTTCAAACCATGGGTGCTACAGGGAAAGGTTGTGTGTATGAGTGTGCACAGATAAACTAGCAAACAAGAAGTGTGTGCATTCACATGTGTGTGCACTGGAGTGGATGGAGCAAGTTTGTCTAGTAGGTGACCTGCCAATCGATGAGTCCAGGACTGGCTCACAGGTAATAGCCACTTCCCAGTGTGAATGAAGGCACATTTCCATTTAATCTAATATTGTTCCTCAATTTTTTTCCCACTCTGGAAAATGCAGGTGTTTGATAATTAAGGTCTCAGAAAATTGAACTATGCAATATTTTTTGAAATATTATTCTCATTTTACTATAAAAGCTTTTTTAAAATGAGCATATAAACAGAAAATATCTTGGGAATATTTTAGAAACAGAACCGTGAGAATGTGCAGCTGTATGAGCAGCATCGGTGGGGTGAGCAGTATTCAGTGACATGAAAGGTACAGAGTGGTGTAAGCATTATTCTGTGGCATGAGCAGTTTTTGGTGGTGGGAGCAGTATGGCAACATATTTTTAAGGAGCATTTTTCAGGTTGAGAAAATTCTGAAGAACCTCTAACAGGGTTGTGGACAAGCCACAGTCAGGTTCAGGAGGGACTTTCTGATGGTGGGGCCAGGGCTTATGTGACTGAAGAGTGCTGTCCTCATGAGGCCCATGAAGCCTCCTTGTTCCCCTCCAATACATCCTCCCAATGAGCCATGGGTCCAGCTCAGTCCTGTATTGGGCAGGTACTCCTTGGGGGAGATGGGAGGTCTCTGCCCTTCTAAACTAAATGGTGTCTACTTGTTTTTCATAAAAATGATTCAAGAAGCCAGGAAGGATGAAGCTGGGTAGATGCCTTGATGGGTAAGAATGCTTGTTCTGCAAACATGAGGACCTGAGATCAAATCCTCAGGACCCATGTATGAAAAGTGGGAATGGCATCATATGCCTGTAACTCCAGCATTGCAACATGGAGACAGGTGGATTTCTGAGAGTTCACTGGATAGCCAGACTAGCCAAAACCACAAACATCCAGTTCAGATAGAGAACCTGTCTCAAGGCAATAAGGCAGATCACAATAGAAGAAAACATCTGACTTCTACATGCACACACAGGTATTCATGTACCCCCAGACACATAGGTACAATGCCCACATCACACACACAGACACACATGCACAGACAGACAGATGGACAGACAGACAGATGGACAGACAGACACACACACACAGACACATATATACACACACACAGTCTTAGTGAGTTCTACAACATGACTAAAAAAGTATGTCATTCCCAGCCCTGACCTACCATTCATTTTATTGCTATGCAGTTTGCATTCCAACCAGACACATTCTTCTGTCATTATGGGGAGTCCACCAGAGAAGATCACTCAGACACAGTCTATAGCCAATTGAAAGTCCTTATTCCAGCCAGCTGGGACTATACACATGTATTCAGGACCTAAGTGCTGAGTGTTTAGAGTAAGGGGTGTTTTAAGGCAAAATCCATATCTTAGTTTCTCACTTGGCAGCAGCAGGAGAGACTTTACACAAGCAAGCAGTTTAACAGAAGCTAAGATAAGCAGTTAACTGGAGGGGAGGTTTGCACAAGTAGGCAGTTTAACAGAAGCTAAGTTAACTGGGGTATCTTGATCTTGGTTCTTAGAATAGAGTTGGGTAATTTTCCATGGGGCTTCACATCAAGATCACATTCTAGTTAAACCTAACCTAATGTGGCTTCAACAAGAATACATGACGGAGGAAACTCTGCACCATCTTGCCCTGTCATACTGAATCCAGGTTGAGGAGAAATTCACCCACTCCTTTCCTTAATGTTTGCACTGTGTAGTGGGTAGCCATTCCAGCTTTGATCTGGAAGTTCCAACCCTCATTGAGGCTTCAGTAACTGTCACGCCTACAAGGCAGGCCCAAGGGAGGACCCTGAAGACCCGATATCTGGATGCATGGGCTCTCTTGGTTCCTGGACCCTGGACACTGGAGGTAGACCAAGCAGAGTTCTCCAGAGAACACCACTGGACTGTGCCACACCTTTCCCAGACCCTGTAACCTATCCCTTCACTTGTAAGTTGCCCCACAAAATAAACCTCCCTTTAAACTATGTGGAATGGCCTTAATAATTCCACCAATAGCACTGGTCCTCTTTTTACACTTAGGTCTCAAATCCACTTAATTCTGATCTGTGAACAGTGAGTTGTGACTGTAAGTTTCAGGGAACCTAAAGCTTTTCAGGACCCCCAAAAGCTTCGTGTTTCCCTCTATTTCCTTCTGAGTACCAAAGGATGCTGCTATCTTTAATATATGCTCTGTTTCTACCTGTTTGGGTTTATTTATGGAATTCCATTTCTTCTATTGTTTTGCTGAATTTTGTTCCAATAATACACTGTTTTAATCAGAGACTTTATCATATTTTTAATATTTTTACTAGATATTCTTAATATCCAGTAAGTCTCCCTCCATTGTTCCCTCTTTACATTTTTAAAGATATTTTCCATTCTTTTTTTAATATAAAATTTAGAAAATACTTATTTGATTTCAGAAAAAAGAACTTATTAGCATTTTTATTGATACGCCATGAAATTTATACATTAGCCTAATGTATAGTTTTAAATAGACCTGTTCAGGAACAAGGGCTCTGGCTCTATCCTGGGAAATACCATATTTTTAAATAGTATTTGCACTTTTGCTGGGTAGGGCACTTGTCTAGGATATGTGAGGCCCTGAGACCAGTCTAGGTTCTGAATTCATGCATATCACTGCAGAAACAAAACAAAATAAGCAATCCAAACAGAAGTACAGGTTTTCCTCATGTACTTCAATTTTCTTGTCCGTATTTTTCTTCTGAATTGCCATTTCGATGGTGTCTTCCTATCTGCTATGTCAAGCTTTGCTCATAATTAAGCACATACAAAGACAGTCCATTATCCTCTTGCATCAAGTACTAATACTAACAAGGCCAGACCCTGCTTAGCTTCAGATATTAAGTGAGATGCATTTGGGGTGGTACAGCTGTAGACATTCATTGTCATCCTCATCTTGTACCCTGTTCTTGTCCTGGATGCCTTGTTTGGGTCTTGCATACTCACTCGGGGGCATGTGGCAGTTTAAATAAAAACACCCCCCACAAGCTCACATATTTGAATACTTAGTGGTCCCTAGCTGGTGATGCTGTTTCGGGAGGCTGTGGAATTTTTAGGGAGGTGGAGGCTTGCTGGAAGAAGTATGTCACTGATGGCAGGATTTGAGGGTTTATAACCTTTATGTTCCCTCTGTGTGTTTCATGTTTGCATTTGAAGATGTGAGCTCTCAGGATTCGGTTCCCACAACCATGCCAGCTCCTTGTTGCCCAGTCATACCCTTCCTTATGTAAGTGCTCTCTGGTCATGTGTCTTATCTCAGCAACAGAAAAGTAACCAATACAGGCAGCTTTGATTTAACATTTCATGTTTTTTTTCCCCCTCTGGCTTTTCCAGGATGCTCTTACCTTCTGCAGACAAAGGGACTTCCCTTCCCTTACCACTTTCTTCTTTAGTTGTTTTTCCTGGCTGACTTCTGTGGTTGACCCCTAGCTACAGAGACAGTGGGTGACCTTGCCTTGCCTGTCTTCTCAACAACCTAGAGGCCTGCTTAGAGCTGAGAGGTGTTTCCATGTTCAGAGTATTGCTGATTCTGACTGCTAGTTACCACTTCTTGGAGGCCAGCACTCTATACCTGACTGCTGGTCATATTCCAGTGAGAGTCGACAGTCACAGGGCTTCCTTAGAGCCTGTGTACACTGACAACATGGCCAGTGTATTCACAGCAGTAACTATACCACTTGTGGATAGCAACGCTCCATTACAGGAAGAATGCTGTTTTTCATTCACCCCCAGAGCAGTTTTCAGACACTGATCATGTAGGATTTGGGGTTATAAGCTGAGTTACAGTCATGGTTCGGGCCTGATGAAGTTCAAAGCCAGGTCTCCTTTGACCTGTGTTTACATCTGAAAGGGGGCAATCACACCCTTGTTTCTGGGCCTTCCTAAGGTTGTTTACATTTAAAACTCTTGGCAAAGTATGTTGCCTGGAGTTTCATCAGCCCTGGGCTTTCCTTTCTTGCACTAAACTACAGCTGTGCATGCTATGCAGTCTCCTAACTATTCTCTTTGCAAATAAGCATTCTCTGCATTTCCACCAGTCACTGCTTTTTCTCATGTTAGTGTTGACAAGACAATACACAGATCAACTATGTGTTTTGCTGTGGCTTCTTAAAGGAATAGCCCAAGTTTCTTAGAGAACAACAGAGCTTAGAGGTCTCTCAGACTATTTCCTTGTGTGCTTGTTTGTGTAAGAAGATAAAGTGATAAAGTCAGAGGCCTCCTGAAGGAGGAGAAGCTGGAGTGGAGAGGCTGGATGAGAGATGCATGTAGCCCTTCTGAAAGTCAATCCATGAACAGACTCAGATGGACAACTGATGTCAGCCTCCAGACTATGTGAGTCAGGATTCTCCAGAGGGCAGACTCAGAGGAATACCTATATAATTTGATAAGGATTTATTGGATTTGAGGCTGGACCGGCCCACCATGGCCATGTGCATGCTAGACAACCTGGAAAGTCAGTACCTGCTGAGTTCAAGACTTCGAAAGAACAAAAGGGACCAGTGATGCAGCCCCAGCTTAAAGTCAAATGCCAGATACATGCACCAAAGCATCCCCACTCAAAGACCAAAGAAGCTGGTTCTCATGGCTAGGGTGATGGCAGCAGCAATGGGTGCAGCCACTGGAGATGAGCCATGTTTTCATGTGTGTGAGCATCCTTTTTCTACTTTTTATTCCCTCTGGAACCCCAGACAATTGGATGATGCCACCTATGTTTGGACCAGGTCTTCACACTCAGCTGACCTCACATACCAATGAGAAACATCCTCTCAAACATATAATTAAACAACTTTCAATGCTGTCCACTTAACAGCCAATATTAACCATCACTCTGGTCTTCAACACCCATCAAGTAGGAGTAGCCTAACTCATTAACCAGTCATTCAGAAAAGATTTATAACTTTGGATTTCTGTCCTGTCAATCAACGGATTCCAAAAATTATACATTCTCCTCACTGGACAGTATTCATGGCTACCCTGATTCCATATAGACCCATACAGCAATTTTTTATTTCTTAAACAATTGCTACTTCCTTTTTTCTCTGTGCCAAACTTTTATTGTTTTCAACTCACACTCTCTTTACTCCAGTACCTTCTGATATCAGGAGTGGTGTGCTAGTTGCTTCTCTTGATACACTGCCTGGATGAAGAAAGATGCTGTCATTGTGATTCTAGTCCCATTGACCCACTAACAAAGTGATCCAAGGAGCAAAGAATGTCCTTGACACACAGAGTTCTTACATCAAGATGGGTCCTATCCTGCAAGCGATGCTTTTCAAATTTGGTTCTAAGAACTGAGATACTTTCCTATATGGAGATGGTGTCTACTCACTATAGCTCCAGAAGGCACAGGGTAAGGGAACTGGAGAAGCTGGGCACAGAGAAGATCCATCATGGTGAGAGCTGTTCTGACAGAGTGGACCCCTGGAGCAGGGAGAGGACCGTGGTACAGTTAGCAATGGGCATATGACCTGTATGGGGCGAGATTTAAAAGTTAGCCTGGCAGCCTTGAAAGTCCATTTGTGGCCTGGATTTCACTTCCATGTGGTTGTAAATTCACTGTAAAGTAGCAGTTGCAGCAAAGAAGCAGGGTGTGTGTGTGTGTGTGTGTGTGTGTGTGTGTGTGTGTGTGTGCGTGTGCGTGTGCGTGCTTGTGTGTGTGATGCTCATTTCATTCTTGGGGTCTCCAAACAGATTGCTTGAGCTAGGATACTCGGAGAATATCTATTTGAATAATGAACAAGTAAGAACAGCTAAGGCAGTATGAAGAAAATCTTAAAATGTTATAATCCTATAATACCCAGAGCTGTATAATGCTACTGAAAGAACAGAGAGATCTGTGGGGCAGAAAAGAAAGTCTAGAAATAGCTACACTCCACACAGGGCTCACTACTCCATCAGGGAGCTACAAGCCTGCTAGGAAGGTGCAGAAGTCGACATGACCAATGAGAACACTTGGTTAATTTGAAAAGGGGGTGAGGCTTGGGAGTCCTCACATCACACCATTCAATCAAGCTAGAAGCTTGCTGAGGCTACTTCCTAAAGCACAGAAGAGAGAAGGTAAAACAACGAAGGAATCCAGGCTCCTGCTGCCTGACAGCTAGCTAGGAGGAGTACATGGGTTGTTGTGTGTTTATTCAAAGTATAAAGCAAGATGATAACAACAACAGCAACAACAGACATATTCTAGTCCAGATGAAACTAAACGTGTGTTTAACACAGTTTCCAAAGCTTTTAACTGACTTGTGACCCTGGGGCCTCAGGTACTAGGGAGGACTTATGTTTAAGGAAACACATTATTGGGCACAAATGAAAGTGATTTATAAGGGTAAAAATATTCAAGAGAAAATGATAAGGGTGTTCTGTTTTCCTAAACAGAAAAGGAAACACATGATTTACTAAGATTTTATTGGTAACTTAGTATTAGATGACTCAAATTCGCTATTTAAAGAGAAAATATACAGCAAAGTAAGGTACCTGTTTTGTTTTGGTTTTTTTGATTAGAAAGATTTCTAAATAGTACTAGGCATATTCCATCAAGGAACAATGAAGCAAGTGTGTTCCTGCTCCTGAAGGATTATTAATTGGCTCATATGTTTTTGAATTTCATAATTTGATTAAAATGTCTTTTATTTGTATCTATCTTAAGAAACAGTCATATTGACAATCAAAGAATTCTATTTGCAAAGATATTCATAACAATATTATCTGTAGTAATGAAACAAGAAATGCGAAAATCTTATGTCCAACAATAGGGGAATAATTAAATTGTGTTGTATCCCATCAGAGATAATTACATAGCCATTAAAATGCTTCTCTAAAATTGTCAATGACTTGTAGAAACTTTTACAATGCAGTATTAAGTGAAAAAAAGTCAGGATATAAAATCGCACATGCAGTATAATCTCAATTATGTAAATATATGTGCATAGACTGGAAGAAAATGCAGATGGATTTCACAGTGCTTACCCCTGGGTTATGGCATTGTGGTCTTTAAAAGATGTCTCATCTTTCTACTTTCACAGGAGTGTGTATCACTTCCCAAACTAATAGTAATGAGAAGGAAACCCAACGGGAGTGCTTGAAGATGAAGAGCTGAAGGAGCTAGGTGCAAGCTGGCTTGTGAACTGTTCTCAAATGCTGAGATTACAATGTGGATCACGCCTGCCAAAGGCCCAGCCTCCACCAGCTTCTACAAAGAGAAACCTTTCAATTCCACCCCCTGTCGATGAAAGAAGCAGCCCATTGTACATTATTACATGGTTATAGATCTTCATCCTTCAGTCTTTTCTTCTTGTTTTATGGTTATTTGCTTATTTTATTCTTTTCATCAAGTCACAACTTTATTTTCTTTATTTTTCCTCTTAGAAATGAAGTATATCTACCATGGGGTCAATTGCCCCAATAGCTGGCTTTAGAGTAAAGGAATGTATCTATGTTCCAACTGGGATCTTCACCCTGACCTTCCACTGGCCTAGGCTATGGTCTCCAGGTCCTGGGACCACCAGGGAACATCAGGAAGAGGATGACCATGGCTGTGTTGAGCAGACCTCCTCTTGTAGGATGACCAAAGCACTGTGGACGCAGAAGTGGGCAGAAGGAAGGAGGAGGCCACAGGTGATGAGGTCGCCCTGGGGCCAGCAGCCCTCCACAGTCTCAACTCATACCTCTGTAAAATGAACAGAATATAACAAAAATTAACTTAATACATTGACTAGTCTTTGGTAACCTTGGAAATGTTTCCACTGGAATACCAGAGGTGGTTTTGTGATAAGTGTCTAATACTGAGAATCTGCCAAAAGATGCTACATCTACCCTACCCAGCTCACACCTCCCACAAGGAGGGTAATGGTGCACAGTGTCCTGCCCTCATAGGACAGTGGGTCTTCAGCTCAAGAAGGTCTCCTAGCAGGGGAAGGCCGTGGGTGCCAGCACCTGGAAGGTTCAGATCTTATGATTAAGCCAGTTGGATCCCTACAAAAGGATAGGCTCTGGTAAAGCCAGAAGAGGCTAGTTTGGGGTCAGACAGAGGTCATGGAAGGAAGAGAGGTCACCTATGTCCTAGGTTCATTATGGGGAGCAGGGGTGAGAGCCTTGTGGTTTATAATCCCAAATTCTGGCTCCTCTCCTTCCTTTGGTAATGCTTGTTTATCTGCTGTATTGCCCCTATATGCCTGTCCTGCATTGTCTGAGTTCTCTGTAGTTTTGCAGATGGAGGCTGAGACAAGGGCTATTTCAATCAAGGGCTGGCCATGAGGGATTCTCATCCCTGAGTGGGTGGGCAGTACAGGCATGAGGTCAGGATAAGCTTCTAAGTGGGGAATCCTGAAGCTCATCCTCGGGACCATTTAAGTGTATCATGACAAGTTGGTAAGCCAGCAGCATCCCTGACACATGGAAACTGGAATTTCTGTTTTCCCATGCTGGACACATGTTCTCATACCACAAGTTCCCAGTGCCCACGATTTGAGGGTCCATGCTGCCTGTTCACCCCCAGCCCTCATAAGCCAGAGGTAGTTTCGCACTCTCCCAGGGGAGGTTGCCACCCAGAAGTAAAGCTGTCCTTTTAAAATATATCTGGTCATTTTCAAATAGACAGACAGTGTACTCCTGGGAAGTGTGTTTGAGGGAGAACAGCATGGGCTCTGGGTCACTTAGTCCCTGGACAGGGTGCACGCTACACACCCTCCACAGGGCTTACTACTGAGGATAATTGCAACTATGTCATCATTTTCTAAAAAGTATATGATATTTAGATGATATAAAAATGTTCTTTGACTAAATCCTTTCAGGAAATTCATCAATAAAAGTTAAAAGCATCTTGACATTTAGATTTTCAATGGCTCTTCACCTTTTCTTTAATCATTTCTGTACAGGTCAGTTTTATGAGGAAGGAGCCTCAATTAAGAAAATGCCTTCATAAGATCAGGCTGTAGACAAGCCTGTAGAGCATTTTCTTAATTAGTGATTGATGGGGAAGGGACCAGCCCACCGTGCATGGTGCCACCCCTGCCTGATGGTCGTGGGTTTTATAAGAAAGCTGAGCACACCACGAGGAGCAAGCCAGGAAGCAGTTCCCCTCCATGGCCTCTGCATTCTCTCCTGCCTCCAGGTTCCTGCCCTGTTTGAGTTCCTGTCCTGACTTCCTTCAAAGATGATGTGGAAGAGTAAACCAAATAAACCCTTTCCTCTCCAACTTGTTTTGGGGCATGGCATTTCATCATCAGAGCAATAGTAACCCTAACTAAGACAATTGTCTTCTGAAGTTCTGGGAAAGGCTTCATCCACATGGCCATTTCCCAGTATCCATGTAAGGCTGTACTTCCCTGAGGCAACCTTTAAGCTTTTCCCATTCATAGATCCTTCCCATCTGAGGAATTTTTATGGGACCTCAGGTATAAAAATTAAACATTCACTGATTATAACTCATAACAAATTTCATCTTAAGATAGTTTTTGTATACCTGAATTATTTTTTACCATTTATTAAAGAGGAAAGCAAACTTGTATATTAATGAGATACATGTGCTTGTTTATTTTGACATAAAAATTCAATCCTGGCTAAGTATCTGGTACAGGAAACAGAGCTTCTCCAGTGTTCTTCAGAGTTGATCGATGTTTTGATTTTATAATTGTCAGCACTGAGAACCCTGCTTAGCATAAATATGTAATACAAATGGTAAAAATATGTCTAGGGCCGTTTCAGAAACTGTTGGAAATTCTATCTGAATCCCAAGCCAAAATTCATTTAGTGATTTCTCATAAATTCCAGTCAGTGGCTCAAGCAGTATTTTTAAAAATCTAACATGATGCAATCCAAAGATGGTGAGGTAATTTGATGAACACTGAAGAATGGTAATAGAAAAACAGTGTCTTATTTTCCATAATTAAACAAATACATTTTTTAAAGACCAGAAAATTTTGTATTTTTTTTTTATGTGCTGAAAAGGAAAACACCACAGCCGATAACACAGAATAGTCCTGAATCAGAGCCAAGATATTTCGGCCAATGTTCCTTGGTGCTGTGTGGTGTGACAGCATGTGTGGCCAGTGGAACCAAGGCTGCAGTGAGGTTGTGTAATATAACACAGAAAAGCATCACCTTATTTGATTCTGAATTAATTTTTGATCATTACATTGACAACACACATGATCTCATGTTAGGCCATGAACTACAATTTAAGATAAACCAGAGTCCTGACTAACCCTAAATATATTTGAAAATGCCATATAGAAACAAAGTATTGTAAAAAAAAAAAAAAAAAAAAAAAAAAAAAAGCATTGCAATGGAGTTACCCTATACTGGGGGATAGAGTCACTGCAGATGCCATAACCGTTAGAACAAGAGGCCTAGAACCTGGTATGGGTTATCTTCCTTTGAATTGTCAAGTCTGTGAGGTCCCATGGATCCACAAAACAATACATACTATTGTCATTGCTCTTGGTTTCTCTTCAGAATGTGAAGGTAAGACTCTATTGCTCAAGATACCATATACTTGCTCATAGAACAGGAAGAAATTAAACGGCTACTGACTCAAAAGCTTGACCCCTCCTGGTTAGCTTTCATAGTGCTGGGAGGTGCTATGCATGCTACCAGGGAAGAAAAGTCATCAATCTTACCTAGCTGTGAGCCTTATGAAGTACAATAATAACTGGCCTGACAAGAGATGACCATCAGTACAAGAGTGGCATGAATATTTTGTAGCATGAATCCTAATTGGTCTTAATAAAAACCCGGAGCCAGATGTTAGGGTAAATGCTGAAAGATCAGAGAGACAAAGGAGCAAGCCACAGCCACCTCTCACCTCACCAACTTCTCAGCCGAAAGGACTGAGCTCCTTTCTCCCCTTGCCTTTTATTCCTTTCTCCGCCCAGCCACATCACTTCCTGTCTCAACCTCCCAAGTTCTGGGAGCAAAGGTATGAGATCCCAAGTGCTAGGATTTAAGGTGTGTGCCACCACTGCCTGGCCTCTATGGCTAACTAGTGGCTGGCTTTGCCCTCTGATCTTCAGGGAAGCTTTATTTGTTAAAGCTTACACAAAATATCACCACAATATTTTGAGAGTAACCAACTGCTTTTTAAATTAAAGACCTGCTCTGCAAGATGATCTCATGCCTGATACTGTTTACAGGGCCAAGAACCTATGGTTGGGTAGGTCATAAGCTCTAGGGGAGAACCTACTACTCTTATAAATATACAGTGTATTAAACTTCCTCAAATGCTTATCTTTGTACCAATAGGTTAATGCGGCTCTCAACTTTCATCAGAGAAGCTTCTTCTTGAAGGTGATGGTGATTAAAACAGAGGCTGAAAACTGGTCCAAATGCAGGGGATAAGAGGCTACATAGTGCTCAGTCCTAAATAGAAGAGCTCTATCAAGCTTTTGCCCCTCAAGGCTCAGGGATTAGTTTGAAAGGGGAAACAGAAAAATTGTAAGGGCCAGCATTAGAGGGGGATTCCTGTGAAACGGTGTTTTCCAGACGTGACAGGACAGTTGCACACAGTGGCTGTGGCTGCATACACGAGTTCTGCACAAGATCAAACTACCCTGTATTACAGCATGGATGGGGAAGAGTCTCATGAAGTCTCACCCCAAGCTGGAGAGCTATCGACCATTGGTAACTGCTGGGGGAATGAGTCAGTTTTCTTCATATGCCCCCCTAAGCCCTAAGCCCTAAGCACATACTAATGGCACTAAGAAGATTCAATTGTTTTTTTAAAGGAGTACACAAAGTTTGGAGAGAAATGTGATGGGGGTACAGAAAGAATAGTGGAATGGGGTTGGGTTGGGCTAAAACACATTGTATCCATGCATGACATTCTCAAACAATGAAGACAAGTTTTTGAAGAAGCAGGGCTGTGACTGCACTAGCAATGCCCACCTACAGCAACAGGCAGGTGACTAATGCCGAACAGCTCACAGATCCCGTTTTCCCACGCAACCAAGTGACTCCCAGTTCACGGGAAACGATTGACACAAACCTCACACCAACAAAGGGAGACATTAATGATGTGCTCATGAGAAAGCGCAGGAGAAGCCAGGGAGGTCTGGGTGCTTTCTGTGCCTGAGGAGGCTGCCCTTTTCTTGGTCGGTACAAGAGATGGAGCTGGTTTTATGTTGGCTTTAGTTTTTGACTTCTGCTTCTCAGGGGCCATTCTTCTTCAGTTCCAAATCTAAGACAAGTGAGGCTTTAAACCAACCTCAGGGAACTCCTAGTGCTGCTTCCTTGGGTTCTGCACACCACATTGCATCTGGCTTTTTATTTGTTTGTTTACTTATTTATTTGTATGTTTATTTATTTATTTTCTGTTGTTGATCATTCTGTTCTGTATGAGGTGTGATATTAGGGAAATGTGGCCTTGTGACACCTTCCTGGAAGAAGAAGCAGTGCCTCCAACCTCCCCCCTCCCCATTCCTTTTTAGCAACAAAGAGAAAGATGCTGTCAGGGCAGCTGCTGCCATGTGATGCAGGCAGATCCTGCTGCACAGGAAGCACCTTCCACACCTGCAGCAGGCAAGCTCTGCTGCTGCCCCTGTCCTCCCTCTGCTCGGCATCAACGAAGTTCACAGGTGAGCAGAGCCAGGAATTACGTCTTCCCTGTGAGATCGTTCCCAGGGGGCTTCTCCTCCTCTTTCCCCGAGGCGAGCTATACAACGTGAAAGCAAGAATTTGAAAACTTATTCTCTAGGAAGCGAAGGGATTTCTGTGGAGAAAACCCAGCATTCTGCTTCCATTTCTTGACAAAAATCTTTTGAAAAGCAGTAATTCAAGAAGGTCTCTTGTGAATTGGATGAAATCTACAGTCGCAGATGAGGCATGTTCCAAGTTATCGGCAGGCTTCGGGCATAACCGGGGGCCAGATCAGGGCTCCTCTGGGCGCTGATTTCACAAACTCCTTTTATAGCCAGGCACCCAAGCAGATGGGTTTGCAGACGAAGTCTTTCTTTTTGTGTAGTGAATACTAAGTTTTGTTTTGCTCAGAGTCACAGACACTGTTGGAAATGAAACTTGTCAGATTCAAAGCTCTGTACAATCTTTGAAGCCGAAAGAGGACAGAAAACACAGGATGCTGCGATGGAGATGCTGACATCACCAGCACCAGGTGCTGGTGGCATGAAGTGACACCAGCATGCTCATCTGTCACATGACTGCGGGGACCTGCTTGGAAATATCACAGGAAATACTGGGGATTCTGAGAAAGGCTGCAGCATTTGACAGGACTGTTCCCTAACCCTCTCTGCTCCAGGGCCTGCCCCCCTCCTGCCCCCAGCATCCTCCCGGACACCTGTTATTTTGCTGCATTATTTTGCTGCTTTGCCATTCACGTGGCTTCTTTGGCTTATAGGGATGAACAGCCTTTCAGGGATTGTCAAGACAAGGTTTTTGCCTTGAGGCCAAGTTGATTTTTTTTTCTCCTGTGTACTTTTGTGGAGGTACAGAAGGAAATTGTTATACTTTGTGGGAGTTACTAGCAACTTTCACAAAAAAGCACCCTGCCCCCAGGCCACCCACTGTACTCAGGGAAGAGAGGTGCTTCTCTCTGCTCACCTCAATTAGAATAAAAGAAATGTCAATGAAAGCAGCAAAAATGCAGAGCAGTTTTCTTTCATCACGACTGCTGGTCACAGGGAATTCTAGAGGTCACAGAACAACAGTACAGAATGCAGTTTATTCAGTAGCATCCCATACATAGAAATGATTCCAAGGCCCCTGATGTCATGCAAACTCACGTTTTGTAAAAGTTTCAAGTGCCGCGATGTGTGCAGAAAACCCAAGGAAGTTTGGTGTTTCTTGGTTTTGAATAACAGTCATAAGTGAAAGAAAAACCTCCTTTAAAATAGAACTCATGTGGCTACAGAAATGGATGAAACAGACACACAAGCATTGGGACCTGAGTTCCAATCTCCACTGCCTAGGTAAACACACTGAGCTTGATGCCATGTGCCTGGGGATAGAGACGAGCAGACTTAGGGTACTCAGTGGCAAGTCAGTCTATCCAAATCTGTGAGTTCCAGGATCAGGGGAGAAAAATAAGGTGGAAAGCAACTGAGGAAGACACTCGATATGAATTTATGTCTGCCACAGTGTGTGCACAGTTACACATACATATTCACATATACAGAACAGATAAATAACACTAAACAATAAAATAGAAACAATAAATGGCGTCTTTTTTCTCTTCCAATAGCTGAAGTCATAGACAAATGAAACAGAGGCACATGCTTTGAAGCCCAGGGCCAAAAAACCAGAGCTGGAGGTGCTCAGAAGGAACTTGGAACAACCTTCCGTACCTTGATTAAGCTATCCAGAGTCAGAATGTTGGAACTGCCCACCCTTCCAGAAAGTTCTCACAGAGTGTTTGTTTGTTTGTTTGTTTGTTTATTAGACTTTCTATCCTAACAGGAAAATGAATCTTGAAGGAAAGCTGCAGAAGGTTTTTTGAGGTCTAACCCTAACCCTCTTTACGGCATTGTAACTTGGACACAGTGAAATGAGGCAGTGACAGGGACCAGTGAGACTGGGAGGGACACTCTTCAGATGTTGACTTAAATGACTGGGATCTGTTATCTTTAGGATCAAAACCACGTCCATTATCAGAGTGCTCTGTATTAGATTGTTTTCTCTTTTTAACATATGTATAAACAAATATTAACTCCTTACTTAGTCTTTCCTGAATAAAGAGGTATGATATCACTTTCTTCTGTGACTTCAGGGGACAATATTCTCCCAGAGTGACTTTGGGAATATCACTGCTAATGATAACCAAGAAAGTATGTATGCTTGCATACAACTTTTATTTCCTAATTTTAGAGAGAAACAAAGGCTTAATAATTTTTGATGTACTAGAGATGACAGTGAAGACGAACTCAGTCTTCTATGTGGGTTGAATAATTAGCTGTCATATGGTGAGTATATAGTCTGTCCCTTATCCTGACCTCCTACAGGGAGTATGTAAGTCCACTGGATTTCTTAATAGAGTCCCACACCATTGTTCTTGAGGGTGGCTCTTGGGTTTACCCTCTTAGTTCATGCTAATGAGTAATTCCTGGGGAGCCCGTGGGCATCCCCAGGATAGGGCTGGCAATGCAGAGAGGACCATGGAGTTACAAGTTTTGTGCTTCGTGGTGTCAACTTGACTGGTGAGGAGAAAGAGACTGGTGATTTAGTTCAATCAATCAAGGATGATGATTAACGAATGATTCCATTAGCCATGCCTTTGTAGCCAAACCTCAATAAAAACTCTGGATACTGAGGCTCACGTCCTCGTGTTGTCTCATCTTGATTCTGTGAGGAGAGGCTGCAGGGCCTTTTCACGCCTCCTTTGCTTTCACTCTGACCCTAGCTGCTCTTGACTTGTGTCCTTGCTAGTGACACTTCAGTGATTGGCTTGGTACTTTCCTAAATTCTTCAAGACGGTCTAGGGTATTATCCTGCCGTCCATGTTTGCTGTGGCTGCCAGAAAGCTTTA
Source organism: Peromyscus eremicus (assembly GCF_949786415.1). Classification (NCBI taxonomy): domain Eukaryota; kingdom Metazoa; phylum Chordata; class Mammalia; order Rodentia; family Cricetidae; genus Peromyscus; species Peromyscus eremicus. Next base: position 64,450,705 of record NC_081416.1, read on the forward strand.
GTGCAACAACAACAACAAAAAGAAATCACAGAGGGGGTCATTATCTAGAGGCTTTTTAAAATTGCTTCATTATATCCTTGTGAACAGGACTTCAGGGAAGTTGCCCATGTTTGGAGGATACAACAGATTTATGATAAAGGGAACTCAGGGAAATTTCCCTGTGTGTTACAGGAGGTGTTCTCACAGGCCCCAAGAAAGACATCCAGGAACATTCATTTTAGAGTGGAAGGATTCTGGAGTCAAATTTACTTCTCTTGGCTGTGTAACTCAGCTTAAGTGGGCCTTAAAGAGAGTAGAAAACCCACAAAGGTTTATTTGGGCTTCCTAATAACTTGGGACTGATCTATGGTTGATTCTGGTATTTAAAAGGAAAAAACTGAGTGAAGAAAAAAGAGAGACTTGGATTAGCATAATGTCATGAGGTTACTAATTAATTTACCCTGTATCTAATGGGCCAATTCTGTCTCTTCTGCTTGATATTAGATAGTCTCTTGAAGGTAGATGAGTTCCTGCTGTGAATGAAGCTCAGAGGGCCTCTTGACCCTACAGTTTGTATACCAGGTGGAGCAGACCTAGGTGTGCCTGAGAAAAATGTTTTAAAAATCCACTCTATTTCTGGGTCAATGTGAAATTATGAATTCTCCCTGTTTCTCTTATTTGCCAATTGCTTTGGAGAGTTTTCCTAGTAGAGAAAAGTTTCATCTGTGAGGTATGCCTCCAGAATGCCCAAGTGGAAGTCAAGGAGGTAAAGTCTAACAAGACATCTCTTCCTTCTCTCCTCTGCCTTCCTCCTTCCCTCTCTTTCCATTTCTACCTCCACTCTCTCCATTCACCCCATCCTCCTTTCTCTGCTCCCTCCTGCCTTCCTCCAACAATTCCCCCTGCATTCCTCTATACGGTCTGTCCTCTCCTCTCCTCCATTCATTCTTCAGTCCTTTCCCCTCTTCCTCCCTACCGCCTGGCCTCCTTCCTGATCTTTTTTCCCCTTCTTTTTATTTATTCTTTGTGTCTTTCACATCATGCATCTCCATCCCATTCATTTCCCTGCCCCTTCCAATCTACCCTCTGCCCTTGCAACCTCCCCCTCCCCCAAAATAAAATTTAAGAGAAAAAAAAAGAAACATGAGAAGGAAAAAAATCAATCTTGTCATGGAAGCTGTAGTGTGGCACAGTGAGTCATGCTGTAAACTCTTTTGCCCATATATCTTTACTTGGAAGTGTTCATTGCAAAGAATCATTGGTCTGGTTCGAGGCCTCTGGTTTCTGCTACGCTATCGATGCTGGGCCCTCACTGGAACTCCTCTTGGATATCCTGTTGTTGTCCTGTGTTGTGGAGATCCTGCAGCTTTGGGTCTGCAGGACAGGTCTCTTCCCATGCTCCAGCAGATCACAGATGGGGTGGATGTTGGGGTAGGCCAACATCCTGGGTCTAGGCCTGGGTAGTTGCAAGGTTGGTCAGCTTCCCAGCTCTCCTTTGTCCTCACCACCATGGTGAACTCTCCTCAATGCCCTGGGGAGTTCACCCCTTGCAGTGATGAGCAAGGGGCGGCGACCAGTTCTGCTTTCATGTCCTCAGGGTCAGATCACCCACACCTACACCTTCAGGGTAGCTATACTGTGTTGCCCTAGCATGGCATAGGGGCACTCTCCTGAGTGCTGCAGCTGATGAGGGGCAGGGCCAGCTCTCCCACTCTTATGACCTCAGAGCAGCTCTCCCACCTGCCTCAGGCATCGATAGGTGGGGGAGGGGGAAAGGTCTCTCTTCCCTGCCCAGGCTGCCACATGGAGTAATGGGGACAGCTCTCCTATGCTCACAACTACAGAGCTGGCTCACCCACACCTCTGCCAACAGGATTGGCTCTATTATGATGCCCAGGCGAGGTGCAGAGCCTGCTCTCCTGAGTGTTGCATCTGGTGGTGGGCAGGGGCAGATCTCCTGAACTTAAGATCTTAAGGCTTCCTGTTCTTTTTAATGAGATCCTCAGGAAGGAAGTTGTAGTCTTCCCTAGTACAAGGTACTTGCAGGAAGCTTTGCCACTAGCTTATAGCATTGTCCAGACTAGAATAATCCATATTCAGGGGCAGGTGACTCAAAATAACATCTCCAAACCAGTGACCTGGCCTGTGGGGATTTACTGGAACCTAGTTATTTGATCAACAGCACCTGGCAGTGACCTTGTTCCCAATGGATCCCACAGATAATAGCTATCCTCCTCTGACCTTGAACCTTTCTCCCATGCTTCTATTCATATAAAGCTCTGGCTTGATGATGCTCAGAGTTCAGTCTTTCTTATCTACATGGTGCTCTGACAGAGTGAAGTAGAAGGGACAGTGGCATGTCCCGTTGTCATGGTGATGAGAGCCAGAGCCAGAAGGAGAGAATCCTAACTTGCCTCACTGGTGTTTGATGTAACCTGGGTGTGTCTGAGGCTTCTTGGACATACGGAGATGGAGCTGGCATAAGACCACATGAGTTCTCACCTAGGCTTGGGAAGTCTTGGCAGACTGCAGGGTAGGAGGCCCAAAGCAAGCTGAGTCATTGCCTTGTTACTTGAGATGTCCTCCATTCCAGAAGATGAACGCAGGGATCCTCACCAGAGCTTTCTGAACACCATGGGGCCCAGGTGTGTTATGGAGAGGCAGCAGAGCCATGGAAAGGCCCCAGAGGCCCTGTTCTGATGCTTCCTACACAAGCAGGTGGCCTAAGCTTTGGGGATGGAAGTTGATCCATCTCAAAATGTTGACTCAGGAACCCCATGGGAACCCTGAGTGCTAGGTTGTCTCTAGTTGTCTTTCTTTTGAAGTGTGTTGGAATGGGGCAGGAGTGAACCTTATTCCCATCTGCAGCCCTAGGTGACTCCTCCCACGCACCCCCCTTCCTGAGGAGGAAAGAGGCCATTGTCTCTGCTCACATAGCTGCACCAATCCCAGCCAGGCATAGCAGAGTAAGTTCCTTCCTTCCTGGGTAACAATCTGATTTATGATGGAGCCCAGACTTCATGGAGACCCATGCCAGCCATTTCCATTACAGTAGGAGGGGTACCCACACTCTGCTGCCCCTTCCATGTATCACATAACTGTCAAGGAAGGAGAGGGAAGTGGTTTGGGGGACTGTCTTTCACTAATTGCTTTGTCTCCCCGAAATCTCACTTGGCTTCAACATCTTGGCGCTTTGCTCCCAAGGCAGAGGCAACTGCAATTTCAATACCTGACAGTGCCCCTCAAAGGTAGGACTCTGAGATGCAGTCCTCTCCCCATGGCTCATCCCTGCTGCCTCGGCTGTGCTCATAGGCAAACAGAACCACGGACTGATACCAACTACTCCACCCAACCTCCTTATCCAGCCCCGTCAGCCAGCTCCAATATCAATCATCCCAACTGCTCTTCTACCAACCCTCTGCAGCAGAATCCAGATCAGCCCAGGGTAACGGCCTCTAATCCATCTGTCCATCAGAACAACTGCATTGCTTTCCCAGAAAGCCCTTGGAGTGTGTCTGTGTCTGGAAAATACGTTGTAGCCTCAGGATGATAAAGCTGTTGTGGAGATGGTATGGTCAGTACACACTAGGAGGGTCCATCCCCCAGGACCTGAGCCTGGGTCTGTGTCTGCGCCTGGCCTTGTGGTTTCCATGTTCCCACCAGACCCTCACCTAGATAAGGCAGTGCTGTCATTGAGTATGAGGCTCATGTTTCCTCTGCTTCCATATGTCCCTGTCGCTTCTCCATCTGCAGCTCATGTCAGTCCATCTGAATGGGGATCTGAGATGAGTGACAGGAATGGAGACTGATTCCTCCTCGGAAGCTTTCCTGACTTGAGAGAGGTTTGCCAGGCACGAGTGAAGACACCGGGTTCTTCAGAGCCGGTGTCCTCGGTGCTAGGAACTTCTGGTGCTCCTCCAAGGCCCCAGATGACTGCATCTCTGAGTCTCTGTTCATCTCTTCATGTAAAGTCAGGAAATGGCTCCTAGACTTTGTCGTCATGCAACCTCCTTGTCCTTCTCCACCCTGAAAGCAAGTTCCTTCTCCCTCCTCCTGAATGCTCCTGGAACTACAGCCCTTCAGCCTGCGCCCTTGAGCAGAGAGTGGTCCTGCTTATCCTAGTGCATCTCCAGAGCCTGCAGAGGAACCAAGAAGAAAGCAGGGCACCTGGATAAGCCCCTAGGGCACATGCTATCTGGAGACCAGCTCCAGAGATCAGGACTGGAGAAGTGTGGATGTAGCAGGCGATAGAAAGGAGTTACACCAGACAGCAGTTTGAGTCCTTTACTGAGCCTCTAGGAATATGTTATTATTTACTGTGCTCGGGAGGCAGTGTATATCTCTTTTTTGTATATCTCTCTGCTTTTTTTCTCTCTATATCTCTTCTGTATATCTCTTCTGTTTTCCCAGGGCCACAGAGTTTATTTTTATATCTTACAACAATGATTACATCGGTCTATATTTGCATTTCAAAAGATATGTGATACATAAGTATTTCCCCAACATGAATCAAAACATCCTTTAAAAAGTCATAATCATAAAATTCAATGATCACAGTTCCTGGAGCAAGTAGACAAAGTTTAACTAGGTCGGGGAGGAGAGGACTTCAATATTTCCTCATGGTCACCATTGCCAGACAATTAGAATCTAAAGGCTAACTCTTAACTTATAATAAGCAAAACAAAAATTCTTATCAAATTATACTATAATCTATTTTAAACATATATATATATATCCTAATATATGTATCTATATAACTTCTGTGACATTCCTATCTTTTTCTAATGATTAACTCATAATGTGAAATCATATCCTTTTTCTTGATTCTTAGTTTTCAAATTTGCATTTTATGTCTATAAAAGCATTAATATCTTCACTACAAAATAAGCAGAAAATGTTCCTAAACTCATTTGTGGGTTTTGTTTTTGTTTTTTGTACTTTTTTAATCTTGGTCTTCATTTCCATCTCTGGGGTCTAGTTAGAACATCCTGTTCAGCCATTTCATCAATATTAATACTTTCAAATGTGTAGGTTTTATATTACTTTTTTCAATAAATTTATTCGTCTTATTTCCTTTCCCAGACCATCTCAGACCACCAATATTTTGAAAGCAAAATTGAACAAGTCAACAAATCCAAAAACCACTAGACAAATGGTTTTGTTTTTTTAAGTAATAAAACTAAAGGAGGAAGTGGGGCTGTATCCACCCAACCAGAAACTGGAACTTTGTCACATGGTTTCTTTAGCCAAACAATAGTCATACAGTCTCTTTAGCTAAGTTATGAGAACTGGAACTTTGGCATACAGTCTCCTTAGCCAAACAACAGTCAAACATTCTATTCAGCTAAATGGTGAGTCCCACCACCACATGCTACTCTACTGTAGCATCACACTGACAGGGACAAACTCAGAGCCTGTGTCGTAGGAACATGGGAACCCCAGGCTGGGAGCTCTCATGAATGGAATTGGAGACCATACCAGATAAGCCATTTAGGCCAGGAAAAGTATCAGCAAGGAGGAGCTGTCTAGAGCAACTGATGGAAGAGGGAAGTAAAGTCTTGTCCAGAGTCAGACACATCCTCAGGAGCTGTGCTTATTCACTAGTGCTGCTGAGAGCATTGGCTGTGTCTGGTGGTCTCACTGTTAGGAGACATGGACCATACAGGGCTAGACAGCATGCTGCCTGGAGCCCAGTCATGGCTGGCCTGTGTATCCCTTAGCTACTTTGAGGTTTTCTGTGATAAAGCCAGTCTCAGCATACAGTCTCCATTGCAATCCTGCTCCTGGCCTTAGCCCATCTCAGGAAAGGGACCCTCCATGATTCACCAATGGGACATGGACAATTTTTTTCCAGCTCTGCTTCTAAACAATTGGGCAGGGGCCTTTTGCTGTGAAGCTCTGGGCATTTGGGGGTTTATTAGATGTGCCTTACACCTTTAAGGTAGTCACATTTCAATGCCCGTAAGGCACTCTTGATGTAGGAGGGATAAATAACTGAGCCATTAGCTTCCTGCCAAAAAGGTTCGTGTGACTCTCCCATGCTATTTCTCTCAGACACACCACTGGGTCTAAAATTAGGAGCCAGAGTCTGACTGAGATCCTTTGACATTATTAGCATTAATATTAGAAATTTATCCCCTTCAGATTTATGGAGTGTCTCAACTGCACCATGATCACAGGCCCTACAGTTTTTGGATGATGGCCAAGTAAGCTGAAGTCCTCCTGGGCAAATTCCCCAACAGCTTCACTATTTGCCTTAGCGTTGGCATCTGCCCACCACTCTCCTGTTAGCTGCACTTAGCTATACAGGGAGCCAAGATCCATATCTCTGGGGTGTGGCCTGATATGCAGAAGAGCTCATACTGGATTCCTCAAAAGCTGCTATAACCATCCTCAGGAGATGATGGGTGGGTGGAGTCTGTGGCTTTGTAGCAGTAGGCCCTTCCGGACATCTATCTTCTGTGGTCACATTCCACCCTGAGCATTGACCTTAAGCATTGGATGCCCACATTCTAGAACAGAGAAGAGCTCCTGAGTGTGGGAGTATGACCATTGATGACCTGTGGACATTTTCTATCTTCCTTGTAGCTGGGACTGGCTGCCCCTTCACAAACTGTATCAAAAATGTGAGTATTTTACTCCTGCCCATATGCTTTTATAAATGTGGACTCTCAGACTGACATGTTCCAAGCAAGCATTGACCATGATGGGCACCCATCAGCATGCACTAACTCCAGCCACAGAAAGGAGGAGCTGCTAATCACCAATAGTGGATGATCTGATAAAACAGTCCTACCAAAACCAACTCTATTTCAGCTTACAAGTTATAGTCCATCACCTAGGGAAGTCAGAACAGGAACTCAAGCAAGAATTTGAAGCCGAAATCATGGAGGAAGGCTACTTGCTGGGTTTCTCACAGGCTCATCCAAATCTAACTTTCTTATACAGTTCAGGGCCCATTGCCTGGGGAATGCTGCTGTCCAGAGTGTGCTTGGCCCACCTATATCAATTAACAGTCAAAACAATCCCTCAGAGACATGCCCATAGTCTAATCCGATATAGGTAATTCCTCTCTCAAACGACTTTAGGCTGTGCCAAGTTGGTCATCAAAGCTTACTAAGACAGAGGACATCTGTTATTATTCAACAAGGGGTGTGGAGATATCAACTCTAATGCTTGGCCTGATTATCCCCTTCTTCTGCTCCCTCTATCTTACTGCGTTGATTCTTATTATGGAAGATGTTATTGTAGGAGATGGAAGTTGGTGACTCACAATATGAGGTGGTGACTCGAGCTATTTCCAGGTATACAAATATTTCTACATTAATATGTAATGTAAATATATAATATGATATAGTTAAGATAAGCTATCCAAGTATGAAAACAGCACCCAGGTGACTTCTCTACTCATTTGCTAAAACTGGGCCACATGCATCTCAGACATCCATTGGGTGCAGTGGAAGCAGACTGAGTCATTGGTGCTGATTCTAATCCTTCCTCTGGGGCTGCTCATAGTGCTGTTTAAACCCAGCAGGTGTGTTAACAAGAAAAAAAAAAGATTGCAGAAATGATGTGGCAGGCAGTCACAGGCTCAGCATACATTCCCGACAGGGGCCATTCCCCACCTATACACCAGTGACTTAAAGGGAAAGCTGGTGATCAGTCATCTGGGGAACCCTAGGTCCCCTTCTAGAGAAGCATAGAAGTCCCTTTCAGTAAGGCATATGATTGCTTTGCACAGTGTGGGGGCCTCATGAGAAGACCTGTGCTTCTTGAATGTAAAGCAGGCAAATGCTAGCTAAGGATTGGGTACTACTACCTCTTCAGGAGTGGCCCACAGCAAGGATTTCTGGACTCTCCAGCACACTAAGGGTTTTAAATGATGGAATTTCAAGCCAAGAAGCAAACTGATTGATTTCATAGACCTTGTCACTCTGTGGCGGCTTCAGGCACAGCATGATTCAGGGGCTCAAATGATGTCATTGGCCTTCTCTTTCTGGCTGCTTCTGAGTTTTCATGGCAAAATGGGAAGACAATGGTTGGCAGCCAATGTCTGTATTCTTACAGATTGAGCATTATCCTCTCCATCTTCGAGAAAGAACTCTGGAAAGGGGCAGCTAGTATCCTGTCAATGCCCTCTGGACTACACTCTGGCACGTATTCCACATTAATAGTGCCTTGTCTCCTGTAAGTAGCTGTGGAGGTGGAGTTGCCGGGGGCTGGAGATGAAGTATGAGCAGCACAGAGGAATGAGGATCGATGCCCACCTTCCAGACCTTTCCTTACTGTGTGCCGATAGCTGACAAGAACATAAATGACTACCATGCATGTATGTCAAAGAACCATTGTCAAGAAGAAAGAAAGAAAAGATAGAGAATTTTATGGGTACAGAAGTGTTGGAAGATGGGAGGGAGGGTCATGGCTGCGCAGAGAATGCCTGTGAGGAAGAGGAATGGGGTCTCCACAGGGGAGGAAGGGCAGCATGCTCAAGACAGTACAGAAACTCCTGGGTTCTAAGCAGAAGATGGAACACCTACCTGTGCTGAATGACGACCAGAGCTGTCCAGGGCATGGTGTAGCTTGAGTTTTCCTGCCTGGCCCACAGTCAGGGCAAATCTCTTTCACCTGCCAGTCCCACAGCCTCTCAGACCCGACCAAGTAAACACAGAGACTTATGTTGCTTTCAAACTGTATGGCCGTGGCAGGCTTCTTGCTAACTACAGCTCAAATTAATCCATTTCCATTAATCTATACCTTGCCACATGGCTCGTGGCTTACCGGTATCTTCCCATGCTGTTTGTCATCGTGGCGGCTGGCAGTGTCTCTCTGACTCAGCCTTCCACTTCCCAGCTTTATTCTCCTCCTTGCCCCGCCTATACTTCCTGCCTAGCCAACGGCCAATCAGTGTTTTATTGATTAATTAGCAACACATTTGCCATACATCCCACAGCAGCATGGGATCTTAGAAGCATCTAATTTTGCAAAGGGAGACAAGGTCACCATGGAGCCCAAAGTTAAGCTACCTGTCTGTCTCCATTGCTCTTTGAGCTTGTATGAGTGAAAGCGTGGCTTATAAACAGATGCGTTTGAGGCAGTTGAGCTCCAAGAAAATGTGTCATGCTGGGCAAAGCTTTCCTGGCACCCTGCAAGCCAGCCTTACTGTGATCTGGGGTGGTCCCTGGAGACAGCACAGAGCCAGGTCAGGGCCATTGCTGGTGTGAACCCACACAGGCCTTCAGCGTACATTTGGGTGTTTCTCTGTGGTTGATGGGACCAGTGTTTGAGGCAGTGAATCGAAATCAGAAAAGACTCTGGGTTTTAAAAGTTACATTAGGATAAACATGGAGGACTGAGAAAAGGGCATGGGTGAGATTCCTCCCCACCTGGGATGACTCCCACCTGCATTTGAACTCTGGACTTTTGTTTGAAGAGTGGCTGCAGAGAAATGAGACACCATTTCAGTGCATCCTGTCTCCTGACAGAGCTTCTATTCTCCAAAAAGAGACCTCAAAGGTCATTCCACAATGGCATCCTTGAACACAGGAGAGAAGTGGCCTGTTTGTCAAGCCCATCTCTCTCTCTGGATCATAGAAATGGGACAGAGATCAGGAAGCACACCTTTGGCTTTGTGACTGCCTGTCTGAGGCCAAGGGCAGGCCTCCACCTCTGTGCTGGTCATACAAAGTGGCTGTCTCATCCCACATGCCCCAAGTTCCTGAGCATCAGGCCTGCTACTGAGCAGGATGGCTGCTAGGTATAATTCAGTGCCTCCCACACGTTCACTTGCCACGCAAATCAGTGGCATAATATACAGAGCCAGGAAGCCAAGAGGACTGCATGGCTCCAACATAACCTCAAAACATTGCTGCATGCCAGAAATAGATTTTTAACAAAGGAATAAAAGACACAGACTTTTAAAGTTTTTAAAATACATTTTAGAAGAATTTCTTTGACTCTGAGGGTAGGGAAAGATTTCTTAAATTAAAAAAAAAATTCACAGAAGGAACAGTAAATGTGGTTGTATTGAGTTTTGTGTTTCCAACAATAGACAACACAATAAATAAGATGAAACAGAAGGTGAAGACGGGGGGATATTGCAGCACAATCAATGCCAGAGGTGGGTGACGGTCACCCAATCAGTGGGAAAGTGAACAGTAACAGATGAGGAGCCACACACAGCCATGTACCATGAGCGTGCTCTGTGCTTCCTTCCAGACGCTCACCAGAAAACAGAGCATTCACACTGACACAGGAAGTTGATCTATTCAGGGGCCTGAAGACTTCTGACATTGCATCATAGCATTGCGGTCTGTCATGTGTCAGAGCTGTCCCAGGATGCATGTAGCCTCTGTGGTGTGGGCTAGACACTTCTGAGGATAAGCTAGTGAAGGTGAAGATGCCCTTCTAAGCACATGTGTGCCAGGATATGGATTCAAACATGTGTTGTTGCATCATCCATGATGCTGGAAAACAGGGTCATTGAATTGCTCTGAGTGAGAAAATGGTTAGATAAATCATGCCATACTTCCAGGACTCGTGGTTATGTAGCAGAAAGTCAACACAGGGGAGTCTCCATGAAACAGCAAGTCACAGAACACAGATTGACATTTATATGGAATGTCAAAAAATGCAAACTGTGTACAGACATTCATGTGACTCACAACCCTCCCTAACATGTGGAGTGATCCTGTGCTGATAGGACAATCCTTGAGGGGATACCCTAGATAAGAACTGCTGTGGCCCCACAGGATTCGCTGCTGGGCTCTTTGGTGTAGGCTCCCTGTGCTCAGGAGGTCCAAGTTCCCTCCTTAGGGACACAGCTCCAGAGCCCTGAGCCAGCATGCACCCAAGCTAAGGAGGTGTGTTCAGAAGGATGGGAGGGAGGCAGAGAAGCCCAGGGCCACATTTGTACCACAGCAGTCTACACCTTAAAGATTGGAAGGAAGGTTTCACTGCGAGAAGGACTGGAATGAGGGACAGGAATGGGGGAATGAAAATGACTAAAATGCATTACCTACTTACATGAAATGGTCAAAGAAGTAAAAAATGGGAAAATTAACTGGTGAATTTTAGCTTCCTGCTATGCTTTCTAGGCCCCGTTGTTTTCCTAAAGTGCCCATCAAGATGTGCTGGGGTTTGGAGAACAATGAAGGTAGTTATCAAGAATAATGGTAATATCTTCTAAGGAAAAAAGGAGATTGGAAAGGAATGTAGCAGAGTGGAGTTTTTGTTGAAGCTGCCAAATGGATTTCTGTGCTTCCGTTAGATGCTTTTTGTGCCTCTGTGTTTAAAAATATTGTGTAGCAACAAGATAAACCTTTAAACGCAAGCGTCATTGCAGCAGTAGGAAGCATCCCCCTGGAGATCAGCCTCCCACTATGCCTGTCCCTTCTGGTTCCACCTCTCTCAGAGATCCCTTGGCACAAGCCCAGGTTCCCTTTGGCACTGGTTCTTCCTGCAGGGAGTGGCTCTAACCAGGCCTCTGCAATGAGCCCCATCTCCCTTTGGACTGTGCGAAGGGCAGGGGGATGAGCCATGTATGATTACTGCTACCACTTGCCTATGTTCCTTCTTAGTGACACCTTTGTACAGTGACAGAATCTGTCACTTCTGTCCTAACTGCCTCCTTCAGAAGCAGAAAGGCACTTGCCACTTGAAACTGACTCAGCTTCTCCAACCTTTCCGTGCATCAAACACCTAGTAATGTGGAGAAAGTTCCTCAGCCATCATTGCTAGAGCTCTTGCCTCTACTCCTTCACCCCTACGGGGCCATCAAATCCAGCCCTCTCTGTCCACAGTCCATCCTATGTCCTGCATGCAGAGCCAATCACTTACTGCTCACACTCACCAAGTATAAATGTGGAGCATGTACTCCCAGGAAAAAAATGTGAGGATATCTAGTCCTCAGTGAGATTGTGTGGCTTCCCTCTTTGGTGGGATCATGTGACTGATTTCCTCTTTCCAATAGGACCGGACGGTTGTGCAGACTTAGTAAGTTTTAGCACACATCTCTTGGCTTCCTTTTTGCACACACAAAGCTCTTACTGTCTAGTTAAGCCTCCCCAGTGACATCTTGACATTTTTCAGCAGACTTTGTCCCTTCTCTGTGACTGCTCAGCAACTTAGCCTGAACTGTCACTGCACATGACACAGACACAGGGCCCATGGGACAACACATGGCTTTTCTGTAGGCTTGTCAGGGCCAGGGTGCCTCTGTGGTAACAGCAGTGGAATACCCACTGAGTGGCATCCATCTCTCAGGATCCATGACCTTGGGCTGCAGTGGGGGAGATCTGCTCAGGTGAAGCCACCTAACCATATCCCAGAAAGGGAACTGGCATGAGCCTGTCATCCCACAGCTCAGTGCCTAGAGCTAGATATACCAGCTGTGTCCTTAGAAGGTCACTGTGCCCTTGGGAAGGGAAGAAGAATCTCCCTCTGAGGTACTCTGACATAGACAAGGTATTTACTATGGAGTCAAGAACATTCTCTGTCTTCACACTTAACAGTGTGAGAGAAGTTGGTGACCACATCCTGGGGGACATTGGAGGAGGAGTCACTGCCTTATAGATCACAGTTGTCACCCGTGAGGTCAGGGTTCAGGTGGCTCTTTGGTTGTGGCTGTGCCGTGAAGATAAACGAGCACGAAACAAATTGTTCTTGAGCAGCAGCGGTATCAGGGACAGGTTCCCAAGGCTCCTGTTTCCTTACTCTCATCCCTCTCCCGCCCCTTCTGCTGGCCCCTGACACCATCTATGTTAGGATGTCTGCTCGGGGTAGAGGTAGAAGGCCTGCGAATTGTAAATGAAGAGAGGAGCAGAAATAACAACAATCTATGCCTTTGTTTGTTGAAAAATATGAGTCTTTTACTCATTATTATGGATGTCCATGATGTATTTGCGTGTGCATGAGTGTGTGACCACAGACACATATACCCCATAGTATGTGTGTGGAAGTCAGAGGACACAGGGAATTGTTTCTCTCTTGCCACCTTTTTGTGGGCCCATGGGACTACTAGGCTTACTCAGAAAGCACCTTTACCTGATGAAACATCTCACTGACTCAAAAAAAAAAAATCAATCTCGAGCTGTCATAGTTTCCAAATATATAGTTGTATAGGTACCAGGGGGAAATTAGTTTAAGGGGCAAAGGCAGCCACCTGCCCCATCCTCACCCAGGGCATGGGAATGTGTCCACAGCTGGGTGCCTTTTCTGATTAGAGCCCGACCCAACTGATCCCAAGGGCCATCTCTCTGCACTTGTATTTTAGCTGAGTTCAACAGATGTGAGCTTGGAGGAAGACCAAGGGGTAGAGGCTGCATCTCTTCTTCTTTCCCCCCAGCTTTATTCTGGGTCCACCTTTTTTGGCCTGCCCAAAAGGCCCAATTGATTACTCACTCTGTGAACCAGAGGCCTGGATAGAGTGGTTCCCAGTGACTCAAAAAAACAAAACAAAACAAAACAAAAAAACCACAGAGGTGTCTAGATTCCCACAGTGGGGCAGTGACCCCAAAGGCTCTCTGGCATGCTCCCATGCTGCAGTTCTCTACAGAACCAAGGCAATCCATGGTTATACTTGGGCCTCAAGGCCTCACTCATCTGTGTTTAAGAGGGGTTATGCCAATGTTGCTTGGGCTTCTTGACCGTTGTCATGTCAGACATGACAAATCAGAACAAACATCAATCCAAAGGTCCAGGCAGGTCTGACTCACGGAAAGGGACCCCAGGCAGCGTTGACTCATCTGAATCCAAATCGTGAGTTCCCATAGTGGCCTAACCAGAGTCAGGAGTCTAGATGATGCTTACTGCCTGGCCAATTTGGAGATAACTGTTGTGTGTGCATGAGTCTGTGTGTTGTGTGTGCCTGTGAACATATTGCAGGAGTCAGGCTTGGGTGAATGGCTTAGCCGCAAGCATGTAAACATCACTGACATAGCAACCCATGATGGAAGAACAGTAAGTAGTCTTGGTAGTAGGACTCCAGAATGCTACTGAACAGTTTCAAAAGCTCAGCAACATTTTGTCATTGAAGACAACCATGGATTGGCCCCGTAGTGAGAGTCCAGGGAAAGTACTGACAGCAGAGGAAGGAGGGAGCAGGAGGAGGTAAACTGAAGAAACATCTCCCACACCGTAGCAGGAGGAGCTTATCCTCTGTCATGCCTGATCCTCAGATCTCTAAAGATCACAAGACGGCCAGGACCTGAGAACACTGTCTCTGCTCACACATCCTTGCCACCCACTCTTAGATTTCCTTTATTTTAATGGCTCCCTTTCCACAGTACGCATGATTTTATTACTTGTGCTTTCAACAGGCCTCAGAGTACATATTTCTCCTTTAATGAAATTCATTCAGATTGCCTTCCACTAGGATTTAAATCACTTGAACTTTGTCTGCACTCAGGGAGTGCCAGTGTCTCACATGAGAAGAAGGTAACACTGCTGCTGAGTGTCTGGTTCCAGAGGCCTGCTGCCTCCCTTGTGTCTCAAACTCAGAGTTCCTTCTGGTGCTTTGGATACCACTATTGGCCCTGGGCTACAGCCTTTTGCTGTCTCTCTACTTAGGACCTCTTGTCTTAGGTGACATGAAGTACCCCAGGCTCCTCTTGTGACTCAGGGCCTGGGTCTCATGTGTAGTGGGTGAACACAGGTTCCATGCAAAGCCTCAAGCTTCCTGTCCTTCAGAGCAGGTCTCTGCTTTGGGGAGGATATTCCCATCCTGTTCTGCTCTTTTTCCTCTGGGATGGCATCTGCGTGCCTTCCCAGAGTGGGTAACACTGGGTGGGTAGGGGTGGTCTCTACCTCAAGGCCTGCTGGATACAGGGCTGTAATTGGCTAGTTACCCTGAGAACACTTTCTGAACAGTTTACTGCTATTAAAGTAAAAAAGAAAAACATTGACAGCTACAATTTTCTCTATTTACCTACAGAGACTCCCAATTTTAACACACTCAACTCAAACCAGTTTATAGGACATGTCTTTCCAGGAGAGCATTCCAGTGCAGCTATTTTGTGTGATTTGGCCAAGGCTGTTGCCCCTGAAGTTCACATGTGGGAAGCTTCATCTCCAATGGGACAGTCTGGAAAGGTGGAGTCTGGGTAAGAGGCTGGTGCCTTATTTTTATCTCTGCTGCTGTTATAAAACACTCTGACAAAAACCAATTTAGGACACAAAAGGGTTTATTCAACTTATAGGTTACAGTCTGTGGTTGAAAGAAGTCAGGGCAGGAATTGATGCAGAAACTCAGAGCAGAAACCATGCTAACCATGCTCACAGGTTCATATATAAATAGCTTATTTGTACATCCCAGGAACACTGCTTAGGGAATGGTGCTTTCTGCAGTGGGCTAGGTCCTACTACACCAGTTAACAATCAAGACAATCCCCTAGAGACATGTCCACAAGCCAGTCAAATCTGGGCAGCAGAGACTCCCTTCTCACATCACTCTAGGATGTGCCAAATTGACAGTTATGGCTGACCAGAGTGGTTCACAAGGGCTCTGCACTTGGGAAAGGATTAAGGCCATTATCTAGCCAGTGGGTTCATTATCCCAAGAATATAACAGTTGAGCCTCCATCTTCCATTCTTTCTCTTTTCACCTTGGGAAGAAACAAAAGAAACGTCCCTACCAGATTCTGGCGCCTTGACAGTGAATTGTCCAGCCTCCAGACTCTGAGAAATGAGCTCTTCCTCTTTCTAACCCACTCAGGCAGTGGTCTAAAAGCACATGGCTGGTGAAGACAGATGACTAACTATAGCCCATTGGAGTGTCTACAAAGTAGATATCTAGCACCTAACACTTACCTGGGTGGGGAGAGACCATTCTTGCTGGTGAACCCTGGAACAATGCTTTACCTTGTTGAGGTGTGGTGTGTCCTAGGGCCAGGTTCCTGGACAAACACTTTATTCTAGGTGTGCTGAAGAGCCAACTCCTTCTTATCTTTTTCCAGCACCATTCACCATAGGTGAGCAGAGGAAAAGCCATCTCCCTGTCCCAGAAGCTCACATCCTTGTGTGGGCAGAGATTTCAGGGGAACTTTCCTGAAGCCGGGTAGCACTGGTACTACCTGAAGGTGAATGGGGGGATGGCACTATGCTCTGCAGGGAGATGATCTCTGTTCCCCAAGAGGGGTGTATGATCCTGGCGGCAGGCCCAGAATGGGGAGCTCTGTCTCCTTCTTGAAGACTAGGCTATGATGAAGTGAGGGATCTAGGTCTCAAGGGACAGCAATGGGACTAGGCAGAAAGGCTCAGGGTTGACTTGGGAGATGAAGAACTCTACTTTCCTGCAGGATGTGGAGGCAGGGAGATATAGAGAACAACAGAGGCTGGGAGGTCAACAAGATGCCCCAGCCACTGGCCACTCCTGCCAACCAACAATTGCACCTCACTGTCATCCATTCTCTGTCCTTCTATGTCTGGCTCTGTGCCCCAGGAGAATGCTGTGGTATTCTGCCTTGCACCCCTGAAAGATGGCCATTGATTGTCACCTGACACAATTGCTTTTCACTGAGCTCACCCAGAGAGAGGTCCTAAAGGAACTATAGGGAGAGGTGAGACCCAGGGACTTATCCCTACTTCCTTAGTCCATCCTGTTGGTCTACAGTTCCCACAGTGGCCAGTCATCCACAGACCACAGACATGGCAGCTCTTCCGGGCAGTGAGCTGTCAATCATCTTTTTGCAAACTCATATAACACTGATTCCCCTGACCCCTTTGGGGCTTCTCTCTGCTTTGCTCTATCCACACTCTCCTGCATAGCCTTGTTCAATTAAAGATGCCATCTTAGTGGAGATGGGGGATTGGCAAGCACTGGCTTTTGGAGGGCTGAAGTTCTTATTTATTGTACACATTGCACAGACACACATTCAGCCCATAAGGGTGGTGATATTTTATTTGTGTTGAAATGTGATGATACTAAATTTGTATGTTAATAAATAAAGTTTACCTGGAGATCAGAGGACATAGATAGCTAGCCATAAACAAAAGTCAGGCGGTAGTAGTAGCACACACCCTTAATCCAATCACATGGCAGGCAGAGTCTCTGTACGTTCAAGGACACAACCAAGCGTGGTGACATGAGCCTTTAATCCCAGTACCAACCGTGGAGACCTGGAGGTCTGTACAGACGGGCAGTGATGAGGAAGTGAGGTGGCTGGGCTAAGAGCCAATGAGAAGGCAGAACAGCAAGGCAATAAAGGTGCAGGTTAGACAGGAAGAAGCTGATTCACTTGGGAAGCTATGGCGGTGTGGTGAGCTAAGGTTAGCTGGTGACTATTCCTATTTCTCTGATCTCTACAACTTTCACCCCTCTATTTGGCTCTGTGTTTCTTATTTAATAATACTGTTTAGAAATTCGTCTACACGTAAGAGATACACATTGTATGTAGATGCATGTCATGGAGAGCAATTTCATTTTTTGAAAAGTTTGAAAAGTTTCTAACTAGATAACAATAGAGAAAAACCTAGAAACTTCAAGCATTGGTCCATTTTCTGTAACTATAATGAAATACCTGAGACTGAGTGATGTTATAAATAAAAGAGGGTTTATATAGTTGACAGCCTTGGCTGGTAAAAGGCATGGCACCAGCCTTGGCTTGGCTCTGGATAAGACCAAAACCCAAAGAAACCAGGAAAGGGCCAGGTTTCTTCTGTTTGCATCTCGTAAGAACTCTGTGCCAGCAAAACTATTTTCATTTCTCTGGAAGTATGTATAACTCTGAAAGGTTCCACCATGGCTGAGAGCCAAGTCTTTGACACATGAAACCTTAGGTGGACACTCAAACTACAGTCTAACTGTCATGTAGCCAGAAGTCATGGACTCCAGGATCAACAAAGCAGAGAAGTGGGCTGAGCTGAGAGACCAAAGTAGACAGGGGTGTTGGGGATGTCTCCTGGATCTGCCATCTCCAAACCCCACCCCAGCTGCGGTCTCCAAACCCTGCCCCTGGGAAAGCCTGCCACATGGCGGCTCCCCCCTCAGAGGGTATTTAATTTCTGGCCTAAGACTTCTCTTCGTGGTTTTTTCTCATGCCTTCTCCTCTTCCCCTGGGACCACCTAGGAATGATCTGCTCAGATTAAACCTGGACTTACTAATTCAGTCTGATCTGATGTATTACATCGGGGGCAGCATTACTCATTACTGGGGGGGTTTAGACTTTTCAAGGAGATCTAGGCGATTCACCTCAAGATGTGTGAGAACTAAGGAGGAAGACTGGGGCAGGAAGTGTGGGCTTAGGTGGTGGCTGACAAAGCAGAGGGCAGGTCACCACCGAGGAGCACTGAAGCCTGGCACAAAGACAACACACAGGTAGGAGGGGACAGAATTACGGATTACTGTGAGGAGGATGACAAGAGATGATGGGGGAACAGGTGCATATCTAGGCTTTGAATCTGGCTGAAGGGGCTCCCCTCAGTGTATGTGACCAGATACAGGCCTGCGTTCTGAGCAGTGTGGACATCTGGGGGAGCATCTTAGGCCTATCCTCATGCGAACCCCATCACCTCAGTGCCTCCCTGGGTGGTGTTAGCTCCTGTCACGAAGGAAAGGCAGCTAGCTCCTTAAATGTCACTTTAAATGAAAACTAAATATTCCCTCCTGAGGCCCGATTCCCAGTCTTTCAGCAATGCTCCAGGAAGGGAAGGCGTGGTGAGGGTGAATTATCCCCTGTATGATAAGTGGGAAGCTGCTGTGGTTTGAAAAACGACAAAGTAACATTTTGAAGCCCTTTTAGTGAGTGTAGCAAGCAGGGGGTGGAACCGTCACTGGGAAATAATGGAGTGCTGAGCCATGTGCCCGAAGCCCTCATTGGCGTGCAGCTCACACCGCAGGGAGAGGAGGAAACAGCCTGGCTGGGTGAACACTGTCCGCGCCATCCATCTCCTTCTGGAATTGCTAAATAACCTGGAGGGGTGTTAGCAGGGACCGATGCCTGCTGGGCTGGGAGGTCCTAGTGCTTCAGTATCACCACAGAGGGAAGGGATGGCCAGACGAAGCCGAAGTTAAAGCCAGACAGTAAAACAGTGAAGGAGGGACCGAGAGCGGGCATCAGCCAGGGCCTCATGCCAGGGTGAGCTGGGCCAGGACTGAGGCTCGGAGATCCAAAGAGGTGGCAGAATGCAGCAGAAACACAGATGGAGTTATTGACAACTGCCTGAGGGCCCTGTGATTCATTTTCAAAGCACTCTCATATTCTTCTTCTTCTTCTATTGAAAAAAAAAAAAAAGAAACAATCCATTTATCAACTGTGAACTGGCTTAAGGGAGATTCCACAGAACTTAGACAATGTAAGCAATTTGCAGCAAGTGGTGCTGGGCAAACATTTAATGTGGAAGGCTTTGGATTTGTTGTGTCTGTAAGTGGCTTCTTTTGTGGAGATTCCATCTGTGAAGGAGCTGGGGAC
The DNA here is from genome assembly GCF_949786415.1 of Peromyscus eremicus. Classification (NCBI taxonomy): domain Eukaryota; kingdom Metazoa; phylum Chordata; class Mammalia; order Rodentia; family Cricetidae; genus Peromyscus; species Peromyscus eremicus. The sequence continues at coordinate 64,470,088 of NC_081416.1, forward strand.
CATGGCGCTGGGCATGCAACACAGGGCTGTGGCCCAGGCCATACTTGAGCGGCCAGGCTTATTCCATAATGTTGAATATGCTGAGTAGGGTTCCAGTCACTCCCAAAGAAGCCTGTTTGGGATGATTCATTTGACCCCTGCTCCCCCTGGGTAGGAGGCCCTGAGCATCTATGGCAGGCATCCAGAATCCCAGAGACCTTTTTGGCTCCATGATGAATTGGTACCCAACATGCAAGCCCAGCTCCATACTACCCACTTGTACAATGCTCCAAAGAACATAGCACCACCTTGCTTTCAGTCAGGAGTCTAAACATCATGTAACCGGGGCATCTGCAGGTCTGTATTGATGTGTCTCTATGACAGAAGTCTCACCTGAAGGTCATGTGGGTAAGGAAGGCTTGCCTCTGAGCTCCTGTGACTGTCTGCACTGCTAAGTCTTGGGGTACACAGACAGAAATTTGTCTGGGTTTCTTGATGGCTGGGGACCAGAGGTCCTTGCTCCTGGCTGCATGACTTCTCACTAGGCATCTCTCAGCACAAGAACTTGTTTCTTTATAGCTAACTAGGAAGAGGGTCTTAGAGCGGGCCAAATTCCCGGCATAGAGCCATGCACAGCCTTCCTTTTGTTTTATTCTACTAGCTAGGAGCAAAGACATCAGTCCCATCATGCTCTAGGAAGGGGACCACAGGTGTGGCTATGGAGTGAGGCAGGGCCACTTTTTAAGTCTGTACTTTCCTTTTAAAAGAATGTGACATTCACTTGAAATTGAGTTCAAAGTTTGACTGTTAACATCCAAGGGCTTTCAGCTCAACACCCACAGCCTTGGAGAGGTCACCCTGCAGCCCTGTGGCTGCTCATTCTAAGCAGCTCTGCCCTTTCTGGCTCTCCAACTTGGCTGCTACTTTCAACCGAGACCTGTAGTCTTTGAAACCCCATGTCGGGGTAGTCCTGCTGGGAAAATGCCTTGGATGCTAGGTGGCTGCCATTACCAAGGAGGCTGAGAAAGGAGGCCGCAGTGTCAGTTCTGCCCTTAGGAGCTTGCCTGAACCTCTGTACACTGTAACCTAAGGTACTGGCACGAGCGTGACCTGAGTGAGACTCAGAGCACAGTTGGCTGCTAGTCACTGACCTGCCAGGAGGGAATAACCATGTTCTTTGTGCAATCTGAGGAATGCCTTTAGAGCCGCTGAAAAGTCTTTAATTAGCATAATTACTTATTAAGAAGGCAGGAGGTTGGGGGAGTGTTTTAAAACAGGATAAAAAGAACCAAGACCCCATGGAGCCACAGCTTCGCTAAGTGATGACATGGCAGGACATGAGGACAGCAGACATGGGACCTGAGTATAGAGGAGAGGCCAAGAGAAGACCAGGTTAGGATTCAAGGTACGGCAAATGGACTCCAGAAGATGAGGAGAGCTGTCGCCACAGCACTAAGACTGAAGAACACCTAGTTCAAAATGGAATCCAGGCACTTTAGTGCATCTAAGAACCACATTAAAATAAAGCATGGTTATAGAGGAACAGAGCCTGGACTGGGCCATTTCCATTGGGTCTCATGAAGGGAATTCTAGGTGACAGACTGCACTGTTCTCTGGAGGAAGCCAGACTCCAAGAAAGGGCTGTGATGCCACCAGCTGCACCACAAAAGTTGTAGGTGTGGTTCAAGTTAGATGAAATGGTCCAGGAGACCATGGCAGGTGTGCCAGGTCTCTGATGGCCAGAGAGTTAAAACTTGAATGTGGACCAGGGAGGTGTGAGCGCCCTCAAGCGTTTGGAGGACTCTGCATCTCTGGCAGAAAGTAAAGCATTTTTCAGCTTTAAGGTTGTTCAGCATCAAGTTGAAATTTCCATGATAACTGGATAGTGTGGCCAGGGGAACTAGGGGAGGTTAAGGGGCAGGAGATAGTGTGAGCTGTAAGGAGGTGGTATGTTCCGATGGCCAAATATTTTTAAATATTTATTTATTTTATATGCATTGGTGTTTTGCGTTGGTGTATGTCTGTGAGGGTGTTGGATCCCCTGGAACTGGAGTTACAGACAGTTGTGAGCTGCCATGTGGGTGCTGGGAATAGAACCTGGGTCCTCTGGAAGAAGTAGCTAGTGTTCTTAACCACTGAGCTATCTCTCCATTACCCCTGCCCAGGAGACTTCTAACTAGACTCCCTCTGTGTGTCCCCCACACCAGTGCTTTGCTTCACCCAAAGAACATAGCTGTTCCTCCCTTGCCAGTGTGGCAGCAGTGGTCACATGTCATCCTTCAGCCCACATGGGGCCTGGAAATGTTAGGCACAAAATGTTTGGAAGTCAACTTCCACTCACACTGCAGTGCGAGCCCAACCTGAACTCCCACTCCACCTCTGCTGCTTATTAATGTAAAGAATAATAGTGTTCTGTGTTCTAAGAGTTTGTGAACTTCAAGGACAAAGTCTTTTTTGTTTTTTTTCTTCTCTGTTAGAATCGTCAGTGCCAAAGGAAGGAAGAGAGTTTGACATAATAAAAATCTCTCACAGATCATCAATAGAGACTTTGAAAAGGATGTACACATGCTGTAAGAATAATTAGAATTAGACTTCTTCAGTTTTCTGGGCCTTGAAGTGGAGTTTCAAACCCCGAGGATGACATTCTGCAGAAAGTGAGCCTCTTTTGTATTCAACCAGAAGCTAATCATCTTTAATTACTTTCAAAATTAATTTTCTCCCTAGAAATGCTGTGTATTTCTTCGTCTATCAAGCTGTAAATACAAGTGATTTGGAAGCTGGAGAGGATGTGAGTTGGCTTGGGAAGAGGCATGGGATGCGGTGAGTTGAGAGCCATGTCTGTGCTGGATCAGCATGCTGACTCAGAATGGGAGAGAAGTGTCGATTGGTCAGAGGTACTGTTCTCACCTTCAATTGCAAGACACTTTGGACTCCACAGATCCAGGTCTGAGAAAGCTAGACTTGATCAAAACATCAATCTCTCTCCTGTAGAGGCCCCATCCACTCCTTGGCTCTGTCCTTCTTCCAAAGTGAACGTTATACGTAATCCAAACTCATTATGCTTGTGTTTTCCTACTTATTTTCCCTAAAATGTGCTTTTTTCAGTATTTTTTTTAATGATGGCAGAAATACTTTTTTTTTTTAATTTTCTCGTTTTGTCAAAAATAGATATTTTTTCTCACATAATATGCATTCTGATTATGGTTTCCTTCCCCCTACTCATTCCAGTTCCTTCCCACCTTCCTCCTATCTAGTCTTTAGAAAACAAGCAGGCTCCTAAGGAATGATAATACAATAACATGTCATATAATAAGATAAAACAAGAACTACACCACTGTGCTTCTTAGGTCCATTCTCTTGACTATCTTTTTCATCCTTTGACCTTGAGGTGATGTCTGTCTTGATGTTAAGATGTGTTGCTTGGATGCAGCAGAAGGACAGATCCTGTTTTTACATCCATTCTGTTAGTCTGTGTCTTTTTATTGGGGAATCAAGACCATTGTTATTTAGTTATCGATGAGTAGTGTTCGTTGGCTCCTGTTATTTTGTTGTTATTGTTGTTGTGGTGGTGAGGTGGTAGTGGTATGTGGGGACTGTGTTTCCCCTCTTTTATTTGCTGCTCTGGGATAATTTATTCCTTGTATTCTCTTGTATGGCTAACCTCTTTAGGTTGAAGTTTTCCTTCTAGCACCTTCTGTAGGACTAGATTTGTAGAAAGATATTTCTTAAATTTTATCATGGGTTGTCTTATTTTATCTACGGTGACAGAAAGTTTTGCTGGGTATGGTAGCCTGGCCTGGCATCTGTGATCTCTTGGAGCTTGTAGAACATCAGTCCAGATCTAGAGTCTCCATTGAGAAGTCAGGTGTTGTTCTAATAGGTATATCTTTATGCTTCATGTGGTCTTTTTCCCTTGCAGCTTTTAATATTCTTTCTTTGCTCTGTATGCTTAGTGTTTTGATTATTATATGTTAAGATGTATTTCTTTTCTGGTCCAGTCTGTTTGGTGTTGTATATGTTTCTTGTACCTTGATAGACATCTCCTTCTTTAGGTTAGGGGAATTTTCTTCTATGATTTTGTTGAAAATGTTTTCTGTGTTTTTCACCTGGGTGTCTTCTCTTTCCTCTATTCCCATTATTCTAAGATTTGGTCTTTTCATGGTGTCCTAGATTTCCTGGATGTTTTGTCCCAGGATTTTTTAGTAATTAACTTTTTCTTTGACAGATATATCTGTAGCTAGAGTTTTCCTGCCTGACCCATGGTCAGGGCAAATCTCTCTCACCTGCCAGTCCCACAGCCGCTCAGACCCGACCAAGTAAACACAGAGACTTATATTGGTTACGAACTGTATGGCCGTGGCAGGCTTCTTGCTAGCTGTTCTTACAACTTAAATTAATCCATTTCTATTAATCTATACCTTGCCACATGGCTCGTGGCTTACCGGCATCTTCACAAGCTGTTTCTCATCGTGGCAGCTGGCAGTGTCTCTCTGACTCAGCCTTCCACTTCCCAGCTTTATTCTCCTCCTTGCCCCGCCTATACTTCCTGCCTAGCCAACGGCCAATCAGTGTTTTATTGATTAATTAGCAACACATTTGCCATACATCCCACAGCACTTCCCCTTTTTTTTTTTCAAAAAGGAAGGTTTTAACCTTAACAAAGTAAAATTACATATAATTTGGGAATTTGGGCGTAGCTTCTCTTACTACTTCCTGCTGGAAGGGGGCGCTGTATCTTATGGGGAAACAAAGAAAATTTTAAAATTATGGAATAGTCCATGAGGCTGTATCGTCTGAGCCAGATGCCTTCAAACCGTTCTGGATGTTGGATCATCTGGGCCATGGTGTCATTGGAGACCTTCAGGGGGTCTTGGCTGGTCAAACCTGATGTATCTTAATCTGGAACAACTCCATAGCCTTTGGCTTTCTGTGGGAACAAAAGCAGAGACTCCTTTTCAAAGTAACATATCCTTATATCCAAATTTTGAAGTCAAGGTACCTTTAAAATATACATTTTGGCATAACTCAACAGCTTTTACAATCAAATGTTTTTCTGCAGTTAAAAATCCCAAAGACAACACAGTCTAGATTCTCTGTGTAATATCCATTTTTACGTGGCTTATTTTTTATACTACCTTTACTGTCTCTTTAAAGACTTTATTTTTTAAAACTATGTATTTGTTTCTATAATTCTATATATCACCTTTTTTATCTCTTTCAAGCCTACGTATCTTTTACACACATTGTAAACTATTACATCTGAATCTGTCTTATTGTGAATCTATTGCTTTAAACTGCAGCAGCTGTGGCTGCTGGCTCTGCCCACCTCAGCTTCCCATCATGGCTACATTTACCACAAGCTCTGGGAGCTATCGTGGGTCTATGCTTTTATCCAAGCAGCATGTAGTCCAGAAACCTCTTTTTTTGTTTTGTTTTGTACTAGCAAAGGCTAAATCCACCACACAGCTTAATGTGCCACTTGCAGAGGCCTCATTCCTACCATACTGCAGGTCGAGCACACACTAGGAACCCTCCAGTAGCTCAAACCAGCAGCTGCCGCTCATTTGAGAGAGACAATTAGGAACTGTTTTTAGCTCCGTTTTAGAATCTTTTTTTCTCAGTTTTTAGGTGGAAACTCTGGCCACCATGTTGGATGCCATTTGTAGCTAGAGTTTTCCTGCCTGGCCCACAGTCAGGGCAAATCTCTCTCACCTGCCAGTCCCACAGCCGCTCAGACCTGACCAAGTAAACACAGAGACTTATATTGGTTACAAACTGTATGGCCGTGGCAGGCTTCTTGCTAACTGTTCTTACAACTTAAATTAATCCATTTCTATTAATCTATACCTTGCCACATGGCTCGTGGCTTACCGGCATCTTCACAAGCTGTTTCTCATTGTGGCAGCTGGCAGTGTCTCTCTGACTCAGCCTTCCACTTCCCAGCTTTATTCTCCTCCTTGCCCTGCCTATACTTCCTGCCTAGCCAACGGCCAATCAGTGTTTTATTGATTAATTAGCAACACATTTGCCATACATCCCACAGCATATATCCATTTCTTTTCTCATGTCTTCAATGTCTGAGATTCTCTCTTCCCTCTTCTATATTCTGTTGGTGAGTCTTACCTCTTAGGTTCCTGTTTGAATTCCTAAATTTATTATTTCCAGATTTCTCTCAGTTTGGATTTTCTTTATTGATTCTATTTCCCCTTTCAGGCTTTGAACCCTTTCATTCATTTCCTTCCACTGGTTGTTTGTTTTCTTGGATTTCTTTAAGGAGTTTATTAATCCCATCTTTAAGGACTTCTGTCAAATTCATAAAGCCAAATATAGCTGTGTTTCAGCTATATTTCAAGTCTCAGAGCCTATTATAGTAAGGTTACTGGGCTCTCTTGGAAACATATTGTCTTGGCTGTTATTGATTGTGTTTTTTACGTTGGCATCTAGGCATCTGGGTTTGGAATGATTGTAATTCTGGGTGCTGCTATCTGGTCTTGTGTTTGTTGGGTAGATTTTTGTTGTTGTTGTTGTTGCCTCTGTAGTTCTTAGGAAGGTGTGGAGGCTACGTATTGCCTGGAGGGAATTCTGGGATCCTGCCAGGTGTGGCCACTGGGAGTTTCAGGTAAACTGACACTTAGGAATGGGGATGGGCTGGGGTGGACTGGGTGGGTAGGTGGTCCACAAGAGGAAGGAAAATAAGGTGTTCTGCAAGGATCTGCTTAATTTCCTGGGAAAGGGTGTGATAATATTTTATTTGTGCTCTAACAGATGAAGCTTGCTTGGGGATCTGAGGAAAAAGTCAACCACTGTATTAAACATAGAGGTCAGGTAGTGGTGGCACACGCCTTTAATCCCAGCACTAGTTAACCATAGTGGTCTGGAGGTCTGTAAAGACAGACAGGAAGTGATAGAGCTGGGCAGAAAGGGAAAGTGATATATCTGGCTGGAGAGAGGAAGATGGCAGGACACAGAAAGGCATACAGGAAGTAGCTCTCTCTTGGGCTGAGGAATTTCTAGTGGTAAGAACTTGTGGCTGTGGCTTGTTCTATTCTGCTGATCTCTCAGCTTTCACCCCAATATCTGGCTCCAGGTTTTTTATTTTTATTAATGAGACCATTTACTAATTCGTGTTACAAATGGGGGCAGAGAGTGAGGAGAGGCTACAACAGGTAGTCTGCTACAGAGCTGGAGATGAGACTGGGGCATTGGATTTGGAGGAGGGGAGGGAGAGGTGAAGATCTGCAGTTAGCCTACCTGTTTGCCTGGCTGCCTTGGCTGGTGGGTTCCCAGGGAATGCTAGCTGGTGTTGGGGGCTAGGATAATGGGATGAGTTGGGGTAAGGAAGTTTGGAGGAGAAGGTTTACCCGATCCATAGGGGATGGGGCAGAGAGGAAGGAGAGGTCACAGGTAGTCTGCTACAGAGCTGGGCATGAGATGGGAGGACTGGATATGCAGGAAGATTTTCAATATTTTTAACTTCATAAAAATTATGTAACATTTTAATGTAACATCTTGGGACTCCTTTATTTCCATCTCCCTAACATAATATTGCCACTACTAGTCCATACGGGGAGAGTCATTGCGTTTACTGGTTTTTATTTCTGTGAAATATTTTGCAGTGTGCCTGTGCCAGAGTTTATTGATCCACTTCGGGTAGACTCACAGCTTCCTTCCAGGTTTTCCTTATTGCACATGGTATTGGCAAGGATGGATGTGGGCCTCTGATAGCTCTCGTGTGAGAATTACCTCTGGGTATTTATCTGGGAGTAGGATGTTTGTGGAGTGGAACATATGTGTATTTGACTTCGGGAACTGATGTCAAACTGTTTTCCAAGGTGATTATACTAATCACTCCCCTGCCAGTAGTGGATTAAAATTCTAGGGATGAACGTTCTTACTAGCACCTGTCCCTGTGTCCCTTTACCTGTTCACCATGGGGAGGTTTGGCCAGAGAATACATATTCCTGAAGAGAAAATCTGCAGCATGGCTCTGCTAGCCTTCGGGACACACGGCAGGACACAAGAACAATACAAAATCTACTGGAGCCTAACAGTGTCCAAGCATCTCATAAATGGATATGTGTGTAGGACTGTTTGGATCAAGCCTTGTGTTGGATCTAGCATTCAGAAATAAAGAAAATAGCTCACTTGGGGAATCACAATCTAGCTCAGATTTTCATGGTCTGTGAGCTATGCAGTCATTCTCAGGATCTGACAAAACTCCAGAGGCATTTCTCGAACCTCTTATGGAGATGTGGCTTAGGTGAAAGCCTTAGGTCCACCGATGAAGTCTTGAGCAGCTCTCTGAACAGCCTCAGCCTCAGTTTCTCTTCTATGTCTGAGCCTGCTCTTCCAGAGTGCGAGGACAGCCAGGTGAGGTCACAGACAACAAAGCGCTTGTAAACCAGCTAGAGAAACAGTCTTATCTCGGGTATCACCGGGATCAGGCTGGTTTCCAGGGCAGAATTAATGATAGTACTTTACCATGTTTAATGGAGGTTGGAAGAAGTTGCTTCCATCTTGCTGTGAACAAGTCTGATCACTTCCTGTAGGTGTCCTATGTTTCCAAAGACAGTGAAGCCTTTGAACACAGGGCTTCACTGGAATCACCTACCCTGTGCTTACGCTTCTCTCCATGCAGTGAGTACAGAAGGTGACTTCATCTAGGTCTCCATGGGGCTCGGCTTTTATCCTCTGCAACATAAATCTGACCTACCCCTTGGTAGCTGGCAGACTCACAATACTCATAAATATCAAATTAATTTCTCTTTATCCATTTATCACAGAACTTTCGATTTAGAGGTATCACTTCCCGAGTCTCTGGGTACTTCATTTCACTCCATGTTTTAGTACTTCAAGGTCAATGCACATATATTTTAACGTCATAACAGTGATCAACACAGAGAAAATATTCTTTCTTAAAATAGATTCTTATTTTACCCTCTTCCAGATACATACACTGACAGGGAACTGGTTCAGCAGGAACTGAACTAACGTTCACACTGTATTAACAGATGACCTTTGACCCACATGGTTCACAGCTAGCCACCCTGTCATTCAGGAGCAATGGCAGAAGCCCAGGATCTGTTCAATGATCTCAGGGACCTGAGCATGCTGGGAACCCTGAAGCATTCATTAGAACAGATGTAGTTGAATTTCTAAACAGTCTTATTAAGTAAGAAGCACAGAGCCAAATACAGAGGAAATAGCCAAAGAGATCAGAGAACTAGCGAAGAGCCATGACTACCTTATCTCACCACCTTGCTGACATCGCTTCTTCAGAAAGAGAGCTGCTTCCCTTCTGACCTGTGTTTTTTTTGTTTGTTTGTTTTTTGTTTTTTTTTTTTTGTTTTGTTTTTTTTGGGGTTTTTTTTTTTTTTTTTTTTTTTTTGGTTTTTCGAGACAGGGTTTCTCTGTGTAGCTTTGTGCCTTTCCTGTGACTCACTTGGTAGCCCAGGCTGGCCTCGAACTCACAGAGATCCGCCTGGCTCTGCCTCCCGAGTGCTGGGATTAAAGGTGTGCGCCACCACCGCCCGGCACTAACCTGTGTTTTTATTGCCTTTCTGTTCTGCCTTCTCATTGGCTCTAAGCCCAGCCACATAACTTCCTCATCACTGCCTATCTATACAGACCTCCAGGTCTCTATGGTTGGTACTGGGATTAAAGGCTCGTGTCACCACGCTTGGCCGTGTCCTTGACCACACAGAGACTCTGCCTGCCATGTGATCAGATTAAGGGCATGGGCTATCACTGCCTGACTTCTGTTTATGGCTCGCTGACCTCTGATCTCCAGGCAAACTTTATTTATTAACATACAAATAAAATATCACATTTCAGCACAAATAAAATATCACCACAAACAGAGGTCCTTTGTGTCCCCGATGGTCCTCAGAATCAGGGAGAAACAGATGCGATGGGGACATTTTGAGAGCAAAGGTTTTAATGTGGATTCCGGACCAGCATAAAAAATACAATTCTTATCTTTCATTGTTTTGCAACCAAATGAAATGAGCACGATGGAGGACTTCAGGGGTGCTCCTGGACACGTTCTGAGCGCTATCCCTCTTCGTTCAGAGTCGTCCCTGGCTCCAGAGTAGCAGCAAACAGGCCCTGGAAACACCCAGAGCTGGCCCGTGGCACAAGGTAGCAGTGGAGGATTGCTGCCCACTGTAGGATTCTCATATTGCCTCTTCAGTGGTGCCCTGCACAGGTCCACATCTGCTGTTCTGTTCAGACAGAGAGATTTGCCGAGAATATTTGCAATTCAACACTCTTGCTTGAATCTTCTCTGGGACACCAGATTCTATTTGTGCTCAGTCAGGTCACAAAGAGCCAGCTGGAGGGCTTCCAAAGGCATTTGGTTGGAAAGCAGAAAACGTTGTTGTTATAAATTCCTTCGATTCCAATAGCTCAACAGGTGAAATCCATGTTTCTTCCAAGTTCTTCCCCAGAATTCACTCCCTGTCAACAGCAATCTGGTGTCTTATAAATAAAGAACAAGAATTTTTTTATGTGTGTGTGTGTTTGTGTGTGTGTGTGTGTGTGTGTGTGTGTGTGTTTGTGTGTGTGTGTGTGTTTCCAACAGACATGATAAAGATAACACTTTGTATTCCGTAGCTGAATAATGGCCTTGGGCTAGGTACAGGATCCTACAAGGACCAGCCAAAAGATTAGGACAATTCTTTCAGGGCTTCCTCCCACTTTGGCCAGAGCTACTTGTTGTGGACCCGAAGAAGGACGCTGTCTTCAACCTCCTTCCTCCCACATCAGTGTCCTCGGCTTCTTCTGAGTTGATGGCCCCAGAACTTCCTTCAGACATCAGAAATCAAAGGCTTGGAGGACGGATCACTTCATTAAACCACTCTCTGTCCCTGGCCCTACAGGCAAGAAGCTCATCATCCTGAGGCAGAACACCGTGTGATTGTTTGGGAAATGGGAGTTTCTGAGAAGGGGTCCCTCAGCATGTGAAGTGGTAGAGATGGAATCTGATCCCCAGAGGCAAGGGGCATGTTAGTGTTAGCAAAGGCACTAATACACTTGCTGTGTTACAACATTGTTAGGGGGCTCAGACTAACATGAGGTTTTCCTGCATCTCTGAACAAGGATTGGAGTCAGGAGAGGGGGAAAGTGACAGATGGCAGCCTCTGCTGGATTTGGAGTCACCTAGCTGTGGACTAAACTGATTGCTTCACAAACTTTGGGGTGGGACCTGGGCAATGGTGCTTTCTATGATGCTGGGTAAGTTCTGTCCTCGGCCATTCTGAGAGCCACTAGAGTAGGACTTGGATTTACATGTCAACCAACTGGGAATGGTGCCACCTGAGCCATGGGTGAGACACTGAAAAGACAGATGCTGGAGCCTGAGAGGGAAATGGAAGCAAAACGGGGCTCCCTGGATGTGATGGTGATTTGCTGTCATTTTGGTCTAAGTAATACTTGGTGTGTTAGCTCATGTTGTGTTACTGTAACAACATATTAGATAGAGACTGGGTAACTTATAAAGTACTGAAGTTCATTTAGCTCATGGTGTTGTGGTACCCAGAGCCCAGTGAGAGGTCCTTGCTGTGTTACAATACGGTAGAAAGGCAGAGGGAACTGACTATATGCACAAGTAGACCCATTTGTAGGTAGCCTTGTTTCCTAGTGATCTGGGGCCATGAGACCACAACCATTCCTGAGACCCAACCTTCTTTGAAAGACTAGCATTTACCCATGCAGGAGGGTCAGGACTCCATGATATCATGACTTCTCTCTAGGCTAATGATTCTCAACCTGTGGGTCACAACCAACCATTTCACAGGGGTCGCCTAAGACCATTAGAAATTACATTCTGATTTATAACAGTAGCAAAATTACAGTTCTGAAGTAGCAATGGATATAATTTTATGGCTGGAGGTCACCACAACATGAAGAACTGTATTAGGAAGGTTGAGAACCAGTGCTCTAGGCTAACCTGTAATGGCTTCTGCTCCTTGAACCCCATCCCAGCCTTAGAAAATGAGCCTTCAGGACATATTTCTCCTACATGCTCAGATATCTGGTCAGGCATGATTTCCAGGTGTGTCCACAAGGGACTCTTAGACACTGGAGTTTAATCCCATGGCTGAGTGAAAAGATTGTGTTTACCAGTGTGGGCAAGACTGTCCCAACCACAGAGGCCTTAACAGAGCGAGAAGGAGGAGGATGACTTCTCATCTCTCTGCTTAAGCTGGGACATCCACCCTCTCCACCTTTCCCCACACGTAGACATAGAGCTTCTGCTCACAGCTGGGTAGACTCAGAATGGAACGAATACTCATGCTTCCCTAATCCTCAGGTTGCACTCCAGCACCAGTGAATAGCTTGCAGACAGCAAACATATCATGGGACTTCTTAGCCTTGGGCCACCACAATTGCATGCACTGTTTCTCGTAATCAATCAGTTAGTCTGCTCTTGGCATTTTACACACACTCCACACTCCTTTCCCACACAGAACCTGACTGGCACGCTGGTGTGGGAGGACAACCACAGTGCCACACGTGACTCAAGTGATGTCCTCGGGCTGCCTTCCAGCTCTTTTGTCTGGTTAGGTCCCAGGCTTTGCCCTTTATTTGACTCAGTTTCCCTGCATCTTTCTTTGGCCATGGGTGATATAGAGAACACTCAGGTAACTTGGACCAGCAGGGCATTTGGAGCAATCTTCTCCAAGCTCACTTTTACATGCATACAAGGCACTTCAAGGGGAACTGAGGTTTGGGAACCCAGTGTCGTTTCCTTCTAGATTTGGTGAAAAGTCTGGATTTGTTTCAAGCATAAAATTGAAGACTGAAAATCTGCGATCTGCTTGAGGCTTGTTCTTAAGATAAATATTTCAATTCCTGTCTAGTGATTTGGGAAGCTTGCTTTCTCCTTCCTTTCTTTCTTTCTGACTTAAAAATTTACCAGATCATTTTTTTATGTCAAAGTCACTTTTCATGAATTTTCTTTCTACCGTGAAAATTCATCATATGAACTAGTCTTTCTACACTTTGTTTCTCCTTTGTGATATGACATTTTCTTTGTGTTAGGAGACTGTCAGTCATAAATACCATGAGCCATAGGACAGCAGGGCTACTTTGCAGAAGTATCACCAAGGAGTCGAGGGACATTCAGTCCACAGTGAGACCAGGAGAGTTATATGCTGTGGTGGTATATTGTGTACCCTAATAAAATTTGCCTGAAGATCAGAGGACAGAACAAGCCACTAGATTAAACATTGATGCCAGGCAGTGGTGGCACACACCTTTAATCCTAGCACTCTGGGAGGCCTGGACTACATGAGATTGACTCAGTCTAGGAGAGAAACAAAGGCAGGCAGTGGTGGCACACACCTTTAATCCCAATACTTGGGCGTCACATGACTTTAATTCCAGCACTTGATATCTCACACCTTTAATCCCAGTATTTGGGAAGCACACATGTTACTAATCCCATCACTAGGTAGGAAGTAATGGCTGGGCAGAGAAAGGTATATAAGGCGTGAGGAGGCAGGAACTAGAGCTTTTTCCGGCTGAGGAGTCCTAGAGGAAAGATGTGGCAGTGACTTGTTCCTTTGTCTCTCTGATCTTCAGGCAAATTTTATGAGGGTACACAATATATAACCACAATGTGCAGATAGCCTGAGAAAACCTGTGACTCTGTGGGGCTCAGTCAGGTCTGCTCAGCCAGGAAAGTGGAGATAAGCCAAAACACTGGCACCTTCTCATCCGCCTACTCCTCTTCTCTCATGCCGTCCTTTAAGGCCCAGGGGACACCCATTTACATTTACCTTTGTGTCTCAGGAAGGTCCTCTATGGCCCTCCTACAGCTGGAAGTTCCCAAGAAAGTGAACACAAGTCAGCTAAGCAAGTAGCACGAAGACCTGGAACACTAGTCAGACCAGCAGGGAGTGTGCTCACAGCGACACCCCACACCTTAGCAAGCTAGGCCTCTGGCCTCTTCCTGTGTTCTAAAAAAGCTGTCTCCATCTGACCTGAACTTCCTTGATTTCTTCTTCAGCTGTGCTGTAGCTGTCCTTTATGACTTCCCATACAAAGTGTATCTTGCTAGTCAGGGCACTACTGTATTTCCAGATGCATCTAGATTTCCTTCCTTTCTCCTTCTCCCACAGGAAACAGGAAACAGTTTCTTTTCTCCTTACCCACTCCACCGCTCCTCCACCAAAGATTTGCATTTCCTGTTTTGTATTTCTTCTTGCTTCTCTGCCACTCCTTGGGGTGGTGGAGATGGTCTTAAGCTGTCCCCTTTGGCATGTCCAGTCATCACCATAAGGTCAAAAGGCTGCCAGGTTGTAAGCTAGAGGCATCAACTGCTAGACACAGTGTCCTTTCCGAGCCCTCCACCTTCTGCTCTGGGGACTGACTGCTTAACATAACAAGGAAGACATGAGAGGAGTAGGGAAAATCACCCAGGGGTCCAAATCCTAATATAAGGTCCACATAGCATGTTCATTGGCTCAGGCTCCAACTTTCAGTACAAGGAGGGATGGGAGCAGTCTCACAGTCCAGTTAATCCTCCAGTGGGGCATGTTCTGGAAAAAGAGGGGTTGCTGCTTTTTTATTGTATTTTTTGTTTTGGTTTTCAGTTGGTCAGACTTGATGAAGTACACTATAAAATCACCTGGCAACTTCTATTTCAGAGTGTCTTCAGATGAGTGAGTCTCCCTGCTGGGATTCTGGCTTTCTCATGTTTCTGGACTGACCTAAATACTCAGCAAGGCCTTGGTTTGCAGAGAAGACTGGTTCATCAATGTCCTGTGAAGTGATGTAGCATGATCTAAGGTGATGCATGGCTTTTCCCACAAAGTGAAGGAAGGTGTTGTGAGGCCATTGGGTATGAAGTCACTGAGCATGTGGATGACCTCTGCCCTGTGCTATGGGTCTCTTGCTCTGTGATGCACCTGCCTTTCCCACTGAATGGCAGTGGGGAAGCCTATCTCTAGAGTCTGATTGTGGTACCTTGCTGGAAAGTAGACAGACAAGATGCCTCCAACACTTGACACTGACCGAGGCAGCTCAGCTCCACTGAGTGATGGGCAGCAGACAAAACATCTCAGTATCAGGCAGGAATTGGGTCTAAAATGGGGCACAGCCAAGCTTCTGAAGCCCCGGAGGAGTGCTATGTGGCTCACGGAGGAAAAGCAAGCCCAGCAGCAGAGAAGGAAGGGCAGTGCCTAGGCTGGACCTGCCCTGTCATACTCAGCTGTGCAGAACTGGGGTTTGGGGACAGGAGGAGCTAGGAGCCCAGTTCTGTCCACACTCAGACTGCAGATGCAATGCCAGTTGGACAAGCATCATTCTGGGAAGGTGCCCCCAGGCTTTCAGGCTAACGTGGGCTGACAGTGGCCGTGTCAGACACTGCAGCCCACAGATCTGCTCAAAGGCTGATATTCACCCGTCAGCTTAGTCAGAACGGGTGCTCTCCCAGGAGGGAGCCACAGACACTCAAAATTTATCATTGCTCTGTGCTTCCTGAGCACCAGGTAGTATGCAGGCCCTAGGAGCTGTCTACCAGCTCATTAGGTAGCAGACATTAAGGAGTGTGAGTGTCATAGTAATTGACAGGATGGTGTCTGACACCATTCGATTGAAATCCCCAGGGAACTGTACAGAAACCTCACAACAATCTTCTGTGGAGTCAATAATTATACCCTGATTTTAGTACCTCATAATTTAGTCACAAAATGATGTTTAAGGTGACAAGTGGTGTAAATGATGGGGGCTATTGCCACCACAGCATTGAATTGTTAACCTTTGAATAGCTGTGCTGTGACCATTCAAGAGTTCTGTCTTAAGAATTCAGAATCAGGGGACAGAGAGATGGCTCAGCAGTTAAGGGTGCTTGCACTTTTGCAAAAAGACCCAGGTTCAACTCATAGCACCCACATAGCTGTTCATAACCACCTTAACTCCAGTTCAAGAGGATCCAATGTCTCCTTTTGACCTCCACAGGCTCCATGCACTTGTTATACATAAATACACTCAGGCACACACATAGACCCATAAAATAATAAATATCTTTTTTAAAAAAGAATCCAGAACCAGCGTTGCTTGCTCAGATCCTTGGCAAAAATATGTTTGAAGCTAGCAACAGAATATCTTAGATAACAAACTCTCGCAAAGCCAAAATTACAAAACTAGATTTAATTGTTTTAAAAATGTGACTCTTTGTAGGTGCTAAAGGAAGACCCAAAGCAAGCAGAATCCTGAGGAATGGAAGCTTAAACTTGACTTTCACTCAAGGCGGCTGAGGGCTCTCATAGCAGCAGGAAGGCAGAAAATGTCAAGCCATAGAGTCAAGCCATTTCCATCAAAGAGAGGAAATGGCTTTGCAAATTAACTGAGGGCCTGATGGGCAGCTGTGGTGGAGTAACTGGCAGTGTGAGCCCATACTCTCCATTAAGATCTGGAAAATCCCAGGCTAGTCACTAAACTGTCATACATGGGGAAGAGCCACATGTCACCTTTCTTCATGATGACGAAATGCCCAAGACCAACAAATTAAAGAAGGAAAATTGTTTTTTGGCTAAAGTTTCTGTTACTTGGCTCCATTCTTCTTAAGCCTGTGATGAGGGAGAGCATCATGTTTGGAACCTGTGGTGGAGACAAGTTGCTTACTTTATGGGTGCTGGGAGACAGAGAGAGGGAAGAAAGAAAGAGGCTGAGAGAGTGGAGAAAGGAAGAGACAGAGGAAGAAAGAGACAGAGAAAGGGGAAAAGGAAAGGATGGGAGGATGGAAAGAAAGATGGAGAAAGAGAGATGAGAGAGAGGGGGTCACAGATTAACCCTTCAAACACATACCTTAATGACCTACTTCCTCCAAATAGTTCTCAACATTTCTATAACCTCCCAATAATCCACCAAGCTAGGGCCCTGTCAATAGATTAACCCCTTAATATGGTTCTAGTCCTCAGGATCCAATTTCTTCCCCAAATCCCCACCTTTGGACACTGCCCAGCCTTCAACTTGGGAGATTTTAGGTGAGACTTTGATCCATACCACAACACATAAGAGTTGGCAGAAAAGACAGACTGAAAATAGAAATCACTGGAATGATATTTTATCTTCTTCTTCATGGTAGAAATAGGCTGCTGCTTGATTACAGGGAAATAACTTGGAAAACAAAAGTCACTCTTCAGCAGAGCATAGCCAAGGCCAGGAGATCTGCAGTGTAGGATGCACACAGCCCCACATCCAAGCCTCCTCCTCTTCTCCCCTCCTCTCCCTTTCTCCTTTTTCTCCCTACTTCCTTCCCTCCCTTCTGCCTCCTCATGGTCATCACAACTATAAAGAGAAAACTGGAACAAAGAAAGCTATGTAGATATAGCTTAAATAACCAAAGTTAACTCTTACTCAGATCAAAATATTTATTTTTCTTGATTAAAAAATTAATTAGCCAGGAGTGATGGTGTACACCTTCAGTCCCAGCATGTGATAGGCAGAGGCAGGAAGGTCTCTGTGAGTTTAAGGGTAGTCTGGTCTCCAAAGCAAGTTGGAGGCCAGCCAGGGCTACACAACAAGACCCTGCCTCAAAAAAATCCCTAAAATTGATTTTTAAAGTTATTCAAAATAAAGGATACAAAAAAGAGAAAACTGACTCAAAGTCAAAAAAGAATTTCAGCTGATAGATATTGAGATTGAAATAACACCTGTGCTGCAGATACCACAGGTGCCTTCAAGTAGTGGTGGCTTGAAGGAAAACATAAACACAATGTCTAAACAGATGCCAATCACCACACAAATGCAGGCTGTGTAAACATGAACCAGGGGAATATTTGAAAGTCAGAGAAATACAAATCAAGTGAAAAATTCACTAGGTAAGTTTAATGGAAGATTTGAGACAGAAGTAAAGAGTCAGCAGTCTTGAAGGTAGTAGATCAATGGAAATGATCCAATCTGAGGAATAAAAAAAGAAGAAGTTAAAAATACAAAAGCTGAGTCTCGACGACAT
Source organism: Peromyscus eremicus (assembly GCF_949786415.1). NCBI lineage: Eukaryota > Metazoa > Chordata > Mammalia > Rodentia > Cricetidae > Peromyscus > Peromyscus eremicus. The sequence goes on from NC_081416.1 coordinate 64,488,032, forward strand.
GTTGAGAATAGCAAACAGGCATGCTTCTGTGTTGCTGGAGCTACAGAAGTCAAAAAAGAGCGAATCAGAAAGGACAGGTGAAGAAAAATGAGTCCAAACATTCCAGAGTCCGGGAGGACACTGGGCAGATCCACGAAGCTCAGCAAGTGAAGCCGGGTGAACACAAAGACAGCAGCACAGGCAAGTTCCAACCCGCCTGCCTTCCAGAGACAACACACAAAGCCAACACACCCAGGGAAACGCGTTACACCCAACATCAGGAAAGACAGACAGCTGTGAGGCAGGCTCCCCGTGAGAAAAACACCATGGTCAGAAGACAATCAAATGGTCCCTTTGCAGTACAGAAGGGGAAAAAATCAGAAGTACAATTCCACCTTCTGAGAAATGTCCTTCCCAAACTGAAGATGAGAACATTCTTTTGATGTAAATAAAAACAATAGGAGGGTTTGTCAGCATCCTGTGCTAAAGACAACTCTGTTAGGACACAGGAAGATAACAGTGAGCAGGACACAGGAAGATGAGGGTGAGTGGGATGAAGAGCATCAAACTCTGCAGTCACCTGCTGTGGATATCATTCTGTATAAATAAAACACTGATTGGCCAGTGGCCAGGCAGGAAGTATAGGCAGGACAAGGAGAGAGGAGAATTATGGAAGTGGAAGGCTGAGGGAGGGAGACACTGCCAGCTGCCGCCATGACAAGCAGCATGTAAAGATGCTGGTAAGCCACGCGCCACGTAGCAAGGTATAGATTTATAAAAATGGATTAATTTAAGATGTAAGAACTAGATAGCTAGAAGCCTGGTACGGCCATACAGTTTGTAAGCAATATAAGTCTTACAGGAAGACTGTGTTTACTTGGTTGGGTCTGAGCGGCTGTGGGACTGGCGAGTGACAGAGATTTGTCCTGACTGTGGGCCAGGCCAGAAAATTCTAGCTACAGTTACCCATACAAACATGACCCAAGCAAAGAAAAGTCAGCACAGTGCTGTGAACTGTGAATGTCTGTGACAGTAATATGTATGACATGAAGACCAGGAGGGCACACAGGTATTCTAGCACAGCAGGAAACATCCTGCACATAATTCCATGCAAAGCAAACCTTAACACAAAAAGTACGGCTAAAGGAAAAAGAACAGTTAAAAAGATAATCACACTGGGGTGCACATCAGTGTGTGTGTGTGTGTGTGTGTGTGTGTGTGTGGTGTGGTGTGGTGTGTGTGTGTGTGTGTGTGAGAGAGAGAGAGAGAGAGAGACACAGAGAGAGAGAGAGAGAGAGAGAGAGAGAGAGAGAGAGAGAGAGAGAGAGAACAATTTCAGAAACCTAAAAAATTAAAGGGAGAAGCAGAGAGAGCTTGGCATGCAATTGGGTAGGCCACAAACAGAAGTGAGGCTATGGACTAACATCCCCAAGGAGATATCAATTGTGCCTGCACATGAGGGACTCACTCTCTGTCAGTCCATAGTGTGTGTCTTCTCTCTCTCTGCATAGGAGAGGTGTTTCCAGAAAGTACTCTGCAATCCTCATGTGCTCCCAATGATGATAGCTCCTTGAGCTCAGACCCACTGGGGCAGAATGCAGATTCGGTATTGTTCAGGCTTTGTGGACAGATGTGTCCCTAGCCTACCGCAAGTCTCTCAGCCTGCCTGTGGAAAATTGGTGCCTGGAAATCTCCATGCAGTCCCAAATCTCAACACTCTCTGCACTTGACTTTAATATTCTGGATTTATTCTCCTCCCTGGATGCTTCATTCTGAGCCCTCTAACCTGAACTGTATTATTTGATTTTTCAATATAATAGCATATTTTGCATTAATAGGGAGTCACACAGAGGAATGCAGATGTGTGGTTAGAATCAGGAAATTGGCTCATTTCTGGTGTTTTGTTCTCATTTTAAAATTTAACAAATAAAATACTGAGTGGAATATTGAAATCCTAAGAGTCTAAATTATTCACTTGGTTCCATTGTTTTTCGCCTCACTCATTCTTTGGAGCAATGTGTTGGGCTGCCTAAGGTTGGACAGGGCCTGGACAATGTCATCACAAAGAAGGTGAGACTCAATACACAGTGTCCTCACTGTGGGTAGGGCTTCCTTCTCTTTCCTTCCCAAGCTGCTGTTGATCATAATGTTTTATCACAACATTAGAAACCCTAAAACACCTGGATTTCAACATGTAGTGTCTCAGCATCAGTGATGCTGGACACAGGAAACTCACCTGTCTGTGGTGACATTAACACAGCAGTCCAGAAGACTTTAGCAGTCAAGGAGAGCACACTTCCTATATCTTACTCTTCACCCATCCCTTGCCTGGTGACCTAGGCATGTACTCTGGTCTTCTGTGACTTGAAATTGTTCCTCTCTACAGGTCTTTGAGCTCTCTGCCTATTCCATGATGCCTCTTTTCTGGCTGAGGGACACAGTGAGGTACTCTGCATTGCACGCCAATGTTTCAGGAATCAGAGTCATGGACAGGAAAGTACACCAAACAGTTCCCCCAAAACCATGTGTCTACATCTTAACCCATTCTTTGAGTGCTACATTATTTGGAGATAAAGGCTTTGTAGATGCCATTAAGTTGAGGATCTTGAGACAAAAGCACCCTGATTTCAGGGTAACCCTAAAATCCGAGGGCTAGAATCTTTATGAAAGAGGATTGAGAGATTCAAGGCAGACACGGAGGAATACAGGTTTCTGGAGATGGAGGATTAGTGTGATGGGCCTAACTACAAACCAAGAACTGCCAGAAGCTACCAGAAGGTGGAGAGAGACAGGGGACAGATCAGGAGGCACAAAGCAACAGTACCTACTTCGAGCTTCTGGCTCCCAAAGTTGTGTGTTAAACTGTTGTTTTTCCAAGCCTGTGGTGCTCTGTGATGACAGCCACAGGAAACCCCCCAATAGGTACAGCCCGTGTCTTGTGAGCAGGAGCTTCAGCCTCCCCCTCTCTTCTGGGACCTCATTTCAGTTGCTGTTCACCTACAAGAGATGTGGTACCCAGGTTGCTCTTCACACCCTAGGGTTGGGCAGAGCATCCTGGCCTGGAGGCTGGTCCTCACTCAGTACCCACCTGTTAGGTGGTGCAGGGGCTACCTATTCATCTCTGGAGTCATTTATTTCCTACAGGCTCACTCAGGTCTTCGAACCCTGAAGCATCTGGGCTCTTCTTCATGTCTGCAGATCCACTAATCCAGTGTAAAAGCACTTCAGGATGCAGGGTCTGAGAACTATGCCACAGCTCAGAAGTTTCTCCAACATTCTGCTTCTCCAAAGGTAGAATGCCATGCTGTATGGGAGCAGAGATACTATATGTCATGGAGAACCAGGAGAGAGAACCAAAGGATACTATAAGGAATAGATATCCTGTGTCCATCATCAGTGGCTGCTGAGATACTATGCGTTGGAACCCAAATGCTTTGCCATTCCTATTCTTGTAATAATATACCATGACCAACAGCAACTTGGGGAAGGAAGGGTTTATTTGGTTTACACTTCCACACCACAGTTCATCATCAAAGGAAGTCAGGGCATGAACTCAAGGCCAGAACCTAGAGACAGAAACTGAAGCTGAGGCCATGGAAGGGGGCTCTTTATTGCCTTGTCCCCATGGCTTGCTCAGCTACCTTTCTCATACAATTCAGGACCACCTCCACAGGCCTGGCGCCACTCTCCAAAGGCCAGGCCCTCCCATGTCAATTACTAATCAAGAAAACGACTTGCAGACTTGCCTGTGGGTGGAGACACTTTCTCAGTTGAGGCGCCTCTTCCAAATATGTCTAAATTTGGGTCAAACTGACAAAAACTAAGCAGCATTCCAGAAAGGAGAATCAGCTCAGAGACATAGCCCAGCCATACATGGTGTCTCTCTCTGAGGAGACGACAGCACTCCATGGCTGTCTGTGCTGAGGGAGATCAGAGCACTCCATGGCTGGCTGGCTGTACTCACAGGTTCAAAGCCCCACATGGTATAGTGTGTTGTGGGAGATGAGAGACGTGCAGAGGTGGGAACTTTCTGGAGCTGAGATAGGCCTGCTAGCTCCCAGAGAGAACGCTGGGACCATGAGGGAGCCACAGCCTGCCCTGGCTTCCACCCCATCTTGACTCATCCTGCTTGGGATCCCTCAGGAAACTAGTTGTATTGCAGCCCCTCCCCACTCCAGCTTTTCGTAAGTAGCCGAACTGCATAAATTCACTGTGCGAATTTTCCTGGAAACACATGAACAAGCATCTATCTGCACCAGACAGAATACCAATGGCAGACCGAAGAAGTGATTCTACCTGCATCTAGTTTGGGGAACCAATGAGATTACAGATACATGGAGGAGGCGATCTTACAGGACTGTGACTGACTCCCATCCCCCAATCAGATGTGGCATTGCAAAAGTTCTACTCAAGCATGGATAAGAACTTTTCTTTAACTGCATGGAGACCCCTCTTCAGGTAATTTTCCATTCACTGTGTACTCTAGCACCTCCCAAGACCATGGGGGGGACAATTGTATATGGCTAAGGGCATGCAGGACAGAATGACTGGAACCACAACCACCCCCTTGTTCTATGAGAGAATGTCAACAAGCTCCATGTTGGGGTTCTTTCGAGGGCAGTTGCAACTGTGGCTTTGTCATGCTCCAAGGTTCCATGCCAGTGTGCTTTGGATCTGCCATGGTGCTCTTCCTGCATCTGAACAAGCATTAATGTTATACAAGAAACCACAATGTTTTGTCCAATCACACAGTGGAGAGGAATTGCTCCAACATAAAATCCACAGTGAAGCACTGGCGAATGTCATTCATAGAGATACCACCAGCTCTGTATGCAACATTCAGGCAGGTCCCATGTAAGAAAACCCACTGGAGTTTGGTCTCTCACTGTATTGAGCAGTAGGTGTGCGAGAAAAGGAAACATTGACACATCCTTGCTTACAATCTGTTACAGAGAGCCAGGGTTAAGCACTAGGTAATCCTGGGATTTGGACTCCCTCCTCTGTTTACATGGATGGAACCATTATTGTTATCCAGCCTCAGACTTTTCCCAGCCGTGTGTTGATGGACCCTCCTAGCCATGCTGGGATGTGGGTGAAAGTCACACCCCTTTTTCTCTGGTGTGTGTAATCGACTTAGTAGCAACTGCTATCGATGTTTCAAGTATTCATCTCTATCTAGATGACAGAAATCTTTACCCTTTAGGGTAAGTGTTGAAAAGAACAGCAAGCTTCAAGAGCCATCCTGGGTGGGGCCTCATTAATCACCTGCCCTTTCTGAAGACTTGAACTTCAGCATCGCTCTGCCTTCTACTGAAGGTGTCAAGGGGCATATTGGGGTTTTTCCTTTCACATTACGGATCTTTTGAGTCTGGTTTTGTTTTCTGCAAATCTCTCTCTGCTCACTGGGCAGGAGTGACTCTGGAAGTTTCGGGGTAGCCCTTGCTGAGTCTCAATAGGCCTGCATGAGCAGCTGGTATGGGAATTCTCCTGGACAATAGGATAATGAGCTGGCCTTGTCCTTAAGGCCACCTGTGCAGAGATGTGGAGACACTCTGCTGGCCTGCTTATAAACCAGAGAAATGGCATAAAGCTGTCACCAGAAAGCAGGTGGCTGGCTGGTATTTGTTTTTCAAATGTGTCCAGCATTAATCGGCTTATATCTGTTGGCTGGTGCTGGATCCTGATGAGAGGCATTGAACTATGACTCCCTATCGTGCCTTCGGAATCTAGGAGGCAGATATTCTCATGTTCAACCGTTAACACAGCCTGTAATTGTCTATTAAACTGTGGATCCGAGTCCCATCTGGAAAGTTCAAAGGAAAACAATTTTCCAGTTATGTGTTTAGCTGACTGTTCTTTGTTCTTATTGTTCAGTAGATGGGACGTTTGTGGCAATCATCAGGTTGTTTACAAATGTTTTTAATTAAAGCTGAGAGACCCTGGGACTCGGGTGTTTGGATAAACAGCTTGCCACATGTGAAAATATTCTGCACATGTCTCTTAGGACCAAGGGCATGTTGATCAGTTCTGTCCTGGGTAGAGTGGGGAGAAGGAAAAAGAGAAAAGTAGAGTCAGAGGAGGGTGACAGGCTGGGAAGACTCAGCCTGAGCTGATCTTTTGGAGCCCCTGAACTGTCACTTCACAATGCTCAGACAGATGCAGATAGCAGTGGTTGGAAAGGCGGCAGCTGGTGTTTCCATCCAAGTTCAAAACCTTGAAGCCAGCGGCTCTCCAGCCCACTGAGGGAGCCACAGTGGCTGCTAGCAGCTTGCCTGGCTGCTCAACATCTTGCTCTGGTTTTGGTTGGTCCAGATCCCATTCTGAGAGGAAACTCTAGATGCAGAAGTTGAAAGCATATCAGGGCATTCCAGGGCCCCATGAGCATGGTCTTGATAGAGATGTTAAGTTCAACTCTTGGCTTGACCAAGTCTGTGGGATAAGCTGAATTCTGTCTGCTCTAGCTGCCAGCCTAATGATCCTTGTCTGCCCAGCATTCTTCAGCTCTCAACTCTGGACCAGAGCAGTCAATGGTTGACCAAAGAAGTACCTGTTTGCTTTAGATGGAGCATGTGACTCTACTGGATGATTTTCCAAGGAGACTAAGCTTCAGTTCATATTAAAGTTTGGTCCATTCTCTGGCCTCGAAGAGAGGAAAAAAGAATCATGAAGATAAAGATGATGGAAAATCCAGGCCAAGAACATCTAAAAAATAAAACAGCAAAAACAGGCATGTGCTGAGCTGTCCTGGTATGTCTTCATGGCTACGTTCTCCTGCCCTCTGCAGGAACTTGACTAGACTGGTGTTCCCACACCTATCCCAAGACTACAGCACACCTCTTTGAATCTTGGAGCTGGAGTTTTCTCAAGTCCCACCAGGGCCTGCAGCCACTCAGACCCAAGTAAACACACAGAGACTTATATTACTTATAAACTGAATGGTGGTGGCAGGCTTCTTGCTAACTAGTTCTTGTATCTTAAATTAACCCATTTCTATTAATCTATAAGTTACCACTGGCTTGTGACTTGCTGGTACTTTACATCTTGCTTCTCATGGTGGCAGTGGCTGGCAGCATCTCCTGACTCTGCCTTCCTGTTCCCAGAATTCTCCTCTCTGCTTATCCCGCCCATACTATACTTCCTGCCTGTCTACTGGTCAATCAGCATTTTATTTATCAATCAATCAGAGCAACACTTTCACAGCATACAGAAAGACATCCCCAGCAGAACCTTTGGTGCCAGGCATCAGTAGCATAGTATGGGGTTGGTATAGTTATGAATGACAGTGTCCCCTCTCCACCATATTCCTTTGATTGAGAATAGACAATATACATAGCTAGGTGCTGGGAGCTATCCCTGGTGGTGGATGGGTCCTACAGAGGGTGTAAAGAGTCATCAGGAGAAGGAAGTGAGCCAGACCATGGTGGTCGGGAGAATCTTTCAGCCTGACTGACTAGCAGCCAGAATGTTTCTTTATTTATACAGAATTTAGTTATCAGGGATACATTCATGATGTTCCAAAACATAGATCATATCATTTTTGGTTTTGGACATGTATTTCACTTCCTTTTACTCATCTTTTTGTCATCATTAATAAACTATGACAGAACAGAGTTATCATTTCCAATCATTTCCACTCAAGTTTTGATATCATTAATAAGCAGAGTTATCATTCTTACTCATTAACCCCATAATCCAATTTTTGAGAATCTAGAGGCATATGACAGCCTGTGCTCTGGCTGGTTGCTTTGGTTGCTTCAAGGACACTAGACCAAAACAAAAACCTTCAACCACCCTGGACATTTTGCCATGTCTCAAGCAATGTATTATTAACTCTTAGTGGTCAGAGTGCCCAGGAAAAATCCTCAGGCTAAAGCTGCTGCAGTTACTATTCAAATTCTGGCATAATACAATCAATGTTCACATTTATATCTTTGTAGAATTTGTCTGTATGTCTAATCCTGACATTCTGTTATTCTTTGGTCATATGACATTATAGTGGTTCCACATGAGCTAACTTCTAAGAGAGGGAGGTCCTAACTTGTCATACTTTTATCATCTTTCCACTCCATACTTTACTCATCAATGTGTCTCTATGTAGGGCAAAGTTGTATGCCACATAATTGTCTGAGTGTACAGTGGGAAGAGGCTTATAATCTGAACTGTGGACAATTCATCTAGCCCACCAAATCTTGTTGACCTTTTTAATTTTACTTTGTTTTGAATATCTTGCTCCTGTGTAAGTATAAGGACAGATGTTTCAAGAATGTCTAATAGCCTCATGAAGATACTTCTGGCTTCTTTATGTGTCACAACCTCCAAGGCATAAGGAAGACCTTCAAATAGATAAGGATATCTCCCTAAAAGCGGGGGGGGGGGGGAGGAATAGTATATTCAGGACTTTCCTGGGTAAGCTTAGAAGCAGCATTCCTGGGAGAAGGCATAAATGATTCATAAGGAATTTTCCATCAATCCAACATCCCCAAATTGTACAAACATTAAAAGTGCCCCAAGTATGTAACAGATGGAGATAAAAACCAAAGGTGACATGGCAGCCATTATGTAGCTCAGCTTTGCTGGATCTTTGTCAAGTAGCTGTGCTGGCTTTATGACTTCTGCCATTCCATTCAGATATGGCTGTGCCAGCTATGGTTGTAGATAGACAATAAACAGGTGGTGGACCTATGGATGATTGAAGAACTGAAGGCAGGTTCTTCTTGGCTTCACCATTATTATCCTACGCTGGGGTAAGGTGAGACATTTATTTTCTGATTTCAAAAAATATTCCTAATATGTTAGGTAAACTCCAGATGCCAGGGAAATATGAAATAAAGATTATTCAGTAAGATAAACCTTCAGCAAAGTGCTAATGTGTTGGTAATATTCTGTACACACACACACACACACACACACACACACACACGGAGAAAGAGACACAGAGATACAGAGAGAGGGAGACAGAAACAGAGAGAGACAGAGAGGAAGCAGGGAGGGAGGGAGTGAGGGAGGGAGGATGTGAGGTTCATGCCTACACACCACACCTCTGATGAGTGTTTAGAGCTTTCCTTTTGTATCTTCTCCCCAGTGCCATGTAATATGTACTGAACTTGTGTTTGTTGCCTGGCGATGTAGAGGCTGCTGTAGGGCAGGTGAGCCATAGACATTCTCAAGGCTGGTTTGTGTCCTGTATTGTCCTCCTCTGACAAGTTCTCTTTGCCCAGAGGTCACAGGACACAGAAGTTAACTCTACCCCATCCTTGTTCAATGCCATTGTAGGGTATCAGGGACAGGAGCTAACATGGGAGTAGCCCTTCCTGGAGCAGAGGAGAGAGGGTGTGGTCATGGGGTGGGGATGGGAGTAGGTACCCCTCTGTGGTAGGAATGGAGGGTTATGGGAAAAATGACAACCCAGTAGGTGAGTGACCAGCAGCATAGACTGGCCTGGGTCTGGGAGCCCAGAGAGGATCTTTGGCCTACAACGTGAAGGAACACTGCAGATCAGTGTGTCAAGCAACTGAGTACCATTTTCAGAGGGAACCCAAAGCCAGCGAGGCAGAGATGGTCAAGATGCTCAAAACCAGATGGTAGAGGCATGCCATGGAGCCCTGGATTCATGTACTCTGCCCTAGGTGACTGAACTAGCCTCAGCCATATAACAGAAATGTTGAGAGAACAGCGAAGGACTGAGACCCATGCAAATCCAAGGAGAGCAAGCAGGGACATCCATCCAGGGAAGAATCCTGCAGAGAACTAAGTCTGGATTATAGGAAGTGAGTCTAACGGAGCCTGTAAAAGCATGATTAGGAGGCAGCTGGGGTCCTGTCAGGAAGAGCGAAGGAAATGAGTCTGGGGTGTATAGTTACCACACCTACACCACCAAACACCCTGGAGACACTAGGGTTGGAGGAGAATCCCCTGTTTTGCAGCCTGTAGACATCTCTGAACTCCAGTCAGATAGTCACAATCCCTGGGATCCAGAGTAGAGGCCAGGCTAAGCCTCTTTTACCTCGCTTCCTAAGTTTGCTTGAGATCCATCTCTGTGGGCTACCTTGAGCTAGGTTGTAGGACCCCACCGTTTCCATGGCAACTAGAGTGCTTCAGAGTGGAAGGCAGAGGGGCAGGAAGAGGCACAGCAGAGCCTCAGAGCTGCTCTGCTCTCCACATGCCTCTGCACACTGTGCCCACCCCACTGCTGTGTGGGGAGTCATGTAAGGCCCGGACTTGCTATCCACCCTTAGCTGAGGACTCCGCCACTGTTCTCCACAGGGCCAGGGTGCTCGCTAATGAGTGCCAGGATGTGCAGATCATTTTCTGAAGGAAAATTTCTCTGCTTTCTTATATTGACAGTCAACCAGAAAAAAGGGAGAGGCAGGGAGTGACAGAGTGTGTGGACTTCGCATGAGCACAATTCCAACTAAAGAGGATTGCAAGGCAGAGGAAGGAGAAGCCAGGACACCAGTCCTGGCGTGGGGGATGCTGCTGAGGTGTGGACTTGTGCATACCCATTCACTGTCTCCCCTCCATCCCTCTTACGTGTGGCCTCTGCTGACTGAATCCCAGAGCCTGCTCCTCTTCAGCAGCCCTAAGAGTAGGGCTTCTGATTCTTTACCTAAAGGTAAAAATATTAAAGAAAAAAATTCCAAAGTACTTTTCTGTCAACATAGTACAGAAAGGCAGCATTCATTCCTGTGCTGAATACCTGAGCCCACCACAGAGGTAGGGAGGGCCTTTACAGTTCAAGAGAAGGACAGTTGATAATTGGTGTGTTAACAAGGATAACCCCAGAAGGTGAAAGGTGGCCTCATCCTAGGCTCATAGGGTCTGGTCCATCCTGTTTAGAGAAAGCCTTGGGGGCTCCCTGCTTGTTCTTAAATTGCATGTTCTAGCAACCATATAGAGCCTTGCTTTTCCCGGTTGATAGTCCAGGATGTGCAGAACATTTTCTGAAGGAAAATTTCTCTGCTTTGCCCCGTTGACAGTCCAGGCAGGGAGACACTACAGGCTGATGATCTTGACTCCAGAGGAGAAGGACCTGACTCATGCTGCCCTCATCCAGTCAGGCCAGGCAGTGCTTAGCTATGAGCCTCTGTGACAGATTTCCCCACTTGGTGAACACCAGCCAGGAGCTTAAAAGCAATGATGATTTGAAAGTGGCTTTCTTGTACACTCAACACACCCCAGACTGTGCTCTGCCCAACGATTTACCAGGGCAGAAAAAAGGAAAGGTTTGATTTTACAGATATCCAGCCATAGGAAGACAAGGTTAGGCCTGAAGACAATCAGAAATGCTGAGCAGGAAGGACTGAGATAACAAATTGACTGATTTAGCCTGCCTGATTCTGCACCAGTGTGGATCACGTGTTCTTCTGGTGTCCTGTAAATGGTGACATAGGATCCACCTCCTTCCTGTAAAGCTGCTGACCCAGGCCACCTGCCCACCTGCTGCTGGGATGGAGATTGGACCAGTATCAGAGACACATCATTTCCTGGCTCTGACACCCTGGTATACAGGCCAATAGAACCCAAACAAACTCACAAAAGCCACGGTCAACTTCAGCCAAAAATGCCAAAAGTCAACCCGTCATCGTCTGAGAGGCATGGAAAGAGGAGTCAGGAGACTGATGTCACTTTCCACGTGGGTAGCTGATGTGGTGTGGGTCTGCACACTAGAGATAAAATGATTTGATTTCTAGAACTTTGAAGCTAGCTCCCTCTCCTTCCCCTCAGGACTCTCCTAGTGGACAATGGGGTCTGATGAAAGGCCCCCTCACAATGCTCCGCAAGCAAGTTCAAGTGCAGAAGAGGAGAGCTCCAGATGTCGGAGATTAATGCTTTCCTGGTGAAATACGCATGCTTCAGCTGTTATGTCAGTTTGAGTCTGAGATCTTTCAAGACATACTTATCAAAGCACCAGCCCCTACAACTATATGTGCAATTAAAAGCTTCCAGAAAACTGGGCTGGAATGAGATAGACATTGAATTGCTGTCTAAAAGTGAGCCATGGAATGTTTCTTCTCCTAACAGGGTCATACTAAATGGGATGAGGCACATCCTCACACTCACTAGATACTATCAGTCCCCAATTGTCCTTAGGGGGTGAAAAGTGAATCCCTCTGGAGAAAAAAAGTGGGTGAAGGCAGAGGTCAGAGCAAGAGCACTGGTCAAAGCTCCTAAGGAATCCATACTGTGAATGGCAGGGATGTGGCAGCCTCTGTTGCATGTTTCACTGCAGAACAGTGCTGTTGTGCACTTGGCACCAGACTTTCCCACTGGCCAGTTGAGCTTTGTCGGGGCTGATTGCACTCCACGTCTCCCTCTGCCCAACCTATCTTCTTTATGGGTTATGATACCTGGTCTAGCTTTAACTGTCAGCCTGACATAGCCTGAGGTCACCTGAGAAGGGAGTGTCAATAGAGGGATTATCCAGATCAGACTGATCTATAGGCACATCTGTGAAGGATTGTCTTGGTTATTAATCGATGTTGGAGGGCCCAGGCCATAATTGGCAGCCCCATTCCCAGGGCCAGTGGTCCTGGGCTGTATAGTAACGCTAGCTAAGCATGAGTGTGTGAGTGAGCCATGAAGAAGAACTCCTCCAGGGCTTCTGCTGTACTTCTTTACCTATGGTGAGTTCCCTGATTAGAGGCAATGCTGTGTGGAACTACAGACAGGTCTGTCTTAAAGTTCCTGCCTGATTTCGCTCCCTGGCTTCCTTCAGTGATGGGTCATGACATGGAAATGTAAGCCAAACAAACCCTTTCCTCCCCTAAGTTGCTTTAGGCCCAAGTGTTTTATCGTAGCAATGGGGTGAAACTAGAATAATCCCTAATCAACATGTGTCACCCCAGTCTCTGAGTTATCACTGATTTCCAAAGATCCCTACCTGTGACACTGTCTATAACACCTGACACCAATATCCACTCTGAAAACCATGCTGCCAGAGCAGAAAGTTTTGGACAAGATGGAAGAGTTTATGTTCACTGACAGCCCCTCTCTTTCATGGTAGAGCTCCTGAATGGGAAACTAAAACAAGGAAAAGCAACCAGTTAAACAGAAGAAAGAGAGAATCCCGAACACAGCAGACAGAAGCACTCCTGTGGGTAGGCTTGGTAGGTTGAGAGATCTGAGATTACAATACAAGGACCCAAATTTCTCCAGGCATGGAGACATCAATTAGAAACATAATTTGAAAGATCAGGCCACACACCAAATAAAGTAACTAATCATAAGCATGGCAAAAAGAATGTTTACAAAGAAAAAAATCAGTTCTTCTTGCTTTGGGATGTCTTTCTCTATGTTGCGAATATATGTTGTTCCCAATGGTTAATAAATAAGCTGCTTTGGCCTATGGCAAGGAAATCCAAGCAGAGATACAGGAAAGAGACGGGTAGGAAGAGGAGTTGCCAGTCTGCTGTCCAAGGAGCAACAAGATGCCAGCAGACTGGTAATGCCACAACCACGTGGCAACATATAGATTAATAGGAATGGGTTGAGTTAAGTTATAATATCTAGCTAGCAAGAAGCCTGAGCCATAGGGCATATAGTTTGAAATTAGTATTAAGTCTCAGAGTAATTATTTTATAAGCAGCTGCAGGACCTCAGGTAGGAGAGATTCGTCCAGACTGCGGGGCTGGGCAGGACCAGGCAGGACTGGAGAAACCTCTGACTACATCTTCTAATAATATAAAACTCTGCTTTAATGTCAAAGATGCCAATCTCAACACACTACACCTATACTATCACATGCAAACCCAAGGGGGCAAAGCTACCAAACTTGGTAGAATGGTAGAGGTTAGTACAGTGCTCTGGAAGGGCTTAGCCTCACTGACAAGCAATAATGATTGAATCATGAGGTACTGGTGCTGGCATAAGGTCAGTATACCATGGGGTCCAAAACACAGATTTGGTCACAGGTACCCATATTGGTTAGTTTTCTCATTGCTGTTACAAAATATCTGACAAAAACAACTTAGGGAATTATGGTTTATTTGGCTCACAGTTTGAAGGTGCAGTCAGCCCACCATGGCAGGTAGATCATGGCTGCAGGAATGTGAGGCACCTGGTCATATTGTATCCACAGTTAGAGAGCAGAGAGAGATGGACGCTGGTGCTTAGCAGGCTTTGTCCTTTTGTTTAGTCCAGGGCCCTAATCAACAGAATGATGCAGCCCACTTTTAAAGTAGATCTTTCCACCTACATTTACCTGATCTAGAAACAGTTGTGCTCAGAGGCTTGTCTCCATGGTGATTCCAGATCCCTTCAAGTTGAAAACAGAGATTGACCATCAGAGGAGCCAATAAGGATATGAAAAATCACAGGGGGAGATGAATTAGTTCTGTGAATGGTTCAGAGACAATAAGCTCCAGGTAAATTAAAGACTACATGTGAGAATCAAAACTTCAAATGTATGATTGGAAACTGTAGAATTCCATTAAGATTTGGGGGTAGTAAAGATTGTAAATAAAGCTCAAAGAGAAAAATAACTTTTTGAAAAAGATTAATTAAATTCTGTCAAAACCTTTAAAGTCCTGCATTGGAAAAAATGGCAGGCTATGCATTCAAGCCCATGGGATAAAAGAATCCATACAGATCACTTATACCAATCAATACTTGTCTACACAGAGAGAACCAGCCCAACAGGAGGACAGATAAGAATATGGTAGAGAAAATTATGTGAAAGGAAACCCAAAGCCTCACTAGCATGTGATGATTCTCACAATCATTAGTGATCAGAGAAAAGAAAGGTAAAGCTGAAAGGAATTAGCCTGGCATCAGACTGGCAGATTCTAATACCCAGCTGTGCTAAATATTGATGAGATCCTAAAGCAATGTTGGTAGCTGGAGCTTAAATTGTTGTAATCGATTGCGTGATATCTAACAAAGTTAAAGATGTAATTGCTGTCTAGCCTGGAGTTTCATCCTTAGGAAAATATCTCAGGGTTGGAAAATTGCTCTACAGAGGACCCAAGCTCATTCTCAGCACCTACAAGGTGGGACTCACAACCACCTGTAACTCCAGCTCCACCTCTGGCCTCCATACACAGACATACAGGCACACACAAAACTAAAAGTAAAGTGAATCTATTAAAAAGAGCTACTGTTTATTTTTTAAGAATATATTCTAAAGCAATTCATGCAAACACCAGAAGTTCAGAGAGGGGTGCTTGGACCACTGTCACGTGAAAGAAAGTTTACTAGAGTCCAGCATTCATCAGAAAGAGGAAACGCACTCTACATGTGGGGTGCTGTACAATGTATAAGCTGTGATCTTTGTGTGTCCATGTGGACACAGGTAGAGGAGAATGATGTCTGCAACTTGGCTGACTTCCAGAGCATATCCTCTCCTCCAGGAAGAAACCATTTAACTAATGAAATATGAAGCAGAACAGTGACATCTTATCTCTGAGAATCCTCCTAGGAGGGAAATGAAGAATTGTCCACTCTGGAAATTCTGCTAAATTCCTGTTAGAATGGTAAGAGTCTCTGGAATTTGAGCTGAGTTCACACAGGCTGCTCCCTTCTCTCCCCCATCTCAGCATGATCAGATTCTATTGGAGGGTGTACAATCCAGAAGGCAGGACTGAAACACAGATGGTATTAGGTCTCTCACTGCTGAAGAAGATTATAAGGAGAAAACCACTTCAACAGATTAGGTAATTTAGAGGAGTCAGAGACATTCCTGGAGGGGCTCACATTTCCCAGAAAACTGGAGAAGGAATGAGTAACTCCAGAGCCTTGGGAAGTCATGCAACTGAATTAGCAGCAGAAAGAAGGCTGTCTCTATCAGAAAGTCTGGGCCCAGATGATTTGCTGGTTCAGTTTCTTCCAACAACTAAAGAAGACTCATTATTTGCTCTTTTTAGAGTAGAAAGGAAGTTATTTCTCCTAAGCCATTCCTTAGGTCAAACCAGATACATATTTGCCAAGGGATGAAAAGTACCTAGGCCTGTGTCTTATGGCTGTCAATGCCAGAGTCTCTAGGGAAGAGACAGAAAACAACCCATCAATACACAAGACTAGATACCATGACTGAGTTAGACTCTTGACTGGAATTCAAGGTTGGCTCACTGTTGAATGTCAATCATCACAAATACCTCATGTAAATGGGTTGATTGTTCTTTATTTCCCTCCCTCCCACTTCCCCTCTTTTCCTCTCTTTCTTTAAGACAGAGTTCTGCTATACAGTCCAAGCTGATCACAAACTCAATCCTCCTGTTAACACCTAAGCTTGGGGATTTTAGGCCCATGCCATCACACCTGGAAATAACTCATGTCAAAAGAAATAAGGACAAACCCACATAGTCATCTGAACATTGGGTAATATGTTCTCCATGTAGCCGTTCATGACAGATGCACTTAACAGAATGGGACTAGAAGAATATGCTTTTCTTGGGATAAAAATATATATGAAGAAACCTTACCCCAAATCAGACGCTGCACCAAAAGACAAGATAGGGAGGTCTGGCCCTGCTTCTTCCATGCTATTCTGCTGTACTGGAGTTTCTAGACAAGACAATTACACAGGAAAATGAAATGAAATCCATCCATATGACAAATGAAAAAAGAAAAACTGACTCTATTTCAAAAGATATGGATATGGAAACTTCCACAGAATCCAGAAAGAAAATCTATTAGAGCTAATTAAAAAAATAAACCGACATTGCTGGATACAAGATCAGTACATAAAACTCGTCTTTTGTTTCTAGTCAGTAATCATAAGCAGTTAAAATGAGTTTAGTAAAGAATTCATTTATGAAAGTATCAAAAACAATAAAATACTTCTAGGTATAAATATACTAAAAAGAAGTTCAGTTATTATACTCTGAATACCATAAATATTGCCAAAAATGAGTTAAATTTCTCAGTTAATAGTGATATGTCCAATGTTCATGGATCAAAATATTTAAAATTGTTAGGAAGTGAGTTTCAAATTGGCTGAAAAATCCACCGTAGCATCTCTCGGGATGCCAATTAGGTTGTGTCTTTTTTTAGCAGCCTTTGAACACCTGATTTCTATGGAAATATCCATGAAAATGTCAGAGTCCCAGAATAGCTACCAAATTATAAGAAATTCAAAAGAAAAAAAGGGGGACAGAAAAATTGGACTTTGTCCAAATTAAAAAAAATCTCTGCAATGATGATGATACTCTTCAGAAAGCAAGCTCACAGCCTAGGGAAAGGAGACAACTTGCCAATCACATCTCTGATAAAGGGCTTATATCCACCATATGTATCGAATTCTGAAAACTCAATGATGTGAACACATTTTCCTAACAAAATGGATAAAAAGATTAAAAGCACTTAAATCTCCCTAGCAATATTACTGATTATTCAGGCACAAATCAGAACCCTGAGATGTCACTTCCTGTCTATAGGAATGACTATCAGCACAGCAGACAAGAACTGGTGTTGGGAGGATGTACAGACCTTTGGATCTTCATCTGTTGTTGGCTGAGGGTACAGTGTTTCCACAGCTTTGGAAAACACTCTGACTTTCCTCAAAACCCCAACTAACCAGTAACCACATGACCTTGCAATTCCACTCTAGGACAACTCAAACACACATGGAAATGAGCCCATGAGCATCCACAGCCCCACTAGTCACAGGAGCCAAAGGTTGGAAAGAATCCAAGAAGCTGGCGGGAGCAAGGAGATGCAGTATGCCAATACGTGATGGGAGCTATCAGCAACAAAGAGGAATGAGGGAAGAGTACAGAGACATCCCGATCCAGAAAGCAAACATCTGACTCTGGTTTGAAATGACAGACACC
This sequence comes from Peromyscus eremicus, assembly GCF_949786415.1. Classification (NCBI taxonomy): domain Eukaryota; kingdom Metazoa; phylum Chordata; class Mammalia; order Rodentia; family Cricetidae; genus Peromyscus; species Peromyscus eremicus. The sequence continues at coordinate 64,505,779 of NC_081416.1, forward strand.
CTCATCTGTGTCCCACATCCTTAGCTATTCCTCCAGTCTCTCCAGGTTCCTGGGTGAGCTCAATGTTCTGTGTGCCCGTTTGCCCCTCCTACCTGATCCACCTTCCACCAAAGCCTCGGCACCAGGGGTGGCCAGGTGGGACCCAGCCAAAGTCCTCATGACATGTGGCTTGTAATGAACACCTGTGGGTTTTGTGCTGGAGAAGCAATCACTGAGAACCATTTGTTTACTGACTCGCCTTATGTCTGTTAACCCTGCTCCTCTCTACCCGTTGCTGCACCTTCATAATGGCAGAATTCCTGGAGGCTTTATTAATGCCAAGTCAGCCTATGGAACGTTCATCTCTGTTCCAGGATGATTATGAAGACATCTGCAGAGTGTGTCTCAACAAAGTGAGGAGCTATGGCTCCCAGAAACAGGGGGTAGCTGAAAGTTACAGACACAACATGAGAACGGTGGTTGGAGACTAATGCCATCTCCTCCGGACAGTGCTTCTCTCTGGTCCTGCAGACCTCTCTGAGTGTGCCCTGACCTGGGAACTGGCTGTGCCAGCATCACTGTCAGAAAGCTGGAGGTCTTTAATGCCCTCCCATCCTGCTTTTGAAGTTAGGTTAATGGACATTTAGTTCACAGACTGCTCAAGCTGCCCTTTGGATGTGCTTGCACTCTCTGGTGCATTTGTACAAATGCATGAGCTTCTCAGCTGCCACCAAGGGCTGGATAAAGAATGTCCACACGTCCCCAAAGCCCACATATCCTTTTCTGTGCAGACCTTGCCCCAGCCCCAGTGACCACTGATCTGACTGCTGTTCCCACACCATGTCTTATGTAGAAACTTTGATAGTGCCTTGCATTGTGCATGTGTGGTTTATTTGTTTCATTTGTTTGTTTGTTTGTTTTTGTGCCTTGATTCTTCCCAGGGTCACACTTTAAGACTCAATAATGGATCATCCGTCTGAGTTCTTTTCTTTTTATTGCAGAATACTATTCCATTGTGTGGCCATACAATGCTGCCGTTTGCTCATCTTTTCCTTATTGGTAGGATTTGGGTGGTTTCCAGTTTTTAGCTGTTGTGAACAAAGCTGCCATAGGATCTACAAACAGATCTTCGGGCAACATCTGGATAATAAGCCCACAGAAGTGAGGCTGATGAACTGTATGATGCACACATGTGTACATGGGTGCTTAACAAGTTTAGATTTATATGTGCAACAGCTCTGTTAAAGCTTAGCCTATCTACAATAAAATGCAATAGAGTAAGTATATTTTACTCAAATATTTAGAGTAGGCAGCCACTGCCAAAAACCCCATTTAGCACATTTTCATCCCAACAAACTCCCTGATGCTCATTTCTAAATTCTAAACTTAGCTCTCTCTGTCCCAAAGCCACAGGCAACCACTGGTCCACTGTTTGTGCCTATCTGTTCACCTTTCCTGGGCACACACCATGTGGTTCTTACTTCTGGTGTCTTTGGCTCAAAGAATTCAGAGCTTTACCCACGTTGTAGCACATGTCCAGAGATTCCTTTTGTTCACTGAATTGAGTTCCATGTTGTAGACATAGGGCATTTCCTTGTTAAGCATCCAGAAAAATGGACCCGTGGCTTTCCAGTTCTGAGATCTGGAAGAAGTAGGTGGCCCCGAAATCCCTGTGCATCTTTCCATTTTTTTTGGGTAGAGAACAAGGTGTGGAGTGTTTAGGTTGTATGGTCAGCATGCCTTTGCATTGCTCTCTCCTGATGGGCAGTTCCTGCAGCCCTCACTGTGTGTGCCCTGACCTGGGAACCTTTGGGGTTCTGTTTGGTTTAGCCACAGCCCACTGGTGTTAGGGACAGAGAAAAATATCCTAACTCCCTTAGGACAAGTGGTGTTGGTGTCTCTGGAGACTGTCACTGCCCTGTCACTGAGACCAGTGTCCCTATCCCTTTCTAGGGGAATCTAAAGGGTCTTTACCAATGCTTCCAAACAAGCCCATGACAGACCAGCATCCCTAGGCTTCTCAGCAGGTGTGCCAGGAACTTTATACCAGCATTAGGGTGAAGTTTTGCTATGTGCTCAGAGCTCAGTGGAAACCCACCCTTCTGCCTTTGTTTCCCTTGGCACATCTAGGTCTTATGCCCACACAAAAAACAAGAGAGACCTTCTGCTCAAACAAGTTTTCATCCACAATGAGGGCAGATTTTAAGCAGAGATGCACCTTAAGAAATACCAGCCCACCACCAGACCTGTGTCCGGGGACACTCTTTGTGACACAAAAGAAGAGAAGCACCTTCTCATTTAGTGGTCTTGAGACAAAGGTCTGCAGAAACAGCTGACTCCTCCCACTGCTGCTGTCACTCCAACATCTGAAGCTTTGATTGAGAATGGCTGCAGTGCCATTCCTTGCTAGAACACTGGGGTTAAGAGGGCCAGAAGTCCTCTGCAGAGCAGCAGGTTGGTCTCATGACTTAATAGAGAAGAGCCCTAAAGTATTCTGCAGCCTGGAGTTCAGAGTAAGAATTTCAACTCCAGAGGTTTGGGGGAGCTATTTGTTACCACAGCATGACAGGTCCTTCCCTGACTGATGCACACACTATTTACAATGTCACTAAGAAAGTAACATTTCACCAAAGAAGTGAATCATCTGTTATGAGAAAATTATTACACTTCATTGAAGGCATTAGATGAGGCAGAATTAAGTGGAGAGAGATGTCAGGCTCACGGACCATAAAACTAAATATTGCAAACCCGAGAATGCTCCCCAAATTGGTCTAATTCTTCAATACAATTCTAATCAAAATCTCAACAGGGTTTTTCATGGAACTTTACAAGATAAATCTAAAATTAATATGGAAAAACAGAGGGCTAAGAATAGCTAATCCACTGTTGAAAAAGAACCAACCACAGAAAAGTACTCAAGTCAGATAACAAGAAAGAAACATCACAGTTCTAAAAGTCCAGTGTAGGCCAGGACACTGCTGCAGCAAGAGGACCAGCACAACACTCACCTGTGTCCAGGGGCATGCTCCGAACCATGGGGTTGGGGTGCAGGGAGGACACCCCTTGTTGTGTTTGGGGAGGGAGGCAGGGGGAACCCTCAGCAGTGTGCAGGAGAAAGGGACACCCTCTGCAACATTCAGTGGGCAGGAGACACTCCCCAGCATGCAGGGGGCAGGAGACACCTCCCCAGCATGCAGGGGAAAGGGACACCTTCTGCAGCATGCAGCAGGAAGGGGGAACCCTCTGCAGCATGCATGGGGCAGAAGACACTCTTCGCGGCATGTAGAGGAAAGGGACACTCTCTGCAGCATGTGGGGGAAAGGGACACCCTCTGCAGCATGTGGAGGAAAGGGACACCCTCTGTAGCATGTGGGGGAAAGAGACACCCTCTGCAGCATGTAGGGGAAAGGGACACCCTCTGCAGCATGTGGGGGAAAAAGACACCCTCTGCACCATGCAGGGGCAGGAGACACACTCTGCAGCATGCAGGGGGCAGGAGACATTATTCAATGGTCTCAAGGTCTCAGGTATTTTACAGAGTGTACATTATCTGAGAGAGACTAGTTCTCTATTCAATGCTATTTTAAACCATAAAATGATCAATGTTGTTATACCTCTAGACATATATGGTGGCTTACATGAGAATGTCCCCATAGGCTCATGTATCTGAACACCTGGTCTCCAGTTGTCGGTGCTGTTTGTGGAGATTTGGGAAGCATGGCCTTGCTGGAGAGAGTATGTCACTAGAGAGGGGCTTTGAGAGTTTAAAGCCTATGCTCATTCTTTCTGTTTTGTGTTTATGGTAAAGGATGTGAGCACTCATCCTGTGCTTGATGTCATGTCTTCCCAACAGGATGGACACTTATCCCTCTGGAACCATAAGTCCAAACTAACCCTTCCTTCCATCAGTGGTGTTGGTTGTGTTTTTTATTTACAGAAACAGAAAAGGAATACAACACATATGCATGAAAGCCAAGGGGCCAGAGGGAGGGAGACTGTGTCAAGGATAGGAAACCTGGTGGTACCTAAAATTCTATTCTCTAAGCAAGGTCATGTTTGTTGCTGTTTTATTACAGTGTTCATTTTATCTCTGGCACTTGTGGTGTAATTTCTTGAATGTTTGAAGCTGAAGGCAAGAATGTTAAAGGAGAAACCCAGTGTCTACACTGTAGGGAAGCTTTGTGACCACAGGCAGTTCTGGCTGAGAAATGGAAGGGTCAGAAGATACCTCCAAGAAATGGTACCTTGATGGCTCCCACACTATTTAATCCTTCCCACAGTACTTCATGTACATGCTGAAGAATGAAGGGGATGTTAGAATTATTGTGTGAATAGCCACACATGCACACTACACACACACACACACACACACACACACACACACCATAACACACATATACCCCATATACACACACCCCATATACGTACCCCATATACACACACCACACACACACACACACACACACACACACACACACACACACACACACACAGATACACACACACACACAGAAGGAAGGAGAGAGAGAGGAGATCCATATGAGCGTGTAGGTTCACAGGTGTATATGCCTATGTGTGCATGTGGAAGCCAAAGGAGGGTGTTGAGTGTCTTCCTCAATCATCTTCCACCTTACTGCTTTGAGGCAGGATCTCTACATGAATGCTAAGCTTGTGTTTTTCAGCTAGGCTGGCAACCAGTAACTTAATAGTCCTCCTGTTTCCCCTCCTTCAGTCTGAGAGCACAGGCATGGCCAGATCATGCCTACCTTGTCACATGGATGCTGGGATTCAAACTCCAGTCCTCACGCTTGCACAACGTGTGCTCTTACCAGCTGAGCTATTTCTTTAGTCTTCATAGCTGTATTTCCAAAACTAGCTAACATGAAAATTGTTCTTAAGTGTGATAAATAAATAAATTTAAATAAATCCAAGCCAATCTTGTGTCATCCGCAATGGCTGTCTGGGTGACACAGACTTGTATCAACACCACTTTTGCACAATTTGTGTAATTCCAATTCTTCCGTCTTGGACACACAAGGCAGGCAATGGATCTGATGGAAGAGTTCACTGATAACAGGTGCCGGGATGGGGTTGAGCAGAATCATAATGTGCCTACATGCTTCGTTCAGGATTCCAGTCCACCAGCAATGGCTGCCATTTGATCAGATCACTAGATAAATTAATTCCATGGTGTGGAAAGAGGTGTTCAAAAGAAGGTTATAGCTTTTGTAGTTCAGAACAATAACCTTCTTCAGGTCTTTTGGAGTCCAAGAGACTAACAATAAAGGCCAAAATAATGGCATGATCTAGAAAATTAGTTTTAAAGTGAATGAGGCAAGGCAGGGTCATGGATTCAGATGCAGTGGGTCATGTTTTTAGGTTCAACTGGGGCAACAATATGAGATACTGTTTGAAAGATGTGGTACACATAGGAGTTATTTCAACTTACATGATACCACCCTCATAGTTTGCAGTAGATTTAACCAAAACATCTCTGGTTCTATCAGTGACTCCACCTGCTTGAAGTGACCAGGGAAAATGCTCCTAAATCACCTCTTCCAGGGAATCCACTGGATCTGGGCACGACCTTCCTCAATCAGCATCCACCTGCCCAGGTCTCAGCCATCTTACCAAAGGATATAAAGTCCTCCTTTGGTGGCACATCTCTATATCATTGTGCCAAAATTTGTGGCACAGTAAGGGTGAATAGATAAAAGACCTAGTCACTTGTTTTGCAGGGAGAGAGAAGGAAGGGCAGCCTGTAAGGATCCTTGAGGTAGGACATAGAGCTGGGGGCACTTGGAGTTTGATGATGGGGTTCATCAGAGGGTCTCTAAGATGCCCACAAATTTCCTCACAGTGTGACATGAGCTTCAAGACATTTCTTCAGAAGGTCCCTGGACAAGGCAGGAACTGGGAGACACCCCTCAACTAGGAGCCCCAGTACAGGAAGCTGTGTTCCCATCTGAGCACTAGTCTCCTAGCAAGCTCAGAGCCACACTTTCAAATCTGCTGCTTGAGAAAGGAGGCAAATCAATTTCCTTCTAGATCCACCACGGGGAACATCAGTTGATACTGTAGAAAATATATAATGTCTTGCTGATTTATTTCTGTCTCCTCCTAGGCCTGGCCAGCCTAGGGGAAACAGCAACAGATCTGTTCAAATGACAAACACATCACAAAGATGACGCACCACAGAGGCATATCCGGCATCCCCGTGCATCAACAGTGCTCTGAAATAAATTCTGCCTTGAGATCATGTGAGCTTATTGCATTGGTGTGACTGTGATTTCCAAAGCGTGTGTGACTGCTTTCCTCCTGTGTTATTGCTTACTGAAGCTCCCCCGATACGGAACAGCCACACAGAAACAGCTGGATGGAGATGCAGTGATGTGTGGTCCTCTGCCTCTCCACATGTCCCTCATCCTGGCTATGAATCTGCAGAAACAAATGCATGTGTGTGGGCTGTAGCTCCTTTGGAAGTGGTACCTTAGCCCTGACCACAAGGCTTCTTGGATCCTCCTCCTCCCACAGTATCAAGGAGGAGGGACCTGGTGCTAGAGATCAAGAGGGTTCTAGTCTTAGAGAAAACAGCATGGGATGGGAGCAGCAGGAGAGTTGGAGGGGGACACACTGGTTCTTCATATGCAGAAGGGATGTTGTACCAATGGCTGAGTCCAGACAAAGAGCACAGCTAGTCAGCCTCAGAATGGAGAATGGAAGATGGGGAGGAGGCAATGGAGAAGTGGAGATATGCTGGGGTGGACAAGACATGGAAAAAGGAATCAGTCTGCTTCCTGCTTTTAAACCAGAGCTTTCATCTCAGGTGGGTGGCTTTGCCTTATCATCTCATGCTGAAGACAGCAGTTGATATAAGTTACCGCAGGTAGTCTTGCCACCAGCTTTGCTGTGTGCTGGCTGCTGGTCACTGAGCTTCCTGTTCCTGAACTCTTCTCCTTCAGGATTCTTCCTTGTTCCAGTGTTCTCCAGACACACAGAATCTTCTTTGGAGGAAGTATGTGGAATATATCATCTACTCCTGGGTATGTCTCCATTTTTTCTTTGAGCTGAGTCCCTCTAGACAGGTTGTAAATGTGCAAGTCCTACTGTTGATGCTTCTGAATGTCTTCTGAATATTATCATGGGCGGTCTCCTGCCAAGAACATCTAGCTACCTGAGTTTAGTCCACATTTTCCATGATGCACTAGAACAAGCTGTAGCTTTCTCTATGGAATCTTGCTCACCAAAACCGCTGGCCTTGCATAGCAAGGAGGTTTGCTCTCATGTATCTCATACATCTCCAACCTTGCTTGCTGCCTTGGAAGAATAAGCTAGATACATGACTGGTATCAGATCCAGGGAAGAAGCCCTTGTTGACCCCACCAAATAGTTGTCAGGGCATGAACAGAATAGAAATAGAGTCTAACAGATTTTGTTGGTTAACATTGACCACTCTATGAGAAAAATATGGACTGGGCCTTGGGCAGATGCTGAGTGGGTCTCACACCAGCTGAGAGATATGGAAAAGGGTGGAGGCTAGACAGAGACCAAGCTCATTATTAATGACAGATCAGGGCCAAGTACATTGTGCATCCCAACTTTATGTGTATTGAAATACTGGCCATGACACATGTTATGCATACAGTGACTGCTGCAGGCCACAGGAATATGAAGTAATAATTCAGCTGACTATGAAAAAGCTATTATCTGGAAGAATCAAGGAATTCTTCCAGAGGAAGCCAAGTCTCAAGGAGTATTTGATGTTATTCAGCTTTTAATATATCAGCTGTTTTCTGCTATGAATTTCATGTATGCTCTCATAGCTTCCCAGAGAACTTCTAAACAGTGTGGATTGATCATTCCTTGGGCATGTACAATTAAGGCATTTGGATATAGTCACGCAGGCAAAGCTTCCTGCTTCCAGGCTTTCTGCTTCTTTTTAGCATTAGAATTAGATGTCTGCCTTCTGCAATTATCTCTTTTAGCAAGCATCCAAAGCCAGGGCTATCTTAAGGACAAAGCATCCAAGGATAAGTGGCAGATAGAACAGCTGGTCAGACCACCCACTAGCCTCCTGAATTAAGGTTAAATACCCACAGAGAGACACCACCTAGGCCAAGCAGATCTTAGATACATAGCTTTGCTTCTTGTGCAAATTAAGCTCAGACCTCCCTTTCTCTCATAGCCCAAGTGGCACCCTAGAGCAACTTACTTAGAACAAAAAGGTTTTTTTTCATACCAGGTGCTTCAAGCTGTGATGCAAGTTACCTAGCTATTGAGTACTCTTCCCCTGCCCTGCAAGAAAATGGTGACATAGAAAAAAAAAGAGCATTATTTTAATGACTCATAGACTCTTTTACCTAAACACCTCTAAGACTGTAGTTTGAGCACATTTATGATAAATTCATAACATTTCACCTAATCACTTCTAAAAACGTATTTTGAGCACATAAATTCCCTTTCTGATTTATTCCAGCCCTTATTTGACCCCATATCCTTTATTCACTCCCCCTTTTTGGGTTGCAAATGAAGCTGACTATCACTGCTCTTGTGGGGATCTTGAAAGCCTTGCATTGTATTGTAAAAGTCTGACTGCTTGTAGGTTTTAGACCAGTTCAGGGAGAAGAATGGGGAAGGAACAAAGATAGAAAGGAAAGAAGATGAAGAGGAGAACGAGATGGAAAGAACTTAGATTGAACTATAAGAGGACAGGAGGAGAAGGGACAGAGAGGAGCTAAGTATGAGAACAGGATTGGAGCTACGTAGATAGAATTTTATATGAGAAGAATAAAATGAATGGACTAAAGAGCTCAGTATACTTAGATTCATTCTCTCAGATTATTTTTCGCTGTTGGTAATGTCTCTTCTGGAAACCCTGGGAAAAGACTATTACAGGCTGAACCCTAATAGCCTTTGATAAATGACAAGACGCAGAGCAAGGCAGCCCCTCTCCTTGAAAGGTTTAGGGGGACTGCCCTATGTGATCTGCCTCAGAGAGATGAGCACCCAGTAAAGCATCCTTCATCCTTCTGAGGAAGAATTGGGAGCTACAGGTGAAAGCCAACCTCTGATGTCAGTGCAGCCACCACACAGAGTTAAGATGCCTGAGTTTGGCTCTGCATTTCTAAGAAGATGGCCAATAATGTCCTCCTATGTCCAGCCCTAGGAAGCAGGTACCCTGAGGACAGGGCATAAAGACACATGCAGCATGAAGAACAGAACTCAGAACAAGACCTTAAGCCATAGCAAAGTGCTTCAGTTTACAAGCCATCTGTTAGTTCTTGTTGTATCTAGATACATCACACCCTGCCCTGCTCCTACCCTGGGACTTCCCTCAGGGAATGGACCACAGCCAAGGGTTCAGGTGACCCAAGGTCTCCCAGTGAAGGGACTCATCCGATTCTTAGGCAGCTGGAACAACCCCACATTCTAAGCACAGTGGATATTTCTGGAATGAGGAACATGTACTAGCTGGCCTCTCACTAGAGCCTGATCTCCTAAAGCTTGGTTGCGGCAGTGACTTTACTGAAGCTTGTAGCTTGAGTTTTCCTGCCTGGCCCACAGTCAGGACAAATCTCTATCACCTGCCAGTCCCACAGCCTCAGACCCGACCAAGTAAACACAGAGACTTATATTGGTTACAAACTGTATGGCCATGGCAGGCTTCTTGCTAACTGTTCTTACAGCTTAAATTAATCCATTTCCATTAATCTATACCTTGCCACATGGCTCGTGGCTTACCGGCATCTTCACATGCTGTTTCTCATCATGACGGCTGGCAGTGTCTCTCTGACTCAGCCTTCCACTTCCCAGCTTTATTCTCCTCCTTGTCCCGCCTACACTTCCTGCCTAGCCAATGGTCAATCAGTGTTTTATTTATTGACTAATTAGCAACACATTTGCCATACAGAACATCCCACAGCAAAAGCTGCTAGATTTGGTCATTGTCGCTCACTGTATTAAAATAGCTGGTATTGATGGAGTAATGGTAAAATTTAAGAACAATGCATTAATGAGATGTTCCTTGTCCACAAGGAGACAAACGACCCATCCCATACAGTGGCTGGATCTATGATGGAAAATGCCAAGTAGTACCCTTGGCACAGAAGCAAGAAAGGCTTCCTGGAAGGAGAGGTGACAAAGTCAGGATCAAAAGCACATGCATATGGGTAAGTTCTGGAAACAAACTGAAGCAGACATCAGAGCAAAGGGTTCAAGGCCATGGATACAGTGGCTTAAGGCCTAGCATGAAGCAGGACATTGGAAGAACTGAGACTGGTGAAGACCAGTCAGGTGGGCTGTGGGGGGGGGGAGTGGTCTTGGTGGGGGGAACATGGATGCATCTAGACCCTTAGAATCCCAATCTGAGAGCAGCGAGAGGGTCAGATTCCCATCCTGCTGGTGGGAGGGCTGTCAGACTGGCTGTGCACACCCCCATTGGAATGTGGTCAGCTCACAGTGCATACCTCACTGTACCAACGTATGAGCTGACTTACAAAGGTATCCGTCACTCTAGAGACATGTGGTGACCCATATGCAGGCATTCTGACATTTCTCTAATGCATGCAGAGAACCTGTTGGAGGGACCACAGGTCTAGACTCCTGGTTTAGTACTGTCATGTTGGATCTAATTTCTGTGACCGAGAAGAGAGGATTCCATTTTGAACAAGGGACTGACTGATAAACAGATGCTTACTTCTGATTTAGAATGTGCAGAACTTGGTACCGGCTTAACCTTGGGTGAGTGCGGGAAGGGCGTGATGAAGGTCATATCGAGCTTTGGGTCCTGAACAACTCTCTGGCTAGAGGGGCCCTGAGGTGAGGAACCCTGGAGGAGGGGTGCAGGCAACAGCCATAGAGGCAGGCAGGAACCAGGGAAGAAGACAGAATGGGCAGGATTCTGAACTCTAGCCTTGATGGGTTTTAGCAGCTTGCAGGCTCTCCGTGAGTATCATCCACTGAAACTACAAGTGAAGTCTGAACAGACAAACTGACTCTCCAACACTCCCTCCCTCCAGTACCTCCAGGCAGCCAGTGACTTGGCTCACAGCAGGAGGGAGTTTGCTGAGCATCCCACACCAGTTGACCCATGGATGGTGAATGCCCATCCTCAGAAGGGGCATTGCTCACGCCTGCCTTTTTCAGCTAATGGCCAAGCCTGGGATCCTCAACAGCCCATCATGCCTGCCAGCCTCTTGCCTTAGACTACAGCCCAGGAACACAGAGATGGGAGTTTCAATGTCTTTGATTCCCTGACAAGTATAGCATGTGTGTTCATATATATATACATACAGATTAGCACATTTGCCAGTCTTCAGTCATTGGTAGAGTAACAAATTGCCCCTTCCCGCTCAAATTGGGCATTAGTACAAGCCCTGTCCTCTGATCTGAGTTCCTTGAGTCTGACTTCTGTAGAAAAATGTGCTGTAAACCCCCGATAACTATAAGGGCTCAAACTCCATCCATCTCTCCAAAGAAAATTAGCAAGTGCTTATTTACTGCCATCCCAGACAGTCCCATGCAGTACCATCCCCCAAACGCACCCCGGGAAAGAAGATGAGCCCCCAGCAGGCCTGCTATCCATCATTCCCAGCTTCACACTCCAGATCCAGCTGGTAAGCAAGCCAGCTTGGGCTGATGGGAGCTGTTGTGGGTCTTTTGCTAATGACCTAGTTAGCAGCTTTATTGAGAGATGGAGGGCTTGAATTAGAAGGAGGAGCCCTTGCCTGGTCCATTTAGATGTTCCCTGGATTTATGGGCCTAGAGTTACTAACCTTTATAAAATAGTCATTGTTCTTATTACAGAAAACAGCCTATTTTTAAGAGCCACAGAATCGTCTTTGAATACAAAACAGCTCTTGCAATTTTCTTTTGACTGATTTGTTTATAAGGGAATGTGTCTTTTTCTTTCTTCCAGTTGTTTTGGTTAGTAAAAGCTTCTAGGGCATGCCTGTGGAGCATCATGTGGCCTGTAGGGCAGCATGTGGCTCACAAAGTTGAACTTTGGACACAACCAGTATTTAGCACTGACTACAAATTGCTAAGAGATGCTATTCAAGTGAGAAGTGGCTTTGGGGACTGTGTGGAATGCTGACAATGACAGCCAGCCCTAGCGTGGAAGACTCTGAAGATCTCTCCATCACCCTGTGGTTAGCATTCCACTGCAACCGTGCTGTGGTGGGCCTAAAGATTGGTTCGATACTGGGATCCTGGATCAATGGCCCATGCAGGCCACTGCTCACTGATTTATATTGCCAAACACTCTCTTTCCAGTTTAGTTCATTCTACATATCAATACTGAACAGCCTTTCTGTCTAGGTCACCAGTTGAAACTGTTGTGATCCAGCTTGGTGATAGGATTTCGTGGACACAGAGTGGGAGCCAGAGTCAATCCGTGGGATATCAGTATGTCTGAAGCTATAGAGGAAATCTGAATGTTATGGTTATGGAGCACAGACAAGAGAGAGGAGGCATGGTTCTCTGGTTTCTTGACTGGATTGTGTTTGTCATATATCTGATTGGCTGCTTTGTCTAAAGTGGCCAGGGCCCAGACCTGAGTAGCTGCCAGTGAAGAGAGCCACTTAGAGAGCATGGGTCCTAGAATCTCTCATGGAGCTCTCACCAGCTGGGTAGGCATCGTGATGGCCAGTCTATCTCCTGCCTTGTTCCTCAACCCAAAGTGGGTGGTATAGCCTGTTATTATGTATACCCAAGGTGTGATGGCTAGGCCCCTCAGTTTCTCTTGGTCATCAGGATGTTCTCAAGTTAGAGGTCATTGTTCTTTACCTCATACACATTTTTAAAAGTACAAATAATGGAGACTGAACTGAGATTCTACACTCCTGTCAGAAAAGAGAGAATCTTAAAAATCGGCAGTAGCAAGTGTTGAATGGGATGTGGATCAATTAGAACCAACACTCCATGGGTTAGGGATGTGTCTCAGTTGGTAGACTGCTTGCCTAGAATGCACAAGGGCCTGGGTTCAATCTCCAGTCTAACATGAGCCATGCACATCTCTAATACTAGCACTTGGGATGTGGAGGAAGGAGGATCAAAAGTTCCAGGCCAGCCTAGCCTGGGATATGTGAGACTCTGCCTCAATAAAAGAGCACTCATACATGATCACTGGGGACACACAGGATATCATTTCTGGTTCTCCTTAATGTACACACACACACACACACACACACACACCCCTCACATGGCCTACCAGCTCTACTTGTAGGTATTTGTGTATGAACTAAAATATAATGGTCCGTTTTCAAGACAAAAATACCTTGAATTGCTTAGGTCCAGTTACAAACGCACAGAAACTGCTCTGCAGCTGGCAGCCTGATCAGCCAACTCTGCTAGTCACCTCCTCCTCCACTGAAAATAAAACCTCAGAGTTGGAAATTACTAATAGCTTGCCTGATGACCTGCAGATGTGACAAGGCCGTGTGCCTGAAAAGCTTTGAAATAAATAGGACATAAAACAGAGAAAACTCATAAGTAGTCTTTGTACAGAAGTAGACGAATGTTAAGTGGCAAGGGAAAGATAAGGCCCAGATGGCATGTAAGATTGTACCCTCCTGATTACTTCACTAGTGAGGAAAGGGAGGAAGAGGTCGTTCAGCTTATACAAATGTCTCTGCATGGTAGGAGCGCCAGCTACTCTGGGATGGCAGACTTTAAGGTTGGTGGTTGCTGCTGCTTTCAATGAGTTCATCGTCCTCTAAGCCTGGGAATAGCCTGCTGGTCTCCAGGGCTCCACTCTGCTGCTGGTCTCATGAATGTCCAGGCAAACCATATGAATAATGAAGCTTGGAAGGGCTGAGAAAATAGAGAAGCCAGGGGAGGCTTTCCACCTTTTTTTTTCAGTGACCTTTGTGTATAGTTATGTTTTAGTTTTTTAATTTCATTTGCTTTGCTGTTAATCATTTGGCAACGTTGAAACAAAAAGCGAACCTCAGTTAAAATAAGTGTTGAGCTCTTGTATCAGCCCTGTTTATAAGACCTGTTCTTCAGCATCACTGTGTCTTCTAGAGTCTCTCGTGGAGCTCTTGACTATTAAAAAGGAGGACTCTCTGAAGAAGGTTGTTTGGGGAACCCATGTGACCACAAATGCCTCCTTATCTAAGGAGCCCCACAGACTGAAGCATTAGGAAAGTCACCTTGATCTGTAACCAGAGTCATGACAGTGGGGTAGCCCCACATGCAAGCTCTTTCATTAATCAGCACTGGAAATAGCTCCCACACATAGCCCACCTCACCTCCAGTACCATGCTGTCTTTGGTCAGCAGGCATGAGAAGGTGCCTAAGGTGTGCTCCACTCCTAGGCCCCTTCCATCTCTCAGGGCACATTCATTTACTGTTGGAGAGATTGAAAGCATTGTGAGGCTGTAAAGCACGTTCTCCTTCTCTCTCTAATGGTACCCAGCAGTGTCACCCTCACAGGGGTAGTTTAACTGGCTTCCTGGCTCTAGCTTATTTCGACACCACTGAGTTGTTAAATATACTATAATTGCATGTTGGGCGAAGCATTCTAGGATGTAATTTTCTTATCACAGGCTCAAGGCTTGCCTTCTAGCTGCTCATTAGCCTAGAAAGCTTCCTTTGTGTGGAGTGTGACGTTCTCTGTGAGGTGCTTTCTGTTGGACATGAACTGAGGGCAGTGTGTATACACAGTGTGACTGGGTACAGCATCCCCTGATGCCACTTCCTGTACCGTCTCAGCCTCCAGGCATGTATGCATCCTAGCTGACCTAATGCTGGCAGGTGCAGCAGCATGCACCCTATGCAGAGAACAGATTCACCTCCTGGGGGCCAGGTGGGGACTCTTTCATCCTGGGTCTCTCCAGTGACATCCCAGCCAAGGGGAGAGATACCTTCAGAAGGAGGTACATGCCACATCTCCGAAGCCAGAACTGCCCTGGTTCAGGAAAGGCCTTACATGACTGTTAGTGCTCTCAGGAAGTTTGACCAGTCCCTTCCAGAGAGACTTAGTCTCCAACACAGGGTGTTCTCTGTTTATCACACCTTTGGGGTGTTGGCAAGGCAGCTCTCCAGGGCCCTGACCTGGACATCCTGAGCTTGGATGTATCCCCAGCAACATGCCTGCCCACTGCCTTCTGGGAGGCCTGGTTAGGTCATAGACCCTCCCTGGAGAGCTGAACTACTGAGGAGCCCTTGTTTAATTCATCAGGCTTGGTACCCACTGAGAAGATTCCAGGATGGGATGAGCCAGGAGAGTTTTAAAAGCCCCATATGCGTCAAGGGGTGTGGCGTCCAGAGTAGTTGTCAACCACTCGGCCCGCAGTCATTTCTGTTGCTTATCAGGGCCTCTTCATTCCTATTCAGATCAAGGAAGCATGGCTAAATCAAGAAAAGTATGGGTCATCAAATCATGACTCAAAAAGAGCCTGGGGGGAGATGTTTATCTGCAGTGGTGGTCCCGGTCAAGAGGACCAAATTAAGCATGTGTTCTGGCATGCTTGGGAAGCAGGGGCCATTTAACTTCTCAATGTAGTGGTGATAAAATAAAAACTAACAAATATGGGGCACCCCCCCACCCGGTGTTCTGCCTGGCAGTGTGAATAAATTCAATGTCACGGTGCTTTCAAGCCCTGATAGGGTTTATAACTAGGATAAAATTCTGACATGAAATAAATTTTGATCCAAGTTTGGTTTTATTTGAAAGTTGTAACAGATAGCACCTCAGAATGCCGGCGTTATGGCACAGCATATTCTGTGGGTTTCCTTGCTTTATAGTTGGCTGCTTCACTGCCCCAAAAGTAAGTAGGACACCGCTGAGACCCATCCAGAGTCATCTGAAAGTACCCGACTGTGTGGATGTGTTGGAGAGACACTGTCTGGCTACGTTGGCCACTGTGTTGAGGCTCTGGACCCTGGTGACACTTTTCATACAGATTGGCTTGTGACTTCATAGTCACAACCAGCTGACCGGTTTCAAAAGCCCTATCACAATGCTTGGCTCTGGGGAAAATAAGGAATGGGCTCGCAAAACGTGAGCAGCCTGTTTGCTGATACAAGCAATGCTTGAAGATTGGGTTGCTTAGGTTTTATCAACTTGATACAACCTAAAGTCTCTTGGGAAGAGTGAACCTCAATTAAAGAATTGCCTTGATGAGAGTGAGCCATGGCCATGTCTGTGAGAGAGTGTCTTCACTGATGATTAACATGAGGGTGGTAGCCTTCCTAGGCAGGTAGGCCTGGGTTGGAGAAGAAAGCCAGCTGAACACAAACCAGTGAGTGTCTCTGTTTCAGTTTCTCTTTCAAGTTCCTGCCTTGAGTCCCTGCCCTGACTTCCCTCACTGATGGACTGTGAGTTGGAACTTGGAATAAACTCTTTCTTCCTTTAAGTTGCTTTTGGTCATGGTATTTGTCTCAGGAAGAGAAAGTCAACTAGAACAGAGGCCAAAGTCAAATTCAGTGTCATCACAGAATGCCACCTTATGAAACAGATCATTATTCTCTAAGGAACAAGCTTTATTCCCTCCTTTTAAAAACAAATATGACTTTTTGATGAGGCAGTTGTGGCCAAGACCTTAAATGTCCCTTAAAAGAACATGTGCCAAGGATGTGTATAGTAACACTATGGTCCCCAGCCAGTGGCACTATTTGAGGAGGTTCTAACACCGGAACACAACTTTGAAGAGGACACTGGGCCCTGGCTCCCCAACTCTTCCCTCTTTGCTCTGTGGCTACCTTGTAGCTTCCTCCTCCACATGCTCCTGCCATGACATTCTGTCTTACCAAAGGCCCAAAGTGGCCAAGTCCTGTGATCATGCACTAAAACTTCTAATTACAGCCAACATAAGCTTGAGAATTTTTTTTAGAGGGCTAGAAGCTTGACTCACACAGTCACAGACTCAAATAATCCCACAGTCAAAACTCAAAAAGATGCCTAGGTTGAGTGTTCTTCATCCAAACAGCTTGGCACACAAACTGTTCTTATTCCAGATTCTTTTTAAGATTCTGTAGATAATTTATATAATGAGACTTCTTGGGATCAACATAGAATTTACTTGGTTTTTTATCTACATGTGGTTTTATACATATTGTGGAGGTAATTCTATATCACATTTTTTTGCATATTTACATTTTGACTATGACCAGTCTCATAAGTTTTGATGTGACATTTTTCCATCATGGCTTTATGTCAAGGCTAAAACACTTTTAGACTTTGGAACATTTTGGAGTTTGCATTTTTGTGACAGGTATAGTCAACCTGTGATGAAACACCTCCCTTTCTTCTTACTTTGACTAAAGAGCTCTGAAAAGGGCCACTCAAGGGGAAAGGGTTTATTTTGGCTTACGATTCTAGGGGGATACAGTCCATCATGGTGGGGAATACGTGACAGCAGGTAGGGAAGGCCTGGAGGTCAGTGCAGGAGACTGACTGGTCCCATTGCATCTATAGCCAGGAAGCAGAAGAAAGAAGAAAGGGAGAAGGATGGGACAAGAAAGCCTCAAACCCTGCCTCCAGTGACACACTTTTCCCACAAGCCTCCACCTCCTAAAGGCTCTATAAGCTTCCCAAACAGCAACGCCAACTGGAAGCCAAGAGTTCAAACTTGTGAGCCTGTGGGGATATTTTACCTTCAAAGCACAGCATGTAGACATTTATGAAGGTCTTGTAAAAAGAAATATACCATTTCACTCTTACTGAAAACATTTTAAGTATACAGATGATGTCTGGGAGCACATGTGCATAGTGAAGTAGTTATTACAGCCAAGCAAATGAATATAGCCACTATTGCATATCCAAGTTACTGTGTGTGTGGGTGTGCACACGCGTGCGTGCCGTGTGTGCATTTGCTAAAGTGTGTCATATGTAGGAATGCATACTGTGTGCCCATTATAGCACAGTTATATCATAATTTCTTTATTTGCTACCTGTCAAAAACATTCAGGCTCTTTCTGAATCTTAGCTACTGTGAATAATGCAGCAGGGAGCTGAGGAGGGCAGTTGTCTCTGCGAGGCACTCAGAATATATGGAGGATCTCACTTATATCTGACTTTATAAATCAGTGCAGCAGAATGAAGAATGGTGGATACTGCATAGGGAGGAAGTAGGGGTCATAGGTCAGGGCTGCAGCTGTGTCTGATGAGTGAGGTCAGAGGGGAAGCTGAACCATGAGAACTAGTTACCACTGTTGCATTCTCCACAGGAAACCTGCCCAAAGAGTGAGGTTTGGGTGGTCTTATCTAACAACACACACACACACACACACACACACATACACACACACACACACATATATATAGGTATTCGGCTATATAAAATAAGGTCATCCTTCCACCTGACCACACAAGAGAACAAGGTGTAGGAAGATGAGGCCAAGGTGCACCTCTCAGTGTCCAGTATGGAGACAGCTCTGTGGTTTTCCTCAACTGGTTAAGAGTGGTGCCGATGGTGGATTCCCAGTTATTCCAGACTGGGAAAGGTTTTATTCCATGAGGATGATGAGGCCTCATTTTCAATTTTTTCATAAAATAGTTACTGTGGAGTGTGAGACTAACAGTCAGCATGGGAAAAGATGGCCACGCTGCAATCAGGCCCGGCCAGGCCACTCCAGTTTCTCCACATTTTGTTAATTCTCTGTTGGTGGCTTGTGAAGTTTTGCACATGTTTAAAATTAATTCTTCTTCATCTCAAATGTCATTGGTGAAGAGTGATCCAGGCTGATTGAACCATCTTCCTATGAAATAGGCAGCTCCCTGCAGACACCCTGACAGACAGTGGCCTTCCCTCCTGTGTTTGGCTTCTTGGGGTGGTGAAAAAGTCCTTGATTGCCAGAAATAGCTCTGACAGTTACTAGAAGATTCTTCCTCAAATTCAGGGGACATTTTCTTCCCAGTCATTTCTGTTGGGAGTCATGGGCTCTTTAGTTCCTCCCTGGTTCATTGAGGGTATTGAGCCTGACTGGCATGGCCTGGAGATGGGCACTGGGGACCAGGAATTTGATGGGTGTTTTCCCAGTGAAAACAAACTACATCAGATTTGGCTTATACTTCATGAACTAAACTTTCTATAAGGAGTTTAAAGAAATTTGCTGTGGGACCAAGTTCAGAATCTTTGACAGCACAGAAGTTATTAGGACCCTCTCAGTGGCAAAGTCTAAAATATTCAGTGTGAGCAATACCACCACACAGTCAGACGTTCAAGTCAGCTGTCCATGACGGGCCCCCCTCCAGGATAAGCCTCCCTTCCATGTCCTGGGACTCTAATTTAGAGGTTTTTCTGCTTCTTAACTTCACACAGTTGCATTGGTGGAAAAGACAAGATATGACATTTCCTTCAAGGCCATCAGGTTCCAAGTCTCTGCTCCAGTACCCACAGCCCTGGCCTCACTGTCTCTCCTTATCCCAGGATATGACCGTGGTGGTAGGTGAGAGTGGGCTTTGAAGGAACCAGCTGGGAAATGAGCCCCAGCCTGTGTGACTGTCACTGATGGTACTGATTTATCAGTGTGGCTTGCTGCTTGTGGAAAGGGAGAACTGTTGAGGGCCAGGCTCACAGATCATTCTATATGCCCCAGCCTCACTCCTACATTGGTTTTCTCCCAACCCTCCCCTCCTGAAATCCATATGTGCCTCTGAGTCCAGCCCACACATGCCTCTTCCATGAAGCTTTATGGCATATCCCAAGTGTGGGCTGATACAGCTGGGTCTTCCCAGCAGTCTGGGGAGGGGTCCTTGGAGTGCTGATTAGACTCATGCCAAGGTTGGGGCAGCCTTGATCAGTACCTGTCAGAACAACAACATAGAAAGAGAAAAAGGAGATGAGAGATGAGGAGAGAGGCATAGACATAAGACATGGGCAGATTTCACTTCCTTCCTGCAAAGAGAGGAGGTACCATCTTGCCCTTCCCTGGTTATTCTCTGTGTAGGTGTAGAGACAAACTCTTCCTACTCCTGGTTATGTGAGGTATAGTTGTGAGTCACCATTATTTATGATTTACCTGTAACAGGGATAGACTGTGGTACTGGATTATGCCAATTCCTTCCCCTCACACATAAAGTAAGATGAAGTTGTCTTTGAAGAGCACAGTGTAAAAACAAGAGCTCTGCTGCTGGCAGCGTGAACAAAATACATCTTCCCTCACCATGGAGGAATTCATCTTGTCTCTCGTGCTCTTCTGTTGGGTAAAGTAGTTTGCATAAATACAACTGGGTAACCCGTTGATGTTTCTCAGAAACCTGGCTGTGTCGAAGGCAGTTCATTAAAGCACTTTTGGTTGAAAAGCATCCTTTCAAACACTGAGGCAAAGTGTCAGCAGGACAGGCCCGGGGAAGAGACATCCCAGCAAGATCAACTCTGGGGACCCGAGTGTCTGTGCAGGCTTCTCAGCCAGACATAAGCGCTGTCTTCTGTCTTGATCAGTGCCTGGACTGTGAGGGACCTGCTTCTGCCATATCTGCCCATATCATAATGCCACCTCCCTATGCCAAGGATGGCCCAAGGTAGGGTGATAAATCTCTCTCCTGGAACTAAGACTTGGGATGTTCTGTCCTGGTGAGTGTCTGCTCTGTACTGAAGTCTGAGGTCAAGCACTGGACTCAGCAGCTGCCAGTTTTCACTGTTGTTGCTGCTGTTTCATTTATTTATTTATTTGAGACAGGATCATGCCCTCTCAATCAGGATGGCCTAAGACTCATCACGTGGCCTACACCAGTCTTGAATTCAGTGATCCTCCTGCCTCCATCTCCAGAGTACTCCTCTCTGGAGTAGGCCACCTTTCCTGAAAATATACCATTTTTTCAGCCAAATGCAGCAGCTGATGTCTCCAACCCTAGCACATGGCTAGCTAAGGCAGGAAGGCCACCAAGCATCTGCTTGTCTGTGGCAGGAGCCTTGGAAATGAATAGAATACCTACAAAAATGAAATTGCCTAGAAGAAGGTACACCAAACTAACTCTCAGACACTGGATGGAGAACTAAGTGGAAGCAGCAAATGGTGAGTGGATCCATAACTCAAAGAAGAGAAGCAAGGAATACGCAAAAATTTAAAATAGCAGAAAGTGACTGAAGGCAAATTTGGAAGCTCTGACAAAAGAGGCAGATGGGAGCATCAGCCACTTGGGGAAAAGAAGTCCTTTCTTTGGTGACAAGCATGGCGTGCAAAGGGGTCTAAGCTCCCTTGGAGGGTGGGTGACAAGTAGACACAGGCATGAAGAAAGGAAGAAGGGCTTGGAAAGGCAAGTCTAGAAAGCAGGCAGGAGCAGATCCACCCAGCTGCCGATGAATGGGTGCTTACCAATCACCCCCCTCATCCCACCATCTGGTCTCACCTTCCTGGTAGAAGAGATGTGACTCATTTCTCAGGTTTTGAATAGAATGTTTCAGATTGACAGTGAGACATCCTCACTCAGTGTCTGCAGGGAGATACCTAGAGGTGGCTTCTGCATGAACAATCCTAAAATATACAGAAAAGCCTTCTACTGTCTAGAACTCCAGACCTCTGTGCAGGGGTGAATCTCATACAGGGCCCAGGCTACCTGTGATGCAGAATGGTAACTTCACACAGCAGTGTGTTTAGCTATCTTAATGGGAGCAGAGGGATGTAATGAATAGACCACTCCAGTGTGGGTGTGGGTGTGAACCCCTGGGGAGACTTTCTAGGAGTGATTAGCACTTCTTTAAAGGTCTGGTAGAATTTGATAGTGAATCTGGTTCTGGGCTTTTCTTTGTGCGGAGACTATTTATTGCCACTCCAATCTTGTTTCCTGTTACGGATCCATGGACATTGTTTATATCCTCTTGAATTAATTTTGGCTGGACATATCTAGGAATTTATCCATTTCTTCTGAACTTTCCAGTGTTTTCAGTACAAGTTTTCAAAATATACCCTAGCAATCATCTGGATTTCACAGGAATCTATTGTGTTCTTTTTCATCTCTAATTTTATTGATTTGGATCTGCTCCCTTTCTTTTTGTTAGCTTGGCTAGGCATGTGTTGAGCTTACTTTTTCTAAAGAACCAACTCTGTCCTGTTGATTTGTTGTATTATTCTTTTGTAATCTCCATGTCATTAATTTTCACTCAGATATTTATGGTTTCATTCTGTCAACTTCATTTGGTTTGGGCTGATTCTTGTTTTGAGATGATTTGACCTTTAGCAAAGTTATTTGTTTGAGATTTTTGAGTTTTTAATGTAAGTGCTCATTGCCTTGGGGCATATAACATGAATTTGCTGTATTCTGAAGGGGCTAAGAAGTTTTCTTGCTATTAATCTCAATTAGTTTTATTCCACGGTGGTCTTAAAAGGCACAATCAATTATTTAGGTTATTTATTTATCTGTTAAGATTTGCTTTCTGGCCTAAAATTTTTAGAGATGGTTCTATGGGCTGCTGGGAGGAATGTGCATTCTACAGCTGTCACATGCAATAATCTGAAAATGTCTATAAATCAATTTGATCTATGATGCAGATTAACTCTGAAGTTTCTTCATTGGTCTTTCAATCTTGACAACAGACCTATTAGTGAATTTGAATATTGACAACATCCATTGTTATTGCATCAGAGCCTAACTGGTTCTGTGTGTGTGTGTGTGTGTGTGTGTGTGTGTGTGTGTGTGTGTGTGTGTGTGCCTACCTGTGTGTTTATGTGTGTTTGAAGTCAGAAGCTCCAAAGCTTAACACATACATATATTCAACTGTCCCATCTTGAGTCTTCCCTTTACTAATATGTGGTGGCCTTCTTTATCCCTCCTGACTAATTTTGGTTTGAATTCTCCTGATCAGTTATCAGAATAGCTATGTGGCTTGTTTCAGTTTTCATTTATTTGACAAATTTCATTTGTTTGGCATCATTTTACCCATAGTCCATATCTTTAACAGTGAGGTGTGTTTCCTAGAGATGGTGGATGGCTGTTTTTTTAAGTTCAATCAGCTAGTTTGCATCTTTTAATTGAAGCATTAAGACTACTTCCACTTAGGGCTATGGTTGGGAAGAGCTTGCTAATTGCTATAACTATCATAACTTGAACTATGCACCTCTCTGAAGACTTCAAATCTGAAGTCTTGTGGATACCTACTCAGCTCAGGGCTTGAAGCTTGGAATTATAAAACAGAACATTTAAGCTGATGCATAGCTCTTACTCCAAGCCTGCTGTGAGGTCTGAAGAGTCCCCGAAGGCCAGAGAAGGAAACACATTTAGAGAACAAAGCCCCAGTCCTTTTTACTGTGGGGCTATGGTCTGGACCATTTAGACAAATTCATCTACAGCAATTGCCTGATGCCTGGTGGGGCTGCACTGGACACTGGTCTTCTGACGTCAGGTGGCCTGGAGCATTTCTACATGCCTGCTGTCACTATTTCCCTTGGGGGCTCTAAATGCTCAAGTGACCAGAAACGCAGAAAGAGTGCTGCACACCCCAAATCTGAAGATCATGTTCTTATTAGAGTGAGTTAATTGCTTCTCTGATAGAGAGAGAATATTAAGTTGTTACCCGGCAACTAGCTATAATTGCAGTGCCTCTTTCTATGATCCCAGGAAATCCAAGGAAATATTAAAGGGCAATTTATCAAAGAGTCTTCTCTCACTCTGTGCATACGCTAGTTGCATTAATCCTATGAGAGTGTCAAAAGTATTGCAATATTTTAAAAAATGGAGCAATCAGAGCTGGAGAGATGGCTAGGTGTTATGAGCACTTACTGCTCTTGATGAGGTCCTGGGTTTGATTTCCAGCATCCACCCATGTCTGGAAGCTCACGGCAGTCTGTAATTCTAGTTCCAGGGGAATTCGATGCCTCCTCTAGCCTTTGAGAGCATCTATAGTGCAGGTGGTGCACACACATGCATGCAATGATAGATAGATAGGTAGATAGATAGATAGATAGATAGACAGACAGACAGACAGACAGATAGATTCCCTCATCCATGCCCGGAATCTGTACTTGATCTATTCTCTAGAGCATGGTAGTTTTGGACATGAGGGTTGTGGAGAGCTATCTTCTGTATGTCATAGTACTGTATGACTATGTAAGAAAGGGTTAGAGGGCTGGGCTGCCCAGTGTACACCACTTGGGACAATGCCAAAGCTGCCGGTTATGTTCAGCCATGTGTTGAAGTGTCTATACCTCTGAGGCTGCAGAAGAGCCAGGATTCAAGGAATTATGTACAAGTCACCACTAAGTCCACAGAAAAGCTTGAGAAAACAGTATAATAATACACAGTTCACACATATTTTCCTATTCTTAGTATTTGAATATTTGACCAGATTAGGCCTGCCTTCTCTTCTCTTGTTTCTCTCCCAACTTGAACCTCAGTATAATTCATGATAAGCAAGAAGTCTACCACTGGGCTTCATCTCCAGTTCCTCTTTTTACTTCTAGAGACAGGGTCTTCCCAGGATGGCATTGAGCTCATTCTGTAGCCCAGACAGGCATCAGACTAGAAATCCCCTTGCCCCAGCCTCCCAAACAGCTGAGATTACAGGACTGCATCACCAGGCCAGCCTGCTTTCCCTCTCTCTTTATGCATATGGACACATAGATATATAATTTTATTGTATGTAACTATATTTGGTATTTTCTAAACAATCCTATAGCAACATTTAGACGTATTACATCACTTTAGGTTTTGGTAACATAGTTTTATCCTAAGAATAAGGTCGAGCTCATTCTAACCTCAGCACTCTTTATCACATACTGAGGAAGTGTAGGGGCTGCCAACTGGGATTCCTGTCTATAGAATGTAGCAGGATGTAGTGGCCTAGAAGCTGGACAGTGGCCTGGAGCTGACTTGCGTGATCTCATCAGGTCTAGGTGGATTTTTACACTTCATTCCTAATTTTACCCTGTAGTGGTCTAATTCATTTTTTTAATTTCTGTTTTGCTTCATGAGTTTTAAAATTTAGAACCCTTCTCATTTCCGGTCTGAGTTTAGCTGCCATGAGTTTTGATCTTTGATGTTTTGGCCTTTGACCTCTGATGGTTCCCTGTGGTGACAGTAGTGGCATTGGGCTTTGAAGGTCTACGCTGGTCATCCTGTAGACTGCCCAGTACCCTCGATTTGTCTGATCGTTTTCTCATAAATAGATTCAGGGTACACAAATTTACAGAACGGTGATGCTGTGTTTCTTCCTGGAAATAACACCGCCGTTTCAATTTGCAGCATTGTTGGCCATGCGTGTTCCATCTCTGGGCTCCTGGGAGGATTTTCATCATAACTTAAAATTACTCAGTAACCTGGGAGCGGCCCCTGATGCAGTCGTATGCATTGTTCTTACTCTCTGTTGCTGGAGCTTGCCTGTGTCAATCATCACACAGAGTCTTTCTAAGTCATTCTGCCTAGCAACTAGCTGCCTACTGTGTGGCTGCCTCCCTTCCTCCCCTGCTGCTGGGGTGTAATCAGTGGCCCCTCGGTTCATTTGTGTCCCACTAGGTGTAGTCAGGATGACCTTGTTGTTATTCCAACTGTCCCCATCACAGCCAAGACCTCAGTGCTTCCTCCTTGGTCCCTTATGTGGAGCTTTGGCTCTTCTAGGACCCTGTTTCTGCTGTGCCACGGCTGGATGGAGAGTCACCCCAACAGCAGCCACCTGGCAGGTCAGGGCATCTTCCTTGGTGCTTCTGTAATCAGAAGGGAAGGCAATCACTCGTCATATATCTGAAGGCTGTTTGTAGCCTTGCCTTCTGCCCATGCTTCCATGCAGATTTCTATCAGTTACTTGGTCTTTGTTTTCTTCAAGAACCAAGAATTCTATGGGAAACTAACCATTTATCTCTAACAAACAAACTTTAAACAAAAAGAGCTGACTATATAGCTGAGAAATGCCTTCCTCCAGGCAAAATTTATAGCTGTTCTTCCTGTCACTTTTCACTATTGCACACTCAGATCCATTGACTTTTACTGCATCTGCATTGGAAGGTGTTGCTCACAAGCCTCTAGGCTTTGCATAGTATTTGACAACATTTCTTGTTCCCAGTTGATGTTGTTATGTGTGTGCATGCAATTTTGCACCCCGTGGCTCCTCCACTGACCTACAGCATCTGCAAAATGCTCCTTCTTTCCGTGGTAGACATGGAGGTTGGAGTTCATGGACAAAGATACTGTGTGTCACAGGCAGTATCTCTAGTCCCGACCCCCGCCCCGATTTCTCTGTGTCTCACTCATCCGTTTATGAGCCAACCCTCATCATTTTGAAAAGATTTATTTTTATATTATGTATGTGTATGTGTGTTTCTATGAATGTATGCCACATTTGCTCAGGTGCCCTCAGATGCCAGAGGAGGATACTGGATCCCCTGGGGCTGGAGTTACAGGCAGTTGTGAGTACCAGATATAGATACTGGGCACCAAACCTGAATCCTCTACAAACCTGCATATGCAGTATGCACTCTTAACCTCTGAGCCATCTTCTCATCCCCTCAGAATCTTGTTTTACCCAGAGTCACAGATGGCTGCTCTGGCTGTTACTTTTTAGGCTTTCCTTGCAGTGATAACATGTTCCAATTTTCTGTATAAACTTCAAAATGCGCACCAGAGGATAAACAAATAAACAAAATTAACTAGAGACACCCAACAAGAACATGTCTGCAACTTCAGTTGCACAAGTCCACTGTGTGACTCCCAGTGTGATTCTCAATGTCTTCCTCCAGGCAGAATTTATGGTCATTCTTTCTGTTGCTTTTCATTATTATACTGTCCCCATCCATCCCTGCTTCCGGATTCTTAGCAGCGATATGGAGAATCTAGCCTTTCATTGTCCACCTCATATTATTGTTTCACGTGAGGGGGTTACTTTGGGTATTCACTGTGCCGGCTGGAGGGGTGAACTAAGACCCTGGATTTGTTGTCCCTGGTTTTTGTTTTCTCCAGGTCTTTTAGCAGGGCTTTATTTCTTTTCTCTTAAACTTAGGTTTAAGCTGTTTCTCTTTGTGGTGGAATTGCTTGGTATCTCTCACATAGTCTAGGAATCCTTGCTTTTTCCTGTCCTTGGACCAAGTCCTTGGTGCCCAAGGGTCCCCTCCCCTACCTCCACCCCAGGTTTTGGGAATAGATCCAGTGAGTGCCCTTTACTGAGGACTCTACCAGGACTGGGGATGTTACAAGTGGTCAAAAGCTGTCCCAGTGCCTGTGAAAACGACTGTATACTTTTCTCTCTGGATCCACATGGACAACTTGTTAATAGATTTCCTGAGCTTGAACCATCATTGTGTTGTCGGAATAAATCCCCCATAGCTAAAACAGGTTTTTGATAGAATTTTTGACTGTGTCAGCTAATAATTCATGTTTTTTATGTTGACTTTCTTGATATCATTTTCCTGTTTTATTCTTGTGCTGTTTTTATGAAGCATAAGTGCCCCTGGCATGTTTCTCAAACAAACATGACTTAGAAGATTTCCTTTTTTCTGTTTTAGTTTTTCTCTTAATGCTTACTCTTCAAGGGGTTTAGAGAAGTGTCACAAGTCTTGGACCTGACAAGTTTCTCTGTGTTTGATTTTGTTGTTGCTTTTGGAGAAATTGCTTTGTCTTTCCTTTTCCTCCTAAATCAGTTTTCATAAATTATAGTTTCCTGAGAATTTATCTTTCTCATTTAAAAACTTCAAATGTGTTCATACCAAGTTAATATGTGTTAATATGTTCATCTAGTTGATTTGCCTACTTATTGTGTTTATTTAGGATTTTATTATTTGTATTTATCTCGTTCATTTGTTTGTTTGTTTTCTACCTCACTGATTTCTGCTTTTATCTTCAGCTCCTTCTTTTGGCAAATTTTATATTCTTGTTACCAGCTTCTTGATTTGGAAGCTTATGTTTTATTTTTATACATATCAAGGAGTGTGAATTTGCTTCTGATCATGGGCTTCATTGCAGCGAAATGCTTTTAATTGAATATATTTCAATACATTGTTATGGAGAGCCCACAAGAGATGACCACTCAAACACAGTTTACAGCCAGTTGAAAGTCTTTATTCAGCAGGCTGGGACTATACTCAGGTATTCAGGACCTATGTGCAGCCCCAAGCATTTAGACCAAGGGGCTTTTAAAGACAAAAACCACATCCTGGTATCTCACTCAGCAGCTGCAGAGGGTGGTTTGCACAAACAAGCAGTTTAACAGAAGCTAAGTTAGCAATAGGCAGGTTCCTAGAATAGAGTTGGGTAACTTTTCATGGGCTTCTCCATCAAGGAGATCAAATTCTAGTTAAACCTGAAATGGCCTCAGGAAGAATGCAAGATGGAGGAACTGCTGCACTGTCTTGCACTGTCACAATATCATATTTTTATCCTTATTTTTCAGAATTACTGCAGTTTGGGACCATACTTTCCTTCCCTGAAGAGCTGTTTTAGGGACATATTTCAGCATCTAGAAGGGAGCATCTGTCCAGAAAGTGGACCATACACTATTATTTTGATTGCTCTGTGGTTCATAAATATTCATGTTATTTTCCCTTTAAGGAAATATGGGCCATTGCCTTTGTGACCTAACACATGACTAATATTTTATTTAACGTGTATTTGTATATGTTGGGGTTTCTGCACATGTGTGCACTTACCTGAGAAGGCCAGAAGAGGGTATCTGATAAATAACCTGGAGCTGGAGTTACAGGTAGTTGTGAGCCACTCAAAATGGATGCTGGCAACTGTACCAACTTGAGTCTTCTGAAAGAGCAGGAGATGTTCTTAACCACTGAGCCATCTCTCCAGTCCGACATGGCCCCAACTGCTACAAAGCTGAAGCTTGTGTTGAGCATTATGAACTCTTCCAGTTCATTATGAATTTCATTTCTTTTTAGAATTCTCACTTGTCCTTTATCCATCTAACTTGTCAGAGTAAGGATGATATATTGAAATTTCCTAATATGATTAGTTTGTCTTTGCCTGTCTGTCCTCCATGTCTGTTACCCTGTGCTGGGCCACTTCCTTACTCAATCCTCATTTTTAAATTTCTCTTTAATATAAAGTTCAATTGGTGTGTATTCACTATATATAGTTATGGGATTCATGAAGGCATTTTCATATATGTATATCATATCAGCCTCTTTCTTTTTCCCTCCCTCCCTCCCTCCCTCCCTCCCTCCCTCCCTCCCTCTCTTCCTTTCTTTCTTTCTTTGAGACAGAAACCTCACTGTATCACCCAGGCTGACACAGAACCCATGATCCTCCTGCCTCTGTCTCCCAAGTACTAGGATTACATTTGCACACCAGTGTGCCTGACTAGGTAGCAACTTCCAAAGTGATGCCATTTGGTGTCACTTCCCACCTTCTACCTTGTTGGCGACAAAGACTCTTGGCTGTTCTCCAGTGTGTGCAGACAAGGCTAGCTGATTTAGCACTTCCTGGGCTTCTCTCATTTCCACCTCTCATTTCACTTAGTAATGTTGAGATTATAGAGGTGCACTACCACACTCAGCTTTATGTGGTTTCTGGGGATTTGAACTCAGGTCCTCAAACTTACTTAGCAAGTGTGTTACACACTCAGCTGTAGTGCCAGACCCTCCCTATGTGTGTCATTTCTAATTCTTATCAGACATGTAACATTTGCATACTGCTCTTGCTGTGTGCTAGTTTCGTCTGTGTATACCTGCTCTGCATGTCCACTTCCTATTTTCATATTGGAGTGGAGCTGCTCCTGCAGTTGCCCCAGGTTTTCTGAAGGAAAGAGTCCTCTGCTGTCTTCCTATTGAGGTGTCTACTGCGACTGAGTTATATTTACTTACAAGACTCCTAGTCTTATTTGAAGGTCTCTCTAGTTTCCTATATCCACCATGGTTTGACACTTCCTTGAAAATCTTATGTATTTACTGACACACCGCAAAGCTGCTCAGCCCAGGTCAGTGTTTGGGGCAGCACAGCAGCCTTTTTCCTTACAGGAAGCTTTTTTTCAGATCATACCTTTATTATTTTGTTTAAATTAAATGCTTCTCTCACCAACCTTCCCAAGGAGCCTTTTACACAAGGGACTTTGCATCCCAAAAGACTTGGAAGGAACTTGGGCAAGAGGTCTGAGAATGAGCCTGGAGAGCAGGTACTTTAAATTTCATACATGAGCAGTATGTTTATATAATTTCCACTCCTCCTTCTCCCCAATCTAACTCCTCCTGTGCCCCGCTACTCCCTCTCAGGTTATGACCTCTTCTCAAATCACGTTATGTGCACATACATGTGTATTTCAATACAAGCCGGGGAGTCCATTTGGTGTTGTTCATACACATATTGTTTAGGGCTGACCACTTCATATTGGACATTTACCAGGGGGCTAGTCCCTGGAGAAGACTCAATCTCCCTCTCTCAGCTGCCTGTAGCTTCAGGGAACATCACTAAAGATGAGACTGAAAGACTGGAAAAGCCAGAGGATCAGGACATCCACAGCAAGATGGTGTTTTTTTTATGTGGCAGAGAATCTGCCTCCATGAAATCACAACAATATAGCTGCCTAAATATGACCAGGACAAGGACAACACCAGTTGACATGTCAACGTACATGGGAGAAGTCTCACAATGCCCTGCCCTTAGATGCAGGTAGTATCTTTAAATATGACTTCTGGGGTAGAGATATAGCTCAGTTGGTCGGGTGCTGCACTAGCAGGTGGGAAACCCTGGGTTTGGTCCTCGGCACTGCTTAGACCAGGTATGGTGGTACATGGCCTTACCTCCAGCATTCAGGAGGTGGAGGCAGTGGAATCATATGTTTAAGGTCATTCTTAACCATATCATGAATTTGAGGCTAGGCTATATGAGACACTACCTGTCTCTAAATCAATCAATCAATCAATCAATCAATCAACCACCTAACCAACCAACCAACCAATCAATTTTCTGACACACTGATCTTGTGCTTCCATCACTGGGTGGACGTATACTCACTGTTTTCACTTTTCACTCTGTCACACTTTTAGTTATCATGTTTGTTATCCATTTTCTTGCCCATTTTCAAGATGGCTCTTCACTCTTTGCTAGCTGTTCGGCACAAACTTTGTGATGCAGTCTCTATCCAAGGCAGACCCCTTTGCCTTTCTGTCATCCCTGTGTTAAATAGCTCTGTTTTGTTTGCCTATTTTTGCTGCAGGATTTTGAAACTATGACCCAATATGCCTTTCCCACCATAAAATGGTTTTGACAAATCTATTAAGCTGGCCAGTGTATGGTATTTGAGCTCTGGTCCATGACAAAGGACCTGCAGTTCAGGTGTGACATTGACATTGGGAATGTGTTGGAAAAGCCCATCCCAGCCTGTTCTGACAGGCTTTGGTTAATTTCCGCTCTCCTGTATCAACTTAGCTCCCCCCTCATCCAGGGACCCCAGTCCAAAGCAGGAGCCGAGAAGCAGCCTTGCACAGCCTCCCACCCGGGTCCACAACTGAGATCTCCAACCATCACTCTGTACTGTTTGATCCATGTCACCATGACCAGTTCTCCTCCGTGACCACCCACCAACCATTCCAACTGCTCGTACAAACAGTGGCCTTCACGAATATCCCTAAAGTGTACTTTAAAGGGCTTTGGGAGTCTGGGAAAGACTGAGGAGCAGGCTTTTATTCTGGGGCTTTCTTCCACAGGGACTATGAACTCAAGGCCAGGCACTATGTCACCCCAGTCTCAGTACCAGCCCCAGTGCTACTCAGAGACTAACTTACAGCAGCTGTTTCCTTAATGTGGGCTCTTATGAGGAACCCCAGCTATTCGCCCTCTGTTCAACCTCCTTCTCTCCCTCTAAGTTACCCTGAGGCCCATAGGATGCTCTTCCCTGCTTAGAGATGAATGAGGCACTGTCTACAGACACCCATGGGCTCACACAGTGTAATGATGCCCTTGGCGAGCCCCAGGCCAATGCAAGAAGGAGCGGCAGAAGGCAGAGCAGGCCATTCATCCTGCACAGTAACGACAAAGCAAAACATCCATTCCATAGTTTTTTAAAGTGTCACTCCTACTTGCAAATGTGCTGTGGACATATGTCAACCAAGTGTGCCTCTGGCACAAAGAATGCAAGTGACTGGAAATATTTTAATTCAAGCTACAGTACGCATCCTGGTTGACAGTTTTATGATGGGTCTCAGAGCCTCCATATGCTGCGGGTAAGGGCTGAGTGGTTTCCCTTCATGCCAAGCAGTGG
This sequence comes from Peromyscus eremicus, assembly GCF_949786415.1. NCBI lineage: Eukaryota > Metazoa > Chordata > Mammalia > Rodentia > Cricetidae > Peromyscus > Peromyscus eremicus. The sequence goes on from NC_081416.1 coordinate 64,537,830, forward strand.
AAGGAAGGAGGAAGCAAAGAGGTTAAGGGGTGTCCTAGTTAGGGTTACTATGAAATACCATGACCAAAGGCAACTTGGTGGTGGGGGAAAGGGTTTACTTTGCTCACACTTCCATGTAACAGTTCATTATCAAAAACCATGAAGGCAGGAATTCAAGCAGGGCTGGAGCCTGGAGGCAGGAGCTGATGCAGAGGCCATGAAGGGGTGCTGCTTACTAGCTTTCTCAGCCTGCTTTGTTGTAGAAGCCAGGACTATCATCCTGGGGATGCACCACCCACCCTAGGCTGGGCCCTCTCCCATCAATCAATAATCGAGAAAATGTCCTACAGGCTTGCCGACAGCCTGATTTTATGGAAGCGTTTTCTTAATTGAGGTTCCCTCCTCTCAGATGACTTCAGCTTTTGTCAAGCTGACATAAAACTGCCCAGCCCAGGGGTCATACATTAAGCACCTACTGTGTTCTTAGTGAGTTGGGCAATTTTTATTTCATCATGCTAAGTGTTCCGCAGGAGCAGGGTAGGGGCCTTATCCCAGTCATTCACACCCACAAAGGAAAAGTAGCTATCCTCCTCTGCATGGCCCCTGATCTGCAGAGCCAGGCTTTTCTGAAGAACTGTTTAAAGTCATGGCTGTGCACGGAGATTGACACACTGTTCTCTAAAGGTGGACAAAACAGGATTGCAAAGACAACTGGCCATGCTCCTGGCCCATCTATCTTCAAAAGGCTATAAGAGGGCAGAAATTATAAAACTGTCCTGGGGCCCCTTGTCACCCCCCCGCCCCCTCTCCCCCCGGGCCGGGAGCGCAGGCAGTACAGTCTCTTTTCACTGAGCTAAGTGAGCAGGCTCTGTGTTCTCAAAAAGGGCCCAGAAGGGAAGGAAATGGGAGGGGAGGGGGTTGAGGGAGGGGAGAGAAGTGTGGCTTTGATAGTACAGGACGAACTGGAGCAATGTGGTGAGGGCAGGTAATGGGGCATCAGATGAGATACAGAGGTCGAGTCCTGGGGGAACTTCCCCTTGTGACCTTAGACAAGTTAGGATTACCTCTGAAGTCATCGCCCTGACTTGCAAAGAGGAATATTCCACACAAACTTATCCTGAAGATAGCAGGTATTGCTGGAAATGGACAGGCTGATTCTCAGAACACAGACAAGGCAGAATGAAGATTCGCTGCTCTACCACCAACGTCAGAAGGTCATGGGACAAGCTGCAGCATCCCTGAGCCTGCAGATGTGCCTGTTGGTCCCAGCAACTAAAGGTCCTCTTCTGGGCTATGTATCAACCTGAAGACTTCTGTGCACATTCACAGGCACCCCCAAAGAAAAGCCCTCATGATCTAAGCTCAGTGAACTCTCCCTGGGAAATAGTATTGCTCAAACCTAGGAGTGTTCATATTCTTTCTCTCATTGTGGGTAGGTGGCTGTGGGTATGTGTTGTATTACTAGGAGTAGACAGAAACTTGTCACTTTTGTCGGATTCCCAAAAGCAAAGACACCATTTTAGGATGTCCTATCAGCATAAATAAGTGCCCTAACAACATAACATAATGCTGCACTTTAAAACTCATACTGTGTTCTCAGATGCACACAAGTCAAGACAGCAAAGAAACCCTGTTAATGGGGCCAGATACTCCCATGGCAGATGCGACAGAAAGAGGCAACAAGGGGGCCTCGTGCATCGGTCCACATACTCCAGCACTGCAGACCTCAGGCTTGCTCTCTGCCATTTGGTCAAACTGTCAAGAGAGATGCTTGACTCAGAGTCAGAGCTTCTTAAGGTGAGACACCTGGAGCTTTAGCAACCCAGGCCTGGACTGCGATGCTCCACCACATTCTCACACAAATCAGCTTTAAGGGGCCACCTGGACCTGTGGGTTCAGGACCTCCAGCACAAAGCAGCAGGCTGTAGTGGAGCCCCAAGCTTGGTCAGGTGTAAAAGTCACTGCCCCAGGGGAGAACATGTGGAGGATTACAGGATGGCTCCAGGTGTTGCCTCCAGGGAGGTGGGATGGGGGAGGAGGGGAGCCTCCATGATGGCTCAATACTTAGCTGAGTTATCACACACTAAGTGACCTCTTTATATTCCTAAAGTGTTTAAAACCCATCTGCTTGTTTGGCCTGTGGAAGGAATTTGTTGTTTATAGTTAATATCAATATACAGAAGCAATGTAGGCAGAGAAAATGATTTCCATATTTCAATCACATAACAAATGAGATGCTGCTACAAGAAGCTGTGTTCCCGGAGGTGCGGCACTCTGCATAGCAAACAGTAATCTAGTTTGCTAGTAAGCATTTGTCAAGGCTTTGGAAGACCTTGTTGTGGAAAGTCCTGCTTGTTTTTGGTAACAGGCACTCTGTAGTCAATCCCAAGCCTGGGGGAATTCTGCACCAGAAGCCGGAGCTTCTGCCTGGGACTCATTATGGCAGAGCTTCTTCTATTCAACTTATACAGGAGCCCAACGCCCCCTCCCCCCCCCCCCCCCCCCCCCCCCCCGCCAACCCCTTGACTTTGTCTTGTGACCCTGTTCTTGGGCCACTGCTGTGGCTACATTTTGCTTGTCTTCCATAGGTTATGGGCTGGAGTAAAGCAATGTAAGAGATCGTAGGACCTTTAAGAGGTGAGACTGAGGTGAGTTCATGAGCTCATCGTTAGTGTCACTATGAGAAGGGCTCATTCCTGTCATCATAGCAAACGGATTAGTTCTTGCAGGAACGGACTGGCCTCTGGATGCATCAGTGAACTTGAGGCTCACCAGATCGAGCAATTGATCTTGGATCTTTACCCTCCAGAATTATGATGAAACAAGCCTTTTATTTCTTAATGAAATGTCCAGGCCCAAGTGTTTTGTTATAACAGTACCAAATAGACTAAGGCATATGCATAGCAAAATTTGGGCAAGAATCCTGTTTAAACCAGTTTAACAAGAATTTCCCTACAATGGAAGTCCCCGCCTTGTCACTTTGCATCCACCCTGCACCCTTGATCTTTGCTATAAATATTAGTTTTGTCTTATTTCGTTTGTATATTTTGTCTTAGTTAGTTTAACATTTAAATTCATTTTGGCTGAAATCTGACTCCTTTATTAGAGCACCTCTAAATCAAATATGTCTTTATATCCTTTATCTAGGGCTTATCACAACTTCTCTCTAACATTCAGTAATGCCTGTATCCATCACCTCTGACAAGCAGAGGGACACTAGCCTTCATTGTCATCATGGAGGATGGAGGCTCCAGCATCTTTCCCTGTGTAGGCTGCTCTCTACAAAAGCTCTGGTGCCAGGAGAATTAAAAAAGAAAAAAGCCCCTTTGTTCCACCTGCATCTCCATTTCTGTGTACATTAATGCATCCACACATCTCCAAAAAAGTCAATGTGATGACAAGCATTCTCCAAATCCTAGACGTTTGGTGTCACATTTTTCCGGCTCAAATGACAGTCTCACAAGTGGCAGTGGGGTCCCCAGGAGCCTTGTGTCATGGTTTGGAAGTAAAAAGTTCTTCAGGCTCATATGTGAACACCACCACGTGGTGGTGCTGAGTGGCGGGCTGTGGGATCTTTAAGGGGTGGGGCCTATCGGGAGGAAGTGTGTCACTAGAGGCAGGGAGTCCTGATGGTTGTAGCCCAGACTTCTTTCAAGGCCCACCTTCTCTCCATTTCCTTTTCCATTGACACATGAAATGAAGAGCCTGATCAAGCACTCCTGCCATCATAAAGCAGGCCATCACTCTGACTGTCTGCATTACCTTAAACTATGATCCCAAGTTCACCTTGTCCTTATTAAGTTACTTATTGCCAGGCACTCTGTCACAGTGGTGAACAAAGTAACTATTATACCTTGCTATCCTCTTCCCACAGCCTCTGCTACCTCCATGTGGACTGTGACAACCTGCAAGTGAGGATAGAGAAGGTCACAGTGTCCCTTAACTGTATACACCAAGGCTGCTGAGACACTCACTCTTCTACCAAGCTCCAATGTGGAGAAAAGTCCCAAGGGCCAGAGCCCAGGTCCGAGCACAGGAGCAGTAGAAGAAGCCATTGCTACTGCAAAGTTTCATGTCTTGTCACTGAAGCTCACGGGAATGCTGTGATGTAGAGCAAATGGCCGGCCTGTGTTGGCCCCATGGACGAAGACTCAGAATGCAAAGCCCCTTTGATTAAGCCACATCAGTTCTGAGAGGCCAACAGCTTCTGGGGACAGTAGATATTACTGTTCATGGCATGCACAAATGATCCTCATGAGTCCTCACATATACATTCAGATGGTGCCTTTCTGGGCACCTTCCTTGTTGTGGTCTTATCCAGTGTCCTTGCCCAGTGCATGTGAGCCTTGATCATTGGACCATCCCTGACATCCAGATACTAAATGTGCATTGTTTTTTTAGTGAAGGAGTTGACGTTTAACTTGTACAGGGCTTTGCATCCCCAAGAAGTTTCACATGCAGAGCTGTAAAAGCAAAGTATAGATGAATCAAGGCAGACTGTGAAGATTCCTGAGAAATACAGATGCTCAGTAAGTAAAGCAATCTTGAGTGATAGCATAAGCATCGTCTTTATGTCTAGAAAACCTGAGTTACAATTAACTACAGAAAGTGTAATGGTCTGATATACTGAGTCAACGTTAACACAGTTAATGTTGTACATATCATGGGCCAGCCTCCATGAGGAAGCTGACAGATGGATTTTGTGGTCTTCAATGCCATATGATATCTTTTAGGCAGACATTCTACCTCCTCTACATTACCCAATACTTAGAAGTCATGTCTTACTGCCTCACCTCCAGACCCCATAAGAGTCATTTACATTTTGAAATCTCTTCCTTGGAACTGTGAAAGGCTACTGGGCTCAGAAGCCAGAGGCCTGTCCTGTGATAACTATGAACTACTAGAAGACAGTCATGTCAGGAGCTTCTATCTACCCATCTGGTGCAGTGTGGGCTTTCCTGTCCCCCTCAAGAGGTTCCTGGGAAGGTCAAAGTTTCACATACTTTTCAGACACTAAGAGAAACACCTTTAATAGCATAGAAGTTCCCTCAATGGCATCTGTCCTATCTCCCTCTGGCCCTCTGGCCTCTGATCTCCTCAGTTCTCAGCTTTTGTTATGGTCTGGATAGGAAATGTTCCCCTCAAAAGGCTCATGTGCTGAGGACTTAATCCCTAAAATTGACTAGATCATGAAGGAGCAGATTTCATCAATGAGTTAACCCACCAGTGGATTCACAGCTGGGTGGACTCTTACAAGATGAGGCCTGCATGAAGAAAGTAGGTCACTTGTCTAAGCATCTCTTATATTGCTGTAATAAGACACCATGATCAAAGCATCCTATAAGAGAAAGAGTTTAACTGAGCTTACAATTCCAGAAGGATATAGTCCATGATGGTGTAGCAAAGGCACAGTGATAGGTTGCTTAAGCAGCAACTGAGAGCTCACATCTTGATCCACAAGCAGGAGGCAGGGAGTGTTAACTGTGAATAGTGTAGAATTTTAAAACCTCAAAGCCTGCCCCCAGTGACACACCTCCTCTAACAATGCCACATCTCCTAATCCTTCCGAAACAGTTCCACTGCCTGGAGACCCAAGAATTCAAACATATGAGCCTATAGGAACCATTCTTATTCATATGAACACATCACTGGAGGTATCTGTCTTTGAATGACTTCTCTGGTCCTCAGTATCGCTCTCCCTCCCTTTCTTCTTCATAGTTCCCATGAGCTGAATGCCTGTTATCCTCCATACTCTTTTTTTAATTAATTTATTTATTTTACATCCCGATTGCAGTTTTTCCTCCCTCCTCTCCACCCTAGTCTCTCCCCACTCCCCTCCCTTCTGCCACCCAAATTCTCTCCTCCTTCGTTTCTGCTCAGAAAAGGGCAGGCCCCCTGTCTATCAACAAAATATGGCATATCAAGTTGCAGTAAGACTAAGCATCCCCCCCCCCCCACCTGCCTTGGATTAAGGCTGGGCAAGTCAACACAGTATGAAGAATAGGGTCCCAAAAGCTAGTAAAAGATTCAGAGACATCCCCTGTTCCCACTGTTAGGAGCCCCACAAGAAGATCAAGTTACACAACTGTCACATATATGCAGAGGGCCTAGGTCAGTTCCATGCAGGCTCCCTGGTTGTCAGTTCAGATTCTGTGAACTCCTATGAGTCCAGGTTGGTTGTTTCTGTGGGTTTTCTTGTGATATCCTTAACCCCTCTGGCTCCTACAATTTTTCATCCCTTTCCTCAGCAGGATTCCCTGAGCTTGGCCTAATGTTTGGCTATGGGTATCTGTATCTGTTCTCATCGGTAGCTGGATGAAGCCTCTCTGATGACAACTGGTTTAGGCACCAATCTATGAATATAGCAGAATATTATTAGGCATCATTGAATTGACATTTTTTTCCCTCCAGTCATGTTTGGTTCTATCCTAGGTCTCTGGGCCCTCCAGCCCAGGTCTGGCACTCTAGACAGTGTCAGGGGTGGGCTCACTTTCATGGCATGAGTCTCAGGCTGTACCTGTCATTGATTAGCCACTCCCACAATCTCTGCACCACACATACTTCAGCATATCCCATAGGCAGAACAGATTATAGGTTGAAGGTTATGTGGCTGGGTTGGTGTCCCAATCCCTCCACAGGAGGTCACAGAAGAGACCCAGTTTAGACTGTGTATCCACAATTGCTAGGAGTCTTAGCTGGGGTCATTCTTGTAGATTCCTGGGAGTTTCCCTCGTAGCAAGTTTCTACCTGACCATGAAATGCCCCTTTTCAGTCATCTCTTTTAGTACTTTCCCCTCCACTCCCCATACACTAATCCTGCAAGTTTCTACTCCCACCCACCCCCAGAACACCCACAAAATCTCTTCTACTTCCCCTTCCGAGGAAGATCTGAACATTCCTCGCTTGATCTTTTCTTGTTACTTAGCTTATCTTGATCTGTGGATTGTAGTATGGTTATCCTTTACTTTAAAGCTAATATTCACTTATAAGTGAGTATGTACCATGTTTGTCTTTCTAGGCCTGGGTTACTTCACTCAGGATGATTTTTTTTTTCTAGTTCCATCCATTTGCCTGAAAATTTCATGATGTTATTGTTTTTAACAGCTAAGTAATACTCCATTGTGTAAATGTACCACATTTTCTTTATCCATTCTTCAGTTGAAATACATCTAGGTTGTTTCCAGGTTATGGCTATTACAAATAAAGCCATTATGAGCACAGTTGAACAAATGTTCTTGTGGGATGATTGAGCACCCTTTGGGTAAATGCCCAGGAATGGTATAGCTCAGTCTTGAGGTAGACCAACTCCCAATTTTCTGAGAAACCACCATATTGATTTTCAAAGTAGCTGTACAAGTTTTCACTCCCACCAGCAATGGAGGAGTGCTCCCCTTGCTCCACATCCTCAACAGCATGAGCTGTCACTAGTGTTTTTTATCTTAGCCATTCTGACAGGTGTTAGATGGAATCTCAGATTGGTTTTGATTTGCATTTCCTTGATGGCTAAGGATGTTGAACATTTCTTTAAGTATTTCTCAGCCATTTGAGATTCTTTTGATGAGAATTCTGTTTAGATCTGTACTCCATTTTAAAACTGAATTATTTAATTTGTTTGATGTCCAGCTTCTTGGGTTCTTCATATATTTTGGAAATCAGCCCTCTGTCAGATATGGGATTGGTGAAGATATTTTCCCATTCTGTAGGCTGCTGTTTTGACCTATTGATGGTGTCCTTTGCCATACAGAAACTCTTCAGTTTCATGAGGTTCCATTTATTAATTGTCAATCTTAATGTCTGTGCTATGGGTGTTCTATTCAGGAAGCAGTCTCCTGTGCCAGTGCATTCTAGATTATTCACCATGTTCTTTTCTATCAGGTTCAGTGTATCTGGTTTATGTTGAAGTCTTTTATCTACTTGGACTAGAGCAGGGTGATAGATATGGATCTATTTGCACTCTTCTACATACCAATATCCAGTTAGACCAGCACCACTTGTTGAAGATGCTTTCTTTTCTCCATTGTATAATTTTGGCTTTGTCAACAATCAAGTATCCATAGGTGTGTAGATTTATGTCTGGGTCTTTGATTTGATCCATCTATCTGTTTTTATGCCAATACCATGTGTTTTTTAGTATTATAGTTCTGTAGTAGAGCTTGAAATCAGGGTTGATAATGCCTCTGAAGTTCTTTTAGTGTACAGGATTGTTTCAGCTATCCTGTTTTTCAATATGAAGTTGAGTATTGTTCTTTGCAAGTCTGTAAAGAATTGTGTTGGAATTTTGATGGGAATTGCTGTAAATATGTAGATTGCTTTTGGTAGGATGACCATTTTTACTATGCTAATCTTACCAACCCATGAACACAGAGATCTTTGCAATCTTCTGATATCTTCTCCAATTTCTTTCTTCAAAAACTTGAAGTTCTCATCATACAGGTCTTTCACTTGCTTGGTTAGAGTTACAGCAAGGCATTTTATATTATTTGTGGCTAATTGTGAAGGGTGTTGTTTCCCTGATTTCTTCCTCAGCCTGTTTGTCATTTGTGTATAGGTGGGCTCCATACTCTTGTTCTTTGCCACATACCCAGGAATGATGGCACCAGCTAACCCTGGGCTATAACTTCTGGTACTACAAGCCAAAGTAAATCATTTCTCTTTTGAGTTGTTTTTCTGTGGTATTTTGTCAGAGATGGAAAGAGGCCTCACAGCTCTCAACCCTGGCAGGCCTGCAGCAATGATCAAATCAAACTTCTCTCGAAAGCAGGACAGTGAGAGTGGTAGTCCATTGCTGAGTGTCAGAAACCATGGTTATTGTCTTCATGAGGTACTCAGACATTATTCGGGACTCCTGTAGCTTTCCATAGATGTTAGACAAAAGCTTCCAGAAAGGCCACAGAACAGTCCCTGGCCACAGAGGAGTAAGAGGCTTGAGGCCAGGAACACAATTCTCAGTGTGATTTCTGTCTGAAAACAACCAGAGGATCAAGAAAGAAAGCAACTTGCTTTCAAGGTGAGAAATAGAGAGTCTTCATAAAAGTGACTGGAATTAACAGGATACTGTGACCTTTCCACAGCTTGAGATCAGGGAGGCCAGGGGCACCACACCTGGGGAGCAGAATGACACTGAAGGTGACCCTGAGCAAGGAGCCTTTTGGCTTCGTGACTGCATTTTCCATGAAGATTCTGATTCTGATGCCTTCCACCAACATAAGTCAAATCTGAGACACATGGCAATGATCCCCCTGTCCCTTATGTTTTGGGGAAGGTCACATGCCTATTAATGTGTTTGAAACCCCAGAAACAGAAGGTGTAGGATCTGTAGGAAATCAGGGCAGCCTTTTACTGCATAACTTCTGATACTTGTCCCTGCCTAGGATTAGTCAAACCAGCCTGGCCTGTTAGAAGCATAAAAGCAAAGCCAAAGCATGTCAGCAGGTGAATGGGTGAACAAAGTTCCCCTTTCTCTGTGACAGATGTCCATATAGAATATGGCAGGTGTGCTGACTTCATGAATGTATGTGAAGGTGAGTAGGCTGAGCCTCATTTACTATATGACTTACTGGAGAAAGTGTATTCACAATCTGAAAGAGTTAAAACTGGAATTACTGGAAATTTGAGGAGTGTGCTTATTCCAGAAGTCCTTCAAAATCATCAAGTTTGTTTTCCTGGGCTTCCTTAAGTCCAGGCTTTTATGCCTAATGCTTTTCCAGTCCTGGAGTATTAGTGAGTAGTGTAGCATCTGATGTCACAGTGTATGATCATTGCTGTGTCCCATACCATTCAATGGACAAAGTCTTTAGTATCTCACTCTGCCAATGCTCAGGGGATATTTTTTTAAAACTTTCTGACTGTACTTGGTGTCTTCCTTCCATGGTACCTATGTTTAAGTTCCTGTATGTGTGTAGTGTTGGAAGCTCACAGACTCAAATACTGGGAGTACTCTCTAGATCAAGGACAAAAGTTCTTTCCCTCTACTATTGACATGAGACTGTATCAGGAGACTTCCTGAAACTAACAGGAAGTAACTGTCAAGCATTGTTGCTTGGACATCTGCATGACTCAGCTTTCACCCTAGAGTAACCTCCCATCACACTTTGAGGTGAAGGAGGACAATGGGTTGTGTCCCTGGTGGCCCTTGTATAGAATAGATGGGCTTCCATGGGTTCACAAGGGGCCACTTTCCAATTTGCAATGCAAGGCCAACTTGCTCAAAAGGGTAGGAAAGAGAATTGAGATATTAAAATAGTAAGTTTTCCAAAGTCTTAGCTCAGTCATTGACAATGGCAATTGTTTTAGTCACTGTTCTATTGCTATGAAGAAACATCATGTTCAATGTAACTCTTATAAAGAAAGATTTAAGTGTGGGATTGTTTACAATTTCAGAGGCTGAGTCCATTAACGCTATGGCAGAGAGCATGGTGATAGGCAGGCGTGGTGCTGGAGAAGTAGCTGAGAGCTACATCCTGATCCACAAGCAAAAACGGAGAGACAGAGCAAGAGGGAGGGAAGGAGAGAGAGTGCTGTGGGATGGTCTGTATGTCAAATGTGTTGCTGATTGGTCAATAAATAAATCACTGACTGGCCAGTGGCCAGGCAGGAAGTATAGGCAGGACTAACAGAGAGGAGAATTGAGAGAACAGGAAGCTGGGTGGAGGAGACACTGCCAGCCGCCACCATGACAAGCCGCATGTGAAGATCCCGGTAAGCCACGAGCCATGTGGCAAGGTATAGATTTATAGAAATGGATTAATTTAAACTGTAAGAACAGTTAGCAAGAAGCCTGCCATGGCCATACAGTTTGTAACCAATATAAGTCCCTGTGTTTATTTGGTTGGGTCTGAGTGGCTGTGGGATTGGCGGGTGTCAGAGATTTGTCCTGACTGTGGGCCAGGCAGGAAAACTCTAGCTACAAATGGCACCCAACACAAGAGTTTCCACCTAAAACCTGAGTAAAAAGATTCTAAAACGGAGCCAAAAATAGCTCCTAGTTGTCTCTTTCAAGCTAGCAGCAGCCTGCGTGTTTGAGCTACTGGCAGATTCCTGGCATGCATGCTTGACCTGCAGTATGGCGGGAATGAGGCCTCTGCAAGTGGCACATTAAGCTGCGTGGTGGATTTAGACTTTGCTAGTACAAAACCAAAAAAAAAAAAAAAGAGGTTTCTGGGCTACACGCTGCTTTGATAGAAGCATAGACCCACTATTTCTGAGAGTTGATGGCTCCCAGAGCTGGCGGAAAATGTACCACCGCCATGTTGGGAAGCTGAAGTGGGCGAAGCCAGCAGCCATAGCGCCAGCGCCCTTTCAGGCTTAGAAGGCTGCAATTTGAAGCAATAGGCTCAAGCTAATATAAAAAAAATAAGCCACATAAAGATGGCTACCACACGGAGAATCTGGATTATGTTCTCTTTGATATTGGTAACTGAAGAAAAACATTTGATTACAAAACCTGTTGAGTTATGCCAAAATGTATATTTTAAAGGTACCTTGACTTCAAAATTTGGATGTAAGGATATGTTGCTTTGGAAAGGAGGCTCTGCTTTTGTTTCTACAGAAAGCCAGAGGCTATGGATTTGTTCCAGATTAAGATACATCAGGTTTGACCAGCCAAGACCACCTGAAAGGTCTCCAATGACACCATGGCCCAGATGATCCAACATCCAGAACCGTTTCAAGGCAACTGGCTCAGACGATACACCCTCATGGACTACTCCATAATCCTAAAATATTCTTTGTGTCCCCATAAGATACAGCGCCCCCCCTCCAGCAGGAAGTAGTAAGAGAAGCTACGCCCAAATTCCCAAATATACCAAGCTGACTTTGGATATGTGTAAAGGTTAAAACCTTCCTTTTTAAGAAAAGAAAAGGGGAAGTACTGTGGGATGGTCTGTATGTCAAATGTGTTGCTGATTGGTCAATAAATAAATCACTGACTGGCCAGTGGCCAGGCAGGAAGTATAGGCAGGACTAACAGAGAGGAGAATTGAGAGAACAGGAAGCTGGGTGGAGGAGACACTGCCAGCCGCCACCATGACAAGCCACATGTGAAGATCCCGGTAAGCCACGAGCCATGTGTCAAGGTATAGATTAATGGAAATGAATTAATTTAAGCTGTAAGAACAGTTAGCAAGAAGCCTGCCACAGCCATACAGTTTGTAATCAATATAAGTCTCTGTGCTTACTTGGTTGGGTCTGAGCAGCTGTGGGACTGGCGGGTGACAAAGATTTGTCCTGACTGTGGACAAGGCAGGAAAACTCTAGCTACAAGAGAGAAAGGGGGAGGGAGAGAGAGAGAGAGAGAGAGAGAGAGAGAGAGAGAGAGAGAGAGAGACTAGGCCTGGTATGGGTTTTTGAAACCTCAAATCCCACCCCCAATGACAAACTTCCTACAACAAGGCCACACCTTCTAAGCCTTCCAAACAGTTCTACTCCCTGGTTACTAAGCCATTCAGATACATGAACCTCTGGGGGACATTCTTACTCGAACTATCACAGTATATTTTTTAAATTTTATTTTATGTATATGAGTATTTTGTTGGCATGTATGTATGTGCATCACATGCATGTCTAGTGCTCACCAAGGCCAGCAGAGGAAGACAGATCCCTCATGACTGGAGTTACAGATGTTTATGAGCTGCTGTGTGGGTGCTGGGAATTAAACCCTAGTCCTCTAGAAGAGCAACAAGTGCTCTCAACTGCAAGGCCAGCCCCTATTGGCAATATTTTTTTGATGAAAAACTTGGTTGTCTTTGTCCAGGTTTCCAATATTATTAATCCAATTATCAATACTTCATAGTTAAATACTTCATGTCACGTGACCTGGCACATAAGAGCCATTTTTGTAAGCTATGGCTTTGTCTCCAGATGGTTACTAATTACGATATATGATTGTTTATTGATTGTACAATATACATTAGATGATTGGAACATATCTTAGATGTTATTAGATGATAAGGAACATATCTTATCATCTGAGCCTAAACGGCAACATAAAGGGAATGATCCACAAACTATGGGGCATTTTCTTCTTCTTCACGAAAAGGTTCGTCCTCCCTGGAGGGACAAGAAATGTCACAGCTTCTTTGAAAAATGCAACGGTTGAATAGTTCAGAAAAAAAAGTTTGTATAAAATATGTATAATGATAGCCAACATTTTATATAAAATTCAAAGGAAAACCTTTGCCTTAAATCCAGTTCTTCTCTCCAGGATCTCGGAGATGGCTCCATGGTAAACTACTTGCCACTCAAGCATGAGGGCCTGAGTCCAACCCCCCAACACACATGTATCAACACTGGTGTTGTGTTGCATACTTGTAATTCCAGGGCTTGGAAGGTGGAGTCAAGTTGATCCATGGGGTTTGCTGGTCTAATTGGCGAGTTTCAGGACAGCAAGAGATATTGTCTCAGAAAATATTGGTTGGGGCTGGGTATATTGTTAACGGAGTGAATCACATTTTGTGCAAGTATGAGGACTGGAGCTTGGATTCCCACCACCCACATAAAAGCCAGGTGGGTGTGGTGACCTACCTGCAATTCTAAAGGTAAGTAATCAGAAGCAATGGATCCCTGGATCAAGCTAGCTAGCTAGTTCATTGAATCAGCAAGCTCTGGATTCAGAAAGAGACCTCTCCATAGTAAATAAAGTACAGAATGATCTAAAGACATTGATGGCAATTTATTACTACACACAGAGAGGGGGGGTTAACTTTTCTCACTAAATGTAAACTATTACAATGCAGCATTTCCTGGGTGGAGTAGGTAGTGGATAGATAATGCATAGAAGAAGGCAACTAGAATGGGCTCATCGCATTTACCCATCCATAACTAGTATGCCTTTCTGTCTGCAACACATCTTCTTGCAAGTGATATATGTACATTGTAGTAGCAACCATCTGGAGACAAAGCCATAGCTTACAGAAATGGCTCTAATGTGCTAGGTCATGTGACATCACTGCTGCCTTCTCTGGAGAGCTCCTGCTGCCTTGTCTAACGCAGCCGATAGCTGCCTGTGCTTCCCTCTGGGTTCTTTTGTGCACAGTACTGAGTCAGTTATCTAAAGAGGAACGTCTGCATGGGTGTCCAAGGTGCAATGAATGGAAAGACACTTCTGTGAGAGCAGTCATAAGCTCGGCAGGCACAAGCAGCTGTGAAGGTAGGTTTGACACTAGGAGCTGTTTCCTGTACTTCCTCGGGGCCCAGAAGTTTCTAGAAGGCTTCCAAACTTTAAGAGGGCAGGATGAGTCCAAACTCTCTGCCAGGGGCTATGTTGCCTTAAGAACATGGAAATGGGCACGAAAAAGGCAGAACTTCCCCAGCTATCATGGAGCAGGCAATGCAACAACAACCCTACATTGTCTTGTGGTGCTTGCTAGTGAGACACATGGACCATTCTGGAAGAAAAGATAATGCCCTAAGAGAGAAGCCACCAGAGAGAAGACCGAAGGAGGGATGAGAGGGAGTGGTCATTCTTTGAAGCTTTCCTGTATCTCATGCAAAATGGACCAGGCAGATTACAATATAGACCCATACAAGACAAACTTGAAATTGTTGGAAATAAGACCAATCTGAGAGAATGTCAAAGCCAGGAGGAGCCTGAGAGACATGGGTTAAATGGAATGTAGAAATATAAGTGACATTCTCGTACAGAGAAAGGACACAGGGCAAAGTCCCCAACTATCCAAGGAAGATATGGTATTGGTTAACATCTTAGTTCCCTTTTCTGTTTCTGCAATAAAGTACCTTTGAAAAAGGCAACTGAGAGGATAAAGGATTTATTTTAGGTCACAATTCCAGGTTATAGTCCATCATTGAAAGGACATCAAAACAGGAACAGGAAGCAGCTAGTCACCTCACATCTATAGTCAAGTGTGGAGGGACAAATGAACCCATTCACACTTAGTACTCAGCTAACTTTCTCTACTCTTGTGCAGTCCAAGACTCCAACCTTGGGAATGGTGTCCCCCTCTTTCAAACTGGGTGGTCCCACATCAATTATGACAAATCAAACATCCCTACAGGTCAAACCCATCTACAAAATCCCTCATTGAGACCCTGTTCCCAGGTGATTCTAGGTTGAAAATGAATCTAACTATCACAGTTAAGATTAGCCTTTTGCATCCTTTCCTCAGTTGAAGCTAAGGTATCAGATGGCACAAGCTGTCCATAATAGGGGAGGCTGATATTTGGAACATTGGTACTCTGTAGTCCTTTCCAATCTTTTTAAACATAAATTATTCTTTAAATCAAGTTAGAATAGAAGTAAGAAACACAAGCGTTCTGTTGTGATCGTGCCTTCTTGCCCTAGAAACACATGTGTCCTGTTCTCATGTCTTCTCAAGATGGACAGGGAGTAGACAGGTGACTGTCATGTGGTGCTCTTTGGAAGGATAGTCTCCTACTTTGCTTCTGCTTGAGCAAGCTGGTTCTCAAACTTCTGGCTGTGGTTTGGCTTGGTTTGGTCCCACCCAAACACTTACAGTGGCCCAGTCCCCCATGTGACAGTGGTAAGAAGAGAGGGGACTGTGAAGAGGCATTTTGAATTTGAGTCATGAAGACTCTCCCACATAAAGGATTAAGGCAGAGCCTACGGTTCTAGGTGTTTCCACACATGGCTGATTCTGTTTCCACATCTCTATCATGACAATATGGTCTGTGGCCCTCACCGGCAGCCCACTCTCTCCAAATTGCAAGCTAGGGTAGACTTCTTTCTTTTGGTGGCATACCTGTCCTCAGTACAGAACAGACTTGAGGCAATGTCCTCTGTCATCTTGTGTGGTTTGCAGAAAAAGGAATTCCTCTCCAAAATGAATGGGCTTGTTTCTGGAAGAGAAGCCATTGAGAAATCACTTAGAAAGCTGATCCAGTGCTCTGAACACATCTGGCAGCTGCCCTGGCTGTGGGGGAACTAAGAGGGAACATTTATCCCTGGGTAGCTTCGTTTCCCCATCAGATCCTGAGGCAGGATTAGCAAACCCCTCATCTCCCATTGACAAGCCTTCATCACTTTCCGGTGTTGAGAAGTGAGCTGTGCACTCCAACCTCACCAGTTACCCTCCTAGTAGTCCCTGCAGAGCAGACCTGAGTTGACTTCTCAGCACAGGTCTGATCGAAATCATCCTTCTGAGTTCTCAACCCACACCCGTGCTGTGACTTCCTCTCCCTTCTCAGAGTACTTTCCTGGCATCTCTATTTTTAAAAAAAGCTCCCTGCCACACCACCAGGGGAGTCCCAGTATGGATGGCCAGAGGTTGTCTGTGGCTCTTGGTGCAGACCTCAAAGATGAGTGCTCTGTATCCGGCTTGGGAGAGCTATGGAAACACTGAGTTATTAAGAGAGCTATGGAAACACTGAGTTATTAATTATTTTAAGCCTCATTTCAGTTATCTCATTTTTAAAATATGGCTTTATGGCATTTGTATGAGAATTAATTTAAGAAAAGAACTCAGCACAGATATGGGCCTATATTAAGGGATCAATCCGTCTTCGATAGCTTTGTTTCTCTGTATTAAAAAGAGAATGAAGCATGGATGGAGTTTGCCATGGAGAATTCAGTGGAATCAGTGTGTCCCCTTTGGCACATAGTGGGGACCAGCTGTCTGCATGGTTTTGAGCACAATGATGCATATGTCCAATGTCTGTCTCAAGAGCACTCAAGGTGTCCACTGCCCTGTGGAGTAAGCTTGGTGGGTGGAGGTTAAATTCTGGGTTAACTTGTTGACTTCTTTGCGTTATTCAAAGTGATGACCAAGGATCTCTCTGAAGATGATGGTGTCATTCTCTGTGCATGTGCTTGGGGATGAGTCAGAAGTTGCAGACGAAAGAATCATCCATTTTAGGTCCATTTGAACATTCATCTTAAAAACTTCCCCTTTATATGCCATGCTAGGGCTTGAACCCAGGGCCGTTTGCATCCCAGGAAAGCACTCTACCACCAAGCTACATCCCCATTCAAACTCTCACTGCCACTGGAATGCCATTTGAGTGTGCTCAGAAGCTCCCCTCTAGCGGCAGCGTGAGAAGGAATCCTAGGGAGGGCTCTGCAGCCTTTCTCCAGGGATGGTTAGTGAGTCTATTTGTTCTGCTCTATATCTGCCTCTCAGGGACCCCAGCCTGCTTCCATTGCACCCCAGGGTGTCCTACTCAGGCTCCCCCATGTCCCTAATCTACAGCCCCTTCTCTACCTGTGCATTAGATTGCTGGCTTCTATGTACATATACCAGTAATTAATTGAGACCTCTAGGTCCTGGGCTAAGAGGAGCAGGGGTGACCACACAGATATATCCTCACCTTTCTGGGTAGTAGGGTCTAGTGGAGGACACAGATAAGACAATTATCCACCTAGCCCTTGGACTGAGTGAAGCGGGTGTGGCATATTGTTGGAGCAGCAAGTCTGGAGAGGGCTAATTCCAGCACAGGGGCCAAAGACAATGATCTGGCTCTGTACTTATCCCCTGAGCTAAGGCAGCTGCCATCCCCACAATGGGACAGGTAAAAAATGATGTTGAATAGGGAGAAAAATCAGTAAGGCAGAGACAGGCCTGCCACAGGTGGGAAACGCAATAACTCTGACGTTTTGATGAACCGTCTTGGTGCACAAGAGATACAGTATTTTTATGGTGCTGCAGGTACATTGTAATTGATCAAAAAAGCCCTTTCTACATGGAAAGCACTCGGGTCCATCGCTGATCCAGCCCATAAATCACATTGATCGTGTCTCTCAGTTCACATGCCTGACTCAGGAAAGCAATGAAAAAGTTTTTTGATGGATTTGCCGGCGTTTCCTTAGTCTCTAAAGGAAGTGGTGCACTGGAGCCTAGGGGCAGAATACACACATCTTTTCCTGGGAGGTTTGAGGCCAGCACCTGAGGGGCTTTTCCAAGGTATGTAACTGAGTGCAAAGCACAACTCTCATCTCTAAGGGAACACTGGAGTTTGTTTTGAGCTAAATAAGACTGACCATGGCTAGGAGTGTGGATCCAGATGGCCATGCATAAGCACAGAGATCAAAGTCTATTAGTTGCAGAGCGAACACAGCCGTGCATCAGTATATTTACCAAACACAGTGGTGGGGACAGCAAAGCAGGGAAATTTTTGCCATAGGTCTCACATGCCATTGGATGATACTCTTAACATCAGGATAGGTTGAACTTGATGGTTTCCTAAGAACACATTCCAAAGCTTTTACCTGATAGTCAAGGACAGTGGATCAGGCATAAGCTGGGCCACCAATGGTTAAGAGGACGAAAGAAAACTGGAGATAATTTGGCTCTAAGTCTGTAACATTTTTACTCCACACAGCCATGAAACCTAATCAATCATCCAGGCCTGTAAAATCGTTTAACACAGGTGTGAGTATTTTCTCTCTGGGAATTTCAGTTTACACAGACTCAAAGTCAGGGCTACGAGAAGCCCTGGGCTGGGGGCCTGAGCTGCACAGGCTCTGACCACACTGGTGACCATGGTGACCTGTGGATTAGGGTAGATCCCACGCTCCCCCTGGCTGGCTGACCCACAGACAGTGCAGCACCCACAAACCCACCTCATGACCTGGCCCCACGTTTTCCTCCTAAGTTCTGGTCTGGCAGTTGCACTGCCTGAAGCTGGAAGGACAGTTTTCCACAGAGTTATCCATGGGCAGAACACAAAAGCATCTCTGTGGCTTCATTGTCTGTGGCTGTGGCTTATATCTTTACATCTCTCCAAAACCTGTATTGGCATTTAATTCCTGATGTAACAGTTCCACAAGGTGGGGCTTTAGGAGGTGATGAGTGGGGAGGGCTCCGTCCTCATGGGAACATTAATGTCCTAGCAAAGGACTCACAGGACGAGGTGATCCCTTCTACCTCTTCTAGCATTTATTCCTTTTGCTGTGTTGTCTTGTGAAGACATGGCAGAAAGATGTCACCTCCTGAGCAGGAATCAAGTGTGTCAGATACTAGCTCTGCTGCTGCTTTAGTTTGAAATTTTGTGGCTTCCAGAAGTTGGAGCCGTGTGCTTTTGTTGTGCGGAAATGACCTACTCTACAGTGTGCTGATGCAGCAGTGCAATGGGCTGAGATGATGCCAACTTAGTCTCCAGCCCATCTCAGGAAGGAGTGAGCAAGGACACTACCCCTACACATCCATGTCTCTTCCAAGTTCTATCTCCACAGGCCACTGAGCAGACCCACCCCTGGGCTGCTCGTGCCACTGGGCACTTAGGAAGTACCTCCTTAGCATCCGTATCACTAAGGAATCTTAAGTTCAAATCTTGTCACCCATTCTCAACAGGATACTTGAAGTCCCTTTGTCAACCTCTGCCTCCCTGCCCCCAGAGCACACAAAACTCAGTTGCTGTGACCATGCAAAGTGTAGTTCTTTGGCTTCATAGCCATGATGTACACATTAAGCTTCAGCTCCTGCTCAGGAGCTGGGGTAGAGAGGGCATGAGAGCAAGTTTGTCTCCAGCATACCCTTCTCATGGGGGAGGGGAACTGTTTTGTAAAAACATGAAGTAAATGGGAAGACTCTAGCCCATAAACCAAGTGAGTGCACAGCCTCCATCTTTGAAACTGTTTGTGGTGAGCACTGACCAAGAAGAGGGGAATAGGAGACAACTGAGCTGTGAGTAAAGGTGATACGAGCTACATGAAGCCTTTATAGACACCGGGGCCTGATATGCATTGTTGGTCATCAAACAAACAGACAGACAGACAAAAAAGGGAATGCTTTGGCAGGGTGCTAATAAAACACAGAAAGAATCCAGGGTAAATTATTACAATTATGTTTCATTCTACACAACCTGAGAATCTGGGACAAAATGAAGCTGTGCCAGGATGGCTGAATTGTCCTGAATGGGAAAGAGTCAGAGTGAGACAAGAGTTGGGGGACCTTACCAGCCATAGCCCACAGAGGCTCCCCTGTGACATCTGGAAACATTGTGAAGTTCTGTCTTCTTTGTTGAACCCCTGTGTCCATAGGAGGCTGAGTGGCCCCTTGGCAGTACCCTCATCCTGCTTGCATGCACAGGGGAAAGGGGCAGCTAAGAGGGGGGCAGCATGGGAGCAAGGGGAAGCACACAATTCAGAAGCAGCCTGCACAAGCACTGAGATCTCCAAGATCTCATACCTTGGATTCCTAGGTGAGAAATTGACATATTATCAGACGAGTGGAAGATGACCACACTGACACCCCAGGGATAGCCCAGCTCAAGACACAAGCTGAACTCTGTAACCACCAATCCACGGGGGTGACCTGAGTGGCCCAGAGTTCCCAGGCATAGAAAGATAAGAGGGCTTTGAGGTATTTTGCTCTGCTGGACTCTGGTGTCTGTGAGGTTCAAGTGTAACAATGAGGATGGTGTCTGTACCCTACATCAACAGTTGCTATGGAAACAAGGAAGATGCATGCTTTCCTTGGGGAACTTGCATTCTGGTGGGGAGAAGAGGTGAAATAGATACACTGATTTAGAAAGAACACCCAAGAGTACAATGCAGTTACCCCAAAACCAGGTCCAGTGGTGTTTTCAATCCTGCTGGGTTACCTGGACAGCAGTGTCGAAGTTAATAGTAGGAAGCAGGAGATGAGATGCTCACAGGCCAAGACCCAAAACGTGCACTGAACATACTCATAGAAAATGGGGTTTCCCATGCCACCTATCACAGGTTAGGATAGATCCCAAACTATGCATGAGAAAGACCAAAAGAAATAATGATTTGGAGGCAAGTCAGAGTTCATAAGCCCCAGGGACCTGGAAGCAAGAAGGTTCAATACAGCCAGCAAAGAGCTTGAATCCATGGCAACATTTTCAAAGTAACGGGGAACCATGGGAGGTTTTATGGCAAGACTAGCAGAGCACCATCTAGTGTACAGAGAAACATAGGGGAGCCTCCCTAATGAAACAATCATAATTGGTAAATAAAGTAAGATAAGATAAACTAATGAGTTCATTTTGGAAATACTTTGAAAATTTTTCAAAGTTTAAATGTACAGTTTCCATTTTATCCAGTAAATCCATGACTAAAGATCTATCCAAATAAAAAAAATAACAATACACCTCACAGGATATGTACACACATTCTCACAGAACATTATTCATAACTGCCTAAATATGGAGGCAAGCTTGCTGCCCACCAGTTGAGGATAGGAAAGTGAAAGGTGCTGTGTGCTAACTATGTGATTTCACATAGCAGAGAGAGAAGATGCACCAATGCCCAGGGCAATGCCAAGGAGCCTGAAGACATCAGATGGGTAAGGGGTCAGTGATGTGAAAACACATGATTTGACACTCCCTCTGTGAAACATCAACCATGAGTAAATCTTTCAAGACTGTCTGGGGTTCAGGATGGGAAAGCATTGGGATGAGGAGGTACCACTTTTGCATGAAGTTCTGTAATGTGAAATTAGGTTATGGTACTCCCTGCCCTAAGAAGGTAGGAAAGAAAGAAAACAGATGGTGCACTCTGGGTGAATTGTGCATATTATATCTCAACAAAGCAGTGACAATGAACTTTGTGCACACACATACTTCATGATGGTCAGTGAGATCCAGGAGATGCTCAGAGTTGTTAGTGACTAAGAGGATAATCAAGTGGGATGCACAGTCCATGTGATTCCTGAGCTACTTCTTGGTATAGCTGTGGGGTGTACCAAGTGTTGGTGTTGCCTTTGGGAGGCAGGACTCAGAGCCCAAAGCAGCTTCAAGATAGAACCTGAGTGGCAGCCAAGTTGTTGCTCTCCCCACACATAATATTTTATAGATACATTATTTTATCAATTATAGAGGTATGTGCATCTAATTTCACAAGTTTGCATTGTAGTCAGAAATTTTCCTCTGTCTCACCAGGTCCCGTAGCTGCTCAGACCCAAGTAAACACACAGAGGTTTATTTTACTTACAAACTGTGTGGCCTAATGGCTCAGGCTTCTCACTAGCTAGCTCTTACAACTTAACTCAGCCCATTTCTATTAATCTATGCATTGCCACATGACTTCGTAGCTTACCAGTAGGGTACTTTCACATCTTGCTTCTCCCAGAGGCAGCTTCCAGCATCTGCCCCACTCTCCTTTCTTCTCTTCTCTCCAGCTCAAATGTACCACCTAATCTTATTCTGTCTCACCATTGGCCAAACAGCTTTATTTATCAACCAATCAGAGCAACACATATTCACAGTGTAGAGAAAGACATCCCATAGCATTGCATAAATGCTGAAGTGAAAAGAGGTTTGATGGCAATTTCTAGCATTGTCAACCATACACCAGTCACATGACCAGAAATAACGCTGCTGGGTTTTCATTAAAGAGTAATAAAGATTCAAGTTCACAAAATACTTGCTCCAGGATATTCATTCATAGTAGCTCCATGCATAGTCCTCTCCAGATGGAAAGAACTCAAATGCTTCTCAGCAGGTAAGCAAGAGGAGACTGAGGCTCATTCTCACACTTACTCATGGAAAGCAAGGAGTGACCATTCACCCTCTGCGTGAGTGGATGGCAAACAGTTTGCTGTGTGAAAGTAGGCAGGCACAAAAGGTTGCACAGGCAAGGATTCCATTTTCAGGCCATTCAAAAGAAGAACCAGGGGAGCAGAAAGCAAGCCTCCAGCAGCAGGTGGACTAAATGTATGTGGTATTGGTGGGGTTGGGGTGAGCTGAAGGTGTTGTCATGAAGGATAATGACTGTGCTTGTAAAATATCAGACAACGGTGTGATCTTTCACTAATATCACTAAATGATCCTAGTCACTAAAATGTGAATGTCATAATATGGACACTTCGGAAACTCTGATAAACAAAGGCAAATTCAAGAAGTACTCTATAAAGCCCATTTTAAAATACCATTCTTTCCATCCATCACACTGGCAAAGGGAAACCATGGCTCACAGAGGGGAGAGCCAACAAAAAGTTAAGATGGAGGTATGAGGAAGCTGGCTTCGTGTCTTAGGGTCAGACTTACTGGAAAATTCATTTCCTGCACTGCTGTGGGTGCCCTGCCCAGTCAGGTGAACAAGGGGAAATCCCTGGGCTCTGTGGAGGATTGATAGAGGTGCAGACCGGACCCCAAAGGGTCTGATTAGAAAGGCAAATTGGTGGACTTCACAAGGAGACCCTGGGGCACCTCTGTCCTGAAATGAAAGGCAAAGAGCTTGGTGCCTCATTGGAATGCGCAGAGCACACTCTCTTCCACGAATTGCCACAGGCCAGATTAGACCTCAGAAGCACCTGCAGGCTAGGTCCTTTGAGCACCAGCCTCCCAACACTGCTGCATTGGCAGGACAGAGATGGAGTTCACTCCATTCACACTTACTTGACACACCAAGCTGCCAGGTTTGTGCATTTCGTCTCAGCCAGTATTCAGGAAACCTTGAGACTTGACACATAACTGTGCTCATTTTTACAGGTGGGAAAACTGTCACTCAGGGATGTGATGCAACCTGCTCCATGGTACAAGCCCAATGGAAAGGAGGTGCTGCCTATGCCAGGTCTGTCTCTCCCCAAATTTTGGTGCTTTTTAATTTCTCAATTTTATTCTTCTACATCAAAGAAGGTGGGAGAGAGGAACACCAGGACCATCTCATGGGCTGCATAGCTTCAGGCCTCATCCTATTTAAACCCACAGGGCAAACCCATATTCCTCCACTGCAAGAATTCAAAGAGTGCCTGGCAGAAGGTATTTGTACTGCCTGGCAAGTTCTCAGCCATTAAATGGCTCAAATGCAGCCTGAACTTGCAGACCACCCTGAATGGTACCAAGGTAGGGAAGACAGGACACATCTGACAATTGGGACTTGCTTGACAGTTAATTCATGGAGGTGTTATCAAGAACTGACAGGAACAGAAACAGGCACTTAGTAAAGGTGACTCAGAAGAGCATCACCAGTCCAGCAAAGAGCCAGTGGTGTGAAAAGTCCTTCATCCCTCCATCTGCTCTCTCTCTTACATATTTACTAAGCCATCGCAGAGAAAGCATGCCAAAAATAGGACA
The DNA here is from genome assembly GCF_949786415.1 of Peromyscus eremicus. Classification (NCBI taxonomy): domain Eukaryota; kingdom Metazoa; phylum Chordata; class Mammalia; order Rodentia; family Cricetidae; genus Peromyscus; species Peromyscus eremicus. The sequence goes on from NC_081416.1 coordinate 64,561,761, forward strand.
GGTGTCCAAGAAGCCCATGTAGAAACAAGGACAAAGACCAAGTTGCATGGCATCTCCGCACCTCACCATGAAACAGAGATGTGGGTCAGTCCAGGTTCAACTAGAGACCAGGGAAGTGACACTGGGCTGACTCATGTGTGTAGAGGGCAAGACACTTGGCATGTACATAAAGGGACATCAACATCCATGTGGCTGGGAAAAATGGTAATGGTGGCTGAGTCAGGGATATGGTGAGAGGGGAGGGTGAGGTGGACTTATTGTTGGCTCTGGGCTATGTTCCTTCAGATCACTTCTCTCTTCCTACTTTGCTGTGGTCCAGCTGTGGTAGGCCTCAGGGTGTTAGGACATCCTGCGGTGGCCATGAGATTGAAATGTTAGGGTGCCCTGCTTCAGACCAGGGCTCAGAGTGTTACAGCTGCTTAAGAGCAGAGTAAGTTGTCATACTTAGTATCAGCTGTCAACTTAACATGAGCCTAGAGTCACCTGGGAAGAGGGAACCTCAGCTAAAGAATTGACTTAGTTTGATTGGTCTGCGGCCGTGTTTGTGATTCACTTCCTCAATTGTTAATTGATATAGGAGGTCCCAGGTCACTGCAGGTAGTGCCATTCCTAGACCGGTGAGCCTGGGATGTGTAAGAAAGCTAGCTGAGCAAGCCAGGTGAAGCAAGTCAATAAGTAGCATTTCATCATGGACTCTGCTTCAGTTCCTGCCTTGAATTCCTGCCTTGGCTTCCCTTGATGACAGACTATAACCTGAAAGCCAAATAAACCCTTTCCTCCCTGAGGTGGTTTTTTTTTTTTTTTTTTTTTTTTTTTATTAGTGTTCTAGCAGCAACAGAAACCAAGTTAGGCAGGGATCTCCCTGAATCATCTGCAGATGAGAGTGGACTCTTAGAGAAGGCTAGTGGAGAGGGGCCCACACATGGCCATTGATCCAGTAGTCACGAATGTGGTTCTAGTTTCAAGCCAAGAAAAAGGAGAACACCCCACAAATACCCAGCTTCTGGAGAGCGTGGTCCTCTAAGACCTGGACACCTGAGCTACAGTGCTACACCAAGTACCTTGTCACAAGCCCACACGGACACACGAACCACCTGGATACCTGGGATATCTGATAAAAGAAGCCACCTGGCTATGTGAGCTACTTGGCCATATGAGCCACCAAGACCCGTGAACTACATGGTCATAAAAGCCTTCTGGCCTCAGAGCCACCTGACCACAAGAATTACCTGGACACTTGGACCACCTGATCACATAAGCTACTTAGTCATTTGAGCCACAGAGCTACACCTGACTGCATAAGCCACTCAGCTATATGAGTCACTTGGCCATATGAAACACCTGACCACACTATTTCCATGGCTAAGGGCCCCCTGACCACTTGAATCCCCTGGCCGCATGAGCCAGCTAGGCCACCTGACTGCATGAGCCACATGGTCATGCAAGTCACCTGACCACATAAGTCACCCAACTACCTAGATCATTTGGTCCTGTCAGTCACCTCACCATCTAGCCTCTGACATATAGAGTGTAGTGAGTAGGTAGCATTGGAGGTCAGAGTACACCATGCTGATTAGTTCTCTTCCAGAAACCAGATTCTATGGGTAAAAAATCACTCCATGCCCTTGAAGGACACAGTAAAATCGGGCTGTCCCTCATATGTAGTATACCCTGAGTCTGCCTTCCCGTGCAGGGATAGCCAGATGTCCTGGTGAATAGCCATGGATCCAAGCAGATAGGCCATGTTAGACAAGCATGAGTTTCCATCACTCTTTAGGTGCTGGGGACCAGGCTGGTCCTAGACTTTTCCTGAGGCCATGATGTATAGAGAAGGAACTTAGTTCCTTGTCTAAACCAGGGCCGCACATGTCAAGGCCAGTAAAGGTGTGGGGCCAGGGCCATTCAGGAGATTTCATATCTTGCTAACTCAAACTGCCCCTTAGCAGCCTTGCTGGGCTATGATTATCAGTCTCTGGCCACCAAATACTTGGTCTGTGATACGCTTGAGACATCCTGTTTCCTTTGTGCTCCATTGCTTTATTAGCTTCCTGCTGACTCTGCCCCATTTTCCCTTGCAAATAGTGCGTAAGATACTGCACTTCTTATTAAACTCACTTGGCATAGGGCATCAGCTCATACAAGACTTCCTGCTCCCAACTTCCCTATCTTTTTTTTAATTTTCTCATCTCCAATCCTCCCTCTCAGGAACACCTGCCACTGAAGAATAACCTGCTGGCCTGAGTCATGAAGGCCCAAACCCTGGCGGGGTCAGAGGACAGGAACTTGCAGCTGTGTGTGGAGAAAAGGTGAGAGACAGTGGGAGAAGCACCCAGACCAGGCAGGATGCAGCAGACTCTTCTGCCAGGAAGCAGGCTCAATTAGTATTATGAGACCAAGGGGCATTCTTACTTGCTGGTCATCATGCCCATTTACTGACCCCATCCATGCAGTTCTATGTACATGAACTATCTACTGTGAACTCTGAAGACCAATAGGTACTTGGGAGACACAATTTGGGGGCCAAAATGGTACCTTGGGACTGCTTGTCACAAAGCAAAGATAACCCCAGGCCATCAGCTCAGCATGATCTGAGCAGAAGACTCTCTGAAGTGGCTTTGCTGGTACAAGGAACCCCTGGTCCAGGGCTGGACATTGCTCTTCCTATTCCAGCCAGAGAGGATAGTAGCCCTGCTGTACTCATCTCCTGTATTAATGGCCTTTTTATTTTGAGGCTTTGAAGGACAAGAATAAAGTTCCCCCAGCTCAGGGCTGAAATGCTTGAAGTCTTCCTGGGGGTTGAGCAACATCAGAGCAAGGAGTAAAAACTCCGAGTCTGGCTTCAAAGGATGAGAGAAGTGGGACCATGCTGCTGACCCAAATGCTGCTGTGTGTCACCTCAGAGGGTGACTCCAGCTGAGAATGATTCTCAGAACAACAAGGTCCTTGTACTGAGCACTGGGGTTTGAGGAGTGAGCCTCTTTGCTAGGATTCCTACACAGTTTTGGAGGTTTTGGAAGGTTCCCAGTTTTATTCCTGAGGATAAGCATGGGTGTGTCCCCTGGGGTATATGGTCTGGAGGGTTAAACACCCATAATTCAAGTGTGGGGAGAGTGGGCTCCCCAGAATACACCCTCAGATTCCTTATCTCAAGAGGTCTTGGCCTCTGCCCTGCCACCAGGCCAGGCTAGAGAGTGACCAGGATTATTTCCTACCTAACGAAATGGACAGCTCTGTAAAGCCGTTGTGTTATGTGGAAAAAAAAAAAAAAACACTTTAAAAGCTTGCTCAACAGACAAATGTTCTTCCCACTTAGTTGACAAAAGGTTTAGAGAAAGCTATTGTAAATTTGTCCTAACTGCCTGTGACTGGACGCTTATGTACAACCTGGACATTGACACAACCTCAGACAAACAGCTATTTGGACTGTAAAGCCAGCGTTCATCCTGATGGCTACAGAGCTGTTCCTTGGAGCTCACGGGTAAACAGCTGTCTCCTGGTGCACCAGTTCCCCAATCATACTACAGATCGGTTTTGGGGTGCTCCTGCTGGCTCCTGTGGCTGCTCAGGACTAGAGAGGATGCAGCAGCCTAGGTGTTCCTAACTCAAGTAGGGTTGGGAAAGTGCTAGAAACATTAAGCAAGTTCTGGGCCCTAAGGGTAAATCAAAGGCCAGGGCTAGGGAAGCAGATAACACAGACGAAATGGACCATGGTAACTGGGGAATACTTCCAGGGCTTCCCTCTGCCAGCATGTTTTCATTTAAGAGGCATGGCTGTAAATGCCCGATGTCACGTACCTGTCACTTACAGTGGAAACAGATTAGTCCACCCCACTGCATTCCCTATATTACTAAGCCATTGTTCTCCATGTTATTTTTCTAATTCTTTGCCAGTCCAGAGAACTGCACAAACACTGAGAATATCTGCGAGTGACTCATTTATGTCTCCTGTTTTTGACACTTCAGACTGTCTGGAGGAGTCAAGGCTCCACTCTGTGAGTCACCTCAGCTTGATGGAAGCTTCCAAACAGACAGTGAGGGCTTGGTTGTGAGCAGTCAGCGTCCTTGGACGTCTTCTCCCAGAGTGGATGACTGACTTCCAGGACCTGGTGCCTTGGGACTCCCAGCTCTGAGCTCTGCCTCAGCTCTTGAAGGATTCCTGAGGCTGAGGGAAATCACAGTGGTAAACAATGCATTACTTCCTGTGGCTTTGTGGTGCTGTGACCCTGTGGCCCTGTGGCCTTGTGGTCCTGGGACCTGCCAGGCTGGAAAGCCCCAGCCAATGCCTAGGGGAACTGCTGCAGACTCCTCCCTAATCCACAGCCACTCAAAAGGAAGTTCTGCAGGAGGCTTGTGTGAGCTTATGGCTGTAAGAAACACTTAAAGACTCCTAGAGGGGCCTGAAGGAGCCAAAAGAAGAGGAAAGCAAGCATCCCACCAGCAGTCAGCCCCAGGCAGGCTGCCAAGGCTCCCCGTCTTTCCCAGAGCCCTTCAGGATTTGAAAGTCATATACGCTCTTGAAATCTATAACCCTGCGTCACGGTGGGAAGAAGAGACTCCCTTTTCTAACTCCCACAGACAGGAGTTTAACTTCTCTCACATACTGTCAATCAGGGGTGAGAGAGCAGTTGGGACAGAGACCACTTCTGAATGGCTTTGATGGCCCTTAGAGATCAGTGACAAGGGAACACAGGAAGCCACACACTGACAGGTCTGCGGGGAAGCCATTAGCTACCAGTATCTGGGGTAGGATGGAATCCAGCTTTTGAGACCAAGGGAAGAGAAGACATCTGCCCATCAACCCAGTGTAAGAACTAATTTATTTATGTCCCTCAGTACTTCAGCTTAATAGGAGAACTCTTAACTGATTAAGTCCATTTGGCACACAGACCAGTATTTGAGATCACATGATGTTAATGGAATATATTTTCAAGAAAAAAAAATCTGATTTTCCCCAGCTCTTTTTTGTTCCAATAGTTTGTTCAAAATGTAAATGCCCCTCCAGGAAGCCTGCACAGCCCTGCAAGGGATTAATGGAGGCATCCTCTTATCTGGACCTTGAGACATTCTCCTGGCACTTCCTATTGTCCTGGCTTGGCCACATTGGCTGAGTGCTGAAATGAGTCTGTCCACGGAGAATCTCAGCCTGGGGTCAAGGATGGCATAGCACACTTCTTTCTGGGCTCCTGGGGAAGTAGCTGAGTTCTGCATGAGCAGCATGTAGGGTGAACATCTTCCTAGGATGGGCCCAGGGAGTGTGAGTTATGTGCAAGCCTACAAAGTAAGCCATGTGTGGAGGGGACATCACAAGACAATGGTGGGTGGGCAGAATCCCTGCTAAAACCTGGGGGCTTTGAGCTGAGTTCCTCTGAGACAGATAGAAACAGGCTCATAGCTTGAGAAGTTAAGAACAAGAAACTGGGAGGAAATGCGGCTCTGTTCTGATTCCTGCTGTGACCATTCTTAGGCCCATGCATGGTTCATTCCATCACAAAAAGAAGGGTACAGGATGGCTGGTTTCTGTAGGATTCATGCTATAGACCGGAAGCCCAGACACCATCCGTAAATTATGACTTAACATTTCTCTGGCCTTTGACCTTCTATAAGGATGGTTCCATTTTTGGTATTAGGATAGCTCCCAGTACAGCTGTAACAGTGTCTCGGAGCAGAGTGTCAGCAATATTCTACCTAGTGGGTCAGCCGGCTAGGACCCCACTGCTCAACTGTGCTGTGAAAAACCATATCCTAAGCCATGGCAGAGCAAGGAATGAGAATCCATGAGGGAGACCTTGCCCAGTATCTCTCCCAGGGATCCCAGCCAATGAATGGGCAGGGTCTCTAGGGTCTCTCCTTTCCTATCTGCTCTCTCCAGTGCAAGCAGTGACCATCCTGCCACATCTTCTCTGCTTATCTCAGCTTCAGCTGACGTCCAGCAGTCCCCCTTTCTACTGCCCAGGACATCCAACTCCAGGTCTCCTAGCCTGGCCAGGTGAGAAGTCACTCCTGGCTAAAGTGTGTCTTCACTATCTTAGACAACTTTTGACTTTCCTTATTGTTCTAGGGCAGTCTCTAGAGGCTTGTAATATCCCAGCCAGCCCCTGAGAAGAATAGAGCCAACCTGCAAATCCGTGCCACCCCAGCGCCCCCCCCCAACTTCAAAGTGCAAACTATGCAAAGCTATGCCCTTACCTCTGCCTTCCTACTCTGCCTGTTTCCCCTGGGAGTGAGGTGGTACTACCCTTAAGCCAGGTGTGAAAGCCCAGTTGCACTGGGAATGAACTGAGAGCTTGCAAACTTCCAGATACCCTGGCCTCCCGTTAGGGGCTGAGTTAATTGACTTGGAGCAGGCCTTGGCTCAGGCTTTTTGGTATCTCTTCATAGCCTGGTGGGCGATTTGATGTGTAGACAGGGCTGAGAACCCTTCTTAAGTCAGACCTGCAGGCTTTCTCCTCTCTTTTGGAGTAAGCCTCTGTGCCCCAGGGCTCCTGGTCTTGCCTTTTGATAAAACTGAAGCTGTCTGGAGCCTAGAAGTCCTCAGAGAGGCCTCACTCAGGACGGCATGGCTCTGAAGAGATTTTTTTTTTTATGTAACAGTCAATCAAAGATCCCTCTTTGTTTTCACTGTCTCACCTTTAAACACAGAAACTTCCCAGCATGTGGGTGGAGCCCTAGGAGTTACTATTATAGGGAATTGAAACCTCTTGTCATGGCCGCTATAGAGTCTGTCCGGAGGCAGGCTACACTTAGCCATGCTGGTGTATAGCTAGACAGTGAGAAAATCCTCTATTTGCCCACTCAGCCTGAGCTCCCCAGCACATGTGGCATTCTGGAGTGAGGACACAGTGGATGAGACAGGATGCTGAATAGTGTAAGAGAAGACCCACTTTGAGGGTCACCTACCCCTGCAGAGCCCTAGGTAGCAACTCTGACTGTGCTTTCTTCAAACTTCAGTGCTGAGGAGTGGACCATGCAAAGAGAAATCCACCAAACTCAGAGTCTGGCTGTAGAGATTGCAGGAAAGCCACCCCTACCCTGGGCTCACTGGCACATGCAGTGGATGAGCAAGGAACCAGGCTAAGGTTTGGCTGAGCATCCAGGACAAAAAAGTGGAGCCTCAGTCAACCAACATGCTGATGGTGGAGCTCCGAAGACAGTGCTCACCCGAGGAGAAAGTCCTCCTTCCTAAGGACTCACTCTATTCTGCCCTTTCCATGGGGCTCAGGTTGACCTACTCAGTGGGTTGAACTTTTTAAGTCTAGGGCAGATATCTGGGGTAGCGATTCTCTGAAAGGCACCCCAGAGAGAGCCAACACTAAATTTCCTACTAAACAAGTACAAGGAAATCTTAGGGAAAGTTGAGATTACTCCCAAGAAGCAAAATGGTGACATTTCTTCAAGACATCCCTTTCATACAAACCTTGAGACTGGAGACTCCTCTCTTCGATGGCTCAGAGCTCCCAGTGCCTGGAACAGGAAAGGACAAATCATCTTGGCATCAGCAGAAGTGCTGAGAAAGACACCGCCTCAAGGGTCAACCTGGGCTCTGAGTAGACCAGCTCAACTGCTCTTATCCCCAGGGCAAGGACAGGTGAAAAGCACACACGGCGTCTCTGTTGGGCCATCTGTGACTCCCAGTGAGTTAACTCTGTGCATGTAAGCTCTCCACTTAATGGCTCCATCTCTCCTGCTATGAGTCACTCCTGTCTCCCCTGTCCTTGGCTGAGGCTATGTCTGAAACGCATCTGTCTTCTTGGGAAGGTGGAGAAGTAGATAAAGCAAGAGTAAGAGCACGGGGGTGTCTTTGGGGAAAACCAGAGCAAGGAGGAATGGCAGATGAGTGTGTATCTTTCAGTAATAGTCCCCTGTTGGGGGATTTTTGATGACACTGAACCCTGAGTTTGCATTTGTGTTAATTAAATAAAATTAACCTTGGGTCAGGAGGCTGCATTGGCAACTAGTTGACAGGAAGTAATCATAGAGCACCAGAGGGCATCTGGGAGAGAGAGACACAAAGGAAGTAGTATGGTGGGGTTTGGAGTGGCGTAGCTTTTTGTGGTTTGGCAAAGGGGAAGCATGGATCTTCCATTGGCCAGCAAGGAGAGAGGGTTAGCTAGTTGCTACTCAGCCTCTCTGAGCTCCCAGGTTTTCACCCCAGCCTTTGAATCTCAAGTCTTATTCATAATTAGAACAGCTACCTTCAGTGGCAGCATTGGGCCAGTGCCTGCAGGAACAGAATCCTCCCAGTCTTTGGCCTGAGTGGCCAGGATGCTGCTAGAGAAGCAGGCCAGTAACTGCAGAGATGCAATGGCTGAGACAGCAGTAGATTAAGGCACAGCCACTGTTCGGAAGTTAAAACAACAATCCCCATTAGTCTGTCTACAGAGGTAGGGAGAATCTCATTATATTTGTAGAATTTATTTGTGAGCTACCAGTAGTCTTATGCCCCTAAACTGAAGATGGTTTGTACCATCTTGTACCACTGAGATCAGAATGAGCATAAGAAAGTGAAACACGGGAGCATGGAGGCATTCACTGCTGCTCCCCATGTGCTCTATGGTGATGGCTTGTCCAGGGCCTGATCTCAAGCACCCTGCCTTCTGGAAGGTCACAGAACCCAACACAGATTCCAATCCAGCCATCCAGCCTGCTCGCTGCACCTCCCAGCCGTGCCTTCTCTGATAAATGAGCTGGGCTTTCTGAAAAGACTCCTTTTTAGAAACACAGTCTGCGTGTCACCACCAGGCGTTGAAGTTCAGGGTGCTCTGGCCTTGCCTCCAAGCCTCAGACCACAGCCCCATAGCATTTCTCAAAATGTCAGTGTAGTGAGGTCTCGCGTGGACCCACCTCTCATCTGCTGTTGAGCGGTAAGGAGTTTGGTGCCTTTCAAAGAATATATATATATATATATAATGAAAATCTTGTGTCAAGTTGAAAGCTGTAAGTCAAACAAGTAATTTTGAGAACACGCAGAAACTTTGGTTTATGTTTATACAGGATAAAGGCTCCTCGCCGAGAGTTGAGCTGTAGGCTGGTTCTACATAATCCAATAATTTTTTTCCTAGCAAATTGGTTCTTGATGTTAAACTACTGAAAGCATAGTATCAATCACCTTCCCTCTTGCTGTTTCTCTGCTGCCTGATCTTTTTGCTCCTCCAATAGCTGCAATTAATTATCCATGGTTCAGTCCTTGCCAGCAGAGCCCGAGCTTTTCCCTCAAGGGGGCGGAGAGGCTCATGGCCTGACGTGCAGGAGTCAAGCCAGAGGTCTGCAGCGGGGGTTCTCACTTCATCTGGGAGCACGTCAATCTCACGAGGACCTTGATCCCGTTAAAGTCAGTTGCATTTTCTGTTCTGCCTTGCTCTGCATTGTGCAATCTTTGTCTTGGACTAACTTTGAAAAATTCTCTTACTGGGAAGTACGAGGCAACCGTGTTGCTGCTGTGCAGCTGTGTTGGAACAAAGAGAAGCATCCCAGCCCTTTATGGAAGGTTTGCCTGATGTGCAGCAGACACACCGGGACGAGCAGTTGAGGCTGGGAACTGTGAATGCACCTGCTTTTTGTGTTGTGAATACTCACTAGGGCCTGGAAAGCCACCCACCGTCACACATTTTCATATTGCTGCTGGGAAACAGCCAGGCTAAGAGGGACAAATGAAGCTTTTGAACAGCTCCACGTGGGATGGGAGTACGTTTTGCTGCCAAATGAGTTTTGAGCCATAATGAAGAAAAATGAAAGTATTAGTTCTTTTGATTTGGGGGTTGCAGATAGGAGACTGTAGGGCTCTGTTCCCAACCCCTGTTTCATTTATTTATTTTTTTATGTGCCAGTCACCACCAGAGATCCAGAAAAGACCTGCCCCCATTGGCCTCTGGTGTTGCTCGGTAGAAAAATTATCTTCTCCAGCAGTGAACTCAAAATCCTCTGGACATGGAAGTACAATATAGAGTCCAGGATAGGAGCTAGCAGCCTCAACAGACACAGAGCAGGACTGGGGTTGAGGATGGTGGCCCTTTTAGGAGTTCTGGCATGGAAGGTAAGGAGGAAGAGATTCCTCCACTCAGGCTGAGTGAAGAACAGGCAGCTGCCACTTCCCAACTCACAATCCTGCCTCTGCTCCTCTGAAGCTTATCAATCAGTCTCTCCTCAGCCCAGGTGCTGACTAACTTTGCTGGCACCACCAACATATTTGATGAGTCCTGTACAAGTTGGTGGCTCCTTTTCTTCTTCTTTTCCATCAGGCACTACGAGTCAGAGAGCTTCCTGGTCTGCGGACATTCAAGTTGGCCAACTTCCTGCTTCTTCTGCTTCTTCTTTGGTTGCGTTCTCTTCTTTCTTTCTTTCTTTCTTTCTTTCTTTCTTTCTTTCTTTCTTTCTTTCTTTCTTTCCTTCCTTCCTTCCTTCCTTCCTTCTTTCTTTCTTCCTTCTTCCTCTTCCTCTTCTTCCTCCTCCTCCTCCTCTTCCTCCTCTCTCTCTCTCTCTCTCTCTCTCTCTCTCTCTCTCTCTCTCTCTCTCTCTCTCTCTCTCTCCCTTTCTGAGACAGAGACTTAACAGACTTTTCTCTGTTGGAAGGAACTATTGAGCAGTACTCTCAAATCTCCCAGCAGCATGGTGCTGTGGCTGGACTCAATCAGCATCCCTAGCTTTGTCTAGATTATCTAACACATAACAACAGCTCAAATAGTCAACTCCTAGGGAAAAAGGAAACTCATCCCATCCTCCAAACATAAAACATCCTCAGCTTTCTGAGTAGATTGGAATATCTCTTAGGGTTAACTCCTCACTCTGGTGAGTCATGCCCCCACACCTGTGCGTGTGTGTGTGTGTGTGTGTGTGTGTGTGTGTGTGTGTGTGTGTGTGTGTGTGTGCTTTTGCTCTCAATAAAACTTGAGCCTTGCTTTTCCTGCCTTTTTAGAAAGAATCTGCTCCTGAAACTTTGGGCAACTCACCCTGCCAATACCATGCATCTGCTCCCATTCAGTGGACAGAATCAACCTTCCTTGCAGTGAGCAAAAAGCCAAAGCCATTCTTTCTCTGTGACCATCCCACCAACCTCAGGGAGGGCTGTCCACCCTGTATGGATATCTAAGTGTGCAGAAATTCCTCCTGGTATCTACTGGCCCTTCATTTGAGGAAGAAGGAAGGGAAGGTGGTTCTACTTCATCTACTCTTAGCAGTAGAAGGTAGATATGGAAAGGAAAGAGCATCTTTGTAAGTGTGAGACACAGTTTTCAGTTTGGTCCGGGGTCCCTCGTCAGAAACCGGTACTTGCAAATGTTTGCTTGGCTCTAGTGCCATCAGACAACCTTGGTTTAAGAACCATGCTACAAAAATGTCACTTTGGATAAACACAGCCATTCCTCAGCTACAGAACAGCTTTTGAGAAGACTCTGAAATGCTAAGAATGCTTTACTTAATCAGCATCAGGGATGAGAAGTAATAATCTTGGGCCAGCATCCTCATAAGTAGAAACTAGGTTTAGATGGAGCCACAGTGCTTTTTATTGCCTGTAGTCTCTTCTCTGGTTTTCACACAAGTTATCATGACTTAGCTGAAATTGGTTTGGGGCAATTTTAAGTCAACCTAATCTGTACTCTGACTTCCACAGCATGTTGCCAACCATGTCAGCAAAATAATCTTTCTCTTCCTTCCTCAGGTGAGGGTGCTGAATGTAAGCCATTTTCCAGAGGCTCTTGACCTTAGATGCCTTCAGGAAGATGCCTCAGTCCATGGTGACTTGAGTGCATTTATTGAAGACCTGAGAACACTTGGCTTTCTTGCACCTGGGGTGCTGTGTCTATAAGCATTCCAACCAATCTGTCACTAGGAGACCCAGTGAGAAGCGTCTGTCTTTGTCTCTCTGCCTCTCTCTGCCTCTCTCTGTCTCTCTCCATCTTTCTCTCTCTCTGTCTCTCTCCATATGTGTGTGTACTTGTGTGTGTGTGTGTGCGCGCGCGCGCACACATGTGTATTGAGTCACAAGAAAGCAGCCAGTGGCCAAGAAAGAACACCAGGTGATGTGACTATGGTGGATTCCTATAGGTACCATCAGATACTGGAGGTGCAGGTCTTTACCACATAGAGACAGGACAATCTAGCATTTATTGACACAGTAACACAACTCTCAACTCAAAGAGAGTAAGAGGTAATTTTCTGCTGAAGCAAAAGTAGTGAGTGACCATAGCCCTGGAAAGCTGGTTCAAATTACCCTGCGTCCATGCTTTTCAAAACAGATGCAGTTTCTTAGAGTTTATAGTAGCAGAACAAAGAAAGTCATAAATCAAGGCAATTTTAAAACCCATCAGTGAGTACATGGAGAAGCAGGTTACAGCCAGGCAGCCAGGCCTCAGATGTTATCTGACAGCATTCTTAGCCCTTTGATGGGCGGAGAATGGGGTTTTCTTAAGTAAATACATTGCAAAGGTTTTTTATCTGTTTGCTGTGATGTTAGGTTCACTTTATCTGCTGCTTACAGGGTGTTAGGTCTGACACAGAGGTGAGCCAGGAATGGCTATTTGGCACGCTAAAGATCTCCTAAGATAAATTGTAATTAGGTTCTGAAACTTCAGCTTTCCAACCCTCCCGATTCACTGAAGCTTTAATCAGTCCATCAGCCCATGCACGCAGCTTCTTCCCAGGAATTTCTGTTTACACTAGGAAAGGAGCCCCGGCTGAGCCCCCTTCTCTCTCCCGACCCTGCCGCCTGGCTTTATTCACTACTTCTTTTCATTATTTTTTTTTTCTGAAATAAGGGTTCACATAGCTAATGTTAGGCTCAACCTTACTACACAGCCAGGGATGACTTTGGACTCCTGATATTCCTGTTTCTACCATTCCAGTGCTGGAACTAAAGACATGTACCGTCACACCCATTATTGTAAATAGATTTTTTTACTCTAGAGCAGTGGTTTTCAACCTTCCTAATGTTGCAACCCATTAATACAGTTCCTCATGTTGTGGTGACCTCCAACCATAACAATTATTTTGTTGCTACTTCATGACTGTAATCTTGTTACTGTTGTGAATCATAATGCACATATCTGATATGCTACCTCCAAGGAGGTCCTGACCCACAGGTTGAGAACTGCCACTCTAGAGTAATGTTTGTTTAGCACACAGCAACAGAGAAGGTGCCCAGCTTTCTGGAGAGCCTTTGCCCAGCTTTCTGACCTTATACTTCTGTATTTTTTTTTCTGAGGGACTAAAAATTGGACAGATTTTCTGATAGTTGGACAGATAGGTAGACGGGCCATGGCCAGGTAATAAAAGTAGCCAACTTCTAAGATGGTGGCTTCTGGCTTCATTCACCCCCCTCTGACCTGAGACAGAAAGAATCTTGGCAGCTTAAACCAAAGGCCTGCCAGTAATTCCCCTGTGACAGACCAGTTTGATGAATTTGACGCTGGATCAGGACATGTTACGTGACAGTTGAGGGGCAATCAACCATCCTGTCTTTATTCAAACTGACCAACCCTAAATTAGGGAAGGAAGACACTTCAGAGGCAAAAACAAAAACAAACAAACAAACCTCAAGCTCCTGAGAAGAGACTGAAGTTTTCAGCTTCCTGAAACCCTCCCAGCTCCCACCCCTGTCTTTGTGGAACCCCCTTGTCTTTGCAGAGCATCTTTCCTCTGTGTGTCTGCTGCATGCATGTATTTCCTCACCCCTAGGAAAAGCCTGCCCTCAGCTGCCCACTCTGTCTTGCTCCTGTTTGCTGCGTTCACGACTCTCCTCTGCTATCTGCCTTTTAATTCTTTGATTGGTAGAGAAAATGAACTGGATCAAGACCCCTCCATAGTAACTCTCCCACAGTCTCTCCTTCAATAGGCACTCAAGTTAGGACCAAGGGCCACCAAGATGGCTGTGAGGGTCCTCTCCTCAGGAGCATACCCTTCCTGGAGAAGAGAGGGACTACAGTGGAAGATCATTGGGAAGGAGGCCAGTGCTGTATTGGGAGCTGCTGTGAGGTCGTGGGAGCAGTCTGATGGCACCAGGGCCCAGAAAGGACAGGAATAGGGGATCCTTAGAAGCAGAGGGTGCTCTAGCTATGCCCCATGTAGGGGTGTGTCAAAACAAGAGGTTCTAGGACCAAAATCAAGAGTCTTCCACTCTGAATCATGGCAGAGGGGACCATATGCAGGGCAGCTTTGACATCAGAGTGAGTGGCTGATACCTGGCCAAAGATAACTCAGGTTAGAACAGGAGTCCAAGAGCAGAAGGTGGGTAGGACAAACTTTGGCAGGTCACCTGTGTTTTCAAAAGCTCTGAAGCTTAGGCCACACAGCAACATGGGCCCAAATCCCTCAAGGATGGTTATAATCCACATCTCTGACTCAGCCCTGAAAGTCTTTCCTGACTATATTGGCTAGTCTTACGTCAACTTGACATAGGCTGGAGTTATTTGAAAGGAGGGAACCTCAATTGAGAAAATGCCTCCATAAGATGCAGCTATAAGGCATTTACTTAATTAGTGATTGATGGGGGGTGGGCCCAGCCCATTGTAAATGATGCCATCCCTGGGCTGGTGGTCCTGTGTTCCATGAGAAAGCAGGCTGCACAAGCCATGATGAGCAAGCTAGTAAGCAGCACTCCACCATGGCCTCTGCATCAGCTCCTGCCTCCAGGTTCCTGCCCTGTTTGAGTTCCTGTCCTGACTTCCTTCAATGATGAACTACAATGTAGAAATGTAAGCCAGATAAACCCTTTCTTCCCCTAATTGCTTTTTGGTCATGGTGTTTTGTTGCAGCAATAGAAACCCAAAGACACTGCCCCAGGCTGGAAGAATTCAGCATTGCTCCAGCTTGCTTTCTCTCTGCCCAATTCCGGCTTTGCCATCATTTCCTGTTTTGATGTTTCAAAGTCTCTCTGTCCTGCCAAATGCTTGATAAATTATATGAAAAAACAGCAATGTAAAGCTAAGCCCTGCATCATTTGTCTCCTTCTTTGCTCTCTGGACTCTGTAAGGAGGCTCTGGGCCTTGGGCAAGTAGGAGGAACTGTGTCAACTGCCAGCCCCACGGTCCTCGTGCCGAGCGCTTGGCATGGGTCCAGTAGAGCAGTGCTGCTGGGATGGTGCTCACCCTGACGCTCAGAGAATTGTGGGTTCCAGAGGTGGATAACAATGAGAGATGAAGCTTTGATCTGGCCATGGGCTGTGGGATTGTTATTTCCCATCAGCACAAAATGTACGGTTATTACTTTAGTGATAATGGCTCGAGAATCATCGGAGTGCATCTTCCTTAGCTTGATTTTTAGTCTGTTATTTAGACAGATGTTTAAATTCAAGTCTGGCTTACATTTTTGTCAAGAAATCTCGGGATCTCTCTGGGGAGTTCCACTGCCTGGCACCTGGTCCCTTCCTTCCATCCTTCCTCCTCCTTCTGTCCTCCTCTCCTGAGATGGAGCTGTCCCAGGATGGGATGATGCCTGTGGGAAGAAATACCAGTGCCTGACGAAGCCCAGCTCTCTGACAAAGAAGGGTTGAGATGGACAGGAGTGATAATCTGCTCCATCTGCATCAGCCATGTGCATCTTCACACTCTCACTGTCCTCTAAGTCCTGAGTGCCCGAGTAGAGGATGCCATGGGTTAGAGTGGCAGGTCCTTATCCAGCATAGCCAAATCAAAGCCCCACTCACTCCCGGACCTATATAATGACCTCCAATGCCCTGAATCACCTGGGAAGTATTCTCACAGATGGTCGGGATATGGGCATCCTTAGTCTTAGGGTTATATTCTTACCAACACACTTGGCCCTGTTTTTCCTGATGCACAGGCACCAGGAATTCTCCTGTCTGTAACAACATCATTGTACCTGGACCCTCACAAGGGTCCAAGCCCTGGCCACAGCCTTGGAAACAGAGGTATGAACTAAGGTCATATTGTTAGGCTGCTTTTTAAGGTTCTAATGCACTCTGACTTCGATACTTACACAGGAGAGGATCAAGTCCCTTCTAAAAAAACATGGAGACACATCTCAATTTCCTGCAAGGATGCCATCACCAAAGAAGACCAGGGGCTGTGGTTCATAGGGTGAGAGTGCCAAATTATACCTGTTTCCTCCAGTCCTTGAGCAGACACACACAGAGCTGAGGTCCCCAGGAAGAATACATCCACAGTGGGGCCAGTTCTCCCTTAGATTTAATGTGTTAGGTTTACCTCTGAGACCCTCGGCCTCCTTTTCTGTGCAAAGGAGCATGCTGCCTCCTCCTTGTGCAGCTCAGGAGTGCGGAAGGAAAGAGCTCAGAAACAGCTCAAGAGTCTGTGTCCCTCTCACTCTCTTCTCGTTGACTGGGGGTTTCGCCACATCAAAATTTGGAAACCAGATGAGCTTAGGACGGTCAGTTTCACTGGGACCTGAAGTAAGACCACAGCGGCTTCCAGTATCTCTTCCAGTCCTGCCACAGACAGAATCAAGAAATGACCCTGTGGGACACATCAGGCAGAGGGCCACTTCACTGGCAGGTTGAGCTCCTAGGGACTCTGGTATGTAGAAAAACAACCAAAAGGATGGATGGGTGGAAAGATGGATGAACTCTGACCCAGCATGAGGAAAGCATTAAGTCTAAACTCTCTCTGCATTTGCCATGAAACGATGGGAACCCCAGCACCTCTGAGGCTCCTGTTTCCTTCCCTGTAAAAGACCAGATTCCTGGAGTTAGAAGCTTCTTTACCCTGAGGCCTCAGAGCCTGTATATATACTATTCTCTCTCCTTGGAATGGCCTCTCCCACCCTATGACCCCATCTGTGATGGTTTGAAGGAGAACCGCTTCCACAGGCCCCAATATAAAATATATGATATAATTGAATTCTTGGTCCCCATTTGGTGGAACTGTTCAGGAAGGACTAGGAGGTATAGCCTTGTTGGAGGAAGTGTGTCACTGGAGGTGGGCTTTGAGGTTTCAAAAGCCTAAGACAATTCCAGTTACCTCTCTCTGTCTTATGCTCATAGATAACATATAAGCTCTCAGCTACTGTTCCAGTGCCATGCCTTCCTGCCGGCTGCCATGATAGTCATGGAGTCACCCTATGAAACTGTGAACCCCAATAAGCTCTTTCTTCTATAAGCTGCCATGTTCATGGTGTTTTGTTACTACAGTAGAAAAGTAACTAAAATGTCACCCTCATATATCACAGTCTGCCAACAGCCCTCCAGAGTTCCCCGATCTATACTGGAGACTACCTGTTTTCCAGGAGTGATTCATCAGTATTACCCTGAGGACTCTGTCTCCAGCTCAGCTGTCTTCCTCTTCCTCCAAAACAGTAGCTGATCCAGAATAGGAAGCATGCTGCTTTAATCAAGTTATGCTTTCTAACCTCTATCTGAGCCAGCACACAGTAGGTGCTTATAGAAAGAAGTGCATCCATAGCCCAATGAAGCCATTATCTGAAGTCTGTTACAAATGAGAAGCTAATGATGGGAAATGTTTCCTAGTTGATGTATTCTTGACAAGGCTTGATGTCTGTTTCACTAAGGGTCTGGGTTCTTGTGTGTTTCCCATGCAGAAGCCACAGACACTGTCTCTCTCTAGCTTTTCCATTATCAGCAAGAGCCTCCAGGGAGTTGGGAAGGTGTTTCCCACCACTGCTCTGGTATAATTAAATCTGCCCTTCCGGTTGGGGAAACAGAAACCAGGCCAAGTGAAAATGAATGGTCAGGTAAGGGCAGAGTGGTCCACTGGGTCCCTGTCTCAGGCCATGTTATCTGTGAGTTGATTTCTCCCAAAGAGGATGAGAGCTTGGTGTTGTTATCCCCCTTGCCCATCAGCCACTTTGAAGATGTTTTTGTAAAGTTGTGAACAGAAGACGAGGTTGGGAAGGACTATATTCTTGGGAGTTGCAGGATAGTCTATAGAGGGTCTGTCTGAGACGGGGACAGGTACACAGTGACCCTGGGAAATCTCTGCCCCCTCCTAACTCATCTGCCCATTCACTTGTTCTCTCTCTCTCTCTCTCTCTCTCTCTCTCTCTCTCTCTCTCTCCACCCAGCCTGTGAGGAAGCCCCTCCTGACACCGACAGGGCCATGACCCACATTTCCACTTGATGGATGAGGCTCCCCAGGCCAAGGCTCCCCCAAACTGGCAAAGAGGAGGAACCTTCCTGTCCAGACAGCCAGCTCCTGGCTGGGCTCCTCAAGCTGATGGATGGGTGCTGTTCAAACTGGGAGGATTATGTGCTTCAAGTCCTGGCTCTCTGGCTCCTGAGGTTCGACAGGACCATTTATATATCAGAAGCAATTTGAAAGCCTGGATTCCTCCTGTCAGAAGGAAGGTAGTGGGGATTCTGGGAGTTTCTGGGCCTTGATCTTTGAATGTTCCTTTTTAATTTAACTTAAGGGTGATGAATTGAGATGTTGACTGATTCCCATTGATTTGGAAATCTGGGGAGTTTTACAGGTCAGAGTAAACAGACCATCAGCAGACCTGCAGATTCTCAGATAAAGGGGCCTCTCTGTTGTGACTGGGGTGCTGTCATCCTGGCACGGGGAGCTCACACAGGCCATTTGTGAGGATGGCTTTGCAACTGGCATGCCTGGTCCTCAGTAAGTGCCCCTTAGGAACCTACTGTTGCATTTATCAGTGTCTGTTGTGAGCCTCCATCTAGCATCCAGCACCACTAAAGAGGAAAGAATTTGGTGACATCTCCTCAGAAACTTCACTTTCAGTGGGGAAATACTTAATGAGAGAGAGCTCATCAGGAGGGTCACCATGGCCTCCGGCTCCAGACCCTTCTCTACCTCCACTCAGCTGCAGCTCCCCAGACTTCCAGTGCATCTGACCTCTCAGGCCTTCAGCACAAAGGAAGAAGAACATTTGTTCAGGTGCCCTCTGCCCCTCCCCCACCAAGGATCAGAAATGTGAAGGGATCCCCAGCACCGTCTGCAGGGCACACAGAGCTGACTTTGACATTTCTGAAATGAAGTGCAAAGGTAAGTGTCAGGTGTGAGAAATGGTTCTTAAAGCTGGTGAAGGACCCAAACAAGGAGGCTGCTCACGTCTGAGAGCAAAGCATGTACGGCCTCGGTAGAAAGGATGGGAGCTGCCTGTTAGTGAAGAGTACTGCATCTAACAGGACTTGGAAGTGTGCATAATCACCACGAAGCCGGGGACAGCAGACCTCCACTGGCTGGGCCCTGACGCACACGCTTCTCAGCTCCCATGGAGCATGAGAAAGGTGGGGCTCCTCTGTACCTTCAGTAGTCATTTTCCTGTTCAATGTCTGACTGTTCATCTGCATTAGCTGGAAGGCACACCAGTGCAAACATGTTCATAGACTCAAACTGTCTCCTGACAGCATGTCCCACAGGCCTACGGTGCTACTCATGGATATATGGAGCCGTTCTTGAACAGGCAGGGAGCTACCATCATGGCCTCTCATTGGAACATTGTGGAGAGGGCAGGCACCAAGTGACCCCCAAAGAGGAAAGGATGAGGAAAGGGATGGGCAATGCCCAGATCACCTGGCAGCCAGAAGGGAAATGCACATGTCTCAGCACATTCTTGTAAATGGAAAGGATGAGCTCTAGATGGCTTCCAGTACCTTTCCCACAAAGATTAAAAACAACTTTGAATTATACTTCAAGTATGCATGAAGATGAAAGCTCAGAGGCAATGAGAGGGAGCTGGTAGAGGGTATTTGCTGGGGCAAAAGTCCCAACGTGACTCCTGAGATGAGGACTGCTGGGTCAGGCTTCACATCCTTTCTTACCAAGGGTCTAAAACTGCTGTAGGGCAGTGAGTCCACAGGGCTCTACTTCTAAATGACAACTTCTTTTTTGGATCATTATCATCATCATCATCTTCATAAGCATTATATTATTTAAGACAGGATCTTACTGTGCAGCCCTGGCTGGCCTGGGACTCGCTAGGTAGACCAGGCTCATACAGATCTGCCTGCCCCTGCCTCCATCTGGGTCTAACTGGGTGAGTCACCACTCCTGGCTAAATTTCAACTGCTTAGATGCAGAGGAACAGAAAAACCTCAGCCTACCAGGTGAACCTGCATTGTAAGCCCAGCCTTGCTAACAGTGTTTTTTTTAGGGGGGTGGTGAGAGCTAACTGTAGCCCAGATCCTGTGTCGAGTTAGACCTGTAAAGAATGGGATCGGGCCGGGCGGTGGTGGTGCACGCCTTTAATCCCAGCATTCGGGAGGCAGAGCCAGGCGAATCTCTGTGAGTTCGAGGCCAGCCTGGGCTACCAAGTGAGTTCCAGGAGAGGCACAAAGCTACACAGAGAAACCCTGTCTCGAAAAACCAAAAAAAAAAAAAAAAAAAAAAAGAATGGGATCGGGGAGATTCAATTAGCGCCAAGATGGGTCAACTATAAATTTAACAGGCCAGACCTCTGAGGTACCTGAGAGCCGCCTGCCTCTGAACCCCCCCATGAAGTCTATGTACGTGGTCATAGAGATGGTTTTCTCCAAAACACAGCAGCATCAACTGGCCACTGAATTAGTGAGAAGCCAAGAGAGGCCCAGAAGGAGTACAAATGTTAACCCTGTCTTCCCACCTCCACCCAGTTAAGTGCTATGTAGTAACTTGCAGTCCTTGGCTCCTTTATTGGGGAAAGAAGGGGCACACAGAGACCACACACCCTGTCCTTAGGGATACCACAGGCAGATGTCCCACTGTGAGTCTCCAGCCCACCCTTGTCTACCTCAAATCTCAACACATCTGTCACTGTCCAGACACTCACTCTCCTCTCGGAGAAGGGATGTTCCAGTGGGGATATCAAGGTAAAAGGTCTGCTCAGGTATAGTCAAAGCCCCCACCTTCTCCTCCAGGAGCTTGAGACTGTAAATCTACTGCCAATGCTGACTGACTGCTCTTGCTTTCTTCTGTAGCTTCTTTTCAACACATGATTTGTTCAGGAAAAATTACATGGTTGTAATGCTATTTCTTTGTGCTGACAAAAAGGGAAATGGCTTCATAGGCCAGGGGATGGGAGAGCACTTATCGTACGTAGTACAGCTCTTTGGGTCATTATTGAGCAGTTACCTGGAGAAGCCCTTGAATTGTGAGCTAATGCCACTGTAAATGGATTTGCAAATGTGCTCGGCGCAGTCCAGGTGGAGTGCTACCTGTGCTCATGGACAGTTATTCTGTGATTCTCACCATGGCTCTGCTCATTGTGCCTGGATATTAGCTTCTTATTGCCTGTTTGGGGTTGTAGAACTGGTCACCATTTGCTTATAGCAGAACAGGTGAATGCCAACCTGGGGGTGGGCAGTCTGTCATAAGTGATGTTCTCCAAGTTCAGTGGGTGACATTTGCAGTTTTTTTGGTCTCTCCTGTTAAGTTTTTAGAATAGTTTTTTTTCTTGCTGCAATTTGAGAGCTGGGGAACCAGTGAACCAGACACTCGTGAAGACCCAGAGCCCACATGAAAGCTGGATGTGCTGGGATGTGTCTGAAATCCCAGCGCTCTTATGTCAAGATGGGTGAGTGGAGATAGAAGAATTCCCTAGAGGTCAAGGGCACTGCAGGGACAAACAATAGAGACCTCCACCTCAAATAAAATGTCCTGACACCACAGGCTGCCTTTTGACCTCCACACGTGTGCAGTGGCCAAGCACACACCCTCACTTACACACAAGAACTGTGAACACAGACACATACAGACACATAAAATACCTACACATACTTGCACATAAGAACTGTGAATGCACACACCCTCACTTACGCACAAGGACTGTGAACACAGACACAAAAGGCACACAGTCTACACACATACATACACACACACACACACACACACACACACTCATACACAGGAACTGTGAACACAGACACAAACAGGCACACAGATTACACACATACACAAGGCCTGTGAACACAGACACACACAGGCACATAGACTATATACACACGCATTCACACATAAGAACTGTGAACACACACACACACACACACTCATTCACACACAAGAACTGTGAAACACAAACAGAAGCACAGACTCCACACACAGTGTGGGGAGCACCTTTGCTGAGATAGACAAACAAGGGACCAGTGAGTAGGAAGTCAGCTGGCTGGTGAGACAAGGCACTCTGTGATGGTCATGATGGGCTAGGTAGTGCTAAAACATGTAGCCGTTGCAGTCAGGGAATGTTGCTGTGCAAAGCTCTGCGGTCAGTCAGCAGGCCACAGGAGCAGCCTCACCTTTGCATTGTGTACACAGCCAAGGGAGCTACGCCCTCACTGTGGACCCAGACATAGGCTGTGTGCACACTTCACAGACACTGTCCTTCAGTCAGTATAGGTCACACAAGACCAAGGACCCCTTATGCACCATTACATGAACTCAGGATCCAGCAAGGTGCTGAGAGCGTAAGTCCCACTGGGTCATCTAAGCCAAGAAGAGAGAGGAACTGCACAGTTAAGACTACTTCCTGTCTATCAGTCCTGCCCATCAGAGTTCAGAAAACGTTCCTCATAGAATTCTGAGGTTGGGAGAATGGGCCCATCAAAGGTCTAAACCGAAAGGAGAAACAGTCAGATATGACACAAAGCCGGGTGGTTTCTGGGGTGGTGCCATCTCAACTCCGCTTCACTCAACCCAAGCCCTGCCCAACTGGAAAAGAGTTCCACCAGAGCTGAAGGAAATGGCAAAACACAGGGGAACACCTGGAGCACGGAAGTGACAGGGCAGGTCCTGTAAAAGCAAAACTAACAACTTCATCAAGGGAGAATCCAGATGCCTCCTATTTTCATTTCTTACAGTGGAAAAGAAAGCTTCAATTTCTAGAGAAAAAAGTTTTGCCTGTGGCAAAGAATGTTCTATAAATGTCCACCCTGCCAGAAATGTAGATTGCTTTAGGTGTGAATTGCAATTTATCAGTGTCAGTGTTCTGTTTCCAAGACAACTGCCTCAAACACAGTGGAGATAAACAGACAACATGGCCATAAGAACGTGCTGGAGGTGGGGGGAAAGCAATGAAAATGAATAAGCAAATTACTATTATTAGCCATCAGTCTCTCTGCTCCATTTCCAGCTAAGGAAACACACTGAGGCACTGTAAGGAGGTGGGACTTGAGTTCCCCTTGAGATAAGGAATCAGCCCTAACACTTCTGAAATCAAACAGGTAGAAATGATCACTGAATCCGAGAGACAAGACAATTCAGACCAGGACTATACTGATGGGTTTTTCTCGCCATAGATATATGCTGTCCACAACTTTAACTAGCTTATAGACTAGGGACAAGGGATAGAGTGATTACATCTCCCTTCGAGGTTCAGGTCTCATGATTGGCACTTGGTTCCCCATACATCTCTGTCAGCTTCAGCTTTCAGCTTCAGGCTGTGTACCCTGGCTTTCTGCATTAGGAGCATGTTGCAGAGCTAAAGGAAACAAATAAAGCTCTACACAGAACTGTTTAATGAAGGAGCAGAGGCATCCATCCGGAAAGAGAAGCTCTGCGCCATGGTATGTGCTTATCCGGGGAATTCGGCAGCATGGTTAGTCATGCCACCCCATTTTGAAGGACATGAAGCCACCACCGTTTACTACAGTAGCCTTTCCCTGGACCAGGTCTGGGGCCTCCACTCCACAGCTATCAAGCTTCTCACCCCTTGGCAGAGCAAAGATTAGTTCAGTGCAGCTACAAAGGGCCCAGATGAATGGAGTCACCTATGCTGTGTCTAATGCCATGCTCACAGAAGTGAGAGGAGATTTCTAAGAGGGTTTCTCTGCGGAGTGTTACATTTGGGCTTTGTTCAAAGTGACACAGAATAATCCAGTCATCTTGAAACTGAACACATCTTTGAAAATATCCTTCTCTTTATCCCTCCAATTCAAGACAGCAAAAACTCATCATTTTCTTTGGTAGCACACAGGGATTTTAAAAATTGATCCCTTTCACCCAGGCAGGGTGGTTCATGCCTCTAATCCCAGCATTTAGGAGGTAGGGGTAGGATGATGAGAAGTTCAAGGCCAGCCTTAGCTACCCTGTGAGTTCAAGGCCAGCAGGAGATATATGAGACTGTCTCAAAACAAACATTCCCTTGAAAAATCATTAAACTCCTCTGCCCCCTACAGTCTGCGAGGTTCTCATGTGTGACTGGCAAGATGGTGCAGAGGTTCCTCCATCTTGGATTCTTGCTGAGGCCATTGCGGGTTTAGCTAGAATTTGACTTTCTTGATGGAAAATTACCCAACCCTATTATGGAAATCCGAGGTCAAAATACCCCAGCTAACTGTCCTAGCGTCTGTTAAACCACCTGCTTACACAGAACCCCCTCCAGCCAACTGCTTATCTTAGCTTCTGTTAAACTGCTTGCCCGCTCCCCCAGCTGCCAAGTGAGATGCCAGGATGTGGTTTTTGCTTTCAAAAACTCCATGCTCTGGACACTCAGGACTACACTTAGATCATGAATATCTAAGTTGAGTCCCAGCCTGCTGGCGCTAAGACTTTCAACTGGCTATAAACTGTGTCTGAGTGGTCGTCTCTGGTGGGCTCTCCATAACGTATGCATTTGTGCAGATTTTGTACCCAGGGGATGATCTGTGTTGGTAGAACAGGCATGTTTTTGTTCTGAGGGACATTATTTGAAGACAGCTCTTCACAGAGGGTGTGGAACCTCTAGTCCATTCATCAGATGGAAAGGAAGTCTTCATAGCTTGTGCACTGATAGAAAACCTATTGCTTTATTAACTGGTGATAGCCAAATCCAATATATCTTGTGAAATGACCTGCTTTCCTATGCTTTTAAAAGTGCTACTGCTGGACCCTGAAGCAGGAGGCCTGACTGCAGGAAGTGCTGGGCTGCCCTAGGTTGAATACTTGATTGTTTAGGAGGACAGCTGAAACCCAACACCATGTTTGACGTGTTCTAACCTTCTCTATGGTCATGACTGCACAAAAGACTATTTTCAAACCCCTTCTCCATACACTGCATCTCCTGCGCCTTTAGTAAGGGAAGCAGTATGTGATTATCCCAGAGGGCCTTCACGGTAACCCATATTCACAGTGTGGGCAGCGGGCTTGCTGTCTTCCAGCAGCACCCAGTGATGGGGACACTGACACCTTTGCTGTCAAGGAGAGTGAACTGTTGATATTGACTCAGAGAAACAGTTTAAAGACAGACTCTGGCCACGTCAGCTGCCTGCAGCTGTGAGCATACCACACAGAAGTCTGCTTCCTTCAGCATTGTCCAGAGGGGTGGAGTAAAGAATGGGAGTCAGAGTTGAGGCTGACTTTTAACCACACCATTTACCGATCTAACTACCTGACACTTTTAAACTAGGCTGAAGAAACATTGGCAAGCAGATAAGAAGTCTGTGGCATCCTAGAGATAGTGACTTAGGGAAGCAGCAGAGTAGAAGAATCCAGAGAAGAGATCGAACCTTACTGACCCAGAAACTGGAGCAGGATTGGCAGAGTGACCCTCAAAGAGGCAGGTCTACTGTTCATATTATGCTAACATCAAGGACATCAGGGAAGAGACCCGAGTTCACCAGACCCAGCAACAAAGGAGGAAATAGTAGTCTCAGAGCTCTGTTTTAAAGGCAATACCCAAGATGGGTTCCAGGAACAAGGGGAGAAAAGAGACCAAACTACATCCAGGTGTGTCACAGAGACCAACTATTGCTGGATGGAGAGGGCCATGGCTGAGCTGACTCTAACAGAAATGAGAAAGGTACAGCTGGGAAAATACAATGTCTCTGTCCTGCTCCTGCCCCACCGCTCCATTTAAAACCCTCATTATGGGTCCTGAGGCAGCAGCTGCACCAAAGCAGGGATGGAATGGAAGAGGCAGCATGGTTTCACCAAGCCCAAGTAGAGGCTGCTGTGGAGCTAAGGGGCAGAGGGTACTGAAAACTCAGCCCAGCCCCTGGCTGCTCAGCCCCTGACCACTCAGCAATTCCCACGTCTGTGAGTGTGGAAACTCTGTGAGACATGTGAGCAATTCAGTTCCTCTTGCTGAGAGGCCAAGATGTCCACAGATGTTCCCTTTTTGGCCCAAATGATAAGGCACACAGTCCTGAGGGTCACTCAGAAGACATTCATTCTATGTACCTGCATTGGCCATGTCTTAGTTAAGGTTTCTATTGCTGTGAAAAGACGCCATGAACACAGCAACTCTTACAAAGGAAAACATTTCATTGAGGTGATGGCTTACAGCTTCAGAGATTTAGTCCATTATCATCATGGCTGGGAGCATGGCGGCATGCAGGTGGACATGGTGCTGGCTACTTCTTGATCAGAAGGCAGCAGGAAGTGATCTCAGACACTGGGCAGTATCTTGAGCATAGGAAACTTCAAAGCTTACCCCCACAGTGACACACTTCCTGAATCAAAGCCATACCTACTCCAACAAAGCCACACCTCCCAATAGTACCACTCCCCATGAGCTTATGGGGGCCGATTACATTCAAACTACCAGCCTCCTCTGCTGATCACACTGAGTCTGACCAAAGCCAGAGGTTTCTCTTCCAGCACTGTGGACTCACCTTGTTGTGGCAAAAGGGACTTTGCAGATATGGCTCATAAGTGACTATGATATATGGAGATAGCCATGGGATAACCAGGTAGGGCCCAATAACAAGGTCTAATCACATCACGGGGTCTCACACAGGAGGGCAAAGGAGATGGCAACAGAAGAAGCAGGCCGTGTGGAGATGTCTTGGTCCTTTTCTGTGGTGGAGGCCATCATTTCTTGATGCCTCTCCCTGCTCCCATCCTCACTCGCCCCCATACCTCATCTGATTTCTTACTGAGGTGGCCCTGGCCTTTGTTCCCACAGTGACAGCCTTCAGTGGTCCACTCCTTTCTTCTTTGCCTTCTCTGTGCTGGTTGCTATGGTTTCTGTCAGTTTCATTGTGAATTACAGAGGTGCTAAGGCAATGGCCTAGAACATTCCAGGGCCCAGCCTCATAGTCCCTGCTTTTGTTATGCCAGCCAGTGCCCTGTACCCCCTGCAGCAGGTATCAGCACACCAGCCCAGGGATTTCCCCCGAGTCTGCCTTCTACACTGATGTCAAGAGACATCCTGACTGTCAGGCCTCTGCTTCCACTTGGTTTGTTAGACTTTCAGATGGATGACTAATGCTATAGTTTGAATATGCACCTCATTCAAAACTCATAACACAATTTAATTACCAACAAGAGAATATTAGAGGTTAGAATCTTCCACCTCCGTGAATGCATTCATGCTGACATCAAGAGAGTAGCTTTGTTATGAAAGAACAAGGGTGGCCTCTTCTTGCTGCAGGTCTTCATCTCAACCCCCCACTGTGGGGGCATACAAGAAAGTCTCTCAGCATCTTAACAGTGAACTTCCCAACTTTCAAAACAATGAAACAAAATCCCCATTCATTGTTAATGACAGCCTGAGATATTCTATTACAGCAACAGAAATGGACTAAGAGCAGACCTGGCAGCCACAGGAGCCGTTTGTGCTTCCATTCTGCCCCCACACACCCTGACTGGGGGATTGCTCACTATGTAGGTGACGGATTTCAACCCAGAGCTCCACCCTCTCAGGACCCTGCTGGAAAACAGTGCCTTGCTAAGGCTTCTAACACATGGAGTCTCTGTGATAGAGCCATCCTCCAGGGCAAGTAGTAAGCCCCTGTTGCCAAGGGAGCTACTCTGTTCTCACATTCCTTTGCTGTAAATAGGTTTTCTGGTCAGAAGTGGCATGGTAGCAAATACCGGAATTCATGGAGTCCACCTGTGAGTGCTGCAGGAAGTGTTTGGCCATGGAAAGCCACACCGCATCTAGAAGCAGCTCGATCTCATCAACCTGAGCCAGGTACTATACTGTTGTCAGGCTAGGCATGCACATCACATCAAAACAACCAGTAAAATTTGATCTGGGAAATACACACCATAGGGCCCCTTCATGGCTCCCTTGTCACATGAGCACTTTACATCACTGCTTGGGCCCACAGAGAAAGCTTAGGAGTGACAGGGGAAAGATGGGGAGTGTGTCGTCTTTCCTCCCCAGCTGTTGATAGCCTCTTCCTTGTGGATGCATTTTTGTGAGCATGCGCTCAAGGCACAGGTACCTTTATATTCTGTGTCTGTTCTAGGAATGGCACATCTCTTCCCTGACACCAGCACTCCAGTGCTCTTCCTTTTCTATCCAGGGCCACCCAGGAGAACATCAGAAAGTGACTGTGAGTGAGCAGAGCTTTGTACTTCTGGATGTCTCTAAGTCGATACCCAGCAAGCTCAGGTTTTTACAGCTTTGGAGGATCCTTTTCTCCTGCCTTTCTGACTGTCTGTACTCAGTGTGCTACCTACCAGCAGTCTGTCTCTAGTTGGTTTCCGTATTTCAGTCAGAACTATCTTCAAGAAGCAATATTTGTAGAGTAAAGAGAAAGGGGAAATGACAGGGGTCACTGTTGAAAGAGCCAGAATGTGTCTCACTCTACAACTAGATCTGACTTGGGAATATAATCACTATAGAGTTGACAGGTTAATAAAAAGTCAGGGAAAAAAATCCCAACAAAGCATTTTGAGACAAAGATCCTCCCAAGATGCCAAAGTTCGTTTTGTGTTGGCCATCTAGTGCTGAGCATGGGGCCTGCCCTTGAGAGTGGTTTACATGCCCAGTGAGACTCCATCAAAGAAAACTAAGTTTTCTTCTGTGAGTGGTATTAATTGGAGATAGCTTCTGGGTTAGGGATGGAGAGTGGGGCTTGCGTTCACTTTCCCTCGCTGCCCTGGGACTCTATCTGGTCCAGACCTGTGCATGCTGCCTCAGTCTAAGTTCATATGTGTGTCAGTCCTGCTATGTTTAAAAGTCCTTGTTTCCTTGTTGTCCTCCATCCTCTCTGGGATTACAATCTTCCTGTATTTTCCTCTGTAGAGTTCCCTGAACCTTAAGGGGAAGGATTTGATGGAGACACCCAATTTAGGACTGAGGGTTCCAAGGTTTCCTATTCTCCATACATAGTCTCTATATTTGTTACCATTCACCCCAGGAGGAAGCTTCATTGTTGATGGCTAAGCAAGACAATGATCTATGAATGTAGCACAATGTCATTAAGAGTCATTTGTTGGTATGATCCTTGGAAGAACATTTTATGATTTCATTTTTTTAACTAAGTAAAATTTAGCTGAGTAATATTTCATAATGTATCACATTTTCTTTATCTATTTATCTGTTGATAAATTGTTGTTTCCAATTTCTGGCTATTATGAATAGAACAACAATGAACATAATTGAGTATATGTCTCTGCAGCAGGATGTAGAGTTCTTCGGGTATATGCCCGGGAATGGTATAGATGAATCGATTCCCAGCTTCCTGAGGAACCACCACACTGATTTCCGTAGTGGCTGTACAAGTTTACAGTCCCACTAACAATGGGAGCATGTTCACCTTGCTCCAAATCCTCTCCAGCATGAGTTGCCATGTGTTATTGATCTTAGACAATTCTGACAGGTGTAAGATGGAATCTCAGAGTCGTTTTGATTTGCATTTCCCTGATGACTGAGGATGTTGAACATTTCTTTAAGTGTTCCTCAACCATTTGTGTTTCTTTTGAAAATTCCGTTTAGATCTGTGTCCCATTTTTAATTGGGTCATTTGTTTTCTTCATTTCCAGTTTTTTGAGTTCCTCACATATTTTAGACAGGTTCTTTGTGTATATGTTATGATTTCCAGTTTTGTGTTTTTATGTAATTTCTCTCTGTGCCAATGTGTGTGTCTTTATGTCTATATGTGTTTCTCATGCTTTTTCTGTTAGTTTATTTTGTTGTCATATTCTGTTTTTATTTTTATTTTATCAACATCATCATTATTGGATGTCTGTTTCTGTTCTAATGAGAGAGACAAAGATAGGGTGTGGATTTGGATGAGTAGGGAAATGGAAAGGATCTACGAGGACTTGGGGGAAGAGAAACTGTAATCAGAATATATTGTATGAAAAAAATCTATTTAAAAAAAAGTCAGATTGGAGTCAGATGGGCTGAGCTTCCTGTTCATTATGACTGCGACCTTAGAAGATACTGATAGCAAAGACACTTCTGGCATCCTCTGGCTGACATGTATCTTGCCGAGACATCTTGATGTCATGTGATAACAAAGACTGATTACAAATGCATGCACAATTCATAACACAGAAGCTTCGTGGGTGTACTTTGAGAATGTTCCTGAAGCCACCTTGAGTTCAGATATTCAGCCCCCTCACCAAGGAAGTAATGCATTTCTGTTTCTAGTCACTCCGTCTGTACCACCTTATTAGGGCAGTCCTGGGAAATCCAGAAGACTCAGACAAGGGAAAGAGTTACCTTCAAGAGAGAGAATATCTTTACTCTGAGGTATTATAGCAGTTGGACTCACTGTGTGTGGGAACAGTGTCACACAAGGGATTCACCAGAAATTTAAATTCCTAGTCCACTAAGTCAAGAGTTCTGCAAGTGGGTACAGTAATATGACTTAGCATGTCCTGAGGATGCTGATGCCGGCTCAACTTAGTGATCCACTGGCTGGAAGAGGCTAGGTTAGTGCTCCAGTTTGCACTGTGCTCTGTATGGGAGGCCTGGGTGCTGCACAGCCCCTGTGTCATGGTGCCCAGTGGAAGATATGCAACTGAACTCCCTACAGAGCTATGTCTTGTAATGATCCCCACTCAGAAATGCTGATGTCATGGGGAACACAGGGACCAGTTAGAGTGTGCCATGCATGCTGTATAGTACCTTCTTATGCGACACACATTGGCTCTAAGAGCCAAAGCAGAATTGTGATTCTTTTGTAGTGCTGGCATTAATAATTCCACAACCTGTAGTTGTATCAGTTGGGACTGGGGACCTCATAGTCGATTGTTCTCTGAATCTTGACCAGCTGGAGATCTCTGTTAATGGAAAAGAAACTTCCTTGGTGAGGGTTGAAAGCTACATCTACCCAGGGCAGAAGGACAAGTATTTAGAACGCAGCTGGGAACAATGCTGGTTTAGGAAAGTGGTGACAGTGGGTTCTCCTCCAAGATATATGACTTCACTAGCCATGGATAGCTGGCAACACTAACCTTACAACTAAAGCTCAGGAACATCTCAGAGAAGTGGGGCAGAAAGATGGTCAGAGCCAAAGGGCCAGGAATTCCATGGAGAAAATGTGTTAGGGATATGACAGGGAAGCTACAGCCATGGAATCTCAACAACATAGCTGCCAAAAGAAGACCTGAACAATGGCAATATTGGCTGACATGACAACATAAATGGGGGAATCCTATGGGGCCCCTTGTAGCTCGAGTTTTCCTGTCTGGCCCACAGTCAGGACAAATCTCTCTCACCCGCCAGTCCCACAGCCACTCAGACCTGACCAAGTAAACACAGAGACTTATATTGGTTACAAACTGTATGGCTGTGGCAGGCTTCTTGCTAACTGTTCTTACAGCTTAAATTAATCCATTTCTATTAATCTATACCTTGCCACGTGGCTCGTGGCTTACCGGCATCTTCACATGCTGCTTGTCATCGTGGCGGCTGGCAGTGTCTCTCTGACTCAGCCTTCCACTTCCCAGCTTTATTCTCGACTCCTTGTCCCACCCACACTTCCTGCCTAGCCAATGGCCAATCAGTGTTTTATTTATTGACTAATCAGAAACACATTTGCCATACAGAACATCCCACAGCACTTCCCCCCCCCCTTTTTTTTTCAAAAAGGAAGGTTTTAACCTTAAAGTAAAATTACATATAATTTGGGAATTTGGGTGTAGCTTCTCTTACTACTTCCTGCTGGAGGGGGGCCCTGTATTTTATGGGGACACAAAGAAAATTTAAGGATTATGGAATAGTCCATGAGGGTGTATCGTCTGAGCCAGTCGCCTTGAAACAGTTCTGGATGTTGGATCATTTGGGTCAAGGTGTCATCAGAGACCTTTCAGGGGGTCTTGGCTGGTCAAACCTGATGTATCTTAATCTGGAACAAATCCATAGCCTCTGGCTTTCTGTAGAAACAAAAGCAGTCTCCTTTCCAAAGCAACATATTCTTATATCCAAATTTTGAAGTTAAGGTACCTTTAAAATATACATATTGGTTTAACTCAACATCTTTTACAATCAAATGTTTTTCTGCAGTTAAAAATCCCAAAGACAACACAATCCAGATTCTCTGTGTAATATCCATCTTTACGTGGCTTATTTTTCATATTAGTTTTACTATCTCTTTAAAGACTATTTTTTAAAACTATGTATTTGTTTCTATAACTGTATATATCACCTTTTTTGTCTCTTTTAAGCCTACATATATTTTACACACATTGTAAACTATTACATCTGAATCTGTCTTATTGTGAATCTGCACCAGCTGTGGCTGCTGGCTCTGCCCACCTCAGCTTCCCAACATGGTGGTGGTAGTTTACCACCAGCTCTGGGATCTATCGTGGGTCTATGCTTTTATCCAAGCAGCATGTAGCCCAGAAACCTCTTTTGTTTTTTTTACTAGCAAAGTCTAAATCCACCACGCAGCTTAATGTGCCACTTGCAGAGGCCTCATTCCCGCCATACTGCAGGTTGAGCGCACACGCTAGGAACCGGCCAGTAGCTCAAACCGGCAGCTGCCGCTCATTTGAGAGAGATAATTAGGAACTGTTTTTAGCTCCGTTTTAGAATCTTTTTTCTCAGTTTTTAGGTGGAAACTCTTGCCACCACGTTGGATGCCATTTGTAGCTCGAGTTTTCCTGCCTGGCCCACAGTCAGGACAAATCTCTCTCACCTGCCAGTCCCACAGCCGCTCAGATCTGACCAAGTAAACACAGAGACTTATATTGCTTACAAACTGTATGGCTGTGGCAGGCTTCTTGCTAACTGTTCTTACAGCTTAAATTAATCCATTTCTATTAATCTATGCCTTGCCACGTGGCTCGTGGCTTACCGGCATCTTCACATGCTGCTTGTCATCGTGGCGGCTGGCAGTGTCTCTCTGACTCAGCCTTCCACTTCCCAGCTTTATTCTCCTCCTTGTCCCGCCTACACTTCCTGCCTAGCCAATGGCCAATCAGTGTTTTATTTATTGACTAATCAGCAACACATTTGCCGTACAGAACATCCCACAGCAGCCCCTCCCCTAGATGAAGAGCTATAAGCAATTAACAACTACTAAGAAAGACGGAGAACTAGTCTTCCCCAGAGATGAACTCCTTAATTGGTTATCCAATACCAAGTGGTCAGCCCTAAAAACACACAAACAATACCAAATGGAATCAGCAGGTCATGTCACATCTATCTATCTATCTATCTATCTATCTATCTATCTATCTATCTATTTGCTCATTTATATACATACACACACATAGAGAGAGAATATGTAAATAATAATTAAAGAAAAAAATGTCCTGCATTTAAGAGGAATAGGTTAGAGGAAGAAAAGAGTAGAAGGGAGGAGAGGGGAGATTATGTAATTATATTGTAATTGAAATAATTTTTAAAGCTGGAGAGAGACTTGAAACACTGTAGCAGCTTCCCTTTCATGTTAGAGAGCTTACTTTGGCATTTTGCAGACCTTCAGAAACTCCAGGATATGATGCAACTCTAGATTTTTCTGACAGTCCCCCACCCTATCCTAACCCTCTGATGCACATCTTACTTGCTACATCCTCTTCTTTCTGTCTAACGTGCACATTTACCAGCCTGGTAAAGGCAGTGCAGTCCTCCAGGACTGCCAAGAGAAGGGCACCATGGAGGATTGCTTACGGCAGAATGCAGAAGAGACAGTGTCGCCCTGAGGCAAAACTGTGAAGGTGCATTAGTGGCCCTGCCAGGCTGAAGCAAATCTTTCAGGATTGCAAATTGGTAGAGAGGAAAAATAATCTGTCAGTTCAATACCTTCAAACTGTGTTCCAGGAGACATATTGATCTGCTCCAGTAAGGCAAACATGTTTGAAACAGCAGCTTCAATTAGAGCTAGCAATTGATTAAATTTATAATAATCTGCAGTCATTCTCTCAGATCCCACCTTCTTTATAGAGCACAGAAAATAGTTAAACAAATATTGAATTTCTATTAGCACCCCTGAATTCTCCAAGTTTTGGTGATGGATCTAATCTATAATCTCTTCAAGGATGTTCATCCCTTGTAATTCAGTGTTCTGCTACATGGGTGACTTTCCAAGATCACCCACCTGCTGCTTCCAAGGATAACAACCCATATTATACATGGGAACTCCATGCTGCCCAAGATGGCTATCCTGCTATTAACTCTGGAACTCAGAAGAAAATTTTAAGGCAGATTTCACAACTCAATAGGCCCAGGATGAAACTCTAAGTTTCATCAAAATACTTGACTACCATCAACCACAGTATGAGTGGCCATCATAGAGTAGAGGAGGGTGACGCTGAGATGACACGAATTCGTAAGAGTCTAGAAAACCTGAGTGAGCTGAGCATTTTCTTTTACTCAGAACATAGTCACTTCGTAAATAACCACAGATCCATTTAGAAAAGGTTTGAGAGAATAATGCTATGACAGTCTCTCTGGATCTTTCCACAGTGTGCCTGGCATCTCCAGCCAAAGGCTTCTGGTCTACCTCTCAGACACGGGGTGGAAAGCAGAACTCCATGGAGTAACTCAGCTTGGTTCCTGCCATCAGTCTGGTTTTATTCTTGCTATGTAGACATGTACCAAGCACTGCTGGAGTAGCTGATTCTCTACATCATTCCTAGGGATGTCAAGGCCAGTTGGATGTTGCTACAACTCTCTGTGAGTTACTCTCTGACTGCCAGCTTATCCCTGTTGCCTTTACCAGCAAGCAAAGCGATGGCCCCTTGTTGCTCCAGAGCCTGTCCCTTCAATGAGATCAAGAAGGATGAGTCAATGACAACATCAAGGATCTCACCAGGGACCCTGCAGTGACCAACTTCTTCCCCTCACTGACACACATACTTCATGGACCCTTTAGTACAAATGATGTCAGAAGAGTACTGCCATTCTCTCTGTATGGAATGGAGGCCCTGGGGTTTATCATGTCTGTTGACAAACCAGGGAAGCTACTAGAGTCCTTTCAGCCACATGAGTGAAACCCCTGCCAGAGTGCTCAGTCTAGACTTGGCATCCTCTCAATGTCACAGTCTCCTTGTGCTGTCCTCTTAGAATTCACTTCTTCAGTATAAACTAGTAGACACTCCCCTCCCCCTGCCAGAGATACGTGACATCTCCCCAGACCTGTCTCTGTACCTTCTTCCTGCCACAGCTGACATCGGACCATAGTCACAAGTCCAAGGGTAACATGGGGTGGTTGAGGTGGGTTCTCATGAAACAGATATGCACTTGCAGAGTAACTGTCCTAGATTAAGCTACTGAAGAATATTTTATGAAGTGTGTGCTATTTTCAGACTTGGGAACAGGGCAGCTAGGCAGTTTTCAGTCATTTCAATGGCAAATGATTCTTGGGGTTATTTATGGGGGGACAGAGTGCTCAGTCTTGTTTATGTCCCTTGTTTATTCCTTTGCACCCCCATCAGTGTCCATCTCTTGTGAAAGCATCCGAAGGACCAAATCCAAACTACACTTTGGTTACTTTTCTTGATGTGGCAGACACCTGGAAGGACACCTTAAGGGAGGAGATACTTATTTTGTATCATAGTTTCAGGGAACTCTAGCCCATCATAGTGTAATGGCTTGGGTGCAGCTTCATCCATGGTGGCTGGAATGGGATAAAGATGCTTATACAGAGGCAGACCACAAAGCAGGCTGGGGTCCAGGCTGGGTTTAACCTTCACAGTCCTGTGTCTAGGACCTACTTCCTGCCAGTCAGTTCCCACCTGCTAAAACTTCCATAGTGCCACAAGGCAGAGCCACTCGCTGGAGAATGAGCACTCAAACTAGCATGAGAGATTCATACTACAGCGGCCGACATGGCTCAACATGGGCCCGACTGAGAAAGGCTGGGTTTGTGACAGTGAGGATGAACATGCTTTGCAGGGGTATCCAGAAAAGCCCTGCTTTCTCGGCTCATGGCAAGTCTTGAAGCTTTAAAACTTGAGGTTTGTCCAATCTTTCCACACGCTCTGTAGAGTTCCCAGGAGCATGTTGCCACCCACAATCCCCACAGCCATCATGAAAATACTTGAATTTCTAGTGACTCCTTCATATCCATCAAGTCCAGGTGCCAATTTGATCAATAATGATATCAGCATGAACTTTGTAGCTAGTACATCCATTCAGGTCTGCACAATACTCATCACTGCCATCCAGTCTGAGGGCAGGGCCCGAGAAGTCTTTATACCACACTGAGTGTCCTTTCTTGTGGCCACTCCTGATGCTTATATTAGTGTCAATCAAAGTCCAGGAAGTTTAATGCAAGACTTTTTACCCATAGGGTAGAAAACTGAAGAGGCCAAAAGCCTAGGACATCATGAGTAATTCTGACTCCAGGATGGAAAAAAGAATAAGGGAGAGCCTGGCTGCCTAGGATACAGACCCCCTGGACCTGAGGAGGACATAGAGGATTGGGAGCTTCTGGTCTGAGGACACTCAGCTTGAATAGCCAGTGCCCTGGGTTGCTGAGGGAGTGGGAAGAATGCAAGAATGGAGCTCATGGACTTCAAAGTCCATGGCCCACATGCAGTGCAGCAGGACAAGGCATGAACCAAGCCTAGACTTGGCTTGTGGGCTGGCAGAGCACAGTCCTAGGAGAAGGTCAAAAAACTATGTTTCACACTGCTGAAGATGTGTGTGTGCCTGCGCGTGTGCGCACGTGTTTTTAGGGAGCAGAGACACTGCAGATTAAGTAGAGGAGCAGTGTGCATCTAGTGAGAATTAGAACCGCATCTTAAAGAGAACAGGACCTGGGTATGTTCAGAGGATTGAGTTCTGCCTCGACATCCTGCAATAGGCTATAGAGACAGGAGCTAGCTTTAAACTAGGGGATGTTACTGATGGTATCAAGTTGGCAAGACCCAGTGGGGCTAACTTTAACATTCAATGCTTCTTCAGAACCAGAATAAAGAGAAAAGTCAAGGTGACCTCATGGAAATTAGTCCCCCATGTACCCACAGACTCTGATGTTATCATGGACTGCCCCACTTAGATTGGGCTGTCCCTGCTCTCCTGTGTCTTGGTACACCCTGTCTACTCAATATGATCTACACAGCAGCATTGGACTCAGTTATGAAAGAGTTGTGAGTGAAGGTCTTTTGGAGGTATGTCACCACAGTAACTCATTTCTGGAGACTCTGGATAGAAGGCCAGAGATGTGCAGAGCACAGAATGCTGCTGAATGTTTCTTTAAGAAAAACCCAAACCAGAATTAAAACTCAAGGTGTCTCCTGAATGGTGGTATATGCTGAACAAATTCTATTCTCGACGCTCAAGTATCACAGCACACGGAGTATTATCTTAGCTGCTCTGTCATATCCTCCAACACAGAGGTAAGCCATTTCCATCTCTCTTTATATCACCAACCAGCCCCAAGAGCTGCACATCTGCCAGGCTACCTACTGGAAAATGCTGCTGTTTGTTGGAAAATGGAAAAACCATTCTCTTTCATTTCTTTAGCTACTGTTCTTAGATGTACCATGATGTTATTAGGCAGTTAGCTCTAACAGTACACTGCACCTTCCTCTACATGATGTCAGTGCTAATTAAAATCTGATTAGCATGTCATTGGTATAATCTGTGCATACCACACCTCTTCAGTAATGAGAACTTTCTCATCTAAGAAATTTGAGGAAATTGTTACTGCCTCATAGTGGTTTATTTCCTGGATAAAGACTAAATCCTAAGTGTATACTTACTCTAATTTAATTTGATATCAGTTTGAACTTGTAAGCCACGTGTGTCCCATAAGAACTGTTAACTGCTTTATCACATTAGCTTCCTAGCATCCCTCTAGGTGTGTGAGGAGGGTGCACAGTTGGCTGAACAACACATGTTCTTGGAGTTGAATCCATTTTCACTGATCTGTATCACTGCTGTGTTTGTCCCAGGATGTCACCAATGCTGGGCAGCAAAGAGGGATTAAGACAATCCTATCCATGGAGGAGCTTCATGTGAGGTGACTGGGTCCTCCTGAAGTAGAGATGGCTTCACAGAAGGACCAGTGATGTTGAGCCTTTTGTGAGCATTGTTGCTCTCTTTCTAGAGGCAGAAGCACCGGTTCCCAGGCAAAGTGAGCTACATATAGAAAACATGGATGTGTGTGAAGGTGTGTACCAGGGCAGATGGCTGTGCCACTAGAGGGAATAGTCAGGAGGATGCCATGGGTTGAAAACAGTACCCTATGTTGTAGGAATGGGAAATAAAATCAAGAGGTGATGGAGCCAGACATAAAATGCCCATACATCTTCCATAGAAGATTGTCCCATCCCATTGCAATGTGCAAATCAGATATTTCTACTGGAAATCCTGAGCAAAGCAGGAAAATTGGATTGGATCTGGGGAGGCTGAAGGCAGGGTGACAAGTTGGAGGCCATTTCGGTTAAAAAAAATCAAGATATTAGATGAAGCTCTGAGCTATACTAGCTGCATCTTCCTGCAGCAGGCTTAATTCGGTGAGTTCTCTGTACCACTCTCAAACATAAAGACCTTTTCAAGGGGAATGCTTCACAGGACTCCTTCTACTTTTCGTTGTGCCCATTGCCACACACCACCCAAGAAATGAATGCTAGGAGCTGGGAGGAACAGCCTGGGGATTAACGATCTCTGACTGAGAAGAGGACAATATGGTGGTCAATGGCCACCTACTGCACTGTTCTAGGGTTTCCAGTAGAGGTAGGGAGACAGCATGGTACACTAGGATGAAGACAATGGGTCACTTCGATAGGGACATGCAGACTAGCTCACCACCTGTCTGTGCAATGCCGTCTACTGAGGCCCTTGAGGCTAGACTACCAGCTCAAGCTCATCCCAGAGAGACCGAACTGGAGCTAGTGTTGGGCTACAGATGGAAGGTTGTCCCAAAGCCAAGGGTGAAGCAAGGCAGATGGGAACTGAGGTGGCTAGAGAGTGCCTGAGGGGTCTGTCTTCCTGACTCTATTACTGCAGGGTGGGGAAATTACTCTTGTAGACCCAGTCAAAGCCTGCTCTCCAGGAACTGTGGTGAAAGTCTGGGGATTCTAAAAGGAAGCAAGTGAGAGCGTGCTACTACTGAGATCACTAGGCTAGGAGTGGGTGTGGGATGATGGGAGGAAAGGATGCATTGGGTGTGGTCAAGGGGAACCTTATGGACAGGGTGATACTTCACAAAGCCACCTACAGAGCAACAAATGGGTGTTTTCTATCAAATCCCGTAAAGCATACAGTTAACCTTCAAAAAACCTCAGGTGTAAATCCAAGGCCTGTGGTGCCTGACACTCCTGGTTTACTTGCAGATGGATGGAAGTTCACATTTACTTGTCATTTATCACTAGAAAACCTCATTTTAAAGTTCCTTACTGGGGTTGGAGAGATGGCTCAGCAGTTAAGATCACTGCTCTTCCAGTGGACTGGAGTTCAGTCCTCAACATCCATATCAGAGGGTGCACAATCACCTGAAACAGCAGCTCCAGGGGATCAGATGTCTCACGCTTCATTGGGTATCTGCACTTACATGTGTGCATGTGCATGTGTGTGCGTGCACATACATACACACACACACACACACATCTACACATAATAAAAATTTAAAAATATATATTAACTTTTTCTGAACCATTGTTTCGCATAGTATAGGCATAGCCACTGAGAACTGACAATAGGAGGGAGAAACCCAGGTCTGGACACAGAGAAACACATCAAATGAGATTCCTGCTCTGACATAGCTTCTTGTTCATTTCAGCAGCCCACATTAGC
Organism: Peromyscus eremicus; assembly: GCF_949786415.1. NCBI lineage: Eukaryota > Metazoa > Chordata > Mammalia > Rodentia > Cricetidae > Peromyscus > Peromyscus eremicus. The sequence goes on from NC_081416.1 coordinate 64,601,472, forward strand.
TAAATGCAGCACTTGGAGCACTATAACACTGTGCTTCGATTGCTATCATCAGACACAAATTTATGATCACATCCAAGACATCCTCGTGAACTCTGTCCAAGTAACTGAGACAAATATCTCTTTTGTGCACCCCATAGGCTCTTTGTGTTTCTTCTTCCTGCAGAGAGGAGGCATCCAGAGCATTCTGCAGGTTGAGTGAAGCTAAGCTGCATCAAGGAGATTAGCATTCCTGATAGCTCCATTTCCTCCCCACCTGAAACCCAAGCATCGTTTTCATTTAAGCTCCCAGAGTTTTTCATCACACACTCGCAAGGGCCATGGTGGTGGCTGTGCTCCCCGGGAATGGGATGAAGGATTCTCCCCACTCCTCACCGGCTTCATTCCTGACAAGGAGCCTCGCAGTTGTTCCCCATGATTTTGCTAATGCTGACATTTCCAGAGCATGGCAGGATGGAAAGGTCATCAGCTGGCTAATTTTAAAATAGCACTTTGATCACTCATCTTCCTGGAGGGAAGCACCACAGGGCTGGTGGAATTGACATGTACTTATTACCACGTTTGGGTTCTTGAAGCCAAGCTGGGTAATTTGAAGACCTGTCATGGGCGAGCTCTCGAAGGTCATCAATCAAGAGGATAATCCTCCTAAATGATCAACGGATGCATGTGGCCCAGGATTCTACAATTTCATTGCTGCTTGGGGAAAGCCAGTGCGTTTTCCTGCGGTGCTGTGGTGCAGCTTTAGGGGGTGTGGGGAATGACAACATCACAGTGACTTAGCAGGTGTTGGCTTGGGTTAGGGGTGGGGGAGGCTATTTCCAGAACCTCACACCCAGCACCAGCCTCTTCTGGTCTGCAGTGTTTCCAGATGAGAAGGGATGGGAGGAGAAGGAACTGCCTTGGGTGAGTACTCAGGAAGTCACAAAAGTACCTGAGTGTGAATCTTCTCTGTTCAAAGAGCTCCAGAAAAGGCAATGTTCCTAATCCTTTTCAATATAAGACAGCAAAACATTGGGTTAGCTATTAATATTGCACAAAATATTTTTGACAATACAGAAGGTAAGGGACAAAAAGAAATATTGACCTGTGCAAAATCCTCACCATACCTGTCGGTGTGCTCAGGATCTTCATATAACTGGATCTAAGCTGGATGGGAACATTCAGCCACATTCCAAACACAAGGATGATGAGGCTCAGGGATGCCAGACAACTTACCCCAGGTGCTGTGGGATGTTCTATGTGGCAAATGTGTTGCTAATTAGTCAATAAATAAAACACGGATTGGCCATTGGCTAGGCAGAAAGTGTAGGCGGGACAAGGAGGAGAATAAAGCTGGGAAGTGGAAGGCTGAGTCAGAGAGACACTGCCAGCCACCACCATGACAACCAGCATGTGCAGATGCCGGTAAGCCATGAGCCATGTGGCAAGGCATAGATTAATGGAAATGAATTAATTTAAGCTGTAAGAACAGTTAGCAAGAAGCCTGCCACAGCCATACAGTTTGTAAGCAATATAAGTCTCTGTGTTTACTTGGTCGGGTCTGAGGCTGTGGGACTGGCAGGTGAGAGAGATTTGCCTTGACTGTGGGCCAAGCAGGAAAACTCTAGCAACAAATGGTGCCCAACGTGGTGGCAAGAGTTTCCACCTAAAACCTGAGAAAAGATTCTAAAACGGAGCTTAAAAACAGTTCCTAATTGTCTCTCTCAAATGAGCGGCAGCTGCCGGTTTGAGCTACTGGCCGGTTCCTAGCGTGTGCGCTCGACCTGCAGTTTGGCGGGAATGAGGCCTCTGCAAGTGGCACATTAAGCTGTGTGGTGGATTTAGCCTTTGCTAGTACAAAACAAAACAAAAGAGGTTTCTGGGCTACATGCTGCTTGGATAAAAGCATAGACCCACGATAGCTCCCAGAGCTGGTGGTAAACCACTGCCATGTTGGGAAGCTGAGGTGGACGGAGCCAGCAGCCACAGCTGCTGCAGTTTAAAGCAATAGATTCACAATAAGACAGATTCAGATGTAATAGTTTACAATGTGTGTAAAATATGCGTAGGCTTGAAAGAGACAAAAAAGGTGATATATAGAGTTATAGAAACAAATACATAGTTTTAAAAAATAAAGTCTTTAAAGAGACAGTAAAATTAATATAAAAAATAAGCCACGTGAAGATGAATATTACACAGAGAATCTGGATTGTGTTGTCTTTGGGATTCTTAACTGCAGAGAGATATTTGATTGTAAAGGAAGCTGAGTTAAACCAATATGTATATTTTAAAAATACCTTGACTTCAAAATTTGGATGTAAGGATGTGTTGCTTTGGAAAGGAGATTCTGCTTTTGTTCCCACAGAAAGCCAAAGGCTATGGATTTGTTCCAGATTAAGATACATCAGGTTTGACCAGCCAAGACCCCCTGAAAGACAGTCTCCAATGACACCATGGCCCAGATGATTCAACATCCAGAATTGTTTGAAGGCAACTGGCTCAGACGATACAGCTCACAGACTACTCCATGATCCTAAAATTTTCTTTGTGTGCCCATAAGATACAGCGCCCCCCTCCAGCAGGAAGTAGTAAGAGAAGCTACGCCCAAATTCCCAAATTATATGTAATTTTACTTTGTTAAGTTTAAAACCTTCCTTTTTGAAAAAAAAAAGGGGGGGAAGTGCTGTGGGATGTTCTATGTGGCAAATGTGTTGCTAATTAGTCAATAAATAAAACACTGATTGGCCATTGGCTAGGCAGAAAGTGTAGGCGGGACAAGGAGGAGAATAAAGCTGGGAAGTGGAAGGCTGAGTCAGAGAGACACTGCCAGCCACCACCATGACAACCAGCATGTGCAGATGCCGGTAAGCCACGAGCCATGTGGCAAGGCATAGATTAATAGAAATGAATTAATTTAAGCTGTAAGAACAGTTAGCAAAAAGCCTGCCACAGCTATATAGTTTGTAACCAATATAAGTCTCTGTGTTTACTTGGTCGGGTCTGAGTGGCTGTGGGACTGGCAGGTGAGAGAGATTTGCCTTGACTGTGGGCCAGGCAGGAAAACTCTAGCAACACCCAGGTCTCATACTTGGACTTGAACCCAAGACTGCTACTTACCATTTTCAATGCTTTCAGGATTTGGTTAGATGTTCTGTGCTAGGACATGAAATTTTTGAGCAATACGAAAGTGGCTAAACCCCAGAACACCACCCTCAGAGAGTCCTGGTGTGACTACAGTCCTTTCTTAAAATGCTCAGAGAATGGCTCTGGCTGCCGACCTGCTTACCATCTACCATGCTGCTGGTCTCATGTGGGACAGCGCGAGAATGGAAGCCTGAGAATGGTTAAACAGCTGTGATTGACAGCTGATGTGCCCCTGTCCTCAAATACTACCTGGCCATCTAACTTCTAAGGCAAGTACAGTTCCCAGAAGCTGTAGATGAGTAAAGCAGGGAGGAGGGAGCCCAGGGGACTGGCCCAGGGTGGGAAACTCCAGTGGCTCCTGCTTATAGCCTTCAAACCTGCCTAGTGGGATATGTGGGGGCTAATTATTACCTGTATCTGTTAGTGGTCCATTCCCCAGTCTTAGATCTGTGCCCTGACCAGGGTTAGGCTTCAGCCCTTGCCTGCTTCAAGGAGCCACAGTAAGAATGCCAGTTCTAGGGGTTGGGGATTTAGCTCAGTGGTAGAGCACTTGCCTAGCAAGTGCAAGGCCCTGGGTTCGATCCTCAGCTCCAAAAAAAAAAAAAAAAAAAAAAAAAAAAGAATGCCAGTTCTAGCAAAGGCATCTTCATTCTGATCCCTGGGCCCAGGCTTCTTCAGTCCTGAGTTCCCAGCATGTCTCTTCTTACTCTAGGTTGTTTTAAGGTGTGATCTCCCTCCCCTGTGGGCTTCAGTGTCTACCCAAGGAGTAACAGGTTCATACCGTCCCTGCTCCTTGGGCCTCTCATCTTATTGTAGATGCCAGCCATCACTCTATAGCACCCTGCTACTTGCCTGGATGCCAGGCTTTGGTCAAGATCTGGTCCAGATCCCTCTGCCTCTTTTGTGTAAACAGAGGTCTGCTTCCACCCTGCTATGAGGAAGGCTTACTTCTCTATCACATAATTACAGTCTGGTGATGCTTTCTTTGTCTCAGCGGGAATCTTTCCATATCTCTGTATGAGCCCTTTCCCTTGCCATCTAATTTCCATTCACAGTGATGAAGAGAAACCACATTTTATCTCACCCAATCCTTTAAGAACTGGGTCTGGCTGCCATTTCTTCTGAGTGTGATTACCCCTGGGAATGACGTAACTGCATTCACATCTTTCCTGACAGATGAGGAAGCGTAAGTCTCTGTAATTAAGGCACAGGTCTTGAGTGCTAGGATTTGGAACTGCCTTTCATAGGATCTTTCAAGTGCTCAAGATTGCCCTCCATCATTAAGGTGACAGAGTGTGATGGTCAGGGTAAGCTTGGGTATGCTGCAGTAACAAGCAGCCCAGAGAAGTCATGGTTTAAAGCATCAGCTTATTCATCACTTATGCTGCATGTCCACAGTGGGTTAGTATGTGCCCTGTGTCCTCACTGCTAGTGAGGTGCCTAGGCCACAGTCAGGAGGACACAGAAAACCAGGACTGATCCTACAACCTCCCTGTGGTGAGAATAGCATTCTCCTCATAGACCATTGATCACACTGACCAGTCCCCAAAAGCCATCTGGAGAGAGCAGCACTCCCCACAGGGTATGGCCCATGGCCCGGGGCACAGTAGTAGTCTGCAATGGCTGTCAGACCTAATCTTCATTTGGAGAAACTAAGGCACAAGGAGATGACTAGATTTGTCCAGGGCAAATTCACTAGCAGAACCTGGACAAGAATGGATACCTTCTTTCCTGGACAGTTCGAGAAATACAAATACAAATGTTTTCTTTTATATGTGGATCCTAAATTAAATGTGTGTGTGTGTGTGTGTGTGTTTACATATGTATGTAGGCCATGAAACTACAAAGGGGATCATAAGAGTAGAGGGGGAAATCTCAAGGGATATGATGGGGATAGGGTAATGGAGTACGTGCGATAGATAAGCAGAAGGGGAGCTAACTGGAGGAGGAAAGGGAGACCCCAGAGGGAGTACATAGGCATGAGGGAAGGGTGTTAGGGAGGGGAAAAGTGGAAATGGATCCTAATGTCATGTGTGTATGAAGACAACATGATGAAGCTAATTACTGTGAATGACAGTCTTACAAATTAATTAAAAACATGAGCAACTACTTCAGCCCACATTGCTAGCTTTGGAAAAGATCAACTCTGGAAAGTTCAAGTGCAGTTTCCACCCAATGTGGATGCATTTGCACTGTCAAGAGGACAGATGCTCCCCCAAGCTTTCCTGCTGTCAGTTTCCAGAATCCCCAGGGTCTAGGTATCAAAACTGGAGATAGACATGACTGGGCCTCACTGAGCCCTCTGCCCTAGGCATTCTCATGGCTGATGTGGTTTCTGCATACCCTTTCCCATACATAAGCACATGTGTTAGTCCTGTGTGGTGAGGTCAGGGTTGACCTTCATAACCCTCAATGGTTGGATTCTGAAGTAGTGGGAAGTGACTATATTTACTGACTCCACTTTGAAGAGACTGAATAATTCTGCCTGTGCAGCCAAGCTGCAACACACAGGACTGGGAGCAGATTTTGCATGTAGAAAACACCTGTTCACAACTACTTTACCTTGATCCACAAAGCCTGTGGTTCAGGGCTTTGAAAACAATGGCAAATAGAGATTTGATATTCTGATTCCGTTCTGATTGAGATTTTAATTTACAATTAGTTCTGAGTAACAATAACTAGACCACAAAAGTAAGAGCATACATTTTCTTTTTTAAATAGTACTTTAGATTTTGTTTTATGTGTGGTGTCTGTGTGAGTATATGCCATGTGAGTGTAGTGTCTGAGGAGATGAGAAGAGGGTGTCAGGTCCCCTAGAACTGAAGTTACAGGCAGTTGTGAGCTGCCCAGTGTAGGTACTGGGAACTGAACTCATATCCTCTGGGAAACCAGTAAGCCATCTCTCCATCTTGGACCATACATTTTTTGTTCTTGTCTAGAGATACTTCACAGTAGAGCATGGGCCACCTTGTATCCACTGACAGTGCTGTGTGCTGTCTCCACTCCTGCAAACATGTATCAATGTACCTGCTTGCATCCAGAGAGCACATGGTTCCTGTCCTCCCTGTAGCTGGGAAATATTGGCTGTCACTCAAGACAGAGGGAGAATACTATGTGAACTATCAGCTTGCCCATAAACTTGAGATGCTTGGGGATACTTGGTTCCTAGTCACAGAAAGCTCTACCACAAACCACCCAGAAACCAGAACATGGGCTATGATGATGGCACAGACCAAGCCCCATTGCTAGAATCCACTGTGATTATTGCAGAGATACATAGGGCACATGGCAAAGAGCTCTCCTTTCTGGCAGCTGTGGACACGCTTTCACTCCCAAGTTACCATGTGCACAGAAGGAAAGGACTCTGTTGTTTGGATGGAGTTCTTCACAGTTCCCACAGTGAAGGCTCAAGCAATGCCAGTCTGGGGGGCACATGTGATTCCTGGGACCTCAGCCAGTGAGCACCCCACCTGGACCTTTTCTTCATGAGCATCTTAGGCCCAGTCATTTGCTTCTCACTTGTGTTTAGAGGTGAAAGAAACAGTGTGCTCCCTCCTGTCCCATCCCTATCTCTCTTCATTTCTCCCTCTCTCCCTCCTGTCCCATCCCTATCTCTCTTCATTTCTTCCTCCCTCTCTCCCTCCCTCCCTCCCTCCCTCCCTCCCTCTTGTCCCATCCCTGTCTTCCACCTCCTTCTTCCCTCCCTCCCTCCTCCCTCCTGTCTCATCCTTGTCTCCGTCCCTTCCTCCCTCCCTCCCCTCTTCCCCCTCCTACCTCATCCCTGTCTCTCTCCCTCCCTTCCTCCCTCCCTTCCTTCCTTCCTCCCTCTCTCCATCCCTCCCTTCTTTCCTCCCTCCCTTCCTCCCTCACTCCCTTCCTTCCTCCCTCTCTCCATCCCTCCCTTTTTTCCTCCCTCCCTTCCTCCCTCTTCCTCCATTCCATGATTAGCAAGGACAGAATTTCAAGAGCTTGGTCCTCCTGGAGGACTCAGACTGGGCCATTAGGATGCCAACCCCCTTCACTTAGGAGTTGCAAATCCTTCAGTCTGTGCTCCAGAGCTCTGAGCAGCAGAAGCAACCCAACCCCCGTTCCCTCTCTGCTGTCCAGCTCCTTGTCCTATGTGACTCAGCCTTGTCCCTACTGAAGTCCAGTCACTGCCCCTCATCTTCCCACAGATCAGAAGGGCTATAGTTTTTTTCCATTTAAACATAGCCACCTTTACCCAGGTACACCAGGAAACCCTGTCCAGCATGCCCAGAGCCACGTTGTCTTCAGGAAAACTCACCTATTGGGAGTTAGTTTTCTTTGTCTCTACATTTCTCCTTCCTTCTTTCTCCAAAAACATTTTTGGACTAACTTGACTGAGTCCCCACTTTCCCAGCTCCAGTGCCCCAGCTGGTGACAAGACCCAGGCCAGAGGGACTCTGCCTCCCTGCCTCCTGCTCTGCCTCCTTCCGGGTATGGTACCCCTGTTCTCACCTGCTGTGCTTGTCTTTCATGAGTTCCCCTGGAGACCATCTTTGCTCTGTAGTTTGGGCAAGCCTGTATGTTTAGGATTTATTTCTGAGTCTGAGGAGCACCTACCTCAGGACAGTGTGTCAGGGAAGGGATGGATATGACAACTGATGACACCAAGGACCCTTCACTTCGGGCAGAGAATGAGGTCTCCTTTGATTCAGTGAAGGAAGTCTGGATTTTGCTAGGTAAGAATAGAAGTTGTTTCTGCACCATCCAAAAGCTTCTGTAGGGAGAGATGTGCACAAGAACAGCAGCTCCTACCCCAAGGGCAGAGTGGCCTAGGAGCCATGCCACTGATACCCAGTGTGGGCCATTATTGGTCCTCTGTCAGAGGGGTGAGTTGTCAAAGAGTTGCCAGTTCAAGACACCTGGTGGCTGAGGACAAGGCTAGCTCCAGCATTTTCTATACACTTGCTTCTGATTAGCCAATTATGCTCCTATTAATGCCTCTCTGGACACATCACTTTACCCTACAGCAGGACACCATCTTGTAGATGAACAGAGTTTGATGACACTGCATCATCACTTTCTACACATCCCCTCCTCCAGCTCCAAGGCCATCACTAGCCAGGCAGTAACCTCATACCTGGGGCCCAGCTCTGTGGGAACCCACCTTCTAAGTTCAACGTGTCAACGATGACATCTTTTCATGTTTTCTTGTGCCATCGATGTTGACTGTCACTACTGGTACAGCTTCTGCCACACCCCTGTGTCTCCTACACAGCCTCCAGCTGATAACTCCATGCCAGGTTCACTGCAATCCCCACGGGTTTCCTTTGTTTAGTGGAGTACAACCCCAGCATCCTGAGAAATAAGTACATTTGCATGATCCTCTAGTCTGTGAAGCTGGGGATCTACATACAGACTTCTGAGGAGTGAGGCAGTTAAACGATGCCAATCCCAGGTCCTAATGACAACCCCTATTAATATTAACACTAATGTAAGTTTTCTCTCCCACATACAAATGGACTCTAAATGATGGGTATGAGAGTGAAATTTATTTTAATAGAATTAAATATATCACTGTGTTATATACACACATTTTAAGCTTAACATGACTCCAATCAAGCAGGAAAGTGGTGAGACCTAGGAGCTCTGAATTCTTCATGCTTTGCTTCATAATGGAGCCTTCTGCAGTTTAAAGTTAGAGCCCTGAGAACTGGAGGCTCCTGGTCTGTGTTAGAGGCCCGAGAACTTGAGGCTTCTAGTCTGTGTTAGAGCCATGAGAACCAGAGGCTCCCTGCCTGTGTTAAAGTTTACACTCACTCAGAAATGAGACATTCATTCTTCTGGAAGAGAGATTTAGAGGCGTGAAGTTTTGCCCACTCTCATTTTCCTGACTACGGTTAGCATTAGCATTCTGACTGTTATTGCCAATGTTGATAAAAAACACACTACTCATGGCCTGAAACTCCCTCACTGCTTCCTATCAGAGCTGAAGGCAGATGGATTGGTGGTGCTCACCATGAGGCTCCCATCCCATAGGTTTCCCATGTCACGGAACTCCATTTTTAGCTATCTCTTGGCTTCCAAAATTCAGTGGTAAGGTAGATACTGCAAGTAGACACATGGAGCTGTTCCTGAGCTCTTCCATACCCTTTGTCACCCTCTGCCATGTGTACATTCAGAAACGCTTCAGGGCTCACTTCCCATTGTCTTCTTTGGTAGTGGAAAAGTGACCAGCACGTTGAAACAATCTGAGGAGTCAGTGGTCCCTATCAGTCCTGTAGATTTCAGTGGGAGACTAAGACTCACTGTGCCGAGGATGGTGAAGCCTGGTGTTGAGGGAACCAGTTTCTGCCACAGCTGCCTGCTGGAACAGCCCCTCCAGTGAGTGGATCCCCTGGAGAGGAGAATGGGTGTCCTGGGAGCTCTATAGTGGGACTGTAATTTCTCTTGCGTGAAGGGAGCTAAGCCCTAAATTAAAATGCCTCATCTCTTTCCCCGCAGATCCAGGATCACGTCTGGGACAGGACTCCCTGAGTCTAAAATGCTTCCTTTGTGCTGTGCATACAACCAGATGAAAATGAACACTCCTAGCTTTGGGGTTTTCTGAAGACATATTGGCCTTTTAGAAACTACATTTTATTTGTTTATTTTTGAGGGTGTGTGTTGAGGGGGCTTGTACATGTGCCCGGGCAGGTGTGTGGAGGTCAGAGGAAAACTTGAGAGAGGGAGATCTCTCCCTCCACCACGTGAGCCCCAGGAAGGGGACTCATCTTATCAGCTTGGCAGCGAGCACCTTTACTTGCTGAGCCGTCTCACCATCTATCTTTGCCTTTTTGTAAAACCAATCTTGAGGTGAGAGTTTGTACGATAAGGTGCACCTCACCTCAGTGACTAGCGTTGACAAAGCATCCATCCATGCCACTACCTTGTCAATCAAGATAAGCAGCATGTCTGCTGCCCTCCAATATTCCTCAGACCTCTTTGCATCCAGCTTCTCCAGCCACCACCTGAGCCCAAAGCAAATCCCGTTTCTGTTTTGTGTCACCATGCATCAGTTTCTCCTACCCTACAATTTCATTTATATCGAGATATAAACACTAGATGCGCTGTTTTGCATCTGGCTTCAGTGCCCAGTGTGGGAATCTACCTTCTAGCTGCTGCTGGTCCACTATTCATCATTAGTGCTTCCAAATCAAGTGCCACCATAAACATACTGAAATGTGCTCTCTTCCTTCTCTATGATGTCTATGATGCTTCTAGCTTCTTACCCTTGACCTGGGAATGTCCAGGCCAGAAGCATGTCCTTTCCATGCCATGCAGATGTCCTTGTAGCATTTCTAGGTTGCTGAGAACATACTGGATGTCAGTCTCAAATCTTACTGTACATCTTCAGAAATCATGGTGCCATTTAGTAAACATACAGAAAACACCCCAGACTTCAAATTATATGAACCTTCCACATAAAATGAATGACAAGAGGCTAATTTGTTGGAGGAGATAGCACAGTTGATAAAGTATCTGCCATACAAGCAAGAGGACCTGAGTTCAGACCCACTGTAACCATATAGATGGACATGATATAACCCTAGCTCCTGTAGCCCTAGCACTAGGATTAGGGGAGACAGAGAGACCCCAGGGACTCACTAGCCACCAGCATAGCCAAACAGCAAGCTCTGGGTTCGGTGAAAGAGTCTGTCCTAGAAAAACATAATGGAGAGCAATAAAGGAAGACACACATCTGTGGTGGTATTGTATTCCCCAAAATATTGTGCACCCTAATAAACTTATCTGGGGTCAGAGAACAGAACAGCCACTAGATACAGAGACCAGAAAATGGTGGCACACACGCCTTTAATCCTAGCTTTTCAGAGGCAGAAATCTATCTGGATCTCTGTGAGTTTAAAGCCACACTGGAAACAGCCAGGCATGGCAACACGAGCCTTTAATCCCAGGAAGTAATGTCAGAAAACAAAAAGGTATTTAAGGCGTGAGGATGAGGAACTAGAAGCTGGTTAAGCTTTCAGGCTTTCGAACAGCAGTTCAGCTGAGATCCATTTGGATGAGGACTCAGAAGCTTCCAGTCTGAGAAAACAGGATCAGCTGAGGAACTGGCAAGATGAGGTAGCTGTGGCTTGTTCTGCTTCTCTGATTTTCCAGCATTCACTTAAATTAAATTAAATAAGATCATTTAAGATTCATCTACACACATTCACCTCTGTTCTCTACACATGCATGCACATAAATCTCTGCACCCATTTTCACATATACACAAACATCATATATACATCACAAGCACACACAAAAAATTAAGAGAAAAACAATAATGACTGTATTATAGTGAATGTAACGTGAATCTTTTGTTTTGCTTTGTTTTGTTTTTGTTTTTCCAAGACAGGGTTTCTCTTTGTAGCTTTGCGCCTTTCTGGATCTTGCTCAGTAGACCAGGCTGGCCTCGAACTCACAGAGATCCGCCTGGCTCTGTCTCCCGAATGCTGGGATTAAAGGCATGTGCCACCACCACCCGGCTGTAACGTGAATCTTAAAAGGTCTTCTTAATAAAAACAAACCCGGAGCCAGGTATTGGGGTTAATGCTGGAATATCAGAGAAGCAGAACAAGCCACAGCCACCTCACCTTGCCAATTCCTCAGCTGATCCTGTTTCCTCAGACTGGGAGCCTCTGTGTTCTTATCCAAATGGATCTCAGCTGAACTGCTTCTTGAAAGCCTGAAAGCTTAACCAGCTCTAGTTCCTGGTCCTCACGCCTTATATACCTTTCTACTTTCTGACATCACTTCTTGGGATTAAAAGCTCGTGTTGCCATGCCTGGCTGTTTCCAGTGTGGCTTTAAACTCACAGAGATCCAGATGGATCTCTGCCTTAGGAATGCTAGGATTAAAGGCGTGTGTGCCACCATTTTCTGGCCTCTGTATCTAGCAGCTGTTCTGTTCTCTGACCCCAGATAAGTTTATTAGGGTGCACAATATTTTGGGGAACACAATATCACCACAGTGAAGGCAGCTCTTGATTGGCCTTGGTTTGTGTTCTGGAGTACAGATGGAAATCGAGCAGAATTCAGAGAAAGGCACAGAAGAGGGAAGGAAACAAGAGACCCAGTGTGGTCCTAAAGTTAGTGACAGGCATTGAAAGCTCATCTTGGACAGGACCATTGCCAACTGACCTCTTCAGATCACTAGAGAGCTAACAGGCCCTCACTGAGACTGAGACACACCAATGTGCTCTGGGATAAGAGGTGCAAAGTAAGGGACAAGGTGCTCATGGAGACAGGATGTGGTGGCTCATCTCCGTTCCCAGCTTGACTGGGTTTGGATTCATCTGGGAGACACACCTCTGAGCAAGTCTATGAGGACCTTTCCAGAGAGGTTTAACTGAGAGGAAAGCACATCCGGTATATGGGTGCTGTTATCCCACAGGTGTGGGTCTTGGATTGAAGAGAAAGAACAAACTAGCAAGCTGCCAGCTGAGCACCAGCATCCTTCTCTCTCTGTGGCTTCTGGCTGTGGACACAATGTGGCCAGCTGCCCCAAACTCCCACTGCTGTGTCCACCCATCATGATGGACTGCGTCTCCTCAAATCGTGAGCCATCCTCCCTCCCTTCCTTCTTAAGGTTGCTTCATGCATGATATTTTGTCACAGAAATGAATAAAGTAAGTAATATAGATGGAGAAGAGGGAGAGGAAGAATACAAGGGCAAAATTTAGAGTCCTTAACAAAAAAACGAATTGCAAATACCAAAGGACATACAGTCCTTGAACTCTCTGTGTGTCCCCCCCCACTCCCCAGCAATACACCAGTAACTGCACTTTGCTATGGTGACAGAAGTCTCTCTTAACCCATAAACTCATAACACCCTCCAAGTGACCTCAGTGTGAATAGTAGGAAGTCTTTTTTTGCACAAATGTGAGAATAAGCAGAAAATCTAAATCAAAGCGTTCAACTGATGAATCCACCCACAAAAAGGAAACAGAAATAGAACAAAATAACACAATTCTCCAAGGAGAATTAATACCCTCATACAAGCATTTCAGGATGTCAGAAATTTCAAAAATTAAGATAAAACATAAATAAAATGGGAAAGAAACAAAAAACTGAATGATGATTTTTTTTGAACTCAGGAAAAAAAGAGGAAGAAATAGAGACAAATATCAGAAATAGAGACAAACTCATAAGCTGCCTGAGGGAGTATATTTGAATAGAGATTCGGTAAATACTATAAAGTAAGGAGAGAGAAGACATAAAGGGTCAGAGAGCAGTGGTTAAAGGGCCTCACGAGCACAGAGGTGAGGTTCAAGGCATGTCTTTGGAGCCTTCAAAGAAAAACAAGTGACAAAGCCCACTTCATGGAACTTTCCAGAAATGAAAAATGGCCCCTCTCCATTGGCAAGGCCCTAATGGTCATTGGCAAACTAATGAATCTTAAGATCTTATCCCAGAAAACAACTAGACTTTAAACATTAAATACCAAAGTCCCCATGGCCTCAAGTCAAACATCAAAATTAGCTTGCAGGGATGAGAAGCACAGCTCCATCATGTAGAAAACAGGCAAAGCTGCCTCTAGCACTAGAAGAGAGCAGATTAGAGCATGGAAGGTCATCCTCACTGTCAACCTAGCTAGATGCAGAACCGCCTAGTAAAGAAACCCTGTAGGCATGTGTGTGTGTAGTCATGAGGATGTCTTCAGAGAGGTTCAACTAAGGTAGGGAGACTCACCCTAGATGTGGACAGCACTAAGCATGGGCTGGGGCCCTGGACTGAATATAAAGAAAGGAAGGCAAGCTGAGGACCAGCATCCACCCCTCTCTCCTTCCTGACTGCCGAGGCGACATTCCAGCTGCTCCACACCCCTGCCACCATGACTTTCCTTCCATGACAGATAGCACCCTTGAGTCACGAGCCAAAATAAATGCATCTTTAAATTGCTTTGTCAGGCATATTGTCACCGCAATGAGAAAAACAGCCAGGATGCCACTGCCAGCTAAAGCAGTCTAATGGCATGCCTTAAAAAGAACTTTTGTTTTATTTATCTTTGTATTTACCTTTTGCAGGGTTGGAGACAAAAGCTAGGACTGTGTGTGTGGCCAGAGAGTGTTGCATCCCTGAGATACACCCTGGTTCTTTAGAATTTCAACTTGACAGCTAAGAACACATAACATTCGGCTCCCATGAGCCATCTTATGGGATCTCCTAAAAGGTGAGCTTCCTCAACTCCAGCCAAAAGATGCCTGAGAAAGCTTAGGCAGTAAGACGGATGGCAATAACTTTCTATATTTAACTGAATATGTAAGACAAAAATAGAGAAGGACATGAGAGTAGAAGGATTTTGTGCATGTGTGTGTGTGTGTGTGTGTGTGTGTGTGTGTGTGTGTGTGTTATAGAGTTTGATAAAATGAAAGAATTTAAACTGAAGCAGTACTGAAAGAAAGGAAGGGAACAATTGTATTGGTTGTGAGACACTGTACATGTGACCATCAACGCAGTGCTAAAACATTACGAATTAGCAAAATGCTGAATAAGAACACAGAAGCCCAAAGGAGTTTAAAAAGGTGTAAGTACCAAAGAACCACTAAAGCAAAACACGAACATATGTGACTAACGAGAAGGTGATAGGGAGAGGAGGAAACAGCACGCATGCATGCAGACTCCTGTAGCCCACATGAAACATCCATCATAACTGCAGGGAGACCATACACAGCCATATGGATAAACAGAATAATTCGACTGACCTATGAAAAGAAAATGATTTTCTGTCCATATCAGAAAGCAGATTTGGGCAGGTCCAGGACCTGGCTAAAAACAAAGAGTCCAGAAAGTCTAGAATGATAAGGGAAGGCTAATGTTGCCAGGTAGGTGACAGCTAGGAGCCAGGGACTGCGAATGAGTGTGTAAACACTATAGGGAAGGACAGCCCCATGCCAGAAGCACAGGTCACCTGTGATTATGTGCAAGGAACATAACAGAAGAAGAGGAGTGGCCATAAATGGGCCAGGAGCGAGCTGTCAGCCGTGTGACCAGTGAGATGAATTTTATTCGACAGTTTAAAACTTACTCCTCGAAAGAAGGAATAGAACTTCCCTGGTGTGTGTTGGAAACTCACAAGATTTTACTTCATTGCTTTTTGAGTTGTACGGAAAGCATCAACATAGTCCATTGAGACAATGACCAACAGTTCTATCCAATCAGAATGTAGAAGAGTTAGGGGACCAATGGCAAAACCAGAAAACAAATGAGCATGGAAATTTTGTTTACCTTTGTGTGTGTGCATATGTGTATGATACGAGTGAATGTGGCTATGTGGGTGTGCCACAGTGTATGTGTGGCAATCTAAGGACAATCTTGAGTGTTGATCCTCCTCTCCCACCTTGTTTGAGACAGGGTCTGTTGTTCCCTCCTTCACATACCAGACTAGCCAGCTCTGGAGTTTCCAGGAAGCCTCCTGGCTCTGCTTCCTTTCTTGCCATAGGAGCACTGGGATTTCAGATCCACCGCTAATGGAGGTTCTAGGAATCTGAACTTGGCTTCTTATATTTGTTCAGCAAACATTTTACACACTGGGCTATCTCTCTAGTCCTCAGCTTGGAATTCTTTTTAAAAAAAAATGTCTTCCATTAAATCATTCTTAGATGAAAGAAGACATGAAAATCAAAATCACATTTAAAAAAGAATTCTGATGGTAAGGAAGTCATGAAAAACATTAAGAAGAGAACAATCTGTAGCTTTAAATGTCTGTATCAGTATCAACAATAATAAATGCAAAATCTAACAAACATTAAAAGCAAAATAAAGCACCAAGAAGCAATCAATAATATTAAAAACAGGAATTAATGCACTAGAAAATAGAAAAAGAGCTGAACTCATTAATAATCAAAAACTGTGGGCTGTCCCATCCCAGAAATTCACAGTAGATAAGCAACTAATTGACTTACCAAGAAATGGGAAGAGGAAACACTGATACAGAAAAGAAGGAAGAGCAGGAGGGTAAGGGAGGGAGGGAGAGAGAAAGGGAGTAGGGAGAGAGGGCAGATGGGGTTGCAAGTGTGCAAAAAACAGTCTCCCCAGAATGCACCAATTAGGAAGTATCATAAAGTATTATTTATGAAACCCTATGCAACTAAATTTAAAACCTAGCACAAAACAGAAAGTGTAAGTCTTCAAAACTCTCCTTTTAGAAACAGAAAGTTTAAACAAAATAATTTCTCAGGAAGTCACCAAGTTCCCGAGCTCCTGACCTGGAGGGGATGGAGCCTACCTGACAACTTCCCAGAGGCTATGCTGCAGGCTCCGGGGGTAGACTTCTGAGTGCTGAAGATAAAAAAAAAAAAGTCTTCTGAGCATAAAAGGAGGAAAAGAACTCCTATTTTCATGAAGCTCGAACACTTAGGCCTGGTAAAGACAGTAGGAAAACAGTTCATTCAGCTTCACAGAAGTGCTGGAAAACTGTGCCCAGAGAGACTAGTTCCCACTCAGAGTTCAAAACTAAAAGCACTTGCCTTCCTCCCAGATGACCAGATGGGGAAACGGGCACTTGCCTGGCTTGTTGGAAGACAACTGGTAGAGCCCCTAAGGAGGCGTGCACCACTGACCCCTGAACTCAACGTTTACCAGTCACTTCTCGTCTCTGACTCTGCCCTGACTCTACCCCCACACATTGGAGCAGACACACAGGATAGCAATTGTTCTCTGTGTCATTGCTGCTACTGGTAGAACGACTTAACATCCTCAGCCAAAAATCAGGGGGTGAGACCCTTCCTGAGAACTATGGACTCAGGGAAGAGTGTTATTGCAACACGACCGGGCCTGAGCTATGTGCAATCTGCTGCTGCTCTTGACCCTCACAGACAACAGAACAGCAAAGTTCAGGGTCTAGTCTCTGGCCCTTGCTAAGTTTGTCAGGCCTGTGATGTGTAACAATAGCCGAAACATCTACACAGGACAGTGTCAAGTATTACAGCTATGAAAGGCTTACGGAGGGACAGGACTCAGTAGATAAAGTGCAGTGAAGCTGAGTTTGGAACCCCAGCACCCACATAACCAAACAGGTGAAGTGGTGTGCACCTGTAATCCTGGTGTTGGGGAGGTGGGGACCAGAGAAGCCCATGGGTTCAATAGCCAGTCATTCCAGCCAAGTCGGTGAGCTCCAGGGTCAAAGAAAGACCTCATCTCAATAATCAGAATAAAAAGGGACTGATGAAACTTTCTGATGTCAGCCTCTGGTCTACACACACACACACACACACACACACACACACACACACACACACATATTTACATGTACCTCCATACATACAAAGCACATGCAAACATATACACACACCTCATAAATGTGCACATGCACATACATGCACATACAAGGCACATACAAACATGCACATGCTCACACACACACACACACCACCACCACCACCACCACCACCACCCCCATAGTTTTAAGGAGGATCACTAATATTGGCTAGATTCACTGTTAGGGGAAATGCCTAGGGCAGTAAGCTATAATAGGAAAGAAGAAATGAGTACATCTGTTGGTCCCTTTTCACAAAGAAACTCCGAGTGACTAGACTAGAAACAAATGAACGTGATTGGGGCAGATGGTTGTCAATGAGTGACCTTTCTTGAACAGCTTTGACTTTTGGAACCTTGATAAGATTAGGCCCTGCTTAGCACCCCTAAAATTGAATACAGGACCTCTCTAGATCAACTATATTCCAGTTAAATAATGTAGGAACACTGAAGGGGAACACAGGACTGAGAAATCTAGAAACAAAAATTCGACTGTGTAGACAGATTACAAAGACAGAGAGACATAAGCAGACACCAGACTCTTGTTCAGGATTGTTTTCCTAGAATCCTAGGTTCACACTGCTGCAGACTCTTTTAGATTCTTGGACTGTGCAGACGGAAAAAGTGCAGTGAAGGTCATTTGATGTGTTCCTCATGGGGAGGGGGGCTGTGAAGAGAACAAGAGAATGTTCTTGCCTTGAAATAGTGCCACAGTACAAGCAGGACCTCTTGGGAAGTTCATGGTCTCAGTATTATTATGAAGACACATTGAGGGAATGTCTATTAAATTCCTTTCACTGTGTTCAAAGATATCAAAACCATGGAGGATATGACAGATAAAAAGACCCAATGGGATGGACCGTGGCTGGATTTCCCAGCTCCTGGAAAAGATAGATGGAAAGAAAATGATTGGGACAGTTGAGATGTTTCCAGAAAGACTTGGGGTTAGGTAGCAGTGGGGAATCAATATTAAACTGACCAATTTTGAAAATACTGTCTGTATAACTTGAGCTGTGAGTAACCATTGGGAGAAGTCATGTAGATGATAAGTGGGTAACATGGAGACAGTGGGTGAGTTGGGATAAATTCTGCACAGGGCTAACTACTCTTCTTGTTTTCATTATTAAAATTACTTCTAAGTGAAATCTCCCCCAAGAAGGTCATGTCCTGACCTTCAGAATGCCCACCTGTGCTAATGCTGGTTTCCAGGCTGTCGCTGCTTCTATGAAGACAGTGTTCCCCCACACACACTCTGGGGATTTTTAAGATTTCTTGTGATTTTGTTTTTCAGCAATTTTCAGTGGTTTTCAGCACCATGAGGTCAGGTGGGTTTCTTGTATTCTTTTTGATTTGGGGTTGGGAAAAAGTCTTCATTGTGTAACACACAGTCTTTAGTTGGATTGCAGCCACTTGTTAAAGACCGAACTGTGTCCCTAAATATATGTGTCAAAGCCCTAGCCTTCAATGTGACTATATTTGGGGTGAATCTTTGAAGAAGGTAGTGGAAATTGAATAAAGTCCCAGTGTGAAGCCTTGGTCAAATTGAACCTATGACCTTCATCTTTGGAAGGAGAATCATCAGATATTCTCACATTTGACCCTGGACTTCTAGGCTCCAGAACAATGAGAACTGTTTGTTTGTGACACCCAGTCTGGGTTGATTTGTTATGTCATCTGAAGATGACAGAGGCATAATTTTAGGGAACCCTTGATTGGCATTTATCAGATGCTGCCTCAGCTGTCCCCCCTCTCTGCCACATTTGGTATAGGCCCCATCACGGCCCCCCTCCCCGAATCTCACCACTCAGCCACTATTACTTCTCCAGGTACCCCTGTGGACACTTCTCTGTGAATTATCATAATTTCTTCATCTTTTATTCCAATGGGTCTAACATCCCATTAAACTCATTTGTTAAATTATTAATTCAGTTCATGGTAATTTTAGCTCCAGAATTCCTATTTATGGTCTTTTAGGGATTCTAAGTGTCTGATAAAAGTCTCATCCATTTTGCTATGTCTTCGGTCTCATGAATCATAGCTGTTTTCAACTTCATGTTTCTGGTTATTCGGTCTTCATTCTTTGCGGCCTTGTGTTATTTATGGTGCTCTTGCAGCCTCACAGATAAGGAGATATTTCACAGCCTCTGTGCTTTGTCCTTTCTTGGGGGACAGCAGCTTTGTGTAGCAGGTACCAGAAAAGCCACTGGGTCACATGGCCTGTGAGAGCTACAAAAGATAAGAGGAGGCTGTAGGGATGACAGCATACAGTTGAGGTAAGGAACCTAGGTTGGCCAACTGGATTCATCTAGAAGTGCATGCCTAGGGTCCTAACTGCATGCTTGAAGTCCTAACACTTGCCTCAGAGGCTGCTCTGGGCACTTGTTGGCTTTGACTCAGAGACAGATGCTGTCAATGGCCTGGTCTCACCCATTGACAACTGTCAAGATAGCATTCTGGATGCACTATGGGGGCACTAACGTCCCTCAGGGAGGAGGCAGCAACTATAAAAATAAAGGCAAAGTTCCTCTCTTCTCAGACAAGGCAAGCTCAACAGATGACCCTGAAGTCTGCTTCTTGCTTCAGGTCCTGCCTCATCCTCAGAGAACAGGAAAACGGAGCCTCCACTGGGGATAGGAGGAAAGTTTGTCCCAAGTTGCCTAGGTAGGACAAAGACAGATGAAGTAGCCCCTGTACCCAGGAGGAGCAGCCTGGTGAATTTGGTAGTAAACGATGCTGTCAAAAGGACTCTGTATCTCTCATACTCTGGGATCCAGCAATGTTCACCTGCAGAGCAGGAGACTTCACCATGAATACAGGACGTTGTTCAGAACACACTGGACCAGGTGGCAGGCTCTGGAGCTGGGTCTTGAACTGCCATCATGTCATGCTGAGACCTAGCTGGTGGCTCATCTCCCTGAGGCTCACTGTCTTTATTCCTAGACCTAGTTGTTAGACTCAAGACCTCTGTGATCCCTGTGTTCTGACACTCATGATACTGAGATGCCAAAACCCATCAGTTTCTTGTAGCTCTGCCTGAGAATATACCAAGGCATCTACTGTTTGTTTCAAGAAATTTCCCCTTGTTTTCAAAGATGTAGATTGCTCACCTAGAACACTGACAAGGATTTGTGTGTGTGTGTGTGTGTGTGTGTGTGTGTGTGTGTGTGTGTGTGTATGTGTGTGTGTGTGTGTGTGTATGTGTGTGTGTGTGTGTGTGTATGCCATTTTTAAATAGCTTAGGGGACATGTCCTTAATGAACATGAGTACTACTGCAATCAGTAAGTTAACAATTAGCCGCACGGACCTGGGCTCATGAGTCCTGGAAGTGCCTTCAGCAGATACTGTGTAGCAGGCATAGCCTTATCCCAGGAGAAACAGCAGGAGGACTCTTGTGTGTGTGGTATTCCTCACTGTGAGAAATCTCCCTGCACTTTCTGATGGGTAGATTTTCTTTAACAAAATTAAGAATCGAGAAATAGTTTATAAGAAGCTCTATGTATAGCTCCAACAGCCTACTAAATCACACCTGGGCCTGGCAGACTTGAAGTTCTAGGCCATAAGTCTGAGGATCTATGCAAAGATAATCTGCTTTAAAAACCATCATCTGTTTGGAAATCTTTAAATCACACAGGATAATAAGGAGAAGGACCCAGGGGGCGGGGGACTATCCCAGGGGATAGTTCCCCACACACAAGCCTTGGTTTCATTCACAGTTTTGCATTTTGAGAAAATAAGTCAAACAATTCCAGAGGCTTGTCAGCTGTGCCAGCTTTCAATGGCTTCTAGAAGAATCTTTGATCTGAGCTATGAAAATGGGTACTGCAGGCAGAAGGGATGGAAACAGACAAACGCTGAAGCAGGACAGAACAGTAACTGACAGCTGTGTCCACTGAGTCCCTGGCAGGCCCCACTTAGGAGGTCAGTCTGGTGGGTTTCAAAGGCCTTGTCTGCACTGCTGCATGCTGGCCACACCCTCAGAGTCCTCTGTCAGAAGATAGGTGAAGGGGAGTTGACAGTCACAAGAGCCTGCAGTTTTTATTGTCAGGGATGTAGTGTGCACAACACTGCCTAGCATTTCATTTACTTTGGAAATGAATGCAATATTGGAGATTTGTTTGGGAATTAATGCAGTCTGCAAAATATTTCTAATGTCTCTTCACATTTCAAGAATGCCATGCAATGTACATTAGTTTGTGTCAATGGAAACACAGAAACTGTTTCTGTCCAAGAACAAGTCCATGTGTGTGATGCTCTGAAAACTGTCTCCCTAAGAAGTCTCACATGCCATAAAACAGTATGGGTGGCATCCTGTCTCACCAATATTTTCTCCAAAACCACCCAAGACCTTCCTCGCTTGTCTGTGAACTTGACTTCCAGGCTAGGGTCAAGTGTTTCTGATCTAGTAGGATCACTTGGTCGAGATTCTAACATTATACAGAGGTGTCCAGGTAGGAGAAATTGGAGAAAGTGATAAAGGTGGGGATAGTGGGCAGGGGTGGTGGTGGTGGGGAAGATGGGCAAGGGGGGATGGTGGGGAAGGTGGGATGGTGGGGAAGGTGGGATGAGGGGGAAGATGGGCAAGGTGGGATGGTGGGGAAGGTGGGATGGTGGGGAAGGTGGGATGGTGGGGAAGGTGGGGAAGGTGGGAAGGTGGGATAGTGGGGAAGGTGGGGATGATGGGGAAGGTAGGAAAGGTGGGGAAGGTGGGAAGGTGAGAAGGTGGGAAGGTGGGGAAGGTGGGAAGGTGGGAAGGTGGGGAAGGTGGGAAGGTGGGGAAGGTGGGAAGGTGGGGAAGGTGGGAAGGTGGGGAAGGTGGGAAGGTGGGGAAGGTGGGAAGGTGAGATGGTGGGGATGGTGGGGAAGGTGAGAAGGTGGGATGGTGGGGATGGTGGGGAAGGTGGGAAGGCGGGATGGTGGGATGGTGAGAAGGTGGGAAGGTGGGGATGATGGGGATGGTGGGGATGGTGGGAAGGTGGGAAGGTGGGGAAGGTGGGAAGGTGGGGAAGGTGGGATGGTGGGGAAGGTGGGGATGGTGGGGATGGTGGTGACAGTGAAGATGGGAAGAAGGTTGGAAAGGTGAGGATAGTGGAGGTGGTGGGAATTGTGGAGAAGGCGGTGGAGGCCGGGATGGTGGTGAAGCTGGCATGGACATGAGGCTCAACCCCAAGCACAGGGCAGGACCAGCAGAATCACTTCACCCAGGAAGCTTCTCCACACTGGGTGAATAGTCACCAATGTTGCATCTCAAAGAACTGACAAAGACTGAGAAGTGAGGCCTGGAGCTCCAGCACATCTTGGCATTGCAGCTGATCCACCAGGGGAGCTACTCTTCTGGAGAGCCATTCTATTGACAACATCTGCTTCACCTTACCTCCTGAGACCCTGAGGTAGGTGTGAGCTACCTCTGGTGAACACACAGCACAGGTCTCACCTTCCCCACCAGACTCCTTGTTCCCTCCCTTTTTTCACCAGCCTTTATTGCTCTCTCCCTCTCTCCTACTAGCTTCTTACATCTCTGGCTGTGTCTGTGGACCTGTTGTAATGGCTCCTTCATCTCTGCTTCTATTTATTGGGGCTATTTATCATTTTTCATAGTCAAACATCAAAACAGCTGATCCAGTGAATCCCAGTGGACAGCTGTGATCCAAATAAGAAGATGCATTTGTACTGCTTTGAGAAATAGAGCCTGTGGTGAGTAACAGCAAACAGCACAGGAGGTCAGCACAGATGGGTAGGTAAGAAAGACCTGATTGCTTAGTTCTGGAACTAAATCCAAGTGTGGGCCATGGGAAGACAGTAGAGAGACTAGAACCACTCAGGTGATGGATAGGTGTTCTGCCATTGTGTGACCCCAAGTCACCCCCAACATACGACACAGTTGACTCGAGACTAAAAAAACATCTTTCACTTTTCTAAGCCACAGAAGCCCATGCCTGGTCACAAAAAGGATTCAGTATCTGCCTGCCAGCAGCTCCAAATCTGTTTGCACAGCCCTGTCTTATTCCTACACTCTGTACTTTACATTCTGTGTCTCACTCACCCTTTGGTACTGACATATTTGGAGTGTCTTAGAGAAATTGGAGACCTGGGTTCTTATGGAGAATATTCCTAGCAGACAAGGAAGAGATGGAAGCATTGTCAGAAAGTTATTCAAAGTTTCTGAAGGAGCACTGTGTCCAATATAGTGTAGATAATAATATTTGTTGAATGAATGGGCAAATGAGATAGATGATGGGTACATGAATGGATGGATTATGAGCTGATACAAGTATGGATGGATGATAGGTGAATAAATGAATATATGGATGATGAATGAGTGAGTGGGTGGGATGGATGGATGGATGGATGGATAAATGATGTATAAGTGGTTGGATAGATTATGGATGGATGGTAGATCAATCAGTGGATAGATAGGTAGATGGATGGATGATGAAGGGTAGGTAGATGTATAAACAGATGATTAATTGGTGAGTGGGAAATGGATGGGTAGATGGATGGATAATGGATAGGTGGGTGGGCAGATTGATGGAGGAATGGATGTTGAATGGATAGGTAAATGAATGATGAGTGGATAGATGGATGGATGAATGGGTGGATACATGATGGATAGAATGGTGGGTAGATGGATGAATGAATAGGACTTTTGTGTTTACTGTAAACATCTGTTGAATGAAATGAATGGGCATTGCCTTTGAGATGCCAACATGGTTAAAGGAGTGACCACCTCTTGCCTGCAAATCTCAGGGACTTAGGCAAGCAACCGAACAGATCTGGAAAAGGCTCAAATACAATAGAAAAGCAATAAGCAATAACTGCCTCCCAGTCCCCAAATTTCCCAATGCAAGTGACAGTTACCATGAAGAGAGGAAGATGAGAAGATCTTGCTAGTCTCTGTTGAGGAACCAGAAATGGCTTGCAGTCCTCTCATGATGTCAGGTGGTGGAAGTCAGTGGTGACTGAGCTCCATGTACCTGTGTGGTAGGAGGGCTTCCTGTTGTGCCTAGAGGCAGGACACAGGAAGGCACTATTCCTCATCTGCTCAAAGCTGACCTGTGTTGAAATTGAGTCTCTTCATGCCTATTTGGAAGTACATGATTGAGAAAAGCAATTTCAGCAGTATTTATGGGTGTCAGCGCTCTGAGTTACCGCCATCCTTCATCTCAGAAATAGCTTTGCACCATTTACTGACAAGCTGCAGATTGACAGGGATGCTTCACTTTTCTCCCAAGACCCTCTGTTGGGAGTCACTCAGCTCTGTGTGGCTCCTAGGACTCGAAAGGTGAATTTCAAGCACGTAGCGAACATTCTTCTGGTGTGGCTCTGCCTCCAGCCTCCCACACAGGCAGATTTATGCACTTTTTACAGAAAAGAAAACATGCCGAAGAGATGCAAACTGATTTGCATAGGTAATTGATGAGCACGGGGAAAATGCAAGGCTAGAACAAAGGCATAGAGCACCTCCAAGCTGGTGGTGGGGTAAACCTTGCTTTACAGAGCTTCCTTCCCCATGGAGAGCTATGGTTCTCAGGAATTGTGTGGATACGCTGGGCACAGAGCTGAGCATGAATCCACATGTAGAGAAGTGTTCTCTGTGACATGGGGTGCCTCCCCAGGGCCCAGACACAAGTCCTGCAGATGGGAAAAGGTCATCAGAAGCCCTCCATCTCTCCTGGCTCATTGTAGCCACACAAAGGGTGGATGAAAACATCATAAACATCCTCTCTTATGGCTCTGGAAGCAGGAGTATAAAGTGAGTAAATGGGCAGAGTTCTTGCTAGAGACACTCAGGGGCCTCTCTAGGCCTTGCCCAGTTCCTGGTGGCTCCTTGGCTGGACCGTTAGTCTAGTCTCTGCCTCAGCCCTCATGTGGCTCTTCCTGTGTGGCTTTCTCTCTTCTTGTGAGTGATTCACCTAATTTCATCACCAAAGGTCCCTTTGGAGATCAGATCACATACATGGTTTGGGAATATCGTCCTGAGATCACACTTTCAGGGCCACTACTTGCCCACTAGACAGCGTGACTCTTACAGATTTTATATGACTGGCCACAGCAACAGAGCGGTGCTTCTCCTCCAGCTTGGAAAGATCTATGCTCCGTGGCTCCTTGGCAAGAGACTTGGACATCCATCCACTCCACAGACGTGCTTGGGATAGAGCCTTCAGGGATGCTGCCTCTCTGCCAGGGAGGGGGTCTGCTGCCTTTCCAAGCCCCCATGGCCATGTCACTCTCTGCTCTGAGTGTGACTCCAGTGGACCTGCTGAAGGTCAGTATCCTTGATTAATTTAGAGAAAGGCTTCCTTCTAGTGAGCAGATACCTCCTCCTCTCTGAGAAGACTGTCCTTCATACAGTCCACAGCCCTTTGCAAGCTTCCTGAGGCCCTGCATTCCGGAGTGGATGTTGGAGTGGGAAGGGACAGGCACCAACTGAAAGATCTGACAAATAGAGAAGGAGGAGCTTGGGCAGTAAGGAACGGAAAGGGGGTTTTATGTAGGGAAGGTGACAGGTGAGTGCCTGGAATCCCTTGTCCTTGGTACAATAACCAAAGTATCCTCTACCCTTGGGGGCAAAAATACCTACAGAAATCCGGCCCAGCACCCATTGTCTAATTGTGGCTCTACTGGGACATTGATGCTGTTCCTTTTGGTTGTCTATGGCGAATTCCACAGACAATGTAGTCATCTACCATGTAACATAGGATCCTGCAGGAATGCATGCCAGGGCACTCCACTGCAGACCGCCCCTGCACAGGCAGGAAGTCTTTGCAGCTCTGGCTACTTGAGCCTGGTTGGCTTCGTGTCATTTTCCTGTTCTACAGTTCTGCCTTCCCAAAGCTTCAGTGTTGGACTAGAATAGACTTTCTTTTCCTCATTATCCTCTGAACGATTTGATATAATGGCAGTTTGCACAGTTTTATGTAGTGAGTCATTTAGAGACAGTTGAAAGGATGAAAGTCAAAACCTAATGGTTTCGAGCCACACACTTTGTCATTTAAATATGAAGGTTTTGAGCATCTGAGGGTCTGGGTATCCAAGGGGAACCACGAGCCAAGCCTCTGTGTTACCAATGGGCATCTGCCTTTGCACTTCTTCCACAGAGCCCAGCAGAAATTGCCCTGAGACTCTCACAAGTGGAAGACAGTCACATAAAGCCTCTGTGGGTGAATGACCTCGAAACAAAGGGAGCGTGACATGTGCCAGAAGGATGGGTCATCTTAAAGGTGGGAGTGGAGTGAAAAGAGCAGAGTTTAGATTAAGTCCAGAGGGGAAGTCTGAGAGGGAGGAAGTGGCAGGGACTCCAGGTCAGACAGGCAAGTGAGGAGCTCAGGGGCCTTGGCAGCAGGCTGTTCCCAGGGCAACTTGTCACCTACGGCAGGCACACATATGCTGTCCCATTTCCCTGTCCTCCCATTCTGGTTAGTCCCAGGGCAACAGAAGAGATAAGCCCTAGCTAAACCTGCATTAATTTTTCTTAAAAGAAAATGACAGGGATTCAGAGCCAACTTGAATGTGTTCTTCATTCTCTCCACACCTGATGTGGCTGGGCTCATTCCCAGGTGTGCAAGGGAGGAGGCCATTGTATTCCACTGACCCAAGGCCGACTTGTAGAGCTGTCTCAAGCCAGCACCCCGGTGTGCAAAGTCTGGCTCTGCAGGGCAGGTGTCTTGGGTCACAGCTGAGCCTGGGCAATCTGTTCTGGTGGCATTGGTCCAGCTGCTGCAGCTCTCAGCCCAGTTCAATCTCGGGATGCTGGGAGACCCTCAGAGCCATTCACAGACAAGGAGGGGAGCTGTGTGCTGCTCCACAGGGAACTGACAAGGAAGCAGAGACTGGACCTTGAGCCTTACGGGATTGTACGGCTTCTTGCTGTGCAAATTCAAGCCTTTTGTAGGGCTGCCCCAGCCTTTAGAAAAATAGCCCTCCTGCGGGTGAACTGGCGAGCTTCCATTTTGCAGAGAAGAGCTACTGTTCAGGCAACAGACCCAAGTGGTACAAGAGCTCTGCTTGCAATCTGAGCTGGTGGAGGCGTTCATGGGTTTCTGGCTGAGGCCACTACCCCAACAGGCAGGGTGGGACAGAGATGCTCAAAAGCAAAGGACAAGATAAGAATTTGCCATTGTAAAAACACCATTTTGAGGGAGAAGAAAGAAGAAGCAAAACAAAACAAAACAAAACAAAACAAAACACACCCAAGAGACAACACACGGCCATTAAATAAATTACCAGGCTTGGCTGTTGAGGTCTTGACTAGAAAAACTGTTTCCATCTATTTGAATAAACTCATTGGGCATTTACCATGCTGCCAAGAGTTCCTCCCCTGCAGAATTATGTCCCCAGTGTGGTCCTCCATCTGGGACAGACACCGGCCCTTTAGTGCCCTCAGTCAGCTCTCTCCCATGCAGCATGGAATGAGAGAGGATGAGGGTGCTAACTAAGGCTCCTCTGCTCAGCTTGCTGGGAGGGCTCCGCTGCAGCAAGGGAACACCTCTGCTCTTTCCAAAGGATTGTTTGCTGTTCTTCGGGATCTTTGAAGGCCGTGAACTTGGAGTCATTCCATGTTGAAGGATTAGAGAGCCTCGACTTTTTTATCAGCTAATTATCATCCTGTGGACTGTGTGAAATTGGTCACCTGCTGCTGCGACCTTCACTTTAACCTCAGCACTGAGGCAGCAGGCTCTGCAGCTCCCAAGCAGCCCCTTCTGTCCAGGGAGGTGAAGAGGCCGCGCCCCTGAAGCAAGCAGGCATTCATGAGGAAGGGACTTTGAACCTCCAGAGCCCACACAAAGCTGGGTGGGGTAGTGTACATCTGTGATCTCAGTGGCCCTAAGGGAAAGAGAAGGTGGGGACAGAAAACTCTCTGAAGGTCACAGGTCACTTCGCCTGGTGTAAGTAGTGACAAAAGACAAAGAGACTGTCTCAAGCTGGGTGGAAAGTGGAAGATCATCCTCTGTCTCAAGCTGGGTAGAAGGTGGAAGATCATCCTCTGACCTCCATACAGAAGGTATGGCATGTGTGCATCCAGATTTGCAAGTGCACAAGTATCCTCCCAGAGAGACAGAGAGAGAGAGGTGGGGGAAGAGAGAGAGAGAGAGAGAGAGAGAGAGAGAGAGAGAGAGAGAGAGAGAGAGAGAGAGAGAGACTCTGCTTGTGCTGTACTCTATGAATTTGGACACATGAAAACTCACAGTCACGACATTTCAGCTCCATGCTCCTGGTTCCTCCCGTCCCAACCAAGGAACCTCTTATTTCTCCACCACAATGACAGCCTCCTCTTCCCCAAGATAACCCATAATTGGAATTACAGGACACTGTCTCTCAGAACAACTTTTTTTTCACTAAAAAAAAAAAAAAAAACAAACCTAGTCTGTCTTATCAAACTCAATGCCTGATTTCTTTTCAGCATTGAATAATATTCCATTTAATGAATGCATTGCAGTCTGTGTCTTCACCCCCTAAAGGGCAGCTGGATCACTTTCAACTGTTGACGATAATGAATAAATTTGTTACAAACATCCCCCTGTTGACTTTTGTGCGACTATGAATTTTCCAAATCAGTTTGGTAAATGTTAAGAGCACAATTTCTGAACTAATTGGTAAGATAATAAGCTTTGCAGAACTGTCAAAGGACCTTCCAAAGTGGCTGCACTCTTGTGCAGTCCTCCATTCCCACCAGTAATCAGCGGTCATCTGCTGTGTTGTATGTGGATGAATCATGTCAGAAGGGCCAGGGCATCATCCTGGTATTTCCCTGGTTTTTGTTTGTTTTGCATCTATGTGCATGTATCCACTGAACCATCTCCAAAATCTCACTGTTTGATTTTCACTTCCATAGCACAGACCTGAAGATGTTTCATATGATCATGTGTGTTTCATCTGTTGTATGTGTCTGTTCAGATCTTTGGTCTTTTCTTAACAACTGGGTATATGCCCTTGTACTATTCACTTTATAAGACTCTTCTTCATATTACATAAAAAGCCCCTTATTGTACATTTTTCAAATATTTCCACCTCAGTATGGGTCTTCATTAACTTAGCAATATATTTTGTAGACCTCTTTTTAATTTTAACACATTGATCTATGAGTTTTTAATGCCTTACATTTTCAGTGTTATGTCTAAATACTTATGAACAAACCTAGGTCATATAAATTTAATTCAGTATTTTCTTCTGAAAACTTTATATTTGTGCCTTTCATATTTAAGTATATTGTTTGCTTTTTAGCTAGTTTTTGTGAAAGCTCTGAGATCTGTGTAGATTAATTTCCAGTTTGCATATGGATGCTTAATGTCTTCCCATTATTTTCTTAAGGAACTAGTCTTTCCATCAAGTGGGCCTTGCTCCTTTGTCAAAGATGTGGAGTCACCTGTATCTATATTATTTTCTGGGCTGTTGCGATGGCTATTCTTGGTCATCAACTTGACACACCAAGAGAAGAGGGAACTTCAGTCAAGCCAGTATGCAGCGTTCTCCATGGTTACTACCTCTGCCCCTGCTTGACTTCCTGCCCTGACTTCCTTCAATGATGAACTGTGACCTGGAAGTGTAAGATAAAATAAAACCTGTCCTCCCCACGTTGCTTTTGGTTATGATGTTTACGACAGCAACAGAAAGCAAACTCGTCAGCTGTCTACAGCACTCCATAGACACATGCACCTGCTCTTCCTTAGCTGTGTGCTGTCTTCACTGCTGCGAGCTTGTAGCTGGTCTTGATGTGGGACAACTGCAGGGCTCTGGATCTTGCTCTCTTGCCTCACAATCCTATGTCTCATGACTGGTTTTTTGTCCCAGTAAACTTGAGAGTGACTTTTTCCATAAGTACAAAATAACTTATTAGAAACATTTTATCATTGCATTAAATTTGCAGATTAAGTTGGGAACTGACATATTTAGGTACCACGTTTTGTAATCTCTCAACAGAGAGTCTACATTTCTTTAATCCCCTTTATTTTCTTATATCAAAGTTTTATAATTTTTTATGCAGGAAGCCTGTGTGTATTCTGTTAGATTTGTACTAAATATATCATTTTTAGAGATAGGAAATTTTCTGCTGTACATGACTTTGTGTTTTTAATTTTGAGTTTCAGGCATTCATTGATAGTACAGTGAAAAGAAATGGATTTTGTAGATTAACTTTGTATATCATGTGTTTGGTAAACTTGCTCACTAATTTCAAGAATTGTGCTGCCTATTTGTTGGTATTTTTACATAGGAAGTTGTATCGTGTCATCTCCACACAAAAGCAATTGCATTTCTTCCTTCCCAATTGTGTATTTTTAATTTTCTGCCTTGTACTAGCTAGAATTTCAAGTGTGATGCTCAGTAGGAGAGGAGGAAGCCTAGCTGTGTTGCCAGGCACCAATACCTTACCCTGAAATGAGAAACAGCTATAAGCATTTTGTGGGTGTCAGTGCCTGAGCCTATCTTTAATCTGAATGAGGTTTTTGTTGTTGTTGTCCTCGCCAGCTGTGGGATTCTGTCAGATGCAGCTGTTGCATTAATTAACGTGGCCATGTGCTCTTTCTTCTTTAGCCAGGCTCATGACTTTATCACAATCATTACTTTCAAACAGTGAGCAGACTTCCTGCTTGGAACAAATCCCACTTGACCATGGCATATAGCTCTTTTTATTCGTTGTTGGATTTTACTTGCTATTATTTTCGGGAGAATTCTTGCAGCTTTACTATTGAAAGATATTTTATCATAATTTTCATTTCTTGAAATGTGTTCTTCTGGTCTGAGTCAATAGGATAAAATTGTCCTTTCGGGATGAAATTGGAAGGTCTCTCTCTGCTTCCGTTTTCTAGAAGGGATTGGAAAAAAATTGATTTAACTACTTGAGTTCTGGTAGAATTTACCCACGAAACCATCTGGGCCTGGTGCTTTATGTTCACAAAGTTGTCAGTCATCGATTCAGTTTCTACAAATGATTTCGATCTATTAGGATAATCAAGTTCTCTTTCAGTTTTTGCGGTGTCTGTCCAGGGATATGTCAACGTCATCTATGTTATTACAGGGGAGACAGAGACTTGTTTGTCATATTCCTTCTTCACCTCCTAACATCATGGACTCTGTAGCAGCATCTCTTTTGTGCCCGAAGCTTCCAGTTGGTGTCTTCTTTCTTTCCATCTTGCTTAGGCGGGCTAAGTGTTTGGAATTTCTTTGATGTTTTCAAACAGCCAGCACTTGATTTTCTCCATCGACTTCCTGACTTCATTGATTGCTGCTCTAACTGATTGCCTCTTTTCTTCTCCCTGCACTGGGCTTTGTCTCCTTTCTTCCCACATTCTCAGGCAGAAACGTAGCACACTGACTGCAAAGCATCTTCCTTTCCAGGCAGGGCTCACTTCATAGTGTTTATTTCCCTCTAGGCATGGATTTTGATGCAACCTGCAATTTTAAAAATTATATTTCAACTTTAATTTAGTTCAAAATATTTCACAGTCTTCTGAAAACAATTTATTTGATCCAGTATTATTTAGAATAATATTATTTAATATGAAGATATTTTGTCATTTAAAATATCTTTCCATTACTAATTTCTAATTTACTCCTACTGTGATCTAAAAACAGACCTTTTATGGCTTCTATTGTTTTAAACTTGTGGTTAGTTTTGTGATTTGGGACACTTTGCAAATTGATGAAGAGTCCACACAACTTTCAAATTATACTACTTTGGTATTATTGGCTGACACATTCGATAATGTCAATTAAACCAAACTAATCAATAGTTGATGGCATAGTCATCATATGCCAATGTGCCCCCTGACTGATCTACCATTTCTAGAAAAAGACATGAACATCTCCAAATCATCATTGGATGGATTTATACATTCTGTGATGTCAGACTCTTGGCTTTTGCCTCACATGTTCTGATGTCTGTTAGATGCAAGCATGTCAAACCTCTCTTTCTTGAATCAACCCCTTTATTCTATGTAGTTGCCCTTTTCAGATGAAAATAAATCACCATATCTGAACCAAATGTAATGTTCTGATTCTTATTGCAGAGATGAAGATGGACTCAGAGACTTGCTCATGTTAGAAAGAAGCCCTATTGGAATTTATCTCCCACCCCATCCTTCTTTTTGTATGAATTATCAAATGTTCTGATGTCGATGTGAACTGTCCCCCATGAGCTCACATGTTGGGGCACTTGGTCCCCAGCTGGTGGTGCTGTCTAAGGGTTTGTGGAACTATTGGGAATTTGGGGTAGCTAGTAGAAGTGAGTCGCTGGCAGAAGGCCTCTGAGGTGATGTCCCTGCTCTACCCTGCTCCCTACTTTCTCCTTTGGCATGATGTGAATAAGCTGCATGCTCTTATGGACTGATTTGCTTTAGCTGGCAAGCCTTCTCCACCATGAAGCAAAATATCTTTCCTGCCCTGAATTGAAATGGCGTGCCAGTGTCTAGTGTGTGTATAGCTATTTTCTAATGGTCTTATTTTTTCTCCCTTTTGGTTTCTCTAGGAATTCCTTCTTAAATAGAGCCTGTACCTTTTACCTGTGAGTGTAATAGTTGTTATACTGGAGCTCTGTTGATATCGAAGGGGAAGCATTCTACAATCTTACAACCAAATCTGAGTCTTTACTGGACCTGTCTCTGGGCTCACCAACACAGTTGGGTCAGGCTTCTGTCTGAATGGAGTCATTGTCTGGCTGCATCTGCAGGTCGGACTGGTGTAACAGTGTAACTAGGGCTGATGATTCAGTTCTACTGGGTGAAGATTTTATTTTTGCTTCCCACATCCATGTGAGATTCTGAGGCTGTGGGGTGGGGTTACTTTCCCAACAGGTGAGATTAGTCTCTAGCAAAGGTCTTTTTCTCCTAGAAAACAGGAATCCTTTTCCATGGAGAACATGTAGGTTTATTTCCTATTGGTCACCCTTTCATCCATGATAGAAGAGAAGGGTTTTCTCTTCCCTCTTGCAGACAGGGCCTCATTGGGTTCCCTCACCGCAAGTCAGTCATCCAGAATCACCTGACTGGGATGTGGCTTCAGAATTCTCTGCTCCTGACATTATGGTCCTAGCTGTCACTCCCCAGATCTTGGGTGGCAGCTGAGCCTGTAGCCTCAGACCAAGAAAGGTCTGAGAAAAGTCAAGGTTTTCCCATTGGTTCTTCTTGTTCCTACTGTTGAAATGGGGCAACGACTTCCAGGTTCTTCCTGTGTTACAGCTTAACGCTGAAGTCTTGTCTCCTGGTTTTAATCGTTTCCCTGGAAAAGCACCACTTCTCAGGAGTTCTGAGCATCAGCTCCTTTCCATGGTAGGTCTCAGCTTCTGATTGCGTTGAGCCATTGCCTGCACACCTCTGCAGATCCGGCCCATCTATAGAAGTGACCGGGTTGACAGCTCAGTTCTGCTGTGGGATCTCAGTCATGTTGCATTCCCTCCATTACCTGAAGAAGTGGTTTAGAAGATATTAAGTAAATTGGTATTTAGCAATTGGAAGATAATTAAACCCTGACTACACTAGGAGCTAATTAGAATCTCATCCAAATTGACAGTCAAGCTGGAGACTCTGAAGCAGGACCTGTGGCAGGGCACACAAGAGGAACCTAAGTAATGCAATTTGCACAGCTGAACCACTTATTCTAGAAATATGGCTCAGTTGCAAGTAGCCCTCTGCAGTGGGATAAGACGGTAAACCCTGGCTTTCTCACTACATCCCAAGACAAAGCAGCAGAAATGTCCTACTGCTTGTCTTTTTGTAGAGCTCTTTGTGTACCTAAAGTGACTTACCATGGTGGGTGTGACTTTGAGAAAAAGAACAAGCTGATGAAGAGGCAGCATGTGAACACTGCTGTGCTGAGAGTGCCTTTAGCTCTGTCCCTGTGTCCCTGTGCACCTGGTTCTGGGACTTCAGAGACCTTTGGGCATACACTGTCTGAACCTCCCACAGTGGATGCTCATCTGGGTCTTCTCTCCTCTCTCAGAGTTTGTCCATCCAGGATCTAGCCATTCACTCATCCAGCTGTGGCTCTACTGAGAGTGGTGAAGCTTCCCAGACACTCACTCATCCAGCTGTGGCTCTACTGAGAGTGGTGAAGCTTCCCAGACACTCACTCATCCAGCTGTGGCTCTACTGAGAGTGGTGAGGCTTCCCGGACACTCACTTATCCAGCTGTGTCTCTACTGAGAGTGGTGAGGCTTCCTGGACACTCACTCATCCAGCTGTGTCTCTACTGAGAGTGGTGAAGCTTCCCGGACATTTACTCATCCAGCTGTGTCTCTACTGAGAGTGGTGTAGCTTCCCGGACATTTACTCATCCAGCTGTGGCTCTACTGAGAGTGGTGAAGCTTCCCAGACACTCACTCATCCAGCTGTGGCTCTACTGAGAGTGGTGAGGCTTCCCGGACACTCACTCATCCAGCTGTGGCTCTACTGAGAGTGGGGAGGCTTCCCGGACACTCACTCATCCAGCTGTGGCTCTACTGAGAGTGGGGAGGCTTCCTGAACTTTGTCTTGGGCCTTATCACTCAAGTTAAAAAAAACTCTATGAACCAGAAACTCCAGAGCATCCTCTGAAAGTAGGGAACAATGGAGCATGTCTGTCACAATTACTGCTCAATGGACACTTTGAGACTTTCTGGATTGACTCTAAAGGGAAGGTGAACCAACAAACAAGGTCAATATTCCCAAAAGTGGGAAGAAGCAATGCATTGTCAGGCTCAGAGAGTGTGGATCTACAGAGAGGGCACATATGAGTATATGTATGTGCCTGTGTGGGTCTCTGCATAGGTTTTGCTGTGTGTATATGTGAGTTCCCTTGTGCATGTATATACATGTGCATGTTTGTATGGATGTGTACTTGAAGGTGACTGTTTGCATCCATGTATACAGATGTGAGATTGTGAGGTATGTGACCTAGAACCTCCAATATATTTGTCAGTGTGCGTGCGTTATATGAATCAATGGGGGTACCTATACACATTCATGCACCCATGTGTATTAATGTATGCATATTCTGTTTGTGTGTGTGCATGTGTGTATATGCACATGAGCCTTTCATGAGTCTGTATAAATGTATGTGTATCTGTGTGTTCATGTTTACCTGCATGGCTAGAGTCACCTGAGCTCATAAGTAGCACAAATATAAGTGACAGAATAATCCTTTCTGTCTCAAGCATTCCAGCAGGGAGGAGTCTCCAGTATGGGGTCTAGGCAACACTGATTAAATGTTGGTATTGGGCAAGCTCTCTGACTGTCATCAAGGTTAGAGAATCAAAAACCACGCCCAGCTCATCCCCTTAAGGTTCTCAAGGGAAGGTCAACAGTTCTCTCTCCAAGAACTGATGGTTCAGGAAATCAAATGTTTGTAGGTTTTCTTGTTGGTTCAT
Source organism: Peromyscus eremicus (assembly GCF_949786415.1). Taxonomy (NCBI): domain Eukaryota; kingdom Metazoa; phylum Chordata; class Mammalia; order Rodentia; family Cricetidae; genus Peromyscus; species Peromyscus eremicus. The sequence continues at coordinate 64,637,188 of NC_081416.1, forward strand.
TCATCATGAAACAAGTTATCTTCTCAAGCAGAGATGTCTTCCAACAAACACGCATCTCCTTCCCACCAAGTCACAGTTCTGGCTAAGATGTCTCTTGTTCTACCCTAGGGATGCAGGTGACTGTTGGAAGTCACTTTGGAGGATGTCTTTGGCAGAAAACCCAGTGTCTGTGTTGATCATTGACGTGCATGCTGCATGCAGCTACAGCATGGAGAACTCACAGGAATGAGACCCTAAAACCACATTCTACGTCACCTTCCAGCTTGGTCTATGGAAGGAACACTCACAGGAGACTCTGAAGTCAAACTATGTGTCCCCTTCCAGTGTGGCTTATGGAAGATTCACAGGAATGAGGCCTTGCAGCCATGCTCTGTGCCCCCTTCCAGAGTGGCTTCTGTATGTGTAGTCAGCCCAGCCACCTGTAGCCCCTGAGAGTTCAAGGAGTGGCCCAGGAGAATTTCTAACTGAAGTCAACTTCACTAAAGACCGACTGAACTGGAGGAATGATTCAGCAGTAGAGCATGTGCTCAGCATTTACGAGGCCCTGGCTAGAGCCTGGGGAAAAGAAGGAAAAGTCAGCTGCTAGAACATTTCCTCAGCAATGCATGGAAGTTTGTTTGATCCTCCCCAGTAAAGCCCTGCTTTGTGGCCCTGGGAGGGACTAACACCTACCTTACTGTGCCACCAGGCTGGCAGGACTTACCCACCACTTGGGCCTAATGTGAAATCCCCCCAACATCCCCCCGTAGGCTCCTGAGTTAGAACACTTGGTTCTCCGGCTGCTGGTACTATTTGGGAAGGTTGTGGAACCTTTAGAAGGTGGAGCCTTGCTAGAGGAAATAGATCATTGAAGGAGAGCCTTGGGGCTTTGTAGCCTGTTCCCATTTCCTGTTCTCTGTCTGCTTCCTGATTGTCAAGGCAATGTGACCAGCCAGCCTCCTGCTCCCACGCCTTCTTCACCATGATGGACTGTATCCTCTTGGAACCATGAGCCAGAACAAGCCCTTTCTCCCCTAAGTTGCTTTTGTCAGTATTTTTCCATAGCAACAGAAAAAGTAACTAAGACAAGGGACCATGCCAAATAGGACCCGACTCAAAAGTGATTCAGAGTCACCAGTGGGTGACAGCAGGGCATTAGGCCTCATGCAGGTCTTGGTGAGTGTAGGACTGTGTAGTTGTCTGGGTCACAGGTCCCTGGTGCTATCCTTTGTAAAAGACCCACATAGGCTGTTAGCAGCTCTCCCTCTCCCAGTCAGACAGTAGGTCTGCCCTAGATTCTGTGCACACCTCTATACCCCAGGAAGAAGTGATTGGAGTCCAATGTGACACTAGAAACTTCCTGAGTGCCAGCCACAACTCAAGTACCTGTTCATCTGTGAGAATTTCTGAGGGACTTGTAAGGACCAGGCACTTTGCTGAGTCCAGAATCACAAATACTTAATGAAACAGCCTTGGTCCAGAGCTACTTCCAGTTCAGAAAGACATTCATTAACTAGTCACCAGAGACTGTAAGAACTGCCAGGGTCATGCAAAGGACAAACAGGGAGCTGTGGTCTCTAGAGACTTGAGGCTTTAGGCATGTGTGCTGTGCATATGTGCTGGAATGTAGGTGTCATATGGATGAACAGAGATGTGCATGTGTGCATGTAGGCATGTACACAGGTATATATATATATATGATTGGGTTTCTTGGTATATGCAAAGAAAGTTTGTATTTGTTTTCATACAGTTGAGTATGCAGACATATGTGAATGAGCACAATGTAGGGTAATGCTAGTGAGCATGTAGTTGTGAGATATTCTGGCATTTTACATAATTTTGTGTAGATTTCTGTGGTGTTTCCTTAAGTTATTTAATGGATAATATACATATATGCAAATGTTTAAGACTAAGAATAGCCAGGCAGTGGTGGCTCATGCCTTTAATCCCAGCACTCGGGAGTCAGAGCCAAGTGGATCTCTGTGAGTTCGAGGCCAGCCTGGTCTACAGAGCAAGATCCAGGACAGGCACTAAAACTACACAGGGAAACCCTGTCTCAAAAAACAAAAAAAAACAAACAAACAAACAAAAAAAAAAAAAAAAAAAAAAAAAAAAAAAAAAGAAAAAGCCCAAGAGCATCAAAATTATAAAAAACAGAAGGCTAGTAACCCTCCCACACATCTGTAACCACATTTTGGGACAGCCCTTTCAGTGTTCAAAGCACTTCTGTTCATGTGTATTTACAAAATGGGCTCATTCTGCTCATACTGGTGTGCTGTGTGTACATGTACACACATAAATGTATGTGTGGAGGCCTCACTGTGGTGAACATGTATACTGCAAAATTAGTTGAGGAGGCATGTAGCAAGTGCAACACAGTTCATTTCATGATTCTACCCCATGGCAGGTTTTTAACCCTACTTTCTCCTCCCTCTTTTCCTTCCTCCATCACCTCTCCTCTTTTCTCTGTTCCTCTTTCCTCCCTTCCTCCTTTCTTCTTCCCTCTGGTTTTACTTTTGACTACTGTAATCCTTTGTAAAGAATAATTGAGTAGTCTGTGTCTTGCATAATTGCCCAATTACTCTTCAGCAAGATCACTAGAATTGGAGCTTCTAGGTTAAAGGCTATCTACATTTAAATATTTAATATGAATTTGTCAAACGTTTGAAAGATCTTTTCAAATAGCTGACATCCTCAATGAAAAGGCATGTGAATTCTCCTTAAACTTTCCAAATATAGACAGAATCGTGTTCATAATTATTACCAATTTTATAAGAAAGAAGAACTGTTTCTCATTGAATGCATATTTTTTTGATGACTTACATGATTGAACTTTCTGTAAAAACATTTGACATGTTGCTTATTTGGCTCCTGCTGGTTGTTTATTCAGTGGCCTATAGCATTCATTAGCAGGACAGTCAAAATAGATCATGGTTGTGTTCCTTTTTTCATTGCTACAACAAGACACCTGACCTAACTTGAGGGGAGATTTATTTTAACTCCCAGTTTTAAAAGTTTTAGCTCAACTCTCACCTCCACTGCTTTTGCACTACAATGAAGCTTCTAGAACATCATAGTGGTAGCAAGTGACAGAGGTTGACTGCTCTATGGTGGTCAGGAAGCAGAGAGACTCTGTGTGTGTGTGTGTGTGTGTGTGTGTGTGTGTGTGTGTGTGTGTGTACTAGCTGTATATCTCCTTTCCTACCTATGATTCTATGATTGATGGCACCAAATAGTCACCCCTTTATTAGTCAATCCTTTCTAGAAAAACCATTGCGGATATAGCCAGAAGTTTATTTTACTAATCTACTACACAACTCTGAATCCTAAGGAGTTGACAGTCAATACTAACCTCCAAGAGTCCACTCCCCGTCAGTTGACACAAACCACAACAGAAAGGGTTTTCTTCATCTCATAATGCAAATACATTTAGTTCATCTCCACCAGTCCCATAGTCTTAATAGCTCTTCCGTTACCCCAAAGATCCAAGTTCAAATCTCCGGTGAGACTCAGATCTAATTCCTAACTGAAAGTTTTATCAAAATCAGAAAACAAATTGCATGCTCCCAATATACAACACCACAGAGTAAACATTTCCATTCCAAAAAAGAATGGGAGATAAAAGGGAAGCATTGGCCCAAAGCAAGATCAAGCAGGACAAACGTTAGGACCTTCAGCTCCACCTCAGACATCTCAGGTACACAGAATGAGCAAAGGGCCTGAGAAGAGCCACCTTGGGGCCTTTTCATTTGTAAACTACTTGGCCTCCTTTGTGTTGACTCCACTAAGTGCCTGTATTTTTCCTCAGCAGATGTCCCATGTACCTGGTATCTCCAACGTTATAGGGCCTTCTCTGCAGCTTAAACCTCACCATCACATTTTCCCACATTGCTAACTCAGGGACTTCCTACACTGCCTGGCCTCCTGGGCCTTTCTCTGAAGTCTGGATGAGGGCCTCCATGACGATGTAATTCTTTTATTCTGCATGCCCGTGAAAATATCGTATGCATGCTGCCAAGGTCTACCACCAGCTCAGGTAGTCCCTAGGCCTCCTTGGCCAACAATTACAGTGGCCTCTGAGTGTCTAGAAGGTTGAGCCCAGAGACACACTTTTCTTAAGTGACCCTTAAGTGTGAGCAGGGCATCCTAGTGACAACACTGTATTTAAAAGAGGAAATCTCTCAAACGAGTTTCTTTCATAACCCTGGGCCTGCAATGGTTTGGGCTTTGGCTAGTTCTTAAGATACCCTCAAGTTATAGTTCCTGCCGCCCCATTGCCAGGTTCTGGCTTCTGGCACTGATTTTCTTCAAAAAGTGTTCCTTCCTTAGCCTCAAATTTGCATAGGCTTTTCTAAGCACGGTACAACTTTTTCAAATCTTTGTGCAGTTTCTCTGCTTCCGGTTATCCCTGTAAACCTGCCTGACAGCATCCGTCATTGACCACTCCACAGCCTGAGTGCTGGGCTACTTTCAAGTTTCCACTACCACAGTAGCTGCCACCTTTAAACTTGGTCTCTTTTAACGTCACAGGGCATGAAAATTATGTAGCCAACCGTTTCTTTCAGGAATATAACAGGAATGACCCCTAAGTCCAATTCCTACTGGGGTCCTCATGTCCATCTTAAACTTGACAGGCACAGTCCTCACTGTCTACACTCTTACCAGCATTCTGGTCTCCATGTCCATCAGGATTGCCAGTTAAGCTCTCGTGGTGGCATCCTGCAGTTTCTCTGACATCGCATGGCCAGTTTTAATCTTAACAATGACCACAATGACCTTACTTCTCCGGTACTAACTTTCTGTTTTATGATGTTATTGTTTTGTTTGTCTCTATGAGGTTATGCTTGACAGGATAACTTATTTTATCATTCCTCATGGGTTCAAAGACTTTGGTCAATCATGGTATGAAAGATGTGGTAAGACAAAGATAACAGTAGACAGAAGTCAGAGAGAATTCCGGAGCTAGCTAGCTTTCTCCTTTTCATCTTTATCCCCCACCCACACCCTGCCCCCCACTAGTGGGATGGTACTGCCCACACTCAGGGTATGTCTCTACCTCTCCCCCCAATCTCATAGTTAATCCTCTCTGGAAATGCTCTCAAAGACACACTCAGGGACTCTCTTAGGCAGCTTTCCATCCAATGGAGTTGAAAATCAAGACTAACCAACAAAATAAGGAGATCTCAACCTAATGCCTGCTAGGATCCAATTTCTACCAAGAACTGTGGAACTATGGAAGCCTGAGCCAGTCCCCAGTCTGCAGTCACAGTTTCTACCTTACAGGATTCATGTCATGATTTAATGGGTTTATATGGAAGAAGTATCTTAGGATCCTATGCATACCATTTGATGAGTAAATGCATTATGACTTTTCCTAGGGAGATGTGAACAGATTATCTGCTCATCCCAGATAGGACAAGCCAAGTGACATTTCCACCCAGTCCATACTGGTGAATGAATGAGTTTATTGTGTTTACTTACATGAATGTAAGTGAGAGGCTATTTACAGAAATGTGGGTGATCCCCAAATGCTGCATCATCAAAAACTCTATCATGGTGCTGTGGGTTGTTCTGCATGGCAAATGTGTTGCTCGGATTGGTTGGTAAATAAAACACTGATTGGCCAGTAGTCAGGCAAGAGGAAGTGTAGGCGGGACAAGGAGGAGAATAAAGCTGGGAAGTGGAAGGCTGAGAGAGAGAGAGACACTGCCAGCCGCCACAATGACAAACAGCATGTGAAGATGCCGGTAAGCCACGCGCCACTTGGCAAGGTATAGATTTATAGAAATGGATTAATTTAAGCTGTAAGAAAAGTTAGCAAGAAGCCTGCCACGGCCATACAGTTTGTAACCAATATAAGTTTCTGTTTACTTGGTCGGTTTTGAGCGGCTGTGGGACTGGCAGGTGAGAGAGATTTGTTCTGACTGTGGGCCAGGCAGGAAAACTCTAGCTACATCATGGTGCACCAACCTCATGGACACTGAATCACTGAATCATATCCTCAGTTAATCTTCTGCCCCGTGTTCTCTGCCAAATCCCTCTATGGTGACATTTTATTTGTATTAAAATGTTATTTGTATGTTAATAAATAAAGTTGCCTGGGGGTCAGAGCTATTAGCAAGCCATAGGAAAGCAGGGCAGTGGTGGCGTACACTTGTAATCCCAGCACTTGGTAGGCAGAGCTGGGTAAGTCTCTGTGTGTTCAGGGATACAGCCATTATGGGATACACATGCCTTTAATCTCAATACCAAGCATGGAAAACCTGGAGGCCTATACAGACAGGCCGTGATGAGGCGGTCATGTGGTTGGGTTTACAACCAATGAAAAGGCAGAACAGGAACTATATATAAAGACTTTAACACAGGGGTGGTTCTGGTTCGGAGAGGTAGGACCACTGCAGGAGGAAGGGTAAGGTTTTAGCTCTTAGCTCTGACCTCTTGTCTTTCTTCTTTGCATTGGTTCTGTGTTTCTTATTTAATAAGAAGGTTGGTTACATCTACATCCCTCTATCATGTGCAATTGGGTAGCTAGATGGGCATGGTGGTTGGAATCCCAGGTGAGGGTCCTATGGTCCTCTTTCTCATTTCTCCTTCTGTGAGGGAGTGTTTACAGTCCTCCTACCCTTATTACATGTGTAGGTATCACCATACTGTCCTGCTTACTTACTTATTTGTGTTGCATGAGAGTGACAGCCTGGTCATTTTATGTCTGGATGAACAAGATATGCCCTAACCAGATGGCACCTGCTCACTTTATAGGATCTTTCTGAAAGTGTCACAGAAATTTGAAATAATGTACAAAAAGCATAAGTGTATGACATAAAGATTTTCAAAACAGGACTATATATGTAATGCCTGGACCATGAAACAAAATATTTCTGGATCCTAAAATCCCTGCTATGAGCAACCACTGTCCAAACTAACATGGTGAGATGACATTTATTTTTTGTTGAGTTGATACAAGTTAGGGTCATTTGGGAAGAGGAAAAATGAATTGAGAAAATGCCTCCATTAGACTGGCCTTTAGGCAAGTCTGTGATGTGTTTTTTTGGTTAATGATTGATGTGATAATACTTAAACCATTATGGATGGTGCCAACCCTGGCCAGATCAGTCTGGGTTGGATTAAGAAGCAAGATGAGCAAGCCATTATTGCTAGGTAAGCCCACCAAAGACCACACCATGGACAACTCTTAAAGCTGAGAAGAAAGTCTTTATTGCCAGCTTGCAGCTTCATGGAGAACTTGCCCAAATCATGTAGCCCCAAGCCTTATAACCCTTGTCTTTAATGCACAAATATACATCCTTGTTGTCACACTTCAGCTGACGGAACTACAGAAGCCAAAAAGAAAAGCTAGTAAGTATATTTATGGACTTTCCTGGAACTATGGACTAGGTCTTTGATAGATTAGGTATTGTATTTGTTCCCATTTTGGCAGGTGTTGGAGCCTACATACTGGATTCTAAGGTCAGAATGGTGCCTCTAAAGAGGGCATCAGTTTTCTCAAGGTCTAGAGGACTGTTAAACTATGAGGATCAAGCCAGTAAGCATTCTCAATGGTCTCTGCTTCAGTTCCTATCTCTAGGTTTCTTCCTTGAGTACCTGCCCTGCCTTCATGATGGACTATGATTGAGACATATAAGCCAAATAAATCCTTCTGTCCCCTGGTTACTTATTATTATGATGTTGTACTACAACAATAGAAAATAATTAAGACAAGCGGATTGGTTTTGCATATCTTTGAGCTTTATATTATTGGATGAGATATTATTCTAATTATCTATGATTTCAATGTGTAGGTGCTCCAGGTGACAGTCACCCACCATGTCAGCCCAGGTGGCTTTAGAAGTTATCTTGCTATTGGCCCTGCCTAGCCCTTGGATTTATGGCTTCCATGTGTATCTTTTCAGAGAGTCAAGCCAGCCCCATTCTTTTCTATAAGCATTCAAAGTGGCTGTTGCTTTGTTTGTTTGTTTGTTTGTTTTTCGAGACAGGGTTTCTCTGTGTAGCTTTGTGCTTTTCCTGGAACTCACTTGGTAGCGCAGGCTGGCCTCGAACTCACAGAGATCCGCCTGCCTCTGCCTCCCGAGTGCTGGGATTAAAGACATGCGCTACCACTGCCTGGCTGTGGCTGTTGCTTTGTATAGTTAAGTTTGAGGTGGCTTGTTCTGCAGCAATAGATAATGGTGTTGGCGTCTAAAACCAATGAGGATATGTGTGTTCCCTCTAGGCACTGTGCAGCCTTGGATTTTGTAGTACTGATTTTTCTCTACGTTTCCTATAGACAGTCAGAAGTTCATAGAAACATAAGGGGAGTCTATAGACCTCCACTGATCAATGGGTGAAGGCAGATTGTGTTTCTCTACAACTTTAAAATAACCATGCATGATGTTTGCTTTTATGCTCAGCTCTTCACTCAGCAGAGGTGTTCAATTGTGGGGTCCCCCTTTTCCTTGCAGTCCGTTGGCCACCAGTCCATGTGGACAAAAGGGCAGAAGTGGTGATAAAGAGCATTATATGGCCTGCAAACACTTTAGAAATAGCCTTCTGGGAGATAGCCTTCTGGGAGACAGCTTCCGTGAGGCAGCTCAGCTTTATTCCAGAGTATAGGGGATATATAGGATTGGGGACAGTAGGTGCAGAATCACCTAATTTGCACTAAAGTGGCACATTCCTGTCATATAACTGGATTAGTAGCAACACAGCCCTATCAAAATAGTTACAGCATGTCACCTAATTACCATATGGGCAGCAGGGGAAGAGTATTTGCAGGGAACTGTGTCAAGGGTCATCCTTGAGATAAATCAGGCATTGGGACTTAGAGACATTCTCCAAATAAGATTAGGTAAAGAGCAAGAAGCCCTCGCTGAGGTGAGGGTGCCCCCCATATTCTGCAGAGCTCAGAGAGCAGAGCCAAGCCATGGTAGACTGCAACCTCTGACCATCAGGGCATCCCAACAGTCGATAGCTGTCCTGATGTCACCTCCTTAGCCTGTACATAAGCATGGTTCATTCAAGCATACTGTTATGAATGTCAGTTTGAGTTATCTCCAGATCAGGCCTATCCAGTCTCTGGGGTGTGTGTGTGTGTGTGTGTGTGTGTGTGTGTGTGTGTGTGTGTGTGTGTATTTCAGGTGGCCATCTTGGAAGAGACTCTCTAGGTACCATGGAGTGCACTTGATCAGAGATCATTGATGATACTACTTCATCTTGCAGTGTGGCTGTACAATTCACCCTGACAGCCACACCACGTCCTCACTGATGCCTCTGGTCTGACTTCTCACCACCACCCTCCCCATGTCTGCTTTCTGGTATCCTGTGTGGTAGTTGGTGGTCTCAATCACCTAACTGATTAGATTTAGAATCACTAGAAGACACAACTCTGGGTGTGTTTGTGAAGATGTTTCCATAAAGAATTACAAGAGATGATCCACTCTGGATTGGATGGCACCACCCCATGGGTTGGGCTCTAAGGCTAAATAAAGAAAGAGAACTGAGCATCAGCATTTGTCTCTGTTTGCTTCCTGGCTGCAGATATGGTACAACCATTCATCTCATGCTCTTGATGACGTGCCTTTCCCAGCATGATGGGCTAGATCCTTAAACTAGGAGCCAAAATAAACCCTTGCTTATGGGGCATCACTTGGGTATTTTATCAGAGTGAAGAAAATAACTACTACAGTGCTGGCGTCTGCATTTGTATTTCCCAACAACTACTGAAGATGCCTTCAGCCCAATGTCAGTTTGGGTAACTGGTTTTGTGAGGCACCTAGCTAGGATTTTGCTCATTTTTTAATCAGCTGTCTTTCTTTTCCTTTCTGATTGGAAGCAATAGTTACAGATTAAAAAAACAAGTCTATATTTTTTATGAATGTATCAGAAATACTTTATCTTGACTTTTAACCTTCTTAATAAATAGTCTTTAGGAAGAAGAATTTTTATTGAAATTACTTCAGCAGCATGTGATTTCTCAACTATTCCTTAATGCCTATTGTTTCTTTCATTTCTAAAGAAGTCTTTTTTTCCCAAAGATATGAAGGTTTTCTTTCTGTTATCTTCTAATAGCTTATTCATTCCATCTTCCACATTTAAATCTCTGATCTAGTCAAGGATTATTATTTTTGTAAGTATAATGAATAGAGATCAAGGCTCCTGCTCCCCATAGCAGTCAGGCTAGAGATCATGGGAGTAGTTGTCTGTGAATACCCCACTATATCTGTGTTTGGAGGTCTGTGTATCTCTTCTCTAGTTAAGGGATGGTAATTTTACATCCAAATGAAGAATTCTGCTTTTGACCATTAGTCTTTATTGATAATTGTCAAATGCCTACTTGTTTAACAAAATTTCAACCAAAATCTAAGCATCATGAAAGTGGCCAGCAAGTGTTTGCAGATGGGATGATATGTTCAATGATGAATGTCCACAGCAGTTACCCATGTGTGAATTCATATGAAGTCCAACTGGAAGTAACTTATCAGTTTAACCACCATAGCTTTCCTTTGGTGTGGATATATATTCTTGCAACCTACATGCAAATAATTAGGCACACACATGTTCATGCTTCATATACTCCACACACTCAGACCCACATATATTCATTCCACATACAACTGACAAATGGAGAGATATAATGATGCCCAAGACAATTACCATATACATTTATTCTCTCTCTCTCTCTCTCTCTCTCTCTCTCTCTCTCTCTCTCTCTCTTTCGGTGAAACAGGATGAAGAAGGCTCAGAGTGGGGAGTTGGCCAGCATGTGGGTGCCTTGTGACAGTGACGTGACCTTTCATAGTTCCTTGCTGAAGTCAATGCTGAGTTGGTGACACCCTACCTTTTTACCTGTGGTTTAACAAGAGTCCTGACTTTGGAACTTACTGCAGATATGAGTTTCTATTATGTGTCTCACTTGGTGGCCAGGCAAAGTTCTGACTGTGTTCTCATCTTCATAATGGAAACGGTAATCTGTGGGATAACTGTAGACAGATTCCGAAGCTAAATCCAGGCTACACATGCATGTCTGTCACAAACGATGGCCTGGTGTTCTTAAACGGCATGCAAAAAGGGAATATAATGTATTCTTGAAAATTTCTCTTCCAGGAGAAACTTCTAACCCCTTCTTAACCTCTTTTAACCTTGGGATGTCCTCCCATTGTCCCTTGGGACATACTTAGCTCTAAGCAGGGTCTGCACAGCCAAGTCATTCCCTGCGCTAACACGGGCTGCCTGGCTTGGGCACAGCCAACACAAATGGAATCACAGCATTTTATAGAACATTTTTTGTCTCCCCTAACCAACTGTATTCGGCTGGAATAGAAATCAGAATTGTGGTTTTCTCCTTGACTTGTGGCTCTCTCCAACTGAAGCTAACAACAGGCACCAGAAGCATCCAGGAGCTGTACAGCACATCTTCACATCTCTACCGCAGTGTGAGGGACGCGTCTGATCTATAGACATTGGTTTATATGTTTATGTGCTTGCTTCCAGCATGCTCTAAATTAGGCCCATCTGTCTTCTTCCTCCTCCCCATATTGGGACTTGCATATTAGTCGCTCTGAAATGTTGATGCCTGACTTGGTGCAAGCTAGTGGCAAAGTGAATCTTAGTTTCTACTGTCATAATGTTTCATTAAAAGGAAAAACCCACCCTGTCTCAATTAAGAATGATGCACCTGTCATAAGTTTAGGCTGCAAGGAAATTGTCTGCAGAGTGACATACCTTGTGAAAAGTGCATTGGAAAATATTGTGCTAGAAAATAAAGGGCTGGGATCATAGCAGGTGCAGGGGAATTCAAATCTGACCCAGCAGGGAGAGGCACCACTCTTTCTAGGTCCTAGAATCTAGGAGCTTCCAAGATACATCGACCTCTTTACTCCTAACTCTAGGAAATGGGAACAGTGCCCAAGGAATAGCATTATGAAGAAGATTCTGGCTATAAAGAGCTGTCACACAGGTCTCCTCAGTGCCTAGGAGGGTACTTGGTGATGACTGTTGGGAGCAGGGTCTTCAAAGTGGCCCAAAGCCACGGACCCTAGGCGCAGCCACCACTGTGGTCAGATGACAGCCATCAGCCATAAGGATTAAGGGTTTCATTTCAAAATCACTAGGGCCGATGGTGATTTCTTTTCAGGTGGCTTCTGTGAGTTCTGGCCAAGAGAAATGTGGAGTTGCAAGCCTTTTCCAGGGAACTTGTGGCTGTCCCCAGCTGAGTAGTATCTCTACTACAGAGCAGGACTTTAATCCACAAGAGACTGCTGAAAGAGGAAGACTTGACCAACGGCAGTACGCACTCCCTGTTTCTATGATGGCCTTTCCAGATGCCACCCCAAGGGGACTGCTGTAAATCAGCAATTTAGAGCCAGGTTCTGAGGATGTGCTCAGCTAAAGGTATGCACAGCTGGGTTGGGCCAATTTCATGGCATGTCAATAAAGCTAGGGAATGTTTTATTCTCTTTTTTTGTGCTCCAATGAGGTAGTAATAACAACAGCAACAAAACCCTCATAAATTGAAAGTGTACCTATATTGTTAAACTCTCATTAGTATACATTACCCCTCATTAGTATACATACCCCTCAGAGTTGCCTTTTTTTTAAATAGTAAAAACATTCAAGATTAGCCTTTTCAGATTTGAAGAAGGTAATACAAATTGCCACCCAACTGTCATCCGTTGCATGTAGGGCGTTCCCTTTGTTAAGACCAAATACTATTCTGTCATGCGCAACTGCTTCAGTTTTTTACTTGCTCCCCATGGAGAAGCACTGAGGCTTTGTCTATGTTGTGGCCTCTGGGAAGCCTCACACATGTCTGGCAGGAATAGCCAGGGTACAGAACTCACCTCACACCAGGCTGCACCATAGCTTTCCATACACAGAGCCCCCTCCCATACCTCTTCAGCAAGGGAGACTAATTATACATTTCCAGATGAGCCTCATGGCCAAGGGAGCCTTGCAGCCATAAGAGAGCAAGAGGTCTCAGCATTCATGAGAAACATGCTCGGCCAGTTGCCCCGCACCCTCTCAGCCAAGTGCTCCACAGTCGTGCTTCCCAGAGCGTTGTCCAGGCCCAGTCACAGGCAAAAGGACAGGCCTTCATCATGCACCCAGTGAAGACCAAGGCTGGGATGAAGCTTCTAAGAAGAGTAAATAGGATTTTACTAGGAATGATAAAAAGTTTTTTCAAGCGTCATTATTAGCTTTTGTCTTGGTTGTGATTTAAACATCCTTTGATTTTTTATGAGACATTCTTTCCCTAAACAATAAGCAATAAACTGTTAGCATCATTTACATGTAAATTAACAGAAAAACGGTATCTATGACTTTTCATTTCTTGCTATTTAAAGTTTTTGTAAAAAAATAAATTGAGACTGATGACTTAAGTTATTTCATTCTGTTCATTGGGAACTGCAGGCTGCAGAGGAAAGCAGAGAGAAGCCATTTGCTACCTCAAACAGCAATGGGATGAGTCTCCCCTCACTTTAATTTAAATTAAGGATAAATATTAAAATATAATTAATTAATGTATATGCATAGATAATTAAAATAAATGTGGTCACTGAAGACTTAAATAGGAAATAAATTGAGTTCACCAACAAGTTGGGTAACATTGAATAGTATTGCATATTTAATCAGGGCTCAGTTGAAATTGATTAAATATGGCTCTGAAATTAACTATTGATCATTTTTTACTTCTAAGATGTTACCCAAATTACTTTCCTATGGACTTGGACAAATTACATAACTTAAGCAAATCCTAAAACCAATTTTTTGATTATTGGTGGTAAAGTGCTCTACAGTAAGCATCAATAGCTTGGTTCAGAAGATGCTCTCCAAAGGGCATCATCAGACAAGGCTCTGTGGTGCAGTCAGTGCAATTGTGGTCCAAGGAAATGAGGGAGACAAGCACCACTCAGTCTGTAGTTGAGTCTGTTCACCAACTCAAGGATGTTTACTGTTGCGTTTACACACAGGGTGTGATGAATCAGTTTAACATGGAAACCTGATCTCTAGGGGCTGAAGGGACTGGGGATTGTAAACTCTTCCCTTCAGCATTCAGGTTTCACTTTCTTCCCTTGGAGGACATTTCTGTCATTTTAGGGTGCTTCTGTTAGCCCACTGACCTCCAGGCAGAGCTTGGAGATGGTGTCCTTGTTAGGGAAGTCTTGGCTGACAACGCCATGACACAGAGCTGGTTTGTAGCATCTGTGGGTTGCCATACTGTGAACTTTCTCAGGTTCCCAAAGGAAGAATAGCCAAGAGGTTCAGGGTGGAAGTAGGAGAGTCTGTTAAGACTCAAAGTCCTGTGTGTGTGTGTGTGTGTGTGTGTGTGTGTGTGTGTGTGTGTGTCTTCATTGGCTTCTCAGATGAATCTCATTACTCTCCCTACTGATACAGTTCACTGCCTTCCTGGAGTAGAGAGTGTTTATAAAAGAATCATCCTGCCTATAGTCTCAGCCTCCCAATTCCCTGGCTGCTTAGCTCTGTTGCTAGGGAATGTCTATGTAAAGGGAGATGGAGTCATTTAGCCCTAGCAGGCTTGGGAGGAAGAAAGCATGTGGGCTCATGAGTTGTGTCCTGACATTCCCAGATATTGAATCAAAGCCATGCTGACACTAGGCTATCCACGGTGTTGAAATGGTCCTTCCGTGATCTAAGATGCTGCTGTTGGGGGTTTTAAATCTACTCTTTCCCCTCTGAAGTTTCAATAATTTTAGCCTATGAAATAAACTGACAATAGACAGATAAGGGGGAAAAGAACATGCAGGATATATTACATTCCTAAAGTGCAGCAGTATAAGACTTACAGAGAGGCAGATGGAGGCTGCTGCTTAGAACTTGAAGGCACAGGTCCTCTGGCTGCTGAGGGTGGGATGCAGGACATTCCTGGTGAGAGAGGGTGGTTCACGCTGAAGATAATCTTTCCAAGGCAGAAGGCAAGTATCAGGCAGAAAGGCCTGGATCTGCAGCACTGTTCACTAATGCCATTAGATGTACATTTCTCATCCAGAGGACTGCAGTTCCTCAGCACAACCCACAAATAAGCAGAGCATTTTACTATCCTATGTGAGGAAAGGGAGTTCATACCAGTTTGGCCTTGGATGTCTGAATACAGACGTCTCATGGGTCACAGGAGAGATGTGCCTTTGTGAAACACAGACATGAGCTCGTAGCTTGAGCTGCCAGGCTCTGACACTGTTCCTAGCTCCTATCTGCTGTCATGCTGGGGAAGTTGTCAGGCTTCTCCATTGGTCCTTTGCTGTCTGAAATAAAATGAGGCTGAGCCACAGGCATGGACACGGTGCTCAGGGGCTTACAAGCCTTCTACACAGAGGAGCATCTAAATGGAAATCTTCCATGGAACTCAGGAGACAGAGCAGATACCTGGTGTTAATGAGGGCGGCGAGGGATAGGGACAGTAAGGAAGAGGTGGCCATCCATCCCATGGTAGCCTTCGATGCATCTCTGAGGGGTCTCGGGGGTCTACAGAGCTGGATTTGGCAGCCAGGAAGTGATCACTGACAGTGCCCAGCTCCAAGAAGTGACAGCTCCAGCACTCGTCACTACGTGCCCCGGGTTCTGTCTTCGTTTCCCTAAAATGATCTTAAAATGTCTCTGAGAAGCATTCCTGTGAAAATAATTCCCTGAATAAATGAATAAGGAAAAGGCAACTCTAATAACTATCTCGAAATTTCCATTGCCCATGGCTATTACAGGTATGCATTTTAATTACCAATTGCTTCATAAAAACCAGCTGTGAAGTTGATGATTTGAAACATTCTCTCACTTTCCGAAACCCTCCCTGAGTCACAAACATGGGATGGGCTTCCCTGGTATAATTTTTTCCCTCTGTTTTAAGGGGTAGCAACAAGCAATGAGAGATCAGTGCTTCCATCTAAACCCATAGAGTGGTCATCCAGTCAGTTACCTCAAGACAACTTGAGGAGCCTGAGATTGTGAATCCGCCCCTCCCCCAAACCATGCAGATAATCTGGCCAGTCTCATGGCCGTAGACCAGAAAGTGGGCTATGCTATGAGACTGGAAGACTCACTCAGAAGTTTGAGTTTCACATACACAGGACTTTCTAAACTTAATGTGCCATGCCTGACAGCCATGATCTGAGTCATGAAAGGCAGTCACCATGTAAACAATAGGCTAAGATGATATGCAACCAAATGAACACAGGAAGGCAGGCATCCCAGGGCGGTTCAAAGAAACAAGCCAAGTGTTCCTCCTGTATGGATTCTGTGCTGTGAGATGGCCATCACTGAATGCAAACCACTCAGAGAGGCAGAGCTGGCTGGCCATCTGAATATGTTCTGGTCATAAAACAGAACTCCAAGTTTACTGTTGTAGACAAACTGTGTTTTCAGGAACTGAGGGATTTCTTGCTTGGCTTGAACCAGATTGGAAAAGAATTGGATGCTCTGAGCTGGGCCATGGTAATGGTCTCCCTTGGAAGTACAAAGCATGTAGTGGGCTCTGGTGTCCCACTCTTTCATGCCAGCAGTGGCAGGGTATTCTGAATGTCTCCTCACTGCTTCTTGAGGAAAGGTTCACTGAGGGTCACAGGAATGGCCACAGACTGAACACAATTTGTCAGTTCCATTCACTCCCAGATAGGAGGACATTGTGCCACAGAGGGCCATGGGGTAGGACGCTCAGGGGTAGAATGAGTTGCTGATGCTGCAGGAGGCATACTGTGTTGCCACAAAAGGACAGGAACACATCCCACTGGAGGATATTTGTCTTATTTCAGGTGTAGGGTGGGGACAAAAACCTGTTGCTCAGAGGTGAGAAGGAGCTAACCCTGCCACACAAGGATGATAATGGTCCACAACTCACTCCCTGGAGGTGAGCTGGGGTCAGGCCTGCTGCTGAGTAGTAGACAAGGAACAGAACTTCATGCTCTGGGTATGTAGGAAGCAGAACCCTCTGTCCAAGTACAAGCAGAAATGGTTGCTGATTCCATCATTAAGTTGAGTAGCTGAGCGGCAAGACCCTCTGCTTTGTGCCAAATGCCAAGGCATCAGATATGGCATCGGGGTTTTAGGTATTTCACTGGTAGGACCTCAATTTTGTCCCAGCTGAGGCTTACAAACCCCTCTTGAAAGGATAGGTTGACAAGGCCACCACTTCCCCTTGAGGGTCAAGAGGAACACCAGCGTTCACTGGGGACAGGGAGACTGATCCTGGAGGACTCCCAGGATTATTTCCTACATAGCTTTCTAAATGCAAACTTGGGTGCAAACAGCCTTCTCCCTCTGGGAAGCCTTGGGCAGCTCAGCAACACTGCTCCTGATTCAGTCTGTGAGAGATGACTTCATCGCGACCTCTCCAAAGCTCCTGCTTCACCTCACAGACTATGACAAAATGCAGGCTTTGGATTGGTTCCTAAAAGAATGGATGCTACGGGCTACTTCTTGCTTAGTTTATGGTATAGTTTTAATGACTTTAAACAATTAGAATAAATTGGGAAAATAAAACCTCAGGCATTGTGTGAGCCATATAGAACACTCTCTATTTACCAGGCCTACTGTGTCTATCCCTTCTACACACTGAGGAATTAATGAGACTAGCTAATTATGAAGTGACCATGACCCTGACCATAATGGCTTTCCCAGATTCTCTGCTCTGTAGTGGGCCCTTGTCCCATATGTTACCAAGCTTCCTGGCAGCACCAAGCCCTGAGTTTGCATATCTTGTCCCATAGTATCAAACAGACTTCCCACAGCCATACAAGAGACAGAGCTCTGGAGAAGGGATTAGTAAAAGCCAAAACTATTTTAGAAATGTCCTAGGCACCCCTATATAGAAAGGAAGGTCCTGGTATATGTTTACAGCATGAATGGTGGGCACTGAGCTACAGAGCATAGTGCACTGGATGAGTGACAGGATCCCAGGCAAATGTGGCCACTTTGACCCAGGTCCACATCCCACATGGGGTGGTTCTGAACACATGTGTTACCATTCTGTCCCCAACCCCAGCTTGCCAAGAGCAGTCCCCTATTCACAAAAAGCAAGTGGGAACAGTATGCTTGGGGTAGTATAAGCTCTGTTTCCAGTGAAAGGGAAGGCATGCATGCTTTAGCAAAACCCAGCCCTGCAGCACACTCCCCTGTGGAGGGTCGAGGGAGTGGGGAGCAGCTGGGACAGAACCATCAAAGGCCTAGATGCCACAGGACTTAAAAGGCCCAGTTCCCAGTGAATGAGGGCACCCTCTATTTTCTCATGAATCTGTAAATGCAACTTTCTGCAGGGTGCTTTTCTTTGATGATTGTAAGTCCTCTGGTTTCATAACCACTCTCAAATATGTATTTGCCTTGAGGAGATGATGCCCCTGCTTTCAAAATGTATGTCAGAGTCACTTTTCCTTTGGACAACTGCAAGTTCTTGGTCACTTTCTCCTCCCTTCTGTCCTCAACACCATCTGGAAGGTGGTGGGTGGAGAGGGGCGGGCTGGCAGCTCCAGTTCTTTAGTGGATGGGCTTTGGGGAATGAGCCGAGCAGTCTTGAGTTCTTGAGATGACTATTCCCTGTCTGTCTGAAAACTCAGTATATCTAATACCCAAGAGGGTAAGACCCAGGAAGACCATGCTAAGGAAGGTTTTCCTAGAACATTAATGCCCAGAAGGCCTTCCCAAAACTGTACTGCCCAGGAGGACCTGCCTAGGACTACAGTACCCAGGAGAACCTGCCCAGAACAGCAGTGTCCAGGAGGGCCTGCTCAGGAGGTACTGCCCGGAGGATCTGACCAGGATGGCAGTGCCCAGGAAGACCTACCCAGGATGGCAGTGCCCAAGAGGACCTGCCCAGGACGAACTGAGGTGAGAGGGAGATCATACAAGACTCACGGGCTCCACAGCGACTGGAATATAGAGGTTAACTACCAAAGAGCCTTTGTGCAGGGAGTGGGGGGATGGGGGGGGGACACGACCACTCACACCTCTAAGACACTGCCACATGTCTTCTGAGGAACCCAGCATTGAGCACACTGATCCACCTTCAGCTCACTCTCACTGTGATGATGGACTGTCACCTCTTCTTTTCTTATGTCCCCTGGGTTGGGCATTTTGTTGTAGCAATAAGAAAGGAAGTTAACACTGTGGCGCTGAACACATTACTCATTTCTTTGTGCCTCAGTTCCCTCGCCTGTGAAGTGAAAGCAAGAATGGCCTACTCTCCCTGAAGTCTTGTGAGTATGAATTGAAACAGAACATCAAAATACCTAGACCAGGAACTGTCATCTACTATGCAATCAACATCAGCCTCTCCATTATCCTGCACTCCTGAACATGTGCAGCGATGATGGGGTCTCTGTTTTTAACCTCTTGACTCCAGGTGCCACAGGAGGAGGACCCTGTAGAGCCAAGATGTCCTTATAGGGAGTGACTCCTCCAAAGACAAGAAAGGCGCTGACTGCAGCCATTCACAAGGACAATATCACACAGCCTCTGGATGTCCTGGTGGTGCACTGGCCTCACCCACTCTTCAGCCCACATGGCATGCCAGGGAGGGAAGTAGGATCGTATATCCCCCTCTGTGGTGGTATTGTGTTCCCCAAAATATTGTGTACCTTAATAAACTTATCTGGGGTCAGAGAACAGAAAAGCCACGAGATACTTAGGCTAGAAAATGTTAGCACACGCCTTTAATCCTAGCATTCCAGAGACAGAAATCCCTCTGGATCTCTGTGAGTTCAAGGCTGCATTGGAAACAGCCAGGCATGGTGACTCACGCCTTTAATCCCAGAAAGCAGCCTTTAATCCCAGGGAGTGGTGGTAGAAAGCAGAAAGTTTTATAAGGCGTGAGGACCAGAAACTAGAAGCATTTGGCTAGCAGCGTTTGGCCTGGTTAAGCATTTGGCTGGTTAAGCTTTCAGATTTTGGAGAAACACAGTTCAGCTGAGATTCATTCTGGATGAGGACTCAGAGGCTTCCAGTCTGAAGAAACAGGACCAGCTGAGGAACTGGCAAGGTGAGATAGCTGTGGCTTGTTCTGCTTCTCTGATCTACCAGCATTGACCCCAATAATTGGCCTCGGGTTTGATTTTATTATAAGACTCTTTAAGATTCCTGCTACACCCCTCTCTCTCTCCACTGGAGTTTGTGGACACTGAAGACTCCATACATCACCTGAGTTTCTGTTTCAGCTCTACCAACACTCAGTGACGTATGGAATGGAATCAGCTGAAGCCTTCTCAGCGGCTTCTTTCTATTTTCTCCACAAGTATTAGTTATTTGTGTTGTTGCTGTGACAAGCCACCAGACAGAATTAACTTAAGGAAGGAAGGGTTTATCTTAGCTCATAGTTGCAGGGCACAGTCTACCGTAGTGGGGAAGGCATGGTAGCAGAAGCTAAGGCAACTGGTCACATATCCACGGTCAGAAGCAGCGAGTGATGAGTGCCGGTGCTCAGCTAGCTCCCTCCTTTTCTGTCTCATTTGTCCCTGCTGTTGAAATGGGGCTTTTCACCTCAATTAATCTAATCTAGAAATTCCTGCCTGGGCATGCCCAGAGGTGCATCTTTACAGTGATTCTAGGTCCTACCATGTTGGCAGTCACTAAACCATCACGCCCTCTTATCTGTCCAAACTCATAACATCTACAGGACAGTCTGAGCATTGGAACACAGGCATCAAACTGAAAAGAGGCCCCACATGGATGTCACCCAGTGGTAAGCTATCACCCAAGAGCCAATGCAGAATTGCTCCAAGTGAACTTGGCTTCCAGTGCCCACCATGTCCACAGAACATTGATGAGTAATAAGGCACTCCTCAGGAACTGTCCCCAGAGCAGCTTGTTGAAAGATCTGATGAGGAGGGGCTTTTCTTTCTTTAAAATCATTCTACTGTTAATGACGTGTGTGCTGGGGACGTAGCTGGAGAAGGGCTGCACACCAGCTCCTGCAGACTTCCATGACATGCAGGCAAGGTGATAGAACCTAGCACCAAGTTAGTACCAAGTTGTACTTCTAGGGAAAGAAATACCATTTCCTTTCCTAAGACAAAATTTTTCATGTGGTACTTTCATGTGATTTCTGAGTCTGTCTGGAGAGCAAAGGCAGGATATACTTAGGGGTTATTTATTATAAATGAAGTAAGTGAAAATGCCCCGGAGAAGGAAGAAATACGACCACCAGGAAGAGGCAGAAAATTGAGCTTTCAATAAATGCACCTATGGCCAGTTTTCATCTGCTTCTCCTCCTGTTTCCTCTTCCTCATCTGCTACTTGAACCGACAAGAAGGTAATTAGATTCTGCTTTTCCAAGAGCAAAAGGGTTATTAATTTTAGTATTTAAGATTCTGTAGTTCCTGGGCCTTTTCTGAGGCTTCTGATCTCACCTGAAATAGACAATAGTTCCCACAGGGTTTCCTAGTGAGGGGAAACCTGTCTGCCATCCCCAACAAAGGAGCAAGGGGAAAGAGCAGGAACTGACAAATCCCTCGAGGAAAATTCCTGCTCCCTAGTGAGAAAGGGGCCCCTTACCCACCAGACACCCAGTCCTAATCCCAACACATACTGTACACTGGCTGACCTCTGGGCTGGGGCCTGGCACCATTGGGTAGGAGGCCCCAGAGCTCTTTCCTCCCTCTCTCCCTCCCTTCCTCCCTCCCTCTCTCTCCTTTCCTTCTTCTCTCTCTTCTCTTTCCCCAAGGTCTTCCCTTCTTCCTCTCTCCCTTCTTACTTCCTTTCTTCCCCCATCCCCACTTCTCTCCCTCCTTTTTTCTTCTTCCCTCTCTCCTCCCTCCAATCCTTTCCTTCATTTCTTCTTTCCTTTCTTCCTCCTTTCTCCCTCCCTCCTTCCCACTTCCTTTCCTTCCTTCCTTTTCCCTTTCTTCTACCATTCTTCCCTCCCTCATCCTCTTCCTCCCTCCCTCCCTCCCTCCCTCCCTCCCTCCCTCCCTCTCTCCCTTCCTTGCTTCCTCTACCTCTCCCTTTCTTCCTGGAAGTCTTTCTCTATTCACATTATACTTACTGTATGTTCAATGCACTGGTCATTTGGAAAATGACATCCAAGAAAAAAATCTGTGTTTAATTATTGCTCATATTTTCCATTTTCTTTTTAAATAGATGTCCTAGGTACCATGTTTTCCTAAATAAAATGCTTCACTATCTGGAACACAAACTGCAAGATTCTGGTCATGGATCAGTTTCCCACCTCCCCTGATGGGATGCACATCTTAGGAGAATCATTCTCCTTCAGAGCAGCAACCTAGTTAAGCATGACCCCTTCTTCCCTGTAACAGCCTGGTCACTGAAGCTCCAGGGTCCCTGCTCATGGTGGATGGTGGGTGGAGGATTGCCCTTGGGACCTTGGGGCCCATGTAGGAACTCACATGCAGCCTTGGGCTCCTGGGTACAGTGTTGGCCACTATGTTGTAGGTTCAGTATAGCCCTGGACTCAGTTATTTTTCCACTGATGAACTAATGAATTAATTCCGATTTGATGGATAGTTGGTTCTGATAAAAGTCCTTACTATCACACACCATTCTTGACAGTGGCTTCTAAGCTTTTAGGAACAACGGCCCCAGTCAGAGGTTACTGGTGTCCCCATGGCAGACACAACCAGCCTTTGGCTAAGGTATGCAGCTCTTTATTTACTGAGGACTTGACTTCACTTCAAGTATAACTAGAAGTATGCAGCAGTATTTGGGAAGCCATTATATGTATAATTCAGCTATTATTTGCCATAAAAGGGCTTATTGGAAAATGTTGTCATTTTTTACTATTTTCTACAGAGAAAATATTTTCCAGTTTCAAATAACCCTGGGAAAAAATTATTTGTTTACTTCTTAATCAAAAGAATTTCCTTTAAAAAAAAAAATAGTTCTCTAAATCCCTTAAACATGCTGAATAGTAAAAGGTGACCTAAGAATAGCTTTACCGTAAGTATGGAAGTCTTCATCCCCTCATCCATAAGCACTGGGGATCAGAGCATTTTTGCTCCTTCAGCAAGCCTGACAGGCATTGGCTCCTGTCTGCTTAGCCCATGTCCGGGCACACCAGGCTTCAATTTGTCTAACGGCAGAGGTCTACATGTCTACTCCTGAGCCCAGTGGCCATCTCACAGAACAGAAAATCTAATTTTTTTTTATCAAATTCTAGGTCACAGTCACATGTGGCTAAGAGAATATGTGCAGGAGCATGGCCCTCCCATATCAGAAATTTTATTCACCATCCCAGCAGCAGTAAAGAAGGCCACTTGTGACCTGCTCCTCTGCCAATAGGATAAAGGATATCAGTCCTCATTTAGAGCAAGGAGGTGGGGTGGGGAGGCTTCCTTTCTCTGCAAGTTACTTACTTAAGCTGCATTCAGGCCCCAAGTCAACTCTCCTCCTAGGCTTTGGTGCTAAGGACTCACTAAAGGCATCCATTCTGGGTGCTGCTGCTGAGTCCTCCATGGAAGGTTGTCATCCGAGTCTCTCTGATGACATACTATGAAGTGATTCTACACGAAGAATCAACAGGAAATTCGGTTATTACTGGTAATAACTGAAAAGGCTCTGTTATGTCTTCGCACATGCATGCCTCTTCCCCAGCACCTCTCCCCTGCCCATATAGGGCTGACTCATCTTAACATCCAGGACCTTCAGAGGAGCCAAGGTCTGGCCTTCACTTCAGCATCCCCATGCTGTGCTGCAAGGCTCATGACAGTGCACCCTCCTCTGTCAAGTCACCAACAGCACATCTGGAGAACAACTGTTCCTCTTCTGGCCTCACTGTGGCTCTGTGAATTCACTCCCATAGCACGAATGGTCTGCTAGTGGACAGAACCTAGAGGCTGAAGACATTTAGCACACACAGTAGAAAAAAGTGCACATAAGAGCTAGTGCTCTGAGCACTCTGCATGTGTCTTTTGATACCCATCATTCTAAGGGACATCTGCGAGCGGCTATCAGCTTCTTACTCACGTCCCCTAGTCCATGTGACTCACCAGATCCTGCCTTTGTCTCTCTGATGTCACTACCTACAGGTGTGGCTTCCTCGGACTGACTTGTCTACCAGGACAAGGGCAGACTCCCCTCTCCCTCGTCTGCCTCCTCTCTCATCACATCATTCCTTACCCCTCTCCCCAACATAAAGCCCGTGCTAAATGCGAACAAGATGTGACATCATGTAACATTGATATTAATCGTCATTATCAATATACACACCCAAGGCTGATAAATAATATGTGTGTGCACACACAATTCAGCTACTCAAGAACGTACATATGTCTTCACTATTTATTGTCTTTTAGTCTTGCCAAGTGCTAATAGCTTTTGATATAGGTGATGACACACATTTTACTATTTAGGCAATCCATTTACATTCAAAGTTATTGATTTATAGAAGAATATCAAATGAGTACTAACCGAGGCATCCGTGGAATGCAAAGACTGTTGGGGTAGCTCCCACACAGCTCATATCCCAGAACTCTAACTCTGTTCTCCTCTGGGGCCATGTCAGCTGGGCCTGTGCTGTTCCCTCACACACTTTGTGGCAAATACTTTTTATTCACTATGGAGGCAAGTGACACAGCAAAGGAGGGGATGCCGGCCAGGAAGCTTCCCCAGGAGCAGCTTGTCCTTGAAAATGCAAAGAGCCTCTAAGGCCTGGATGAACCTGTAAGTGAACCTCAGTGATGGCTTAATGGAGGAAACTGGGGTCGTATACATCAGAGCACATTTCTGTCCACTGGGACATAGGAGCTCAGCCTTGGCATCCTCGAGCTGGGCCGTAAGGCTCATATCCAGGTCCTACAGGAGAGGTGTTGTTTGTCCAGTTCTGAATTTTGCCAGGCTGTGCTGAAGTGGTACAGTCAACACTGGAACCCTGTCATGTCATTCTTATAGGCACCTGTTCACTCGGAACCCACCACAGTCCTGTGAGCTGCTTATTATTATTATTTGCCTTTTTACAGAAGAAGGAACTGAGGCACGAGGAGGGGATCTTTTTCTAAGCTTAAGGACAATTTTACTAAAATTTCAAAGAAAAAAACAAAGGGAAGATAAGCTGTAAACCTCTGCAACTGTCTGGAGGATGAGCCTGGAGGGAAAAGGGGGAAAAGCCATTCTGTTTAAGTCAGCACGGAGGTCAGACACCGTGTGGACAAGCCACCTGGCAGGTAGGTGGCTTTAGAGAAAAGGTAGGAAGTCCAAAGTTTCAGGGAAAGCATACTTAGCTCCCAGCCAGCATGCAAAAGAAAAAAAGAATTAAAAGGAAAAGTTGCACCTCTCTTAGTTAGGATGTAGAAAGGCAGGCAGATGCAGTTGACCCCTGTGGCTACTCAGCTTGCAAGGGCTGTACTAGCGGACAGGGATTCTCAGAAGGAAAAGTACAATATCACATTAAAGGAAGCCTTGTTCTGCCTATCTCCATCACAACTTAAGGTGAGCCTTCCTTCCCTTGGGTAGTCTCTCGGCCAGGTCATTGACTCTGTCTAACTGGAATCTTAGGCATTCACCAGGCTGGAGGGTTTCCTCTCTTGACCACAAAGAGATGTTTCTGAATGGGCCTTTGCTGCTACTCTAACTCTGCACCCTCTGAAGAAGCAATTCTCTAATCATTCAGGAGTCGGACCACAGAGCAGAGCCCCAAACACTCGGGGGATCTCTCTAGCCTTCGGTGGGGATGAAGCTGCCAAGAGGACCCAGGACAGTCGGGGCTTTTAGGTCAAGAGAGAAATTAGTTATTTTTCTTCAAAGCCATTTTGGCCTACACTGCCTAGCCAATTTCTACCTCTAGTTCTTATCATCCCACTCCGTGAAGAGGTAACCCTAAGAGTTGTTGTGGAATTAGGGTGACAGCAGATCTAGATCGGGCTTCCTCTAACTGAATGGGGATGTTGGGTGTAGCCACTGGGATACAGGAAGGAATCTTGCTCAGGATTTGAGAATAGGAATTTGAAGTCAAGCCAGATATGTGTAACGTTTGCAAGGTTAAGACCAGGGCTGTCCAGCGTGGTGTGGGAAGCTAGAGGCACTGAAGACGCTGTGGGAAGACCACACTGAGAGAAGGTCCAGTCACCCCTATTTGTAAACCTGATTCTTTCATTTGCATTATAGTTATAGGGAACAGGAAGCTGTACCTCCTTCTATATTCAATCTTGAATCGCCCAGGAGAGCAAGAGCTTTTGGCTGGCAAGAGACCCCCTCCACTTGCATTTGCTGGAGGAGCAGGGTATTAAAATGCTCCCTAGGTGGCTATTCTCTGTGAGCCTCCTGGGAATAAGCTCTTGAGTGAAGATTTTCCCCAGGCCAGGCATCCTTACCAGCTCTTGATTTTGCACCCCCCACTCCTCCTATTTCCTGTTCTGTCTTTGGAAACCAGGGATTCATTGGACGTGTAAGAAGGGGCATCCCAGCACCATAGTAGCCCTGGCTGGCTTCCTTGCAGCTCCAGGACAGCAGCTGGGGCCTCTTTCCCATTCACAGCATCCCTGGATGTGGAACTCCTTCAAGACTCCCACGGAGACAATGTTGAGCACCAGCATTCATATTAGCAGGGTGGTACATGGCTTGGAGGATCCGAGTTGGCTGTGTCCCTAACTTAAGTATTCCAGTGGCCCTGGGGCCCAGCCACCTTTCTCTTCAAATGATGTAGGTGACTAACTGGAAATTGAGGTAACAAATATACAACTTGATTCTTCTGGTCTTTAAAGAAGGGAAGACCTTCTTAAAGGCACAGAATCTAAGAGCAGAGAGAAAGAGGCAGTGCTGTGGTACATCAGCATGGGTGTTCTCTGCTAGGAAAAGATAGGACCCACTAAGTCTAACAACCGTCTTGGATGAGGAAAGGGAAGGGAAAGTTGACTTTCCACATCTGCCAACTGGTATAGTGTAAATTCTCCCCCAGGGCTGACTTCCTGTTGCCCTGAGACCAACAGGGAAAGACTCCTTACTTCTCCCCATCCATGTGAACAGCTCAAGCATGCACCAGACAGACCCTGCCTCTGCGGCCTCTGGCTTAGCATTGGGCAGCTGGGCCTTGACCAGCAGCTGGGCCGATGCAGTGTCTGAGTCTCTGGGCACTGCAGCATGCCCTGCATGCTCACACTCTTTGCATAAGCACCTTCAATCTGCATCTCTTCTGGTCCCTGGAGCAATCTATCTCCACCTGAAGTGTTTTCCATGAGTTCAAGATGCAGCTTAGATCTCCAAAAGGCCCCGTCATTCTGGTTTTGTTTGCTTTGTTTTGCTGTTTTGAGAAAGGGTCTTACTCTGTAGCCCAGGCTGGCCTAGAACTTGTTATGTGGCCTAGAATAATGTTCAACTCATGGCAACCCATTTACTTCATCCTTCCATTTGCTGGAGTTACAGGCCTGAGACATCACACCTGGCTCCCTAGCATGTTTAAAGCATGTATGTTGTCCTACGCTCAGTGATTATTGAAGTAACACTTTGGTTGGTGTCTTTCTGCCTGGTTTTCCACCTTCTAATTACACCAATACCCATTGCTCCCTCTTTACAGACATGTCCCTCAGGATGGTCAGTCTGAGTATGGGTCAAAACACCCAGGTCCTTGATGGCAGAGAGGGGCCCTGGAGGATAAGGAGGCTCAGCTTGCTCAGGGATCATGGGAGTGCCTCTTTGCAAAGCCAACTGGTGATGTGTGATGGGCATGTTGAGGAGGCAGAGAATTAGGGTCCTCAAGCCAAGTCACTTTTGGAATTAGGGTATAGTGAAGGTATCCCCAAAACTAAAAGGTGAGTGCATAAAGAGATGTAGTGAAGAAAGCATGATTTGCCCAGTCCCAAAACGCAGTTCAAGGAGAAGTGTTTCTGAATGACAGGTTTATAGTCTTCCAAGTAGTGTTTGCAAATGGTGAAGAATCCGAGCAGATTCTCAGAGGAACTCCAGCCTCATCCCTGCCTCTTCTACCCTGCAGCCTTGCAACTACCTTAGTGAAGCCTCTCTGACCACCACCTCCCCCAGGGAAGGGAAGAGCAGACACCCCTGGCCACTGCTGAGTTCTGTGATACAGACCTTGTCATCACATTGCAATTAATGTCTCCATGAATGGCATAATCATAGTCCTGGTTTGGTGTGATTTTAAAAGGTTAATCTTTTTTTTTTTCATAGATAGTAGGATTTTTATTTCAGAGATGTTGGGAATCTCCAGCTGGGGCCGAATTCCAAATCCCACCCAGGTTGTTCAGCTGGGAACTTGGTCCCACTCCTATCCCAAACTCCACTCTCAGAAAACCCTCCAAGAGGTGGCTCCTCCCACAGAGCTCAAGACTTCATTTACAAGGCATTTAAGCTCCTGTCCATAGACCTTCCATGTGGTTTCTCCTCTTCCTCTAAGATCACCCGGGAATGCCTTGCTCATTAAATCTGGACTTTTAATTCAGTTTGGTTTGGCTTATTGCATTGGCAGAGTTACCCACTACCAGGGATTTTAAAAATATTTATCAAGAAAGTGTAGGAAATACATAACTTTACTTTTCTACACAAGAATTAGTGTGGTGCCTGTGGAGGGTAGTGAGCCTGGTGTTAGCCTGACTTCATGTGCATCTGCAGGGAGCTGAAGCATCTCCTCATAAATGAGCAGAGTGTCGCCTCATAGTTACCAAGTGGTTTAGGGATCTTTCACTTTGGCTTCAGAATGTCAGGTGCCCAGTCATGTGATTTCCTGTCCCTGAGGCACCCAAATCTCCCATTCTAGTATACTTAGGATGGAGGTCTATGGCGGTTAATTTTATGCATCAGCCTGAGTTAGACATGTGGCACTAGGAATTTAGTCAGGCTGCACTGCTGGTGGACACATCTGTGTCTGTCTATCAATTGTCCTCACCAGTGTATGAAGGACCTGAATAGAATTAAAGGGTGGCCGAGACAGAATTCTGTCTCCCTTTGCCTGGCTCCCTTTATATGGGCAGAGGCTTCTGCCTACAGACTAAGAGTCCATCTGAAAAGTGCACCTTTAGCTCTCTGGAGTCTCCAGCTTCCCACTGGGGGTCCCTGGACTTTGTAGATACTAGGAAAACTGAACACTTACTCATAGCTTAGAACTCACCCTGAGAGATTCATGCATTCTCTCTTCTGTCTATAGATCAACAGACTGAGAGAATGATAAGCAACTGAAGGAATTAGCAGATGAGTGTGGTGGTATTGTGTTCCCCAAAATATTGTGCACCCTAATAAACTTATCTGGGGTCAGAGACAGAACAGCCACAATATTAAACATAGAAGTTAGGCAATGGTAGCACACGTCTTTAATCCTAACATTCCAGAGGCAGAAATCCATGTGTCCAAGGATACAGCCAGGCATGGTGACTCATGCCTTTAATCCCAGAAAGCGAGCCTTTAATCCCAGGGAGTGATGGTAGAAAGCAAAAAGGTATATAAGGCTTGAGGACCAGAAACTAGAAGCATTTGGCTGGTTAGGCATTTGGCCTGGTTAAGCTTTTAGCTGGTTAAGCTTCAGGCTTTCGAGCAGCAGTTCAGCTGAGAGCCATTGGGATGAGGACACAGAAGCTTCCAGTCTGAGGAAACAGGACCAGCTGAGAAGTTGGCCAGGTGAGGTTAGCTGTGGCTTGTTCTGTCTCTCTGATCTTCCAATGTTCACCCCAATACCTGGCTCAGGTTTGATTTCATTAATAAGAACGTTTAAGATTCCTGCTACAGATGAGCTTTTCTCCTGAGCTGTGAAGAGGTGGAATAGGAGCAGCCTCTGGGAGCAGAATGAGGAGCAGCACATGCAATAAGAGACCAAAAGCAAGCCAGAAGAGCAGGCAAGCTGGGGCAGGGGCAGGGAGCAGTGAGAGGCTGTGACCTTGGGCTGCTGTGACTCCATTTCGGAGCTTCAAACAGAGACAGACACTAGTTCACGATTGAAAAGATCGATGGTGTTCTGGACCAGAACTCTACGATGCATCCACGGTAGCGGATCTGTTCTCATTGCTACTGCTAAGCCGTCTGTACACATCAAACGGTCAAGAGGGTCAAGCTGTGCTCATGGTTCACTGTTAAAATAGAGTGACTGGGGGATATGCAAGAGGTTGGCCGCCTTGAACATGTTTAAAGAGTGTCTGGCTGGGGCCTCTGTGCCCATGGTCCCTGTGGGGGTCATTGTGTTTTTTGTTCTATTTACTGATCAGCTTCTGGGGCAAAGCATGTGTCAGCATGGGTGGCTAAGTGCTGAGCTACTGTGTCTGCTGTGATCCCAGAGTCCAGTGCTCTGGAAACAGAAAAAAAAAAAATTCCTGGGAAACTTGGTTCCTGTCCTTCTGGACAGGAGACCTTCCTGAGAACACAAGGAACTGGGGGATGCTATGCTTTGAGAGCTGTCAGCGGGGCACTGCCCTCGGGCTCATTTGTATCATGCTTTTGTATGCTGTATTGGGAGACACGGGGAGGTCATGTCTCTGCTGGCTTCACTGTGTTGGCGCGGCATCAAGAAGAAAGAATGATGTGGCTGACATACATTCAAAAGATGGACTGCTTAGCCAGACATTAGCCAACAGAAGATGGCTCATGATACACGAGGAAATCCATTAGTGAAATGAGAGGAGTGAACTTTAGATGGAGCGTATCCATCACTGAGCACTGGGCTGGCTGTGGAAACAAGAGCAGAGCGGGGCGTGAGGGATTGATTTGACTCAGGGACACACCCTTGCAGAGCTGCTTTGTGGAGATTTAGACTCCACATCGCTGGAGAGCCAGAGGCTGCAAGTTTGAGCATTACCACGAACCTCCACTAGCCTGCAGGGACTTCAACCTGGTCTGGCTTGTCTGCAGACATGGAGCAGAGCCCACTTTGCAGGGTCCCTGAACTCCCTAACTAAATCCATTTGCTTTGCATCATATGTCTTTTAAAGCTTCACTTTGAAGGCTGACGTGGGATAAAGCTGTGAGTTACATGGGCGGGTATTACGTCTTCAGTGGGCAGCTTGATCCACGTAGTGGAGATGGGCTGCCCAAAGCCTTGCCTCTCCAAGCTTTTCCTTTCATCCTGCCTGAGACAAGAGGCTCTGATTTGTGAGAAGACAGAGGAGCATGGGCCTTGGATTTTACCATCATCATTATTGGAGGTTGTTTGGGGGTTTGGTTTTTATTTTTTGAGACAGGATCTCAAGTAGCCCAGGTTGGTTTTGAACTCTCTTACGTAGTTAATTCTTGAAACTGAGATCTCCAATTGCTGTCCCAAGCCTGGTCTAAGAAACTTTTAGAAGAAGAATGGCAGGGATAACAGGTTCTCTCAGAATTCTGAGCTCTTCAGGAGCTGGTAGTGGACAGAGCACTGAGCAAAGGGAGCCGAAAGAAAGGCAGAGGAAGGAGTAAGCATGACCACAGGAAGCCAGGGAAAGCAGAACTTCAGGGAGGGAGCCGGTGAGGCCTGTAGTCAGCACTCGGAGTCCCCACAGGGAAATGGGAGAGGGAAGTAGTGGTAGGAAGCTCCAGCAGCACCACCTGTAATGCTGGTGGGGGTTTAGGGTGTCTTTCGGTGAAGGGCAGGCTTCTGTGGGAGGCAGGGTGGACCTTAGAAGGGTGAATTAGAGCTAAATGGGCTGCATGAAAGTGTATCGGGGGTGAACGAGCCCAAGGGGAGGGGGCAGGGACTGCACAGGCTATGGGACAATTAACTAGAGTGAATCAGCTCCTCTTAAAGATGTAGACCAGAGTCGGCAGACAAACCAGTCCGTGCACAGGCTGAGGACAGCAGTGGAACAGGGACTAGAGAAGGACATGGACCCTGAGATCCAGACACTTCATTAAAGAGCCTGGGATGGAGAGCAGAGGCACAGCAGAGGTGGTAGCCCCTGGGCAGTGCCAGCAAGGGGGGGGAGTAGCTAAGGCTGCTGCTAAGTCTGGCAGGAACAAGGCCTTGGGACCAGGATCCAGGAGAGGTTTGAGGTCTCCTTCCGAGGATCTAAGCTAGCAGTAAATGTTACCACCATCTATTCTGGACTGTGACATTTCCAGCATCATCTGTCCAGCCATCTGGATAGAGGGATGGCTTTGCCAGAGTAGAAAACAGAGTTGAGAAGCTCATCTTATAGGGAGCAAGAAGATGAAAGACTTAAGATGGACTCCAGAGGAGCCAGAACGGAGGAGGCGCTGGCATGCATCTCTGTGTATGGGGTATATGCAACATGCATGTGTATGTCTGCGTGGTTAGCTCTCTCCCACTCCCTCCTGCCCAAGAATCTGATGTTTGGCTAATTGGGATGAGGTTGGGGAACTTTTCTGAAGTCCTACCCTGTTCAGAAGGAAGTGGTAGGGCCCTCCTATAGTGCCCCAAGGCACTGTGACAAAATAATGTAAACTGAATGCTTTAAAACAGCAGGAACTTAATTCTCTCATGGCTCTGAAGGAGAGTGTGGATGAGACCAAACTGTCCTTTCTGAACATGGGAAAAATAATCCTTCCTTCTTATGGAGGCTTTTGCCTTTGTGGTGTTCTGGGACTGTGGCAACAGCATCCAGTCATTGCCTCAGAAAAATGAAGAGTCCTCCTCAAGAGTCAGGAGGTTCAAATCAGTCTCTCCCAACAAGAACACTCATTGGATTGGGGTCCCAGATTTAACTTGACCTTAATCTGGTTAATTCTATAGAGACACAGTTTCTAAATCAGACCACATTTGTATATAATGTGGGTAGAAATTCAATCCATATTTGGGGGGACACGGTTTAACCCACACCAGCTGTAGACCCAGCATGGGAGAATTTCCCCCAAGTATGAAATTAAGACATGTCCTGCCAGAGGGACCTCTCAGGTCAACCTGAATGACCTGGGCTGTCTTCTCCGTTTGCATGGCAGGTACTGCCAAGTCCAGTGTAATTAAGTCGGAAGACACAGTAACAGCTCTCGCTTTTCCTGAAGCTCCTATCAAGCAAGCATGACACCAAAGTTCCTAAGAAAGAACAAAACCACAGCATAAGCAGAGGGACTTCACCCTGGAGAGATTTCTGAGGAACTGAGTTCTGTGCATGTTGACGCTAGATCACGTGGAAGAATGTGAAAAGGACCACCATGGTCCACAGCCTTTCCCATATGCCCAAGTGAAGTATGACTGAGCCAGGATGATTTGCACAAATATTCCTTTCCTGCCACCATTGCCCAAAGGAGCTAAGTTCAATTGAAGCTCTGCTTATCCCTTCAGCAGAGCTCTGCCCATCCACAACAACCAAATAAAATTAACTGCAGATGTGAGGAACTGAGGGTGAATTCAGGAATCAACTCAGTGATCGCATTTCTGCATGTAATTGTCACCAAAGGATCCCATCAGAACTGGTGAGGCTGCGCTTTCTGAGATGAAGTGGCTGGCTGAGGTCTAGGCATCAGCAGTAGAGCAGACGCCTCATCTCAGGGAAGGCAGAAAAGGTGAGGACAATGAGAAAAACTCGCTTTCTTTGTACCTGGAGAGCTGAAAAATGGCCAGCGGGAGCACCTGACCCATGCAGATGAAATTGATTTCGTTATTTCTCATTTTCCAAACCGAAGTTACAGCTGGGCAGAGAGCAACTCTTATTTTCAACTCAGCTCTTTGATTTTCAAACAGCTTCAGGTTTGGGCTGTGCTTGTCCCTTCCTTTACTTTCCCAATAATTAAGAAGAAATTGTGGTTGCTCTGGGCTGATGAAACAGACTTTGGAATTTGGTGGGATAGACCTCTAAAATAGGTTTTTAGAAAGTAACTCCATCATGATCCTGCTGCACTTGCTCATAGAATCCCTCTTCTCTCTCTTTGACTGGACTCCCGGAGCTCTGTCTAGTGATTGGCTGTGGATCTCTGCATCTGCTTCCATCAGTCATTGGAGAAAAGTTTTGTGATGACAGTTAGGGTGTTCACCAGTCTGATCTCTGGGGCAAGCCAGTTCAGTTCAGGCACCAAACTAGAGGGAACTCATCAAAGTTGGATCAATGGCTGTGGAGCCTACATAGGACTGGACTAGGCCCTTTGCATGGTGAGACAATTGTGTAGCTTGATCTGCTTGGGAGGCCTCCTGGTAGTAGGATCAGAATTCATCTCAGGTGCATGAGCAGGCTTTGTGGAGCTCACTACCTATGTGGGACACCTCGTGCAGCCTTGAGGCAGGGAGAAGGGCTTGGACTTGCCTCTACTGAATGTGCCTCCACTTGGGAGGCCTTGTCTTCTTGTGGGAGTCGGGGATGTGTTGGGAGGGGAGGCTGGGGGTGTAGGAGGAGGGAAGAAGGGAATCTTTGATTGGTGTGTAAAATGAATGAAAAAAATCTTAATTAAAAAAAAAGGAAGTGACTCCAACATCTATGCATGTCTTAATGATGGAATAGAGTCCAGGAGCCAGCCTTTTTCAGGGAAGGAGAAGGGAACACCTTCTCTCTGGAGAGGTCACAGCATGGCATGCTCCTGCCTCTGCCCTCATGCAAGGAAGCCTCTTCAATGGTGGTTTCCATGAGTAGCCACTGTTCCCTTCCCCTTCTCTCCTCTGCCCTGAAGACCGGCTTTGGGGCAGGGATCTGATTCTGAGGCAGAGGGAGCCTTCTTGGGTTCTGTGGAAAACCAACCTTTTAGGTCATACTGACCCAACCTAAACGGGTCTCCAGAGCCAAGACCTTACATGGAAGCATGGTCCACAGTTCACAGGGTCACTGAAGGACCAAGACGTGGCCAGAGTCAAAGGCACCACAGTAAGGAAAGAACTCAAGAGAGCAGCAAGCCTCAGGGCCTAGGCATGGCAGAGCTCTTCCTGGGCCTGGGTCTGAAGAAGCCAGCAAAGGGCAGTTACCAGAATCTAGGGGAACTTGCAGAGGGCTGGATGCACAGTGGGATCACCATCTCTGGCTCCTACAGCTGGTGCTTGGGGACATGGGTCTGGTAGCCCTACTTGCATGTAGAGGTCAAGTCACATTGTCTGGAGCATGAGATTTCTCACTGGGAACCACACCAGGTGACTGTCTTCTTTCTAGAGACCTTGGCCACTCAGAAGACAGAAGGAGCTGGCATCCTTCTGTGTGAACAGGAAGCCTTGGGAATCTCTCAGCGACAGCTGCAGGGGTCTAGATGTCAATGAGAAAGACATAGTACCTTGCACATTTACCTTTTTTCTTACTGGAGATGCAAGACTGGAAGTACTGATCTCCTTCAGTCTGGTGTGGCCAGGAGGTTTGTAGTGAATACTAATCTGTTGTTGTTGTTGTCCCAGAGCCTGGGCACACTCCAGTGGTCTTCCCACCCACTAGGGACAGGGGCAGGTTTTTCATGTTAGGGGGTGAGTGGCTTCCTGGGGTGTCCCAGTTCCTAGGTGAAATCCCCTGTGGAGCGCAAACACATTGGGCTATTTATGTCTTATTCTCCTGCTGGGAAAATCAACTTGGAACACTGAAACCCAAACTCACTGGCCAGGGAGAGATTTTAAATTCATGAGAGGCCTAGAGCTGCCTTGGCAGCAGCTGGGGACAGAAGCTTGACACCCCCTCCTTCCTTCTCCTTTTCTTGCCATCTCTAACTCCAGGCAGAGGGAAAGCTGACAGGCAAGTCTTTCCCCATTGATAGCTAGAGTTTGACGTTAATAGTCCAAGCACTCCACAATCAGCTTACAATTGCTCAGTGCTATAATAGAAAATAAGGCTGGAGCTTGGGCCAGAATCCCACTGGGCTCTGTATGAACTACTGAGCTCATTGCAGAAGATAACTGTATGATTTAACAGAGTGGGAAACCCCATCAGTACACACGTGGACGTCACAAGTCTGAGACGGCCCTGGTTATCGTGGAGGAAAAACCTGTTCCAGGATGGAGGTACCCTACTTCAGAAATAGCACTCTGTGAGAGAGGTTAGGTAACATGGAGGGCTCAAAGAGGGACCCATGGATTTCCCTGGAGAAATGGAAGAGATCTCCTGGGTAAACTGGGGGTGGAGGTGGGGGGATGGGAACATGAGGGATCAGGTTGGGGGTTAGGGGCAGGACTGACAGGGAGGATAATGAAAGAGATATCTTAATGGGGGAGTCATTTTGGGTTTAGAAAGAAACCTGGTGTCAGAAAAACTCCCAGAAATCTGCAAGGATGACCCCAGCTAAGACTCTTAGCAATAGTGGAGAAGATGCCTACACTGGCCATCTCCTGTGATCAGATTGGTAACTACCCTAATTGTCATCAGAGAGCCTTCATCCGGTAACTGATGGAAACAGATACAAAGATCCACAGCCAAGCACTGGGCCAAGCTCTGGGAATCCTGTTGAAAAGAGAGAGGAAGGATTGTATGAGCCAGGGAGGTCAAGACCATCACAAGGGAGCCCACAGAAACAACAGATCTGGGCTTGTAGGAACTCACAGACTCTGGACTGACAGCTAGGAAGCCTGCATGGGACTGACCTAGGCCTCTATTTATGTGTGACAGTTGTGTAGCTTGGTCTATTTGTGGGATACCTAGCAGTGGGATCAGGGCCCATCCTTAACCCTTGCCCTGGCTTTTGGGAACCTATTCCCCGTGCTGGGTTGCCTCGCCCAGCCTTAATACAAAGGGAGGAGCTTAGTCCTGCCTCAACTTGATACATCATGCTTTGTTGACACCCATGAGAGGCCTGGCCCTTTCTGAACAGACACAGAGGAGGAGTGGATGGGGGGAGCAGAGAGGAGCCAGGGCAAGGGGATGGGAGGAGAGGAGGGAGGGAAAACTGCAGTCGGGATGTAAAATAAATGAAAAAAGCAATTAATTAAAAGAAAGAAAGAAAGAGCTCTGTGAACAGAGCAGTTGGATTTACTCTAGAAGAATCATGGGAACATGGCTCACAGATGCTGGGGAAACAGTCGGAACATCATTGGGCTTCTAAAGTACAAGCCAAGCATGGCGGCTCAGACCTACACTGGGCAAGCTAAGACAGGAGAACCGTCATGAGTTCAAGGCCAGCCTGGATCACAAGGCAATAGCATGCTTTAGACAACTGAATGAAAAGAACTATAACAAACCAAGACACACAAAACAGTTTAGGGTAACTGGTTTTTCATCTACCTGGAACAGTCCTCTTCTCCCTCTCTGCTCAGCGTATATGTGCTCTGATACCATCTGCTGCCTCTGCAGAGGTTCCACTGTATCCCCAAGTTTGTGTATTGGAACCTTAGTCTTCAAGTTTATATGTCGATGGCATTAGGGGGTGGGACTTCAAAGTAAGATGAGGTATGTGGATGGGGCTCCCATGATGTGGCTTCCCCGGGATGGGGACCCAAGCTTGCTCTCACCTTGCTCAGAATCACTGTGTCGATCTTCTTCCCTCATGGTGTGGTGACATGGCAAGAAGGCCCTCCCCTGACGCTGACACCTTAGTCATAACTTCCCTGGCCTCTGGAACTGTGAGAGTGAATTTCTTTTTGTTTATAAGTGACCTATGCTGTGACCCATGATTTGAAACTGAAATGGCCATCATGGGCTCATGTTTTGAGCACTCCATCTCTAGACTGGGGGCGCTATTTTTGAAGGCTATGAAGTCTTGAAAAGATGGGTCCTCATTGGCAGAAGTAGGCCACTAGGGTTAAGTTTTGCAGGTTGTGGCCATCACTGCTTCCCTTCTGGTCTCCCTGCTTCCTGGTCCAGTGTGATATTAACAGTTGCTTCATGCTCCTGCAGTCTCAGATGGAGCCACCCCACTTGGATGTCTCCAACACAGTAGACTGAAATTGCTTGGAAACTGTGGGCCCCAACAATCCTCCCTTAAGATTTTTCTGGGAGGCATTTGGTTACAAAGACACAAAAGCAACTAACAGAAGTAGGAAGAAAAAAAGCTACCTTTGGCCCCAGCTGTGTTCACCCAAAGGGACAGATAACAAAGAATTCAAAGGAGAAAGGGTGGCGGGGAGCCCAGGGCCATGCCTTCTCTGGGTCACTGCATGCCTGGCTTGTGCTTGGTCCTTCTGTGGTGAGCATAGTCATCCTTCCCTTGTATCCCAAGCAAGGGTTCATTGTTCTACCTGGGCCCCAGGAAAGCAGCAGGCTGTGTCCACCATGAGGATCCCACCCTTGAGAGTCCATTTCCTTTAACACCTTCTTTTATCTCAACCCCATGAATCCCTTCAGTAAAAGGGCAGCCACTTACAGGCACCTGGCCCAGAGAGCACACAGCCATAACCCATCTCCTCATTTCCGCATCAGCAACACTGTGATTTTGTGTGTCGGGGTGTGTGTGGGGGGGGGCACTTAGGAGGAAGGAGTCTATTACTGGAGATGCCAGTGGGTACAATGGGAGAGGCATGCTGGAGAATTCTGCCTTTGTTTCCAGAGTAAATGCCTATCCTCACAATAGCCATAAACTTGTGCTCCCCTGGGGCACTCTGGCTAAGAGCAGAAGCAGAGAGCTCAAGGGAAGGCCATTTAACAGATAAGGTAAGAGGCTTTGGAGGCTGGAAATAGGGGCAAGGACGAACCAGTGCAGAAGCACATATGTGGATGTGGATGTGCATATATGCACACATGCATGCACAGGTAAAGCACACATACTCACAAACGCATGAGTATTGGCATATGCACACCACACCACACACACGCGCGCGTGCACACACACACACACACACACACACACACACACACACACACACACACACATACTGGTTCTAGAAGCCTAAGTGATACATGATTCCTGCGTTTCTGGCTCTTTCTCCTTAGTTTAGCAGGAAACAGTGGCATAAGGCCACACTAAGCACGGTGACTCCGGCTGGATTAGAAAAGTTTATTTGGTTGTTCTGACTCCACCCTCCCCTCCTGGGTCTGGGAAGAATTTTTATAACAACAGACCTTGTTTTTCATTAGATTCTTCTCCCCTTTTCCTATGATGCACCCCCCGCCCCCAGTGCTCAGGGCTCTGCATATGCTAGACACTTCAGTTCTTGATCAGATATTCTTGGAATGAGTGAATAAATCATTCTACTATGACCTACATTCGAGGATGGAAAATCATAGCGATTGGCCTTATCTTTCATTGTGTTGAGTAGTTCCTTATCACGGAAATGCAATATCTTCGACCCAATGCCAAGTCAAACTCCCTGTATGTTGACAATGAGGTATGCTCTACCAGTGCCCCTGATCTCTCCACCTGAAGAACACATGGAAGTTAAGGGGAGTACAGGATAAAGTTGTTTATAAGCCTGAACACACCATCACATGCAAACACAAACTTTACAAAATGTGGTAGGCAGTTGTGACGTAGAAAGAGAGCAAGGCTCTTGCACATCCTGAGGAGCCAGGCCAGTGGCCAGCAGGTCCTGAGTCAGGGTACCAGTGGGTCAGAGATCCCTGCCTGTTCTCCTGTGAGACAAATGAAGAGTAATTTGATTGCTAAGTCCCCCATTTCATTCCTAGTTCCCCAGAGAAGCCGTTTGCCTTTGAACCTCTCCTCTAACAAAGATGTCTGCTCCCAGAGGAGAAGAGGAGCATAGTCTGGTCTT
This sequence comes from Peromyscus eremicus, assembly GCF_949786415.1. Lineage (NCBI taxonomy): Eukaryota > Metazoa > Chordata > Mammalia > Rodentia > Cricetidae > Peromyscus > Peromyscus eremicus. The sequence goes on from NC_081416.1 coordinate 64,676,507, forward strand.
CTGTCCCTAGGATGTGGCTTGAGCAGGGTGGGTTTAGAGAATCTAGGGGCCCTTTCACTGGGGCAGGATCAGCAAACTCTCCTTCAGTTTCAGTACATACACTACAGATGAGCCACACCTACAGAGCAAGGTCAGTGTTGATGGTGACTAGGGTGAGCACAGGGTGATCCCTGCAGTGCCATGACCCCACCTAGGTCCAGCTTCTGACCTCTGCACACACGTCTGGCTATTGTGCTTGCAGACCTTGGGTACAGACCACAGCATCTCCATTCACTGATGGGAACACAGAGGCACCGAGGATCCACTACGCACCTTCAATTTAACCAGGCCCACACTAACTCTGCTTCATACCAAATCAAGGTAGTTGTGACCACTTCTCAGTACATGAATGGACTGTCATAGGAAGTAGGAGAACCTGGACTCACAGACTGTATTTGCTTGAAGTAAGTCATGTCAGGCCCCCTTGAATGGTGATGATCTTTGGAGAACCATTCTTTGAGGGTCCCTGATGAGACACTGGTCAATAGACACTGTAGCCATGAGCCCCCACCAAGAGGAACCTGCATGACACAGCACAACTGCTCTAGAAGGTCAGAGGTGGTGTAATAACAGGAATTAGCTAACAGTAGAGCCTTTGATGCTCTGTATATCCTAGGATCAGTTCTCCGCCACTGAGCCTGCTACACCTCAACCGTTACATAGGCGTTGGGCAGGGCTCATAGACTCTAGCCTGTGGCCCCTGTGACAGGCTGGGACCTAGGAGTTGACAGAGGTACAGGGTTAATCAGAGAGAGTCAACACACCTTTGTGTGGCTGGGACAGACCCCAAACTGAGTTGCTGCCCCTCAGAGTGAGTCATATCCAGGAACAGCATTCCAAGCTCACCCTACTCACTAAGTGGGCATTGGTGCCCCAGCCCCGACAGGCCACTGGGCTAGCCATCCGAGGGCCATGCTCCAGTGGCTGAAGGTGATTCTGCCTTGAAGATTTGTTTTTAAGTACAGCTATTTTTGTTCAGACCAAGTCGGACTAAGCCTCATCTAAAAAGCCAGCCATGAAGAAGCTCGGGTCTACCCCAGAGCTCTGGGGCCAGTTCCCACGTGTACCACGAGAGCTCAGGAGCCAATTACCTTCTGATGCTCTTGGAAATTCTTTGATGGATTCCAAACTGGAAAATATTTGCTCTCTTCCTTTTAGGATTGCAGCTTCTGATATCAACCAAAATGGGGAAGAGAAGGATGGCCCAGCTTGTGTTCCCCCTGCTGTAATTTCTGTATCACCAAGGGGTTTGCAAGCACCATCAGAAGAATTATTAAGATGCTCGAGAAAATAAGCCGTTAAGAAAATGCATTTAGGTGTCATAAAACGAAAAGGCCGTGTTTCTCCTCGCCAGAGGAATTGCATGGGGGACATAAAGCGTAATGTTATGACTGAAGCCCTCCAGCTAAGTGCTTCCCGCACTGCAGAAACATGAGGATGGGTAGAAAGGAACAGGAATGGACGCCGACAACAGAGGTGTGACTAGAGCCTGGCATTGCTTGGGGCTCTGGAAGCCCCCTAACACAGAACTGCACTCTGAGGAGGTGCTCACCATCACCCTGGGTCTGTTGACTGCCACGTGGTAAGCAGGTTCAGTGGCACGATTCTTAGGGAACTTAGAGTGTTGTTTGTCTTTTTCTTTTCCCCAGGAACCTAGAGGAACTAAGCTTTTAGGACCATATTCCTATTGGCCTGTTGGCACCTAAGTAATGAACCCAGACTGTCGGGATAGGGGTATGTGTGTGTATTTTCTCTGCTTTCTTTCTTTCTTTTCTTTTCTTTTTTTGTTAATTCTTTGGAAACACATCCTCTGTGTGTCGCACTGAAGGAAGAGCTACAGGAAAAGATCACAGCAGCAGCAGCAATCAGTCATACTGGAGGGATGTTGCATCATCTCCTTGAGGTTTTCATTTCTATACATCTGCTGATTTTACCAAGCATTGCTTTCCTTGACAGGATCCACACAGCAGTCATGGCCAAGCAGAGACAACATCTGGGGGAGCACATGGGCCAGGGCCACCTCACCTGCCTCAGAGCTTGGCCTTCACACGCACATGATCAGTGAGACTGACGTAGTCATGAGAGTAAGCTCAACCACAGCTTATGAGCTGGTCCCACTTGAGCTGGTCCTTGCCTACTCAATCCTGATTTAAATAACCCAGTGCTCTTTTCCTGGAGTCTTTAGACGATTCAATAGCTCCCCCCCCTCTTTGTCCAAGAAATGTCTCTAGAGTAAACAGATTTGAATTCCTTCCACATTTTCAGCATGGATTCTTTTTATTTTTCTCTCTCCCTTAAAAAGCCCAATGAACTGTGTACTGTAAATAAGGAGAAATGAAATCCCTTTATTCATGATGATAATGCTTAAGCCTATTTCCCTAGATGGAACCCATAATGTGATGCACAAGTCCCACTGTAAATGCATTTCTCATATTTTATGCATCCAGTCCTAAAGTTATAATATTTACAATACACAAATACGAATCCCATCATTACACTCCTGAGTAAGCTCAGTTACCCAAGAAATGGCACAAATCAAACAGAATTAAAGAAAGTGTAGACACGATTGTGGTACCTTAAAATGCCTAACCCCGTATACTGTCACCCTTGGCAGATGGGGAGACCTCCGGTTGCCTGTCAGTACTAGAAAGCCCGGAGGACCAGCTGCATCCCTCTGAATGAATCTCCCCTGGATCCCATGCAGATGGACCAAAGTGGCACAAATGACATTTCCCAAGGCTCTTGGCTTCCATGTTCTGCTGCTGACACCCCTTGGGTGAAGCCAAATAGAGGAAGCGTGGTAGAGAAGCACAGTGGGCACAGGGTAGGATGGGAGGAAAGACAGCATGGCTGGCAGGCAGAGGAAGCAGAGATGGAGTTATCCGTGACCCTGCTATGTTTTGTACAGAAGTCATCCTCTGGGAGCTTAGGAGTTCTTTGTCGATCCTCAAGCCCATAGCATCCTGTCTCTCCTTCAGCCTCTCTGTGTGGACTGTGCACAGAGCACACTTTCACACTCCTTCCAGCTCATGAAGATCCCAAACACTTCTCTAGGCTGTCTGCTCCTGGATACTGCTGTGTTCTGCTTCCCAGAAACGGTTGGGTACCCACCTTACCACGAACAGAAAGATGGGGAAACAGAAGTGAGGACTCAGGAGAGACAGGAGCACACTTTGTAAAGTTGCACTGTCTGGTCTGCAGTGATGCTGTTCGTCTGCCTAGCCTCCTCCACAGCTCTACAGGTATACACACAGCTAACTCGGATGGCTGGGCTCTCCTGCCAAAACCAAGGACAGTCACCTCTGAAAACTGCTCTGAAGTCCTGTTTTGAAATCCGGCAAAATCACCATTCCCCCCCCCCCCCAGATATTTTGCCCATTCATCTGGTCATTCTGTCACCTTGTGCAGAGCTTCATGCTGTGACTTTGGTCATTTCTGTGACAGCTGTTCAGTATCTGTCACGGGGGAACAAACATCCACGGGATTTACACGGCTTAGGGTTCAGATCCACAGATGGGGTAATGCTTCCAGCAGCTCCAAATCCTCCCAGACTCCACAGAGCCTCAGGGTCATAAGAATGCAGGCTGTATGACAGGCTGTATGACTGGCCGGTGCTTTGGGCAAAGGCCAACTACATAAAGGCCCTAAAATAAGGACTTCCTCCCAGGTATATGCAGAGCAAATTTGCGTTGTATGTTCTGTCCACAGTCTGTCTACAAAGCTAAATGTACAGACTGTCCCACAAACTCCCAGTTTGCTGGGGGAACAGAGAGATCATCAATCATGAGGCATGGCTGGCCTTGTTCAGGTCAGCTGGGACAGCTGGAGACCACAGGGCCTCCAAAGCACTCAGGAATAGAACGCAAGTCAATAAATCACTAAGGTAGTGTGCCCTTCCTCATGTCTAACAGACATGCCTCTTACAGCAGCACCAGAAATTGTTGGGATTGGATTGAGAATTAGCTAGGTATCCAGGACCGATCTGAGTTCTATTGTCAACTGCCTAATGAAGTCCGAGTGACAAAATAGAGACACACACAATCTACAGCACAAGAGCTACAAAACCATACTGTTTACTTCATTTCAACAAGAGTTTGGGTACTATTTAATTAAGGAGTCCTTGAGTTTTTAGCTAGTGAGGTGGTTGAGTAGGTAAGAACACCTGCCGCCACATCTGATAAACTGAGTTCAATTGCTGGCACTCACATAACCAAATGAGAGAACTGGAGTCTGGAGAGATAGATCAGTGGGTAAGAGCACATACTGTTCTTACAGAGGACCCAAGTTCAGTTCCCAGCACCCACATTGAGTAGCTTACAACCATCTGCAACTGTAACTCCAGGTTTACAAGATCCAACACCCTATTCCAGGCTCCATTGCCAGTGCACCTATGTGTACACACACACACACACACACACACACACACACACACAAGTTAAAAATAAGACAATTTTAAACAAAGCATAGAACTGACTCCCACAAGTTGTACTATGACCTCCGTGTGTGCTATCATGCATACACACACACACACACACACACACACACACACACAAATAAGAACTTGCATGTTTTAGAACTCGTAGTTTGGTAGAACTGTTACATAGAATTAAAACTAAAATTTAATGACATTTAAATTGTAGAAAATGAATTTTTAATAAAAAGTTAAAATATAAAGTCCTCATAAGAACAAATATGTTGCATTACATTCTTTTTCTGAACTAGTCAAATATATAACAAAACCAAATACATTACCATTAAGGAATACCAAATTATTAAAAATATCTAAGCCATTCTGAATTACTGAATTCTGCCGTTTTGAACATTTAGGTCAGTCTTATCAAATAACTTTCACAATCAATACAACCTGTCAGGGCCATGACTTTCCACATCCATGCAGGCTGAGTGCAGATTGGTGCCAGATTCCGTGGACATTGCTTCTCCATCTGCACACACTGAAATGAAAGAGAAGTGAGGATCATTTGATAGCACAGGATATCGCTGGGCCACACTGTATTTGTGGTTTGGACTGATGGGCATCTTCATAAAAAGGGGTGTCCCAGACCGTGGGGAATATATCATAGCACAATGCCCTTCCCTCCTCTGCCTCTCTCACAGTGCAGTCCTTTCATCAAAGCCTGTGGCTAGCGTCTCCAAGGGAAGACTAAATCCAGCAAAGGGCTAGACCACTACATCCACTGTGGCCATCCCATCTGCCTGGTGGCTTGGGGCTCAGCAGGGTGAGTCACCTTTTTGACTCCCATGGCCTCTTCCCACTCTCACAAGTTGCTTCAATCAAATGTTGCTTGTCAAGGGTCTCAGCTCTCTGTTGACCACAGGCACAGTGGCCAATCACCTGACACTCTCTAAGTGCCCAGGCTGGTGGCAGCATCCATATAGAGAAGGTGTGGACAGATTGGTACACCTGCTCATCACTTCCACTAACACATGGGAAAACACTGCAAGATGCTGACCGTCACAGCTCACAGGCGAGGAAGTCACTGCCCAGTGTGCTCAGAGCGGCAGCCAGAGCTTAGAAGTCTGGGCTGGAAGAGGAGCTCTGATCCTGGGACCATGTGACCCCTCCCTATCCCCAGACTGAGAGCTTCTAAATGGAGGATAGATGACAGAGGCAGGTTTCTGTGTTCATGGGGAGGTTCGGCAAGCTGGCGAATGTTGCGCTTAAGTTGGAAAATCATCCCATTTTCATTTTATTTTTAGTTGAATACGCTCGACTTCTGAGAGCCGCTTTCAGCCTTCCCCAGTTTACTTGGGGTTGATGGGTTCTCCCCAGGACTGTTTGGACAGTCCTCGCCCCAGGCAGGTGGCATAACAAGTGACAGCAGAGGCTCCAGACGGCACACAAGAGGATCTCAAAGAAGGTCTGGGACCATCTCAGAATCCCAGGCAAGAGGGGAGATTTTCACAAGCCCATGTGGCTAAGTCTTTCACAGATGGGCTAGGGGCTGGAAATGGAGATGAAGAAGGGAAGATGAAGATGAAGAATTGAGATGAAGTGAGAAGAATGTGGCCTTGTGGCTCTCAGAAATCCAGAGAGAGTCCACCCCTGTAGGCTTCCACTTGGTGTGACCCTGGCAAACAAGTCTGCCTGTCTTCCTAGTCCAGGATGAAAAGCCAGGTTCAAGCGGCAGCTCCTCCAAGAGCTCTTCTGATCCCAGCACCTGTGTAGGGCATGGACAGCCCAGAAGTCTCGAAGTCTCTCTGTGTTCCTCTTGTGCCCTACCAAGTGGGCCCAAATATGCAAGTAGATCTGCACAGTTATTCTTCATCCTCCCAAGGCCCCACCCATTCCACCAACGATGGATCCTCTGAGGTTAGCAGGGCTCTTGGGATCCTTCAGGCACCTGAGTTTTATTGACCACCTGGCCCTGCTGGCCATCTGCTGCTGTTCCCCTGACCCCGGCTCTTTGACTACCCTGCTTCCTCTACTGAATCAGTTCTGCCCATTACCCAAGAGAGGTTAAATGAAAACCCAGCAAGAAACCAGGCATCTTCAGCAAGTCCAGCAGAGGAAATCAACAGAAACCACCCTATCAATGCCTTGACCTCGACTTCAGCCGGAATGGTGACAGATTTCTCATTTTGAGTGCTTTCTGCTCATGTACCTCATATTCAGTGACATGAGGATTTGAGTTGTGGGATGAGGGGCTGGGAGACTACTGTCAGAAAGGCTCTGTGACATTTGTACCCAAACATATGGAGGCATAGTATGTTTGCTTTCTCTTTATCATGGAGTTACAGTTCTTGAATGAATGGTTCTCATCCCTTGATCAGTTGCTACACTGGAAGCCTCTGCTGTAGTGTTGGGAGTTTTAGCTTGTCCTTATCCGTCCAGTATTTTCTCAATCAGTGAGGAATTAACAAGTTTATAAACATATGGAATTCCCAAGAGCATTCCAGGATGAGGATTAAGGGAGAAGAGAAGAGAGAAGAGGGAGAGAGAGGAAGAGAGAGAGAGAGAGAGATAGAGAGAGAGAGAGAGAGAGAGAGAGAGAGAGAGAGAGAGAGAAGGAGGGAGAAAGAGGTATGGAAGAAGAGGAGGAAGATGGTTCTACAGCTGGGAATCCAGGTAGGTCTCTGTAGTCATGAACAATGCCCCTCAAGGTACCAGGTTCTAATCTCCAGAGCCTATGTTATTTCACGTGGTAAAATGTGATTAAATGGTGGATTTTGGAGAAAGAAGCCTGGCTTGGACAGGTAGGTCCTAACTCATAGTGTTCCTAAAAAAGGAACTGAGGGGATGTGATACAGACTAGTGAGGAGGGACTCGGTGACCAAGCATGATGTAACTACAAGAGTTGGAAGAGATCAGAAACGTTTCCTCTCCAGAATCCTCATAAAGCTTGGCCATAAGAACATCTCAACTGTAGCCCCAGGTAACCACCCCTAGCCTTTGGTCCTTAAGAGCAGTGAGAAAAATTATTTTGTGTTAATTTAAACGACCCAGTCCATGTGCTGTAACAACCAAATAAGAGTCCCACAGACAGCCCTGAAACCAGGATAGAATTAGCACAGGGTCTGATAGGAGAAGGTCCACAGACAAGGCTAAGGAGGGGGGCAGCATAGGTACAGGGCCTATGCGAGATGGTCACAGACAGTGCTGAGGAGTAGAGGCAGTGCAGGCACAAGAAATAATGGGAGATAAAGATGAACACAATCCCCAACCAGAAATTAATGTGGCTAAGGGGTGCATCATAAACACAGGACAGCAATGGGTTCATGCTCAGCACTGACAATTGCTGTGGGATGTATGGCAAATGTGTTGCTAATTAATCAATAAAACACTGATTGGCCGTTGGCTAGGCAGGAAGTATAGGCGGGGCAAGGAGGAGAATAAAGCTGGGAAGTGGAAGGCTGAGTCAGAGAGACACTGCCAGCCGCCACGATGAGAAACAGCTTGTGAAGATGCCGGTAAGCCACGAGCCATGTGGCAAGGCATAGATTAATGGAAATGGATTAATTTAAGCTATAAGAACAGTTAGCAAGAAGCCTGCCACGGCCATACAGTTTGAAAGCAACATAAGTCTCTGTGTTTACTTGGTCGGGTCTGAGAGGCTGTGGGACTGGCAGGTGAAAGAGATATATCCTGACTGTGGGCCAGTCAGGAAAACTCCAGCTACAGACAATCCACAGCATTGAGTTCTGCTGTCTTAGCAATCTGCAAAGACAAATCTTCACATTGAAGTGGCCTACATAAGACATGCCACAAATTAGAATTCTGTAGTATCCCACTGTCCTTCTCCTGAAAGCGGGGAGGAGGAAACGGATCTGAGAAGAGTGTTGCTATAGGATGGTCTTTCTGTATGCTATGGATATGTGTTGCTATTGCTGGTTAATAAAGAAGCCTATGTATGGACTATGGCAATACAGGATATAGCCAGACAAGAAATCCAAGCCAAGATATAGGGAGAAGAAAGGCAGAGTCAAGAGTGTAGCTGAAGTTTTCCTGCCTGGCCCACAGTCAGGACAAATCTCTCTCACCTGCCAGTCCCACAGCCCCTCAGACCCAACCAAGTAAACACAGAGACTTATATTGGTTACAAACTGTATGGCCGTAGCAGGCTTCTTGCTAACTGTTCATACAGTTTAAATTAATCCATTTCCATTAATCTATACCTTGCCAGTGGCTTGTGGCTTACCGGCATCTTCACATGCTGTTTGTCATCGTGGCGGCTGGCAGTGTCTCTCTCTCAGCCTTCCACTTCCCAGCTTTATTCTCCTCCTTGTCCCGCATATACTTCCTGCCTAGCCAATGGCCAATCACTGTTTTATTTATTGACCAATCAGCAACACATTTGCCATACAGAACATCTCACAGCACAAGAGAGATGCCATCTAGTCTCCCAAGGAGCAAGATGCCAGCAGACCAGTAACACTGTAGCCACGTGGCAAAATATAGATGAGTAGAAATGGGTTGATTTAAGATGTAAGAGCTAGCTAGCAATGAGCCTGAGCCATAGACCAAACAGTTTGTAATTAATATTAAGCCCCTGAGGGATTATTTCATAAAAGATGGCTGCTGCCCAGGCAGGACCGGGAAGGGCTGAGAAACTTCAGTCTATAGAGTGTTTGTAAATTGTAGCTACAAAATAGTGTCTGATTCTGCAGAAATGAAAACAGTGGCGAATCATGGGGACACACTGTCAGGGAACTTTCCAGGGCTTCAGTGGGAGAATGGGAGGCTGAAACTTCAGCTTCACCAGCTTCACAGCCTTCCTTCCTGGCACCTGGTACTGCCTGAGAGGCCGTTCTGAATGAAGAGTGAATTGATGGAAAAATGCCTGAATCGCTTGAAGTATAAACAGAGCAAGGCCATTCTACCATTTGCTCAATATTGGCTACCTGCCCTCTGACTTTTAGCCCGTGGACACAATCCACACACTAGCCATGTGAGGGCATTCCCCCATGCTTGCACTCTGGCTGGCCATCATTAGTTGCCAATTACATGGATAATTTAAGCAGTCACTTTTGTGTAACTATTCCATTCACAAATGTCCCCAAGTGGGAGACCATCCAGCACATTTGCCCTAGGTATCTCTGATTGAGAATTGGCAAGATTTTCCCAAACACAAGATGGTCATATTTGACCTAAGGTTGCATATCATGCTACAGATGATTAGCTTAATTAGAAGTGGACTGGCTTTGATTGTCCCATTAATTTCAAAGGGTCAGGGTTCTTGGGCTCCTTTCTCTGACTCTTTATTCCCTATCACCTTGGAGAGGTTTTGAAATAGAACTGGTGTCAAGCTTTAATGAAATAAGTCCATCTCCCCTTCTCTTTCCTTGTCTCTCTTTATTGCATCTGGAATAATTATTTAGAGAATTTCCAGCAGAGAACCCAGTTCAGGGCATGCTGATGGACACTGGTTTTTCTAAACATGCAGGCAGGAATTTCCCTAGGAATTGGAGGTGAGTAGATCCTCAAGGTAGGGAGTGTAGACCCCACCTAATAAAAATATCTGAGCATCATCTGCTCACTGGAATCCAACCATCAGGGTTTCCTGTGAAAATCAGATCTAGGATCATAAATGATATATTGTTTGTCAGACTTTTGTGAACAGCATTTACCCTGAGTCCAATGGGAACCAGTACCAATGGCTGGTTTCTTACCACCTTTTAGTAAAAGCAGGGAAAACTTGGCTAGCAGCACTCCTGGTCGTGCAGTGTCTACAGGATGCAGCAGGATGTCCAGGTCTCTGCCACTGTCCATGTGGAAGAAGCAGGTTATGGGAATAGGAGTACAGACATACTTATGTAGGTTCACACAGGTACACATATGCACATTCATGTATATATCCATGTGCTGCACACACACACACACACATACACACACACACACACACACACACACACACACACACACACTCATGCATGCATATTCAACATGCTTAGAGCCCTACAAAAGATCTTCCTTTCCTCTGCTACTTTTCACAAGATCTACAGTCCTGATTTTTGATAGTTACATCTTAAGTACTAGAAGAGTCACATCAGATTGTTTAGGTTTCGAATCAACATTAGTTCAGGAAGACCCATCATACCTGAGTGTTAGAATACAGTTAGTTGTACATTGAATCCCACATTTGTGCCTGAAAGCATCAAGAAGGGACCCAGGCCTCTCTCAGTAGGCTCTAGCATCCTTATCTGGCTCTACCTCCCTGCAAGGCACTGGGGCTCATGCCAAGATTTCCAGGAGCAAATGACTTGTGGACACCTCATGTCACCTTAGCCTCCAGCTCTATGTCATCCATCAAGGAGACTTATTCATGAAGTGTCACCAAAAGACAGACCCTGCCCTGAGATCACATGATCTAGAGAAAGGGTGGTCTGTTTGAGAATCACTGTGTCCTGTGAATATAGAGCAGAGGTGAGACAGGGTGTCAAGGCATCTCTCTCCCAACAGTGACGTTGTGTGAGCAGGTGTCCTAGGCATCCAGAGGGATGGGTTAGAGGGAACATACTGACTGCAGTCCCATATATTGCCCTCAAGCACTCAGTAAGGGTGTCTGTGGATGGGTGCCCCTAAAAGAGTCCCCAGAATGCAACATCCACACTCAGGCTGGGCTGAGTGGTGAGGGGCACAGCAGGGAGCCAAGCTCAGTGCCTTGAGTTATTGTCTTACTCACCGTTTGTCACCAGTAGTGAATGGAGGGGGGCTTTCAGGTCCTGGCGCACAATGGGGTTAAGGCTGAGCCACTGTTAAAAGGATTTTTATGGCTCTGGGCACAGAAGTGGGCTTTCCATTAGTGACACTGTAAGTCAGTCTTTGGGGGCTTGGCAACATCTTTGGGGATGGAATGCTTATCTCCCCAGTATATCCTCCTGCAGCTCTGTCCACCTGTCCTGGTGGAATCTTATCTGGTGTCAACACAAAAAAATGACACTCTTACTGCAATGCCAATACATGATGGTTCTGAGCCAATATGAGTGGCCATGGCCCCGAACACAGAATCAGTTGCTCTGAGTGACATGTTCATCCACAAAAAGCAGTTATGTGAGCTTTTATAGCCTTAGAACAAAAGAAAATCAATCAATGCATTTACAAATACTTAGGTGAGGACAGAAGGTAGGCAGGATACAACTGAGCAAGGAAACCTGTGCTGGAAGTTTCAAAGTCTACCTGACCATGCTCTCAGCTTTGGAGTTTTCGGAAGCTAGATGTCTGCTGATCGAATCTATTTCAGAAGTTTTACCTAAGGCCAGAAAAGACTGTTCAGTAGTTAAGAGTGTTTGCTATTCTAGAATCCAAGTTTGGTTCCCTTCATCCATGTCAGGTGGCTCACAAGCAATTGTAACACCAGCTCCAGGGACTCTGTCACCCTCTTCTGGCCTCAGTCAGCACCCCCCACCCTGACACACACATACACACCAGACACACACACACAATGAATGAGTGAGCAAAAGAATAAAGCTTTTTAAAAAGATGTTACCTAATAGTCTCAAGGGTATTAAGTTAGATACAGAAGTTGGTAATATGGCAAGTAAGACAATTTTGGCTCACGATCTGTAACAGTCCATCTCTCCACAACCACGATGCTCTAGTCTGGAGTTTACAGACATTAAACACAGATGTGGTTTCTCCAGAGACTGCCCAGTCACACTTAACTGTGCCTATTTGTGCAGTTTCCAGAGCCAGCAGAAAAGGCCTGATCCATGTGACTTTACATGACCCATGAACAATCAGAGGGTAGACCTACTTCACACACCCAGTTCATCCTGCTGGCCAATTAGGGAAGAGGGAACAGAGAAGTTCAGACAGGCTAGACCCTGGGCAGGCACTAGTGTGCTTGGTAGCCCTGCCACCATGGGTGGAAAGAGAGAAGGGAAGAGAGGAGGGAAGTAACTGGGGTGGGTACAAGTAAAGAGTGTTTTATGCGTATATGGAAATGTCATAAGAAAGCTCTTTGTGTAATTAATAGAGACTGAGGGGTTGCTGGGCTCTGCAGGACAAGGTTGCATTGGACGTCCCCCACAGGGTTGAAGGGGATGAGTGCTTTTTTAGCCTCATATCTGTCACTGGAGGTGACACTGTGCCCTCTGTGCTGCACAGGAGGATTCTGCAGGCACATCAGGACACCGGGCTGAAGGATGTAAAAATGTGACATTCAAAGCATGCAGGCGGCAGACAAAGCAGAGCTGGGAGGGAGATGTGTAGCACAGAATGCCGACATCAGGCTGAGGTGACCTTTCACACCAGCCAGCTAAGCTCTGACCTCAATAAATGAGGAAAGGAGGTCACGGTAAACCCAAGGCACAGGAAGGCAGGACAAAGGGGGACTTGAAAAGAGCAGAGAAATGCTGGGGAACAAAAACGGGCTTGTCTGAAGACAGCAGCAAAATGGACAAGCCCTCGGCAAGTCCAGACTAGTGAAAACAAAAAAGACATAATGGCCAGTGTCAGAGAGTGTGCCACATGACCCCACAGGGGGCAAAGCACAGTCAACAGGAGCCCACAGGCATCTCGTATCATTTTGACAGAGTCTATGAAATCAGCTGCTTCTTTGAGACGTAATGACCACCATGACCCAGCCTATCCGAAACAGATCCTGTGAACAGCTACATAGCTTCTCAAGGCATGGAATTCATAAGTTTAAAATCCCACAATATGAAATCTCTAAACCCAGCTGGCCTCCCTGCAGAACTCTATAAACATTTAAAATAGGATTAACAGAAGTTCTGTCAGAATCTTCCAGAAACTGTTTTCTGAAGGAGAACAGAACTTCCCAGTTCCATTCACAAAACCAGTGTCACCCGAGGCCAAAACTGCAGGAAGGAAGCAGAGAAGAGGAAGCCGCAGGTGATCTCCCAAGTACGGATGTAAAGTCAGCAAGAAAGAAAAATAATCACACTATTACAAGCAGGACTTACACCATGCATGCAAGCCTGTCTCAAAATTCAAATCAATAAGCGTAATCCAGCTGACCAGTGTCATAAATGCATGCCCAAAATTCATACCCATTAGCAACCTTAGAGAGAGCAAAAAGAGGTGAATTACATCACCCTGATGAAGACACGGGTGTGACTAGGGTTCATAGTCAGTGATAAAGCACCCAGTGCTTCTAAGATCAGATACAAATCCTAGTTGAGGTAACACAGGCCTTTTCAGCCAGCACATAAAAGCTACATTTGTATCAAGCAGCCATCACTGAACAAGGGCTGGCACCTTAGGAAAGCTTTGCTCCTCTTCAAGCTCATAGACTGCTTAATTAAGATCTGGACTGGGACTACACCAGCTAAATGTGCACTTGGAAAATAGGAAAATGAGCCCTAAGCCCCAGGTCCCCTAGCTTCGTCATAGATCCTGCTGTGAGCAAGGGCCTCACTAGCCTATGCCTAAGTATCTTGTGGCTGCTATGACAAGTGGTTCTACCTAAGGGTTGGTAGAACAGGAGTTCTACCCTTACCTCACAGTTCTGAAGTTAGAAGTTCACAGTGGGTTTCACTGTCCTAAAATCAAAGTGCCAGGAGAAGTGCTTTCAGGGTTCTTGTATACAGCCTGCCCCTTGTCTTTCTAGCTCTGTGTCCGGATTCCCCCTTCCATTTTCAGATCAGCAAAGGAAGGCCAGCTCCTCCCTGCACTGTATCCACGCTGGCTCCCTCTCCTTTGCCTGCAAATGTTCCTCATTATTACACTGGGCCCAAGGGACCATCCAGGGTCATCTCCCCATTTCTAGGTCAGCTAACCGGAAACTTTTCATATGTGACATGAATTGCTCTCTCTGCCCCAAAGTGTCATACCCTCCACCAGATCAGCGAACAGTGCACGCCTAGGCCGGCTGTGAGCAGAAATTCTTAAAGGTCAGTGCCTCACAGTTGAGGCAGAGATTCCACGACAAACCTGATCAGTCCTGTGTCCAACCATTCATAAATGTCTTCTGAGTTCCATCAGCAAGGCTGATGTTTAGAGACAGAGCCCTCGTTGACACAGACATGGTAACTGTAGGTACCAATCAGTAATATTATTTCTCATTCCTGCAGATCTCAGTACCACCCCATTGCCTTACACACTATGGTGACATCCCTGCAATCCCATGCTCCACCTTTGTTCATTCTTGGATCCATCACTTGTGCAAGATTTGTAAAATTGAAGTTTTTGCAATTGTGGAATTGCTTCAGATTTCCAGAGGTAGTGAGGAGAGCAGCCGCACATATCACACTCATGTCCCTGGATGTTAACATCTGTGTGACCCAGCCTTTCCCAGAGAGGCCAAATCAGCATGTGCAGGCAAGGGATTAGAAGGAGGTGGCTCACACTCACAAGTGCCAAGCCTGGCAGTGGGTAGATAGACAGTCTGGAGTCCACCGAGAGCTGTGATCAAGCCTGGGTCCAGAGCCAGGAAAAGGTATTTTCCAGTTTAGAGATTGTCCAGCAGGAGGGCATCCCTTTCATTCAATCTTTTGTTCTCTTTCACTCTCCCACAGATGATCTGAGGCCCCTCTGTGCTGGGGAACAATTGTCTTGATTCCATTGAGAGGCTCCAGTGTCATTCTCTCCCAGGCACCCTCTACCCAAGGTTCATCCAGAGTAAACTTTGACCAGATAAAATCTGTACATACTGTGGCCAGGCAAACTTAGATCCCTGCATCTCACATGTAGGGATACATGTCTCAAAACTAGGACATTCACATTGGTGCAGCACAATTAACTGAGATAAAAACCACATAGAAGTTTCAGTTTTCCACAAATGGACCTTCTTTTGTCCCCAAATCTAGTTCAGGCCCCATATTACATTTAGGCATCATGGCCCTGGCCCCCGTGCCCACAAATGCTCAGTCAGCCCTCTTGTCTGACATCAGTGACTTTTTTGTTTGTTTGTTTGTTTGTTTTTTGAGACAGGGTTTCTCTGTGTCGCTTTACGCCAGGCTGGCCTTGAACTCACAGAGATCCGCCTGCCTCTGCCTCCTGAGTGCTGGGATTAAAGGCGTGCGCCACCACCGCCCGGCTACATCAGTGACTTTTAAGAGCACCAAGCAGGTGTTTGGACAGGGTGCCTCCATTCGACTGTCCGATTTTCCTGATAGACTGTAGCATGGTAGACCATCAGCATTCCCTGTCTCCCCCTGGTGTGTGTGGGATGGAGCTTTGAATGAGAATGGCTTCCATAGGCTCATATGTTTGGATACTTGGTCCCCCATTGGTGGAACTGTTTGGAAAGGATTAGAAGATGTAGCCTTGTTGGAGGAGTGTGTAACTAGGGGTGGGCTCTGAGATTTCAAAAGTCTGCACCGTTCCTGATTAGCTCGCTCTCTCTCTCTCTCTCTCTCTCTCTCTCTCTCTCTCTCTCTCTCTCTCTCTCTCTCTGTCTGTCTCTCTCTCTCTCTGCCTTCTACTTGT
Organism: Peromyscus eremicus; assembly: GCF_949786415.1. Taxonomy (NCBI): domain Eukaryota; kingdom Metazoa; phylum Chordata; class Mammalia; order Rodentia; family Cricetidae; genus Peromyscus; species Peromyscus eremicus. Next base: position 64,692,396 of record NC_081416.1, read on the forward strand.
GGATAAGGATGTATACATTCTACTGCTCCAGCATCATGCTTGCCTGCTTGCCTGCTGCCATGTTCCCTACCATTATGGGCCTGGACTCTAACCCTCTGGAATCATGAACTCCAAGTTAAATGCTTTCTTTTATAATTTCATTGGCCATGGTGTCTTCACAACAAAGGAAAAGTATGATAGGTTCTAGCTAACATCTACATGCTCAGCAGAGGCCATCTGGCCTTGGTCACTCACACGGGATGATGGTGCCAGGGAAGAGAAACATCCCCACCTCCTATAGGGGATCACCCTCTTATCCCACTAGAACGCTCCTAACCTATGAACCCAATGCCTTTATAAACTTTACATTAAAACTCAATGCACAGGCCTCCTCCCAACAGTCCTGTGTTGAAACAGGGATGACTAGCAGGAGTAACTGGCCCCACACACCCCCTCCTCAGCTTTTTGAGACTCTTTTCCCACTATTTCCCCTATGCTAGGTATACAGCAGCCTGCTGCTCTCCTGTATGGAATTCTGGGAATTTCTGCTGCAGGGATGATAATAGGGAGCAGCCGGCATCAGGATGGCCCTTCTGGGCTCCATACAGACCATGTTGGCACGGCCCCAACATGGTTTTTGCTCCATACAACCTGCTGTGTTGCTCATGGGCTCAATCTAAGACCACCAGTCTAGTCCACAAAGTGCCCAGGGCTGAAGCAGCACTGAGGGGCTCATCCCTTTGGGGCTTTTTTCTCTCAGCCACATCAGAAGCAGCATATGTCTGTCTGTGAGCCAAAACACCATGGCCGTTGTCAGGCAGCCACACTATAGCCACAGATTGACTTGTGTGATCAGGTAAAGGAGCACTGCCAGCACCACGCCCTGGTGCTAAGGTTCCCTGTGTAATGAGCATGTAGATGCCAGATTGGGGTGTCAGCCATCCTGATACACTTTCCATCAATATGACCACGCATTGATGCAGGAAACTGGGTTGAGTGTGGCTGTCTCAGATGGTTTGGGTGGCTCTGTCATGGCCAAGGAAGCTGAGCAACCTGTGCATGTAGGCAGCAGCAAGTACATCTAGGGCCATGTTTTGGGATCCAAGTGCATGATTCTGAAAGACTTCATTCCTGCATAGGAAACTGAGGCAGACTACAGGAGGGACTGGCATCAGGCTGAAGATGGAACCCTGTACAGACCAGCTCTACCCAGAATGACGGATAGAAAAAGTCCACCCCCACTGTTCCTAATGACACTGGAAAGAGAGAAGCCACCAGCTCAGAAGAGATGGGATCATCTAAACAGGACCCATGGCCTGCAGACAGGCAGTGGTAGTCAGTATAGCAGCACAGGACAGAGTTCAGGAGGGATAAGGGCCAGCCATGATCACACAGATGCCCCACACCTGCACATTCTGACAGGGCAAAAACAGCTCCATCACTGGATTCCCAAAACCCCAAAATACAAAGCCAGAACCTGAGAGTCCCTGAGAGGAGCAAGCAAGGTGTGTTAGAAGGAGGAAACAGCAGGATAACAGCTGGTCATTGGTAGGTCACCAGGCAGGCACAGTTTTGGGAAGCCAGGTGCAGGCAGGAGAGAAGCTGGGGTGTGGGGTGCTGCTTTGCATCCATATAAAGTCCAAAATGGACTAAACTCTGCTGGAAATGGGGACAGTCAGGGAGCCAAGGACAGAAAACAAGTAACTTCTTAATACAAGAGACAGCTGTTGAGGTGTCCTATAGACATAAACTGAGAGGCATCAGAGTGTGTAACAAGATGAATGATGTTCTGTCTACAGCAAAGGTCAGCTGCACAGAGCCAAGGCATACCTGCTGTACTTCTGGGGACCACAGCGCGGGTGGAGACTTCAGCAGGTAAGATCTCAAGGCAGAGGAGAACAGGGACAATGACAACTTCAGTATATACAGGTTTCTAACCCAAGTGGGGACCTCAGGACAGTGAAAGGATAGCCCGGATGAGGGTGCACAGCAGAGCGAGAATCACTCAAACCAGTGAGAGTCTCTTGGCTTCTCTTGAAGGCCCTTGGGCCTGCGGCCCACAGGGTCTGGTGGCCCTACACTGCTGATTGGAACTCTAAAGCCAGAAAGCCACCTCAGAGCTGCTTGCTACTCACTGAAACCTCCCCAGGTACAGCCTTCCCACATACCCAGAACTTGGTACCCACATCAGAGCTGGTACCAGTGAGAAACTGGGCCCGGCCATCCCCTCTCACTGTGTGTCGTGGTTATCCTGTCCCTCCAACTTCTAGAGTATGGGGTCTGGCTGAGTTTAGAACGCAAACTGTGTGTCAATCATGAGCACCTGGCCTCTGTGGGCAGCCTGCTGCCAGCCAAACAGAAAACGGGAAGAATATCAGATTTGTAAAAACTCTATCAGTGTCTCATGGCATGGATACCTAGACTCGGCTAGAGAGCTTTAGTTTGACCTGAACCCTGCCTTGAACATTGACCAGTGAGAAATGTCTCCAGGAGAGTTTATCTGGGCTCTTCACCTTATTGGCAAATATTTAAAACAGCTCAAGAGAATCATGACAGAGGGTCATGGTACATAATTAAACAACTCATTTGCCTTCAAGTTGAAAACTCTGCATGCGTGTGTGCATGCGTGTGTACATGTGCGTGTTTGTGTGTGTGTGTGTGTGTATGTGTGTGTGTTACATATAAACATGTTAAAATATTTTTATTTGTGAGCCTTCAGATACATAGGACGTTATTTACTCACTATTTAATGTTTAAACAAATAGGAAACATTTCTCCCCCTAGAGGCTAGAACAAGCAATCTTGCAAAGATCACATTCTGTCACTTTGGTTAATTGGATCTGTCTTCAATGTCCCACTGTCAATACATCCAGGGCAGCAGAAAGTAGTGGGCAGCCAAAAATTGATGGGGCAGGAGGTCAAGTCACAGGGACTCAGCCTGTGACTCAGTAGTCTAGGTCATGCCTACCATTCTTTGGTAGGGCATGTGACATTGGGGAGCACTCTCAGCTGATCCCAGAAGTGTGATGAATGAGTCAGGCCTCAGAGATTGTCAGTCTGTCCAATGATATTGCTTATACCTTTGGAGGTTTGATTCTTTTTTAGCCGCAGAAAATCTAGAATTGTCTTCCAAGCTGAAGAGTGTGTGACTAGCTTGGCAAATGCAGAGGATGCTGTTCACCTGGGCTGGTCAGGGCCCAGAGCTGCAGCCTGTTCTGGGCAAGCACTGCATCCTCAGCCATCCAGCTCCATCCTTTCCCTCCTCCATGGCTATGCACCTGGGGCTGGAATAGTAAGGCCCTTTGAAAATGTAAATTGGGGAAATATGTTCACAATCTCCTCTCTTTCGTGTTCAAATAGTCTTCTGTTCCAACCCTGAGAGAATCTCCTCACAGCATGATAACTACACGAGTCACAAAGAACAGAAAATCAAAATTGCTCTTCCCTGGAGAAGCCAAGCACAAGATGACAAGCAGCCAGTACGAAGACAATTAAAGTGCTTCCGAGGGGCCCTTCACGGTGTCACAAGCTGAAGTTCAGAGAAGGTAGGCTTTGTTGGATCGTCCTGAATCAATGGAGATAATGCAATTGTCACATTTATGACACATTAAGGAGGAAGTTGTGTAGATTGCAGTCAAGATGAGTCTGGTGTTTGCAACAGGACGTGGCATAATTGAATATCATGTTGACCTTGTTAGACTATATTCAGGGTTGAGTTAACTTTTTCTCTTTCTGCGTGTGTGTGTGTGTGTGTGTGTGTGTGTGTGTGTGTGTGTGTGTATGCATTTCATGTTAACATGGAAATGTTCATCTCTGACCGACTCAGAAGGGTGGGGAGACCTTGAGATTAGACAGCATAGGGAGGGGGGGAGTGAAAGGCTTTAAGGAAGAAGACTTCTGCAATTACTAGCAGGTTTGGGAGGAGCAGACTAGAGATAAGAAAGTATGACAGTTCATCTCTACAGGCATATTTCCAGCCCTCATCCTGGCTGTGAGTGTTCCTGGAGAAACTGTCCATGGCAGGATTGCCCTTGGCTGCTCTCCTGGAGGCACAGCCATGGCAACTACATTTCCCAGAAACTCCTGCTCACTAGATGGCCAGGGAAGCTCCCAGGAGGCCTCCTCTCTCTGTGTCTATTATGTCTCAAATGTCTTCAGATCAAATACTCATTCCAGTTCTGGGGTCCTTAGACTAAACTTGACCAGGCCAAATCTGAACATTCACCAGGCTGTTTGATAAGAACAAGGGGCTCATTTAAACAGCAAACAGAGGAGGAGGTGGGGTTCTTTAAGATGGGTTCCATCAGAGTGCTAATGGATCAGGAAATGACAGATCTTGGGTGATGTGTATCACCATTATTTGGGTACCCTTAGGAACATGTATGGCTAGTGGGGCAACCATCTTTCCATCTCACAAATGTCCTAGCTCCAGAGTGTGGCGGACCCAAGGTCATTTCATCTTTACCTTGCATGAAAACCCTCTGACGACTACATCCTCCTGCATTATGGCACTGGATACCCTGCCTGCCTTTCACCTGGGGACCCACCTCTAAGGTAGGTGTCACAGCAAAGAGGAGAGAGCCCCTCAGGAATGGAATGTCAATGTGGTTGATGGAATAAATTTTAAGAAAAATGTTACAGGACTTCTAAGCCCTGATCTTCTCTAGGGGTGAAGAGATGTGACTAGGAAGAGCATGGACTTCAGGCTTCCTTAGTAGGGTCACCACATATAGGCTGCTAATCCTTGCTGTCCCTAGGACTATAAAATGTAATCTGCCAGAGGCTTTTCCTAGGCAGTGGGCATTGCAGTGGGAAGGTTCAGGGAAGCACTCAGGCTCACAGCTGAGTTAGGACAGATCCTTTGCTCTTCTCTTACAGGCAAATGCCTTGTGGGGTGAATTCTAGGTCTTTGTAGTGACTGGGTTCTGTCCACATGGCTACTGGTCTCTTTGGGAAAGACTCTGAGATACATGGATTGGATATTTAGTGATAGTCTAGGGAAAGAGGGGGTTCCAGGGGGAGCAATGCCAGAAGCTTTGGGCAGCTGACTTTAATTGGCTGAGTAAGACAGAGGTGAAGATCCAGAGGCTGAGACCAAGGTCCAAACACAGAACAGAGTCTGGACAGAAGCCAACTCTGCCCAGGATGCCAGTAGTGCTTACCTATGCCTGAACAGCTGTATCTGCAGAGGGGTTGAGGGCCACAGTCCACCCAGGCTAGGCAAAGTATCAGGGCAAGGAGGTGGAGCAGAGGAGGAAGCCAGAGCCCAGGTGACTTTAGAGTTGTCCTTCACTTCCAGAGTAGCATTTGCAGGCCACCTCTATTCCTACGACACATGTAACATGTTCTAATTTGTTTCAAGACTGAAAGTCATTTGGGGAAGACAGGGTTTATCTCATTTTAAAACTTCCATCATAGTGGGGAATTAGGACAAGAACCTGGAGGCAGGAACTGAAGTGGAGGCCATGGAAGAGTGCTGTTTACTGGCTTGCTCTCACAGCATACTCAGCTTGCTCTTCTATACAAGGCAGGACCACCTGCCCAGGGGTAATGTCACCAGCAGTGGGCTGGGCCCTCTCACATCAATCGATCAAGAACATGAGAAAACATCCTGCAGAGTCCTCTGTCCTACAGACAGGCCAAGTGAATGGAAGCATCCTCTGAATTAAAGTTCCCTCTTCCTAAGTGAATCCAGTTTGTGTCAAATTTGCAAAAAAAAAAAAAAAAAAAAAAAAGTAACCTGCACACAGGGCTTTCTTTATGGCTGTCAAGACCTGCTGTGTCACCCCCATCACATGGGATTGCTGCTTATAGCAGGCTGGCATGACTTCCTTGAAGGCCTTTAAACAGATGAGAAGTTGGTAATTTCTGGTTTGTGATCCCAAATTGCTAGAGCAATGCTTAAGAAGAAGCAGAAGCAAAGGTACAGAGTTCACGTGTATCACCTTGGGATCCACAGGGCATAACAACTCCTTCCTTTAATTTTCCATATTAGAATTTTTCTGCCTCCAGCTTCAGTGGATGGGCAGGCAGCGGTGCCCCCTGGGGATTGGCAGTGGTGAGGGTAAACGCCGGCTCATCATTCTGTCAAGTTGCATTCAGATCAGAGAGTTGCAGAACCAGCATCCTCTCCCATGCCTGGCCCCGCAGGTGACTTCATCATTTATGGCTTGACAGTTTAGTTTTTGATTACAAGTTTTAGACTAGATATCAGCGAAGAAAAAAAGATTGGATGATTGGAACAAAATACAAACAACTTTTATCTCCACCAAGCACAAACAGTTTGATTGGGGAAGTTTCCTGTTGCAGGTCTCGGGAGTAATCGCTCTGGGGATGAGGGACTTCACTTTTGCTTCTGTAAGCTGATGGGATAGTGAAAGGGCTAAGTGTGAGACGTCCCTAAACCCAGACTCTTAAACTGCATGTCTCAGTATGGGTTCTGGCTCTGGGGCAAGAAGGGCAAAGAAGAAGCATGCCTTTCCAGAGCTTCTGTGGTCCTAGGAGGAGGAAGGCAGGAACAAGGAGAGGAAAGTCCCCTCATCTCCAGAAGAGGCATGACATAGGGTTCAAACTGACATGGAGAGAGAGTTGAAGGCACACATTCACCCTCCACCTGAGAGCTGAAAAAGTAGAACAGGGCCACACAGTAAGACAGCAATGTTGTCACTGTGGTGGCGAGCATGGCCCTGTCTTTGCCAAGGAGGACCACAGGGTCAGAGTTACCTTCTTCTCCAGACTCAGCCAGGGATGGACACTCACTAAAGACTGAACAGAAACAAGGGCAGGTGTCAGGGGAAGACTGCCCAGGAGTCTAATCAGCTGGCACCTAGGCTGGGCTGCAGCTCCGGAGGGCACAGGGGATGTCACTGAGGTCACACATAAGCCTGTTCCAGGTTGTGTGAGAGAGTAAAGTCTGAGAGTGGCCTGTGATTGTCCATACCTAGACTGCCCTTGAGGTAAGTGCTGGGAGGCTGGATGTGACTGTGGCCCATGGACCATCTCAGGCTTCACAGGAAAGTGTCATTACTAAGGTCTTAAGGGATCCTGCCTGACTTCTGTCCCAGTTTCCTGGGACTTTGGGCTTTCCAGACCAGAATCCCTACATCACAAACCAGCCCCTTGGCTCTTCACTGGTGCAAAAAGGGCCCTTATTCCCCCACTTAGATACCTGACTTAAAGGCATAACAATGTGCATTTCATTCCTAACTTTGTCTGAAATTTCCACTTGCTCATCCATCCCAATCCTCCTGGATGATCTGGCCAGTGCTGATTTTAGCCATGATAGAAGGCTGAGGGGCCTTGGTCAGCATTACCAGCCATCTTCTCAATAAACCTGTTTCACAGCTCTCCTACATCTGACCCATTGGCTTCAGCATCGGGTCTGAGTCTAGTCTTCTATGATGGTCTGGCTTCTGAGGTAGCAAGAAGCCAGTGTATCTCATTGCTTTCCCCACATTTTTTGATCCTTTGGATATGTTCTGATTTGTGCATAGGCCCTTCTCTGCCTTTGAGCTTTGATTGCCTCATGAGGGACAAGGAGCCCAACAGAGGGAGGGGTCGAGCACCCTGGGATTGTAAGAGGTTTCTGTTTCCTCTCAGTTTTCTCCCTCAGTGAGTTGAGGAGATACCTTTACTGCCTCGTGAGGTTCTGCAAGGAACTCAAGACCGACAGTGTAACTTCCCTGATGAAGTAGAGTCAGTCCTTCATAGTAACTGTGGGACTATATGCCATGTGCATGTGGGTGCAGGATGAATGAAGACACTATGGAGAAATACTAGGAAATGCAGAGTCAACATGTTAAAATCTGTAGGTTGTAGGTGCTGAGCATGGGGCAAGGAAGGCTGAGAAGAGGAGACCTAAGTAAACAGCCGGTGCTGAGAGGGCTAAGCTAAGAACATGGATTTACATTCTCACCACTCAGCCTAGGAATCCTCTCTGCTCATTCAGCTGGAGAAGCCTCAAGGATCTCCCAAAGCAGACTGCTTCCTTATTGAGCACTATGGTGCCCCAGAGCACCAAGGCCTCGGTACCTTACAGCAACTCCTGCAGTTCTAAATGGTACTCATGATGCTGCCTCATTCTTAGAGATGAATTGGGAGGTAGGCCATAGAAAACACAATGCAGAAAACAGGGAGAGGATGGGCACAGCTGACACGTGGGTCCCTGGAAAATACAGGAGACTCAGGGCAGTACAGAGACCAACCAGCAGAGCCAGAGCCCCGTCAACAGGAGACTGGCATAGTGGTCTGGTGACTCTCATCTATCTGTCTCAGCTAACTGGGGAGTGTCCCTAAGTATCAGTGTTCTGTGGCACCTTAGACTTGACAGGTATGGACCAAAGCAGCAGATTCCTCTCCTCTGATAAGAAATTCGTCATCACAGCAGCTACAGGCTGGATTCTGTAAGCAATGAAATACTCCCTTGTTCTGTGGCCCCTGCTCAGGCTTGATCCCAGGTAACCAAGCGATTAAGTTAGCCAAGGAAAGATGCAACTGTGTCTTGGTAGCTGTGTCTCCTGGCAGTCAGCATGTTACTTTGTGGTTAAACATCCTTGAAGCTGCAGATTGTCCCCACTATATCAGAAACTGAGGCACCAGGGAATTCTTCCACACTTCAATGCTTAACAAAGGGTCTACATCCTCAGAAGACCTCAATATCACTGAGTACAGCTTTCATCTCCTTCCTTCATGGGCTTCCCTTGAGGATCATTCAAAGAAATTCCCTAAAAGCAATATTGGTTCCACCATGATTAGGGGAAGTAGCCACCTTCACTTATAAATATGCTTACCTTCTCTCTCTCTCTCTCTCTCTCTCTCTCTCTCTCTCTCTCTCTCTCTCTCTCTCTCTCTGTGTGTGTGTGTGTGTGTGTGTGTGTGTGTGTGTGTGTGTGTAAATCTCTAAAATCCACAGAAACCATGAGTCTGCTCCTCCCTTTGAGGCAAGCTGCTCCAACCTCTCTTTAAGGTATTTGCTTTGCTGAGTAAACTATTTAAACTGTCTGTGTCTCCTGAGTGAACTAAGTTCTTCAGGAGGACAGAATGGATAGACACCCCCACCTTCCATAACAGGTTTATAATGGTGGTTCTCACAGGCATGAGGGAGGGAGAGGAGAGGTAATAAGCTGTGGCCCAGCCAGTTCCTGTCTGCCTGTGATCCTGCAATGAACCTGTGACCATGACCCCATCAGGAAGCACCTTTGTTCACAGTTGAGGTCCTGTGTGTTGTTTTCTCTACCCCCTCAAGTTCACAGATGTAGAAAGCTTGATACTGTTTCTACTCTTGAGAATGGTACTATTCTCTGGCTCAGGGAACTCCCTGCAGCCCTGTGAGATTATAATTTAATTATGTTTCTACCTTTCCTTTATACCCTTACCTGCTCTCCTTCAAAATCATGACCTCTATTTTCACTAATAGCTATTGCATGTATATTATGTATATGTATATGCATACATGTTCCTAAATATAACATGTTCAGTCTGTACAATGCCGTTTGTATGTATGTTTTCAGAGATGACCATTTGGCTCCTCCTCCCAGCTTTCCTCGGTTACCTGTAGTTTTTTGCATAGGGTTGAAGCCTTGTGGACTTTCCCTAGTCTCATTTGGTATATTCATTGGTGTCTTCCTTGTTCAGCTCACATTTGGGTAGTCATATTGGTGAGACTTTATGGGGTTCTCTTTAAAATAGTGTACAGAACCTACCACATATTCATCATAACCTCAGCATTTCATTTGCCTCCTAAGGAAGTGGGGGTTGCTGTCCGTGGTCCCGAAGTATCCCTCCCTGTTGAGTCAGAAGTCTTTTTTTTTTTTTTTTTTTTTTTTTTTTAATTTTTATTTTGCAACACAATTCAGTTCTACATATCAGCCACAGATTCCCTTGTTCTCCCCCCTCCCGCCCCCCTCACCTTCCCCCCAGCCCGCCCCCCATTCCAATCTCCTCCAGGGCAAAGCCTTCCCCACAGACTGAGATCAACTTGGTGGACTCAGTCCAGGTAGGTCCAGTCCCCTCCTCCCATGCTGAGCCAAGGGACCCTGCATAGGCCCCAGGTTTCAAACAGCCAACTAGCCAACCCTTGTGCCTTTGCTACCACTACGTTTACATGATCTGTTATGAGTCTGCCTCCACCTCCAGTCTGCCAGATAGTGTGCCCAAGTCTGTCCAACTTAAAAAGGTAGGATTTTGCTTAGACAGTGATGCCTCCCAAAGGTACATCAAACTCTCAGCTTCTTGGAATCATAGTCCTGAAAAGGACACACACACACACACACACACACACACACACACACACACACACACACACTCCCCTCTTCTCTTGTCTCCTTTGGGCTCCTAAGTTGCATTAACAATTACACACATGTTCCAAGGAGCCATCTCCTCCTCACTAGAAGCCCACAGTCTGCAAACCCAGCCAGGTTTCAGTACCACAGAGGTGTCTTGCTGGTACAGGGAAGAGCTCCCACCTACCCAGGTCTCATTAGCATTAGAGTGGATGCTAATTACACCACTTTCCCAGATGCCTCTGTTAATTGCTCAAGTCTCCCTTAGAAAGAAATCTTGTGCCATTTAGTTGGAGCAATGATCTTCTTATGAATAAAATAATTATAAATATATATGCAAATGAAATATAATAATCCATTAACAAAAATCACATCCTTCTCTCTCTCTACTCTACATATGAAATACTGAGTGTTATGATGTTGTCAGACACATCACTAGTCATCACTAAAAAGTCACAGAAGGGGCTACTGAGCATCTGGGCCAGGCTTCCTTTAGCATGTAAACAACAGGACATTCAATTCTCCAGAAAACAAGGGGGGCTCAGACTTCAGGTCCAAATTCAGAAGAATAAGGCTCTATCTGAGATCAGACACTAAACTGGTGGTCTGCTTAGTCCTCAAGGACATCTGTACAGTGGGAGCGTGACAAATAAAAAGGCTCCAAAATTTTGGACACTAGCACACACTTCAGCAGTGGCAAAAATCTGAAATAAAAGTTATTTGACAATTCCCAAAGATGTGCTGCGACCAAGGGATACACCATATGATGTATTGGGCTGTATCATAGGAGATCAAAAGCCATGTAAGACATGGCAGCAGATTCATTTGTAGGAGAACAGGACTAAGCTGAATGCATGTATGCCTAGCAACAAATGGAAGTTCTAGAAGGGTAGGCAGGGATGTGGGAAGTTTGGCACAGACTATCCAGGGCTTCCAGGGGGAGTGAGGCTGGCTGCAGAAGAACACACTACTTGTTGCCAGAGCCTTGTAGGGTTCATTTTTGATTCAAGATTTCTATTCATACTGCAGAGGGCATGGGTTCTGTGGGGACACTGCCGATATGCGTTCATATTCCCCAGACTCATCTGGATCCCAAACCTCTCTCTGTTTCCTGCATGATGGCCTCTCCTCAGGGATGTCACCTGCCTCTCTGCCTGCCTTTGCTGTACTCTATGGTTCCGTCTCATTGCTGTGATGAAATTCATACAAAATTACCCCAAGGAAGGAGGGATTTATTTTGGGTCACAGTTCGAAGGTGAAGAAGTACGAAGACGAAGATAAGAGTATGAAGCAGCTGGTCAGGTTTCATCCACAGCCAAGAAATAGGGAGAAATCAGCGCTGCTTCTCAGCCCGCTGTCTCCTTTTAACGCAATCTGAGACCCCAGCCCATAAAATGATGCTGCCCACATTTATGCTGAGTCTTCATTCTTAGTTAGATTGTTCTGGAAATATCCTCATAGACACACCTAGAGATGTGAGTCAAGATCTCATCAGGCTGACAGTCAAGATCAGCCACCACAGTTCCCCCTGGAGCCTTCATCATTACAGCCCTCATTCTTAGGTCAGACTCAAGCATCTTCTCTCTGGCCAGAACCATTAACTCGCATCACCTGATTGCAGTCCCTCTCTCCAACACAGGATCTTCAGTCCTTTGATATGAGCACAGCCTCGTGGGCTCTTGCTCCACAAAACTGCACTTCCTCCCATCCTTGGATTCACTTTTCTGGTTTATTTTCTACAATCTCTCCCTGCATACCCTCAAGTCCCCAGTTTTGTTACGCTATTCAGCTAAATTTCAAGCCAGGGTAAATCAAGTTCTCTGCTCAGTTCATGCTGATTACCTATGAATTAAAAAAAACCCTACCAGCTGCTTCTGTGACCCTAAGCTTGCCACTATCGATAGTACCCTCATGCTGCCCTGAAATCTAGAACATTTTCTATGGTACCTTTTCCTCCTGCCCTCCTGATAATTCTTGAAACTCCTCCCACCTTCTGAAACCTTCAGCAACCCTTTCCTGTGACAAACAGCTGCCATTCTTCTGTTAATCAAGAAAATAGAAGCAACAGGGATAGAGATCCACTCTCCCCACACAGCATCTACCTAATGTGTACCCATGTTCTTCATCTTCTCTATTTGTCCCAACCCAAGCCTTCTCATCTACTCAAGGCCATGGCTACCTCCTTTCTCCCTCCAGCACTGTCAGACTCCCTCTCACTGCTTCTGCAGAGAGCACACAGTATGTGATTGTTTTTCCCTTTATGAGGAGAGGAAAACACCTCCCACACCTTCTTGCGTCTATCCCTCCACCTCCCTCCTTCTCTATCCTACATAACTCCCCAGAAGTTAAATTTGACCTAGTTTCTTGGAAACTTATTCTGTGAAGGTCTTTACTGTGATCAGTGGCTGATGATGCATTCATCCTGGTGCAACAGAAAGCCAAACAGTAACAGCAGGTGCCTGAGAAGTCCCCATCACCTTGATGCCTCAACTCCAAACCAAAGGGCCAACAGCTCCACACACAAATTCACCAGTAGCTCACATGGGCTTCTGGCCACTGCAACCTCAAACAGCTCTCTTTCATCATCATTAGACTTACAATTCTAGACCAAGCAGCCCCCTCTTGGATCTTCTAACTTGACTCCTCATGACATCTCTTTCTACAGAACATCTCTTTCTACAATCCACCAGAATGAATTGGTAAACTAACAAATATAAGCCTGAATCTGGAGTTTAAAGACTCACTGCCTTCCCATCATATCTGGATTGATTGACAAGCTCTCCACCTCCATGACCCAGAGCTAATGGTTCCAACAACTTGGCTTCTACCTGCTTCTAAAACTATGACTCACCTTTGCATACCACCAGACACAATGTTCCAGCTACTATCAGCCTCTTTTTAAACCTAACACAGACCAAATTCATTTCAGCCCAGCTTCCTCTTCTTTTCAGAAGGCTTTTCACCCACTTGTTCCAAGTGTCCTCCATTCTTAGTGGTCCTTCGGAACTCAATCTTCAAGTTGCCCCATTGACCACTCAAGGTGGGTACCTATTGCCCATCACTACCCACCCTGGAGTTTGTTTGACAATTCACGGTAGGCACCTAAACACTATTATCCATCCTGGACCATGTTTGTCTATTTCTGGTGGGTACTCATTGTCCATCATTGCCCATCATGGAGCTTGTTTGACTCCTCATGGTATTGCCACCAGCAAAGTCCTCATGAGAACATAATATCCATGGGGCAGCTATTGTGCATCCTCCTTGATCACTAGCACCCTCCCTCAACAGTGCTCTCAACAGCATGTCCTAGGGAAGCCTGTGTGGAGGAAAATGGGTAAATGGGGCACTTCTTGCCATCCTCTGGGTGTCGTTTTCTGCTCTAGTGTTTCATGGGAGTAGTTCTTCCTGATCAGCTGTGTTAGTGAGAATATGAAACCCACAAAAGGCATGTAACCGCTCCACATCCCAGGAACAAGTTGGTGGCAGCACTGTTACAAGCAGCCCGGGTTCTAATGAGCCGTCACTCAAGCAGGCTGAAATTTTGCCTGAGCACAGGAAATGAGGGAAAGGAGTGCCTGCTCCCAGCTTTGATTCCTTTTCCTCTCTGAAGCCTCAAAACCAGAGATGACAGGTCTACGATGCAGTCACCAAGCTGGAACAAAACACAACATGCGATAAAAATAATTTCAATTTATGTCCAAACAGTTTGAAGCTTGGCTGCCAGGTCTTACACCATGCTGATCAAAGCCAAGTACACATTATTCTAAAAAATAGTATCTTCACTTCAAAATTTGGGGCTTGAAAGTGCTCCTTAAAATTCTTTCTCAATACTGTGTGGTTTCGTGGATAGGGGACTGGGAAATTGATGTTACCTTGTTCACTGTGACCTAGAAACATAGTCACGCAAAGCTCTCCTCTATTTCCTTGAGCCCATGTAATTATTTCCCCAGGAATATGTGTTTTGACAGCTGGGAGAGTTGTACTCTATTTTATCATGCTAATCAAATAATGCCTCTGCAGATAGAGATGGTATCTCAATATTTTAATCCTACTCTCAAACTGTTGTAAACTCGTTCCATGGAAAACTCATTGTCAGTTGAAGTCTGAAGGACCAGACAATCATGCAGAAGATGAGCACACCCCTCTTTCTCCTCCTCAGTGGTTTGCATATGTCATTAGATTCCTGACACAGAAACAAATGTGTCCATCACCCCCTCCAGCCATAAGCTCTCTCGTACGTTTCTGCTTCTCTCCAAAGTGTTATTGGTAGTATCTCAGTGATGCTGACTCTTCAAGGCTTGCTGCCATTTGATCAGAAGGGCCCAGTGTGCCACCTCCCCACACCTGAGGGGGTTAGGCCAGTATAACACCAGAATGGCTCTCTGAGAAAATCCAACACGGTAGACCATCAGACATGTCTCCCTGGTTACAAGTTCTGAGTGTGGATTTGCAAGGCTCACCAGGGACAAGAGTGTGATTCCAGCTACTGAGCTCGGGGAAGAGGTCATCAAAAGGTGACAGCTCTTATGTCCTAAGAGCATGCGCTCTGCCTGGTCAGGGCCCACACCCCTCCTCTGCCTTTTAAGGACCTTTTTTTCCCTGAGGAGGCACATTAGGTTAAGTGCACTTGGATGACAGACAGGGGGTTTCAAAAAGACCAGTCCACACAAATTCCCTTCTAACCCGTTTTTCATGTTCTTATCAGAGAAAGTTTAAAAAAAAAAAAAAAAAAAGAGGTCCTGCAGGAAGGGCAGTGACTGCACTCCCACATGTCTTCAGCTGCCAGTCAGGATCTAGTCTTTGATGGTGAAGGAGTTGCCTGCCCCCAAAGCATCCGACTCTTCCTCTACACCTTTCTTTGATAAAAAGGCTGGATCTCTTAAGGTGTGCTCAGCCTTATTTTCCAGGAGCTTGTAATTTGGCTCCCTAATTACTAAGTTAATTGCTTCTCAATACAGCAGCTTGTTTCCTCAACAGATAAGCTCTGCCGTTTTAAATCGGGTAATGGTGTGAGCGCATTTCAGGACTTGGGATAGCTCCCTTTCCTTCCCTCTTCCGGAACTCACCGGGTCTTGAACTGCAGGTCCATCAGAGTCTAGTGAAAGCACCTTTTCTAGTGTAGTCAACAGGATTTTTTCCTCTTTCTACACACTCAATTTGATATTCCTTTTTTAAAAAGGTTTCATTTATTACTTGTGTGTTACAGATAATTGTAAGCCACCCAACATGGTACAGGGACTTGAACTCCAGTCCTCTGCAAGAGCAGCAAATGCCCATAACCACTGAGGAGCCACATCTCCAGCTATTGGTAATCGTCTTTTAATTCTGTTTTTCAGCATGGAGTGAACGTTCCCCTATCTCATGACAATGTTTAGAACTCAGTGATTTGTCCCTCCTTTTTCTCAGCTCCAGAAGCATTCCATGTCTGGCTAGCCAGTGTCCACATCTCTAGGATGCTCCAAGATAGATGGTGGCAAGAAGACCTCACAGCAATGGATCCACCAACCTCGGTGCCACCTCCAGTGATACATGCCCAATGCAGAAAGGTTGGAGAGTCAGCCTCAGTCTGCTGTGGATATCGCTCTGTATAAATAAACACTGATTGGCCAGTGGCCAGGCAGGAAGTATAGGTGAGTCTAACAGAGAGGAGAAAAGAGGAAAGAGGAAGGCGGAGGAGAGACTGCCTGGAGCCGCCGCCAGGACAAGGAAGATGTAAAGTACTGGTAAGCCACGAGCCACGTGGCAAAGTAAAGATTAATAGAAATGGGCTAAATATAAGAGTAAGAGCCAGACAATGATAGGCCTGAGCTAATGGCCAAGCAGTTTAAATAATGTAAGAGTCTGTGTGTTTATTTTATAAGTGGGCTCTGGAACTGGCGGGACTTGGCGGCGGGAGCTGGAGAGAAATTCTCCAGCAACATCAGTCCCTCCCTCAAACATGATTCAGCTGGGTGGTGCAGGTGTGTCTGTGCACTTACAACACGGAACAAGAGACTGCTATCTGCATGAGTCTCCATGGACAGAGAAGGCAGCATGGGCAACCCCCAACCCCTCCAGCCTCAGAAGACCTAGGAGAGAGGTGATGATAGCAGCTGCCCACCCTCCAGAGCTGGCAGTGAGTTGACACATAAAATTCCATTCACTTGTAAAAAATGGGCTCTGACTCCTGAACCCTGACCCCATCTTCCTGGCTTTCCAATGTCTCAAAACACCTCTACCCACCTCCTCACTGTTGACTCTGGTGCCTTCTGCCTTTTTCCCACAGAGTCTGGCTCAGAGCCAAGAGCCATCAGAAATCCCTTCCCATCAGTACCATATGTATGTGGTCCCATCTGGGGGTGACCGATGTTTGATAGAGCCTTGACATTCTTAGAGAGTACTTGCTGACACTGTGGCTCAAGGCAGACATTTAGCATGTGAATAAGACAGGGTGTCAGGCAGCTCTGTCCAGCCATCTCCTTTCTTCTCCCTGCTTGCAATCCTGGGGCATGAGTTTTGTCAGTGAGTATCATTCCATCTGCCTGAGCCAGTGGCAGGGGCATGGCCACTTCTGAGTTGAGTAAGTAAACCTAAGCTGTCTGTCCTCCAACAGGGTCTAACCCTCTGCCGGGCATCCCCAGTGACACCTCTGGGAACAGAAATGCCTGCTGGCCTCCACTTTAAGAAATCCTTACAGTGTTGCCTTCCAGCATCTGTTTCCCTCCTGAGAGCTCATTCCTGCTTCCTTGGAGGCAGTGATGAATCTTTCAGTGGGGACCAATGTCCTCTCTACACCTGGGCCTGATCCCTGGAGGAAGTTGCTTGGCCACTGGGATAGACACATCTTAGAAGAAACTGCTAACAGTCTTGACATTCACTTTGTAACTCCCAGAAGATCTTTGTGAAATGCCTACTATGTGGCAGACCAAAGCTGCTGCCCTGAGTTGAGCCCTCAGAGGATACTCAGCCTGCTCCTCCAAGATACTTGCTGTCACATAGCTGCCACTCTAGGGTGGAAGTATAACCGGAACATGGGAGAAGCCATCCAAGCCCTGCTTCTGATCCAGGCCAGGTGGACCAGAGCTGCATCTGGATCGATGTCAGAACCCTTCTTTCAGCAAATCAGCTCTCTAACACAGCCTCTCAGACACATACACGCACACCCCCAAGCTCTGTATTCTCCGAAGTTGTACTTGCTTTGGACCAACAGTGACATTGTGACTCTGCTTGCAGAAGGAATAATATAACAGTGAGCTGCCAGAATGCCTGTCTTCTGGAGGCTCAGAGATAAGCACACGGTGGGGGTAGGAAGGCACACATAAGGAGCAATGGCCACTTTATCCGTTGGCAGCAGTGACTTTGTTAGCAGTGTTTGCATTTTATCCTCAGGAATCCCTGAAAAGGAGCAGGTATTGCCTTCATTTTACATGGGAGGAAAGGGAGTTAGAGCCGCAAAGTTCTTTAGCTGGCACTCACATAGTCACCAAGGGGGAGAAGGTGGATCTGAGGCAATCCTGGGGTGCCTGCTCTCACCAGTCAGCTTCCCACAGAGCTCTTGCCCTGTGGTGACTCAGGCACCACTGTACTCAAAAGTTAAGCCTCCTCACTAAGTTGCTGTGATATCTGATCAGTGCAGGGGAAAACTGTTGAAAATATGAAATCATTTAGATGAGATGTAACGCTGTTCCATATTGAGAAGGAGACTTCATTAAAACAAATACAGCCCCAGATCATGATGCCGCTCACAGTTGGGGGTCGTTTTCAGTCTGGTCCATCCAGGGTTCTTACTTGCTCTTCCAGCCATGCATGGTGGCACATGGCACATCGCAGCCAACAGCTCACATCTCAAAACCTTAGCCAGGCTGTCACAGCCTCTCTGGGGCCTTTGCCTTCTGTGCCCAGCAGTTATGCAAAGAAATGAAAAGGCACACGCCTCCCAAGTTCCCACATAAGCCTACCTGCAAGTCTTTGAGAGAATAGCCTGATGGCAGATTGTATCTCCTACCTGCCTTGGAGCCAATAGGAGCATGAGGAATGAGTGTAGTGCTGTTCTACTCAACTCCATTTTAATTGAAAATTATGTCTAAAATTGCTGCCGATCTGAACCCTGTTTATCTCCCTCCTTTCAGGGTGTGTGGATTTATTCATCTGCTCATATTAAAAGCTCCACTACTGCCCATAAATATGCACAGGTTTCTGTTTGCTTGTATAGTAAATATCACAAGGATCTTAATTAAATTAAAATGGAGCTCAAGGATGGCTGTCCACTGATGATCTATCACACATGAATCATGTCTGTAAAAACCATCATCTCAAACACGGCTGTTCCTGTATAAATATTTTTTTCCTCCTTCATTCTAAATTGCAGAAGGGAGAATCTCCTAATGGATTTATGGCTTATCAGTAAGTTTCAGGGAAGCTGCAGATGGATGGCTTCTCTCCAATAGAGTATTCATTTAAGACAATCGACCGCAGTCCAATCCCGCAGTCTATTTGTTTTGGTAAACTGGAGTGCCCACGATTACTCACTTTATTTTTAAGAGAAACATATCACCTTCATAGATGTAGATGCTCCACTCCCTAGCTTCTCTTGAGCAAAAGGCGTTTGTAGAGGCACTTTTAAAGTAAAAGTGCCCATTTCATCTCCTAAGCATTCATTTTCTCCCTCGAGGGTGCGACACAGTCTGAAGATGCAAGTTTGAATAAAATTGGGTTTATATTGCAAAGTAAGAGGCTGTCAAGCATAAGCATGACTCAGGATGACTTGCAAATTAGGCAATGAAATGGCCAGTCTTCCCAGAATGCCCTCCTCCTCCTCCTCCTTCTCCTCCTCCTCCTCCTCCTCCTCCTCCTCCTCCTCCTCCTCATCCTCCTCTGCCCCTAGCAGTTTCAACAGAAATAGGTCAGCCAGCACCAAGTGTGAGAGCTCAGGGACCTCTACTAAAAGCTGTGAGTTCCAACTCTTACCAGAGGGCTGGACCATCAGCCCACACCAGCGGAGGTGCCATGTCCCTGCCTAGTCCCAGAGACTGGATGCTGCCTGGCCCATAGTATCTGCTCAGAAATAGGTTGTCTGACTTTCTCTGCAGTACCAGTACAGTTCTGAGGGGTTCAGAGGGATGTGACCCTGAGCAGGTTCTGGCTCTGCCTAGACATGGCCAGGAAGTGCATTTTTTGGAGTAGGGTGTGTGTGTGTGTGTGTGTGTGTGTGTGTGTGTGTGTGTGTGTGTAATTTTCTATAACTACTTTGTAAAGAAATCCAAGGGAAAGTTTGATTTAAAAATTACTTACTACTAGAGACTGAGAATAATTCCAGAGGAAGGGCTTGACTTCCAAGTCTAAGTTGACACTGCTTTAAGAGTGCCATACTCACATCTTTCTGACCAGAATGGGAATGAAGTCTTTGTATGGGTATGGAGTTTTTTTCCAATGACTAGGACATAAATACAGATGGATCATGTGGCTGAAACTGACATTTCAAGAGAAAGTTCTTAAAAGTATCATAAAAAAAGAATATGACCAGAGAAAAGAAAGAAATTGCCTTAACAAAGTTTGTTTTCCTGGAGAATAAAGTTTTAAGTGTCCACTGAAGTGTTTTGTTTAGTGTCAGATGGCTGTTTCACTGAGGAAAAATATCCCTGGACTTTACTGAGAGACATATCCCTTGCTGTCTCCTGTCGGTTCTGCAGAGGAGACACAGGAAACAGCCATAGCAGTGACTCTCAAGAGTGACGGAGGGGGAGACACATGTACCGGGTGCTTCACTGTTGCTTGAGCCTTAGACAAATCTTCCTTACGTTAGAGGTGACCGTAGCAGTGAGGGTCCCTCCCAAGGTCCAGCTTCTCCCCAAGTATCCAGGAAGGGCCCTGTAAGACCCACAGTGATTACACTGAAAGGCTACAGTTCATATGCACAAGACATGAAGACAAGAAAGCATACTTGCTGTCAAAGAAGTGGACAGGCTCAGCTCCACTGCACTTATGTCTGTCTGAATTTATAGTGTCACCCAACACACAGAAAACAAATACTGAACTCCTGTCTTCCTCATGAGGAGAAATAAAAGCCCCCTTTGTATTGAAGCTTGAAATCGGATGTTATGCAAGAACCCGCATAAAATTCAGAACCAAAGGAAGAGCTATGATTGCCAGATGTGCTTGACACAACCCTGAGCGTATCTAAGAAGTATCTCAGAAAATCTTAACTGAGAAAATGTTTCCATAAGAAAGTCAAATCTGTGGGGCTATTTTCTTGATTAAAGGTTGATGTGGGATGTTCCAGGCCACTGTGAGTGGTGCCACACCTGGGCAAGTGGTCCTACCTTGTATAAGAAAGCGGGTTAAGCAAGCCTACAGGAGCAAGCCAGTAAGCACATTCCTCCACAGTCTCTGCTTCAATTCCTGCCTCCAGATTCCTCCCTTGAGTTCCTGCCCTGACTTCCTTAGAAGAGGAACTGTGATGTGGATGTTTAAGGTGAAATAAACCCTTTCTTCTATAAATTGCCTTTAGTCATGGTGTTTTATCACAGCAATAGAAACCTAAGACACCAGGTGATGTGGTATCTTCTAACCACTGCACTTTTCCATCAGAAGAGTAAGAAAAGCCTCCAGGCTTCTGTGTGCCCAGTCTCTGTGAACTTTCTCTCACGCATCCATATGAAACCTCCATTCAGCAGCCATGGTAGCCATCCCATTTCCTGGAAGGAACCCGTACTCATACATTCTCTTCTCTATGCATGAAAATATCAGAGAACTGTTTGGTAAGAGAGAAGGGATCAAGGAACAGAGAAACAAGAAAGAGGACCTAAGAGTAGGTATGATCAGGTAACTTGTATCCATGTAGGAAAATGTCATCATGAAACCTGTTGGTTAGTTCAATGAATATACACTAACAAATAAGAGAATAAAGCCAAGTCAATACAGTTTCAAGTTTAGAAAGTGATATGTGAAAGTATTTTAATTATAGTCAGTGAAATTACTTTTGAACTATTGTAATAACTATAATTTCCATGAGAGAGAGAGAGAGAGAGAGAGAGAGAGAGAGAGAGAGAGAGAGAGAGAGAGAGAGCATACCACTAGCCACTGAGTGCTTACTGGGGTTTTAAACATGGTATCTGGATTCTCTTAGTCATAAAGTCATATGTCTATCCCACATACTATTGGGGGGAGCTGTAATAAGAGATTGTATTAACACTGCTTTAGTATAACTTCAGACACATGCTTTGGGGCAGTAAAAGCCTAGACATGTTATGGGGCTGGAACTGCATCTCATTGGGAGAGAAGAGGAGTGTATAAATCTCATTGCAGCATCTCTGGCCAGACATCATAGCGGTGAAACCTCTCCCGGTCTCCATGAAGATCCCCTGAAGAAGCACATGCCTGTGCTGGGCTCTCATCAGACTCAAGAACTTGTGTTCTTAAGAACATGTGTTCTAGCCTTTACACTTTACCTCCTTAGACTCAGAAAGGGCATTTTTGTCAGCACAACTCCACAGAAACCCTGTGACCAGCTCATCTGTGCAGACCCCGCTTGCTTGGTTTACCTCTGTGTTGTCAGAGTGATAGACTGAGTCGTGAACACCCTACCCCCATCTTCACTCCAGCTCCCTCAGATAGCATGTCTCCATCCCCTCCTCTCGTCCATCACCTTGTTGTTATTGATCCATCCTTCCCTGGCTACCATTTCAGTCCCTGCCGTATGCTTTCTGCAGGCAGAAATCAGAGGGGATATGAGTAAAACGTCCATGAGCATTAGGTGATGCTGAAACTCCATAACACTTTGCCTGTATGTTGCAGTAAGGATTCTCAGACTGGACACTATAGAGCCTTGTACATCCAGACTGCTGCAGGCAAAAAATTTCACACTGGACACTTTAGAGTGCCATGCATCCATTTACCTTAAAGAAAAAAATTGTCATGTAAAGTACAAAGTATAGAATTCATCTAACTTCATGGAATTGCTACTGTAACCCAGTGACATAATACTTCAGTCCATCCAACAAAGAGCCCCCAGGAGCATCTGTAGTTAAGTCCTGACCCCAGCACCAGACTGGAGAAAGCACTGACCAACTCTTGGGTCTGTAGAACTGCCCATTCTGGGTGTTCTCCATCAACAAAATCACACTGTATGTGTTTTCTGTCTCTGGGAGTCATGTTTTTATGGTTTACATGAGCTACAGGATGGTGCCCAGGTTAGTAGGGACCTCCATCCAGTGATACCCCATATACATTCAAACCTCAAGCATGCTGGCCACCAGCCTTTCGTCCACAGTGAACTGTGGATCATTCACTGGGTTGGCTTGCTTTTGTCCACAAAGTCTTATCTTCCTATTTTTACCATCTTCAACATGATGTTTCTACTTCTGGCTGCTTCAGCATCTCTGAACTCACAACCCTGAGCCTTTAGAGACTATCTCCCGCCCCATGTTTTCTCCTGCTCAGACCACAATGTACAGTAGTACTTGCCCTGTCTCTGACTGCTCCCTCAACACTGTAGTGGGCGGAGCCAACTCACTGTGTTGAGCATTGAAACTGACAGCAGAGAGAAGAGAAAAAGCAAGTCCAAAGGCACCACACGAACACACACACAACCAAGAGCCTTCTTGGTGTGACGGGGCCAGGAGTCTGCACTGAGTGAAGGAAGGGTGACTGCTGGAGACAAGCTCATGCTGTGTGACAGCCCTCCTGCTGCAGCCTTGGATGCTGCTCCTCCTGGGAAAAGGTACAGGCAGATGTGGGGCAGCCCAAGCTCAAAATTACATCACTGGTCTCTGCTCATACTAGGGGATGATAGCCATGGTCCCCAGGGAAAGTGCTCAGGGCACTTGGATTAAGAGTCACAAGGTACGTGGTGGGCTCAGGAGGAGACCAATGGAGCAGGCATTCACTCTGCTGAGGCAGCTCCTTGAAAGGCTTCTGTATTAGGCACTTCTTTTCATTATTGAGACCAAATATCCAGTCAGATGCAATTTAAGGGGCCAGGGCTTATTACAGTTTCATAAGATACGGTCCATGACATCAGGGAGGCACAGCAGCAGGAGCATGACCCCAATGAGTAAGTGAGTGCTGATGCTCCTGACACCTGCTGGGAAGCTGGAGTTGAGCCTGGGAAAAAGTTGTCCTGGTATCACAGCTGTCCTCCCTGGACACTCTGGAGTTATTGGTCCCTTGGTTCCTTCAGTTTTGTGGGTGCCCAGGATGGATGGGTTCTAGAGCTGAAGCTGCCATGAAGGGCTGATGAGGCTGTAGCAAACAAACAGCTGGAATAAAGTGATGCTCAAGGTCCTTTCCTGCTTGCTCTGGCCCTGGGAAGAAACGTATTCTCAGATCGCACCCACTCTTCTTTCAGGAGGCCAGGGCACACACTCCTCTGGTTTCAACATTGACGTGCTAGCTGCATCTGGTAGCAATCATCTCATTGTCAGGGCGACGGGGCTCCTGAGAGGTCTCTTCTTATTGCTGTCACCTTGATAGAAGAATGACTGAGTGACTTCTGTAAAGAAAACTGGAGATGGGAGAGACAGCACGGGGAGGGAGAGGCTTCTGTGGAGGCACTTTTCCCAGCTCCGCTGCACCTCCTTTATCACCTGTGCCCTGCAGTTGAGAGCCCCAGCGACGACAACAGTGACTGCCAAGTACCTGGGTATCCTGGCAGTAGGCAAGGCCTTAGGTGCGGAATTCGGCACAGTCTATGGCTATTGCTGTCTTTATCTCCATGTGGCAGATGGGAAAACAGGTTTATTTGTCTGACCAAAGTTTCCGAGAGTGGGAAGGGAAGAGGACATGCCTCCCCTCCTTACTGTGGCGCCAAAGCCATTGTTCCTTCCTCTCTCTTGCATTCTTGGATTCGTTCACTAGTCACTGCTAAGACGCCCTGGGCACCACAGTGTCAAGTAAAGGAAATGCAAGAATTATTCCCCCACCCCATTCCCTAGGCACAGGCTCTGGAAAGACCAGACGGCAAAGGAGTGGCTCATCTCCTTCTTCCCTCACCATGGCTACTCCCTCCGGCTTCCTCTGCTGACCTGGTCATTTGTTGATGCCAGGGCACCTGGCTGAGTCTTGTCAAATGGCTCTAAATGAATCAGTGGTAGCATGTAGGCTTTCAGTCACCTGTGCAGTGCAGATTCATTTCTGCCTCTCACTGACTAGGATGCTGACATTTTTACTAACTGCTTGTGAAAGTGAGGTCACTCTTCTGCACCTCCATTCTTTCATCTCTCGAGACTCTGTCTTTTTTCAGCCAGATTTTCTCTCAGTGGACAAGAGAGAACACAGACCCCCAAAGCCATAGAACCTGCCTATGGAGGTTCCCATCACCTCCAGGTAGGAAGTCACTTGTGTGTTGAGTGGAGTGACAGTCTGGCATCCTGTGTGACAGACTTCCATTTTAGTAGGTTGTCCTTCTCACTGGTTACCAGGATCAGCACACATACACAGCCTTGACCCTCTTGGCAGAGAGGTCTTTCCTGTCAGTCCTGGGGTCATAAGCCAGGCAGTAAGAGTTTGAACATGATATTGCTCATCCCTGCAATGACAGATAAATTATAGCCCCTGTGGGTCAGTCTCCATCTCCAGCCACTCTTCCTCTGCCCCCTCCCCTCCTTTCAGCCTTGTTTACACACACCTTGGTGCAGAGGAGGCTGGTAGTTTATCACAGAATGGTGACCTAGTGAAGACCATGTGATGGTGTCCTCACAGACAGTGAGAAAGCACACCTTCTCCTCGCCTTCCTTCTCTTTCTGAAACCCAAGAAAAGCAGCCAGTCATTTTCAGTGTCCTGTAATATTGTGTTGACTTTGCCTGCCTGGGCACCTTCTCCACCGAGCAATGACTATAGGGACCAAGTGCCCTGGCCATCCCGGAGCTTGGAATATGAGTGACAATGATTCACATTGTAGGAAAGAACAGGTTTCATTCAGGACCTAGGCCCACAGGAGAAAAATTCAGGACCATAGAAGGACATGTGCAAGGTGGGGTGTTGCACCCAAGGTGGGGGGCATGGACTTGAAGGCCCCAATAAGTATCAAGAGTGGGAATTATTGCTCACATGACCGGCTAGAATTTGCTGGAAGTGGACCAAGCTAGTCAGCCTCAAAGAGAGAAGGTCAGGAATGTGCTCAGATACTGAAGGAGAATGGAGAAACTCAGAGCCCTACTAAGGTAATTCAGCAAGATTCTTACCAGAACTGGATTCTACAGGTCCAGCCAGAGTGGGAGCAAAGGATCAAGGTGGAAGTCTGATGGGGAAGGACTCAAGGGACTCTGACTAGAGTGGGAGTGTTTGCCGGAAGGAAGGAAGGAAGGAAGGAAGGAAGGAAGGAAGGAAGAAGGGGAGGGAGGGAGGAAGGGAGGGAGGAAGGGAGGAAGGAAGGAAGGAAGAAGGAAAGAAAAAAGAAAGGAAAGAAGGAAGAAAGGGAGGGAGGGAGGGAGGGAGGAAGGAAAGAAGGAAGGAAGGAAGGGAGAAAGAAGGAAGGAAGGGAGGGAGAAAGAAAGAAAGAAAGAAAGAAAGAAAGAAAGAAAGAAAGAAAGAGCAGAAAGAGAGAGCAGAAAGGCAGAGGAGAGGGGAACAAAACTCTGTTGCTGGGGTGGGTGTTTGATGGAATGGTAAATTGACAGAGAAGTTAATTAACAGTTGAGTCAATGAATGTGAAGCAGGGACCCTCGTACAAGCTGCTATAAAATGAACAGAGTAAGTAAATGAATAAGTAGATGAGTGAGTGAGTGAGTGAGTGTATAAATGAATGAATGAATGAATGAGTAAACAATTCTACATCAGATTCAGAACACTTCAGATCAGCCTTCTAAGTGGAAAATTCAAAAATAAATTAATACAAAACAGAAAGATTAGCCATCTTGTCTGTGAATTTATAAATTAGTCATTCAGCGTCAACTCTCCTTGTCTCACTTTGACCCACACCATAGCACACAGCACAGCCTGAGAAGTATTTAAAGATGGCCCTAGAGGAGGCATTTGTCTTTCCTCTTATTCAGAAAGCTTTTCAGAAGCTCTCAAACGTGGAGGACCATCTACAGAGGAGGCGCATGCAGAGGGTTCTGCATCCCAGCTGCACACTGTGCTGGGTCCTAGTCTGTTAGCTTTCAGGAGAAAATTGACATTTACTTTTTGAAAACATGCCTCTGTCCTTGAGGGGTACAGAAGGGAAGAGAGTACAACTTCTCCCCACATCACCAGCACACCTGAGAAACGGCAAATCAGACACCAGAAGAGTCCTTCCCCTTTCTCAGAGACTGGACTCAGCATGTGAGTTTACATTAAAAATTCCCTATGTCTTAAAAAAAAGAGCTTTTCACATCTGCTGCATGGCATTATCAACAGTAAGGGCAGTGTACACTTTAGCCCTGTATAGAATGTGTGCAGTTTGAATGCACAAGAATGCCTTTAATTTGACCCAAAGAAGCAGGAATGAGTCTCAAGTCTGGGGTTAAATACAATGACTTGAAAGAATGTCAGTAGAATTTGGGGATGGTTTTGTTTAGAAGGTAATAATTGGAATAGATCTTTGTATATTCTAATTCACAGAAATTTATAACAAAGGCAATTTTGCAATAAATTCTTATAGTAATTTTTAGTAATAAATACACAGAACAAATAAAAGTGAACCATTGGAGTTTGGTAAAAAAAAAAAAAATGCCTTATGTTCTAGGTAACGCAGGCTAAATTCACAGGAGGTTTCTCTCCTCCCTAGGAACAGGTAGCACTGGGTGGGCATTCACACAGTTCAGAACTGTTGATTTAGGAGAAACAGTGTGTGATATCTCACAAATTAATCACCCCCTCTACTGTCAGCAGGCCCACAAGTTCACTCAAATCTTTACCCAAAGGGAAGGAAGGAAGTATGCGCAAAGGCCTGTGTATGAACATCCAGACTGAGCCCAGGCTTCCTAGAGTGGGCAGAAGAGAACACCCTGGGCTGTTGTGATGGCGACTAACCCTGGAAATCCCATAGTGTACAGAAAACAGAGTCTCAAATATGCTGCTGAGGCTCAGAAGAGGAGAAAGCCAAAAGGCAGAGTCTGCATCTGGTTAAATGGTGATGCAGCAGGTGAATCTGTGCTATGCTGCCTGGAAGCTGAGCTGTGGAGCCTGAGCTGGGGCGGGGCAGGTGCATGGGATAGACTGGAGAGGAGGAGAGATGGCCCACCTAGAGGTTGAACTGTTTTCTGCCCACTTTTATCAAAATTTTCTTTGGATATTTCACTCACGTGAAGGAACTTTCAAAAGCAGACTGTGTGTGGAACCTGGCATGAGCTTTGAGAGCCCTGTCCGTGACCTTGTTGCCTTAACCATATGCTTACCCTGGCCCAGGCCACCACTCCCAACAGAGCATCCTTCTCCACCCATTTGGTCTCAGGAGGAGCCTAGAAAGCCTTCTGGGGCTGCAACCCAGTATGAAACTGTCTCAGTGTTGCAAACAGAACTGGGATTGGCTTGGGCTGTCCCTAGAAGACACTACATTCTTGTCTTTCCTAAAGACAGGATCCTGCTTCTCTCCATCAAAGCAGGGAACTCTCCCAGAAGAGGTTTGCATTATCCCAAGAAGATACACTCTTGTTGTTTTAGGTGTGTGCTTTTGATAGATTGTATGTGTTTATTCAGTTGTTTTTAATTGACACATAGTGGCTTTCCATATTTATTGGGTACAGCATGACATTGCAACACATGCTTACAAGTCTAATGATCAGATCTGGATAATTGGCACATCAATCAGCTCTGACACTCATTGTTTCTTGGTACTAGGAAGAGTGAAAATCCCCTTTAGGAGCTGTTTGGAAGTTCCCTGACTGTGGCCAGCCATAGTAGTAACATTACACTGCAACATATGAACATTCGTGTGCAACTGCACCCTGGCTTCCCTGGCCACCCATTTCCCATCCTCCTCCCCGACACGTCTCCCATTTCTGACAATCATGGCAGTCCTCTCCCTCTTTGAAAACTATATATATATATAGTTGCACTTAGGGACCTGGACAGACAAGTAAGATGTGAACAAATTTTGCATACCATAAAGAGCCAGCAGATCAGGGGGCTGTCCATCATACCTGATTGAATCCCAGAGTTCTCTTATGCTTTGAGCTCCCTCCACAGCAAACCCTGTGTCCTTCAAAGAGCACCCAGCTGCATGGTAGTAGCTGGCCTACAGGTCACCCGACACACACCTCCTCTTCCTACTGCATGGAAACTCCTGGGGAAGGGGGGCTCTCCTCCTGCTGCTGCCTGCTGGGAAAACTGGCATCTGAAACAAACAGGAAGGAGAGAGAGGCTGACAAGTTTCACTTTCAAGGTCATTACAAGCCCACTCTCTAGTCAGGATTTCTTGGCAATTCTGTTCCTCACTCCAGGGCTTTCAAAGAACTGGTTTTCCAGACTCAGAGGTATGCAGAGGCCACATGAATGCTGACTTCTCCTTCTCCGACTGTGGCTAGCCAGAGGTCAGGCCCACATGTCACACCACAGGCTCTCCACAGCGGGCTCCAGGGCTCTGATGGCTGCTTGGATGCCTACCTGCCTGTGGCTATCCCACTTATCCACTGCAGCCTCTCCAGGGTGCAGAAACATATGGCCAATGAATGGCAAGGAAGGGAGCAGCAGAGTTTCGACTAAGCTGGAGAATCCTGGGAAACAAAGTGCTCAGTTGTCGAAACCAGAGCTCAGCGTATATTATCTCTGAAGGCCAATATGGTGACAACTATCCTCAGCTTGACGATGACACAAAATAGGGCTGGATTTTGTCACGGAGTTTAGTTTTCTGGCCCCTATTAAGTTTGAGGAGTACCTGTTTTGAGTACCTTTTAATGCAACAGTCCATGAGAGCATGGGACCGCAAAAGGAGGAGGCCTTAGAGTCCTGTCTACCTTTTTTTTTTGGTCTTTTGAGACAAGGTTTCTCTGTGTAGCTTTGAGTCTTTCCTGGAACTCACTTGGTAGCCAAGGCTGGCTTTGAACTCACAGAGATTTGCCTGGCTCTGCCTCCTGAGTGCTGGAATTAAGGTGTGCGCTACCACCACCCAGCTCCTGTCTACCTCTTTCTTGTCCTGCCCTATCCCTGACTCACTTCCTGGATCCCAGCCCCACACAGGAAGGGAAGTAGATAACATGTGAGAAGGACTTGGTTTATAGAACTCAAGCCCAAGAGTGCTGCCATCTCCCTCTATTTCTCTGCTGGAACTAAGGTTCCAGATACTAGCTAGCTGACCTAGATCCCACAGAAATGAGGAGGGGCATCTCCCGACTAGGTAGATGAGTAGAAGGCCATTTCAGAGCCCTCTTGAGGTCACCTTCCTATGGTCCCTCAGGTCTCCATCTTTCCTTTGGAGTCTAGTGGCATGACATTCTAAGTTGCTGGCACGACCGAACTTGAAATTTACTGAACACCATCCACCCTCACATACTCAAACATGAATTATCTGCTTCCACATGCACCCCAGTCATGTTTGAGAGAGTTTTATTTGTAAAACTAGAAGCTAATTGGTGTTGTGTTTAGAAAAACCTATACTGCTGAAATCTCAGAAATACATGAGCAGCAGGTGCCTAATGGTGACTCAGGGTCAAGAAAGGCCAGGTAAGTCACTCCTACAAAAAAGCCTTAATTACCATGTACTGGGCAGGCTGGGTCCACAGGTATTTGCAACGATTTAAATTTATGCAGCTTGCATATATGCTGATTAAAGAATCAGCCATCAGCTGATTTTTAACAGCTTGAAATTTGGAAAATCAACTCTTTCCTCGGAGTATGATGTGAGAATTAGGCTTTGGTTGTTGTTGAAATGATTCAAGTGTCTCAGCAAATGCCAGCTGCTGTCACAAGGCCAGGGACAGCACAGCCTCCACCACTTTGCAGTGAAGTAGATTCCTGAGGGAGACCTTCGTCCAAATACACCAAGGTAGGAAAGGCCCCAAGCGACGCAGTCTACCCTTAGCTGTCGCTTTATCCACTTCCCCTTCGGGAGAAATGACCTTTGCAAGAAAAACTGTTGGCAAACAGTTTGGTTTCTCTACCCCAGTTCCTGTAAACCACCTGTGATTCTTCATTCTGAAGGAAGCACGTTTACCAGCTCAGCTGTGTTTTCAGCCAAACAGAATGCTCTGGGGCCAGATGGGAAAATCTTCCTCGTGGGAATTATTCAGATTTTTCACAGTATTTCTGAGACATTTTCCAGCAGTCTTCAGCTGAAGGCAACTTTTCCAGACTCACATGGGGTTTATGTGCATGGGAGAGGGCTTCCAGAATTGAAAGAATGCCTGCTGCTGTGTGCTTGGCCCACTGGCCATGCCACTGACGCCCCTCGCCAGGAACACTGCTAAGCTGGGTACGGGAGGAGCTCATACCCCTGCATAGAAGGGACTGCAGTCTATGAGTAGCTAGGGAATGGGCATTTAAAGGGGTTGAACAGGGATGGAGGATGGGGATGAATGGAGGTTATTTTGACAGCATCTCTAAGATGTAGCCCAGGAAGCTCAGAGCTTATGAGGTCAGTTCTTAATCCATTCAGATTCATCCTTCTGTATCCTTCTGTGTCTGCACTAACTACCCAGCCCAAGGAACTTCCTGAATATCATCCCTGCTTACAGTGTTTTGAAGCCCAACGATATTCTGGAGGATTCTTCAAAACAAACAAACAAAAAACCAAAACAAAACCACAAATGGTCATGTGGTTCTCACAGAGCTACCCCTTAAGAAAGAACAGCCCAGGAGAGACACCCGGAGTCCACTACAGAGTGTCCCAGCCTGAGCAGCCTTGCTCTGCCATCCCACACTCCACCCTGTCTGGAGCCTACAGGGGTGCAGGAAGGATCCCCGCAGGCTCCTGATCAACCACTGGTGGGAAGGCAGACCAGGGGTGGTGTGAACACCTATGACCAGAGAACCTCATCCTCTGAACATTGCTTGGACCATGATTCCAAAGAGCAGATCGTGCTGCATCCCATGCTCCTGGCAAGTCACACCAGGGCACCGTCATGCCTTCTGGCCAGGAGGACATTTCCGTGCAGATACGAGACTAACCTGCTTCCACTGTGCTTGTTACTCACAATCTCTGTGGCCTTAAACTTCATCTATTGGTGTCTTGGCCTCAGAAATGGGCCAGTCAATGTCCAGATAGGTTCATGGAGAGTGCTGGCCCAAGCTTCTGAGTGAACCACACTTCCAAGGGGCCCCCTGTGCTTTAGTGATGTCGTGCATCTGGGAGGGTGGACCTTGCTCCCCTGAGTACTAAATGAAACCAAACCCTATGTGTGGCCCCCTTCCACAAGTCGTTTTCTCTCCTGGCCTGTGTGAGGGATTTCCATTCCAACCTTAGGATCTTTGTGTGGTGAAAAAGGCATAGACAATGATACTCTGGGTCTGAACAGCATGTTGAATGTGTCTGTCACTGGGCTACCTAAACCCCGCTCTAGGTTGAGGGGTCAGCAATCGTCACCTAATGCACTTGGCCCTTTTCCTACTTGGGAGTCTAGCTGATGCAGTAGCCAGCCTGCCCTGCAGTCCTTCACAGTATTCCCTGTGTTCTGCTAAGAAGAGTGTCATGCAAAGGACAGACAGGCTGTAGAGACTACATAGAGCAGGGCTGATTGCTGTTCTCACCCTGTCAGAGTCCCCTGCATGGACATCTACCATCATAGTTGCTGGAGAGAACCAGGCTAAGCTCCACCTAAGCAGAGGCTGGGACGCATGGTTAGGTTTAAAGAAGGATATTTACCCAGGATGTGCCTGGGTGGATACACTAGGTAGAGAGGGGAGAGTGGACCAGACATTTCTGACTTGGTGATGGTCTTGCTCCGGGTTTGGAGTGGATTTAAGACTAGAAGGAGGTGACCTGAGGGAGGTTCCTGGGAAAGTGCCACACAGGGCTTCCAGCTGTAGTAACAGATATCTGCTTTCATGCCCTAATAATATTCCAAAGCAGAAGTGATGAGGAGCCATGTTGACTTGGCCAGGACTGTACCAGGATAGGAGGTGGAGCCTCTGCCCAGTGTTTTAGATCTCTGAGACTCATCAGACTATTCGGGACTCCTCTACGAAGCCTCATTCCCTACCAGGCTGCTCAGATGAGGAGTCCGAGTCACATCAGTGGCTGGCCATCCAATAAGACTAGCTATGGCTGTAGCTGGGTATATAGAAAGTGTGGATGAGGATTGTTTCTTAGGCAGCCCCCTGCCCCAAGAAGTACCTGATCATTGCTGCTCAAGGCTGGACACAGCAAAGAAAAGAAGAAATCCCAGGAGACAAAAAGGAGGGGGTGGGTGGGAAGAAAGACAACAAGAGGAGCAGAGGTGGAGATGGTATAAGGGACTTAGGAGAGGTGTGGCTGACGCAGAGATGATGGTTCGAGAGCTTAGAGCCTGTATCCCACCTGTACAGAGGCTGTGCAACAGCTGAGAAGTAACTTGCCTCCGAATACCTGAGCAGTAAGATGCAAGTCATCAGAATCACAGGACTTAGTGAGAGGTGAGCGTCACCAGGTAGCTAATAGTAACTAATGACTCAGTGAGCTAACCCGACACCAGGCACCTAACCGCCCACAAGAAGAAACTAACAGTCTTTTGTTTTGACATTGTTTTCAAATTTTCAGTTACTGAAAAGGAAGCCACAGTCAACCATGACCTCAATAGCAGGCAACTGGAGGCAGGGAAGAAACTGCGAAAGAGTCAAAATTAATAAGCTGGTTCATGCAGGCGGGTGAGGCGGGGAGGTTCCACAGCCGTGCTGGCTGACTTCTGTTTATATTTTCTGCATCTTGAAAGAAGTGTGTGTGTGTGTGTGTGTGTGTGTGTGTGTGTGTGTGTGTGTGTCCGTGTTCATGTCCATGTGTTCATAGCATGTTAAACAGATAAGCACATATTTCTTAAAGATTTATTCATTTATTTTACATGTTTAAACGTCTTGCCCGCATATGTGTAAATGCACCAAGTATATGTCTTTTGTCCATTGAAGTCAGAAGAGGTCATCAGATCCCCTGGAATTGGAGTCACAGATGATGGTGATCCACTCTGTGGGTGCTGGGAATCAAACCCTGCCTTCTACAGCTGAGCCCTCACTCCAGTCCCTGACGTACACTTTTCAACGCCTGGCTTACAAATACTTGACAGATGGTTGCAGGGAGCAGGCTGAAGATCTAGGACAGTACTAAGCCCCCAGGCACAACACGAGGTTAACCTCCTCATTCCCTTCTGTAGTGGAATAGAGACCTGAACTGCTATGGTGGTTAATAGACTCAATACCTTAAATCTGTTTTATGAGGGATGATCGCTGCCCCACAAAGATGTTCTGCATCCCTTAGTTCACTGCAGGAGACCTGATTCCCACTCCTCTCTCAGTCCCTCTCTCAAAGGTGTCATCTTGAAGAGAGTTCCAGCACTTCTGGGCCAAGTTGTGTGCTGCCAAGCAGCCTGACTGTGGCCAGGAAACCAGAACTGCTCAAGACACTCTGAGGCCAGCAGTAAGGGGAGTACATGGCAGAGAAGGATGGGGAAGGTCAGGGGATAAGCATGCATTCACCGGGACACACTGGGTCCTCACTGTCCTGCACCCAGGGTGCCCAGGCTTAGCCTCTTGCCATTCCAAAGTGGAGATTTAGAACTCTTCAGAAAAAACTGGAACCTCTGATTTACCATCGCCCTCTGCCAGCTGTGTGCACATCTGCCATCTCCTTACCTTCACATTCAGCTTTCAGGCAGGAGAAGGGCTCTCACTGCTCACTGATGGGATCTCACAAGAATCGTTTACAGTGAAGAGTTCTAAGAAACGCAGTTGTATACACGTCTCAACAAGGCAGGGGACATAACAGAAAGGGGTGGCAGGGACTCCACTGTGTGTAGACTGTAGACAAAGACATACAGTGTTGGAGAAAGCATGTGAATGTGTGAGGTCAAGACCACTTGCTGAACAAACTCTGGGCCTTGAATTTTGCAATAGAATCTGAACTTAATTATAAAGAAACAGAAAAACAAAGACTGATCTTGGTCTCTAATACTCCTCCAGGCCACTTTGACTCAGAAGTTCACCCCTCCAACAGGTGAATCTTTTTAACATTTTTACAAAACCCTTATTAATACCAGAGAGCTAGGCTAAAGATGCCCTCAGGGAAAGGATAACCCAAGCCAAAGCCTGTAAGTGCTTAAAAGTTGACAGCTTTTAAGAAAACATAAACAGAACAAGAAACCATATAATGAAAGGGTACCACTTTCTAACAAGTGGGAAGGGCTTAAAAATCAATATATATTTCACCAGAGCTGCTATCCTGTTGGAGAGATGGCTAACAGATTCCATAGTGCAATCAAGAGTGCAGAGTGAGCATGCCCCTTTGTGGTGGCAGAAAGCAGGGCTTGGGCAGACAAATGAAGCCCAGGGACCCTGGCCAGCAGCCTCTATGGTGATGAGCTTGTTCTTGAGAAAACTCCCCAAGGATAGAAGCCTTTGAAATGCCAAAAAGCAAGAATTTATGCAAACTTGGGGCTGAAAAGAAATAGAAGCCTGACTAGCCAACTTTTTTCTCCACTCTCTTTCTCAGAAGAACCATTCCCATGGCACATCTTCCTGATGTATGCATATTTTCTCTTTGATGAGAGGGCCTCCAGCTATATTGTCTAGGCAGACTTCAAAGCTCCGAGGAGGACCAAGAAGGCTGACTCCTAGGTTCAGACCTAGGAGTTTTCAGTGTTTAGTACTTTGACCACAAATGCAGGAGACATTCGGGGAACATGCATGCTAGGATGACTTCTCAAGCATCCATGTGATCTGCCCAGAGGGCTACAAAAACCCAACGTCCTTGACCCCTGTGGCCACAACAGAGTGGGTATTGTGTCCAACAATGTGGCTGACACTCCAGGAAATGCCAAGTATACAGATGAGCCGCTGTCCCTGTCACCATGTAGCTTACAGTTGACTCTAAGATGAATGAAACTCCATAGCCATACAACTCCCAATGCCTCCCAATGAGCATCTTCTTCGCTTACTACGCCAGCAATGGCTTCTGGGAGAGCCTGTCCGGCAGTCATCACTCCGCTTTCCTGCTTCTTGACCTCCAAGCTGTCTTGCTACTCTGACTGGTGGCAGAGAAAAGGATCTTCACCACAGCCATACCTCAGCTGCTGTCTGAACCCTACCAGCTCACTTGGTCCCTGAAGCTTTGTTTGCAGGGCACATGACAACTGGCTGATTCTCCATCTCCAGCAGAGAGTGATGCCTCCTTCACATAAAATGACCTAACCCTCAGCCTCTGCATGCTGGCTTTCTGCTCATACATCCTGCTAGTGTGTGTCCCTGGTCACCTCTTCTTCTGCACAGGCCCTCTGTGGATGATGCCTGCCCATCTGTGTTTGTAGCCACCTCTTCTTCCTCCAGGCAGGACTCTTGTGGACAATGGCCCTCTAGGCTCAGTCCTGTTCTGCTGGTTCTTTATCAAGGATTCACTATCATCTCTAAGCAAGAGACTCCAGGGCTCTCTGTGGCCCTGACCTCTCTCTTGAGTCACGTGGTGCCTCAAGCCAGTTCCTATAGCTTGAATCTCTGCAGGTAACGAAGAGCAGGCTCTGATAAATGAGCTTGCTCCATCAACAATGATATGTGACAGGCATGGTATTCAGGTTAGAGATGTTCTGCATTGAGACATGCAACTCACTGGAGGTATATGCTTAAAGACCTGGCAATCAGAAAGATACATACTTTACTGATAATATTTCAGACACTAAGATCCTTTGGTTCATTTTTGAACTTTAAAAAAAATTATGTATATGAATGTTTTGCCTACATCTATATATGTGCGTTGCATGCATGCCTGGTGCCTGAAGAGGGTGTCAGAACTCTTGAAACTGGAATTCCAGACAGTTGTGAGCTGCTGTGTAGGTGATGGGAACTGGGTTCTCTGCAAAAGCAGCCAGTGCTCTTAACAACTGAGCCAGCTCTCCATGCCTTTGGCTTTTTGATGGAGAACACCCTAAACAATTTTTGTTCGCAAGAATTTGGTCCAGCCTTGATCTATTCTGTTTGCTACCAAAACAAAGTCCTATAAAATCACATGATTATAGTCTTGAGGATACACTACTGTGTATATAGTACCTACTTTGAGCTCTACTTCTCTGACAGTACTCAAGAGACATCCCATGAGACGCTTCTGCGCCTCTCAACATCTGTCTGATCTAGAGTGAACACAGGGAATTAGACACAAGTATGAATGACTCCTTAGGCATGGTCTTGAGTAGGTGATCTGCTATCAGCCAAGAGGTACTTGTGTTGACACAGGGATGCACTCACCAGTGCTCAGGCTTCTCCGCTGAGCCAGGTAATCATATCAGCACTGAGCAGAATATCAACATTGTGTATTCAACGTCGATGATGGTCTGAGGAAGCAGAAAAATTCCATGCTTGATTAATGGCTATGATTGCATCTATAGATATCTTCTAGGAGGCTTCAGCTGACATGGTTGTTTCTAAATATGAAACTGAACAAAAATTCCATTTCCTCCAGAAATGGAAGGTTTGAGTTTCAAGACAGGTACAAAATATACTTCTCCGGGAACAAAGTAATCTGCAAAGAAGAGCAGGACCCGTTCAACTGAGCAGTGATCACCATGGTGAGAAACATTAGGTGCACCGGCACTCAGGGCATCCCCCCAGCAACCACAGTCATTAGTCTGATGAATGTCAAGCACTAATCTAGAACTAATGAGATTTAATTTTATGAATTGTTTTCATAAATACGAGAAAACATCTTGAGAGAGATGCACTGTATTATACCTCCGCATACATGATGGATGCATGCAAATGTCCTGACTCCAGCTCCTGAATAATTCATCCCCACCATTTTATTTACATAGGAAAATGATGCTTGATTCACTTGGCAGATTTTAAGCCACAGTTTCTATTGGTGAACTAAGCATTCAGCCCACAGGCACAGGGCAGCAGGGGGTTCTCTGCACAGGAGCTAGCTGCCTTTATCTCCCTGAGATTCACCAATTGTTTAGAAAACAAATACTTGTTTGATCCATTGAATTTTTTTTAAAAAAATCTTAGCTCTATTATGGCACTTGCAAAATTGCTTTTAAAAAAACAATCAAACAAACAAACAAAAAATCTCTCTTTCTGGCTGTTTCATCCCGTTCAGGGGTGGCCTCTGCCTGGTGTTTGTGCTTGCTTTTTCAAAAAGCTTTTCATTCTACAATTCTTGCTGCTTGCTTGAGAAAATAAATAAGAGAGCAGGAAGTTGAACTAGGAAAGAATCTTCAGAGGATGCATAATCAGCATCTAGGAGGCATCTCTAGCCTGTCCTTGCTATTGGCCATTCAGAGTGCACTCTGGGATGAGAACAGTTGACAAGGTATGAGAGAGACCACCTTGACACTTAAGGATGTGGTGCCCTTTGGAGACTGGTGTTCTTGGGGATACTCTGGGGTCTTCCTCATTGAAGGTGCTTTAACTCTTATGTCATATCATCAGATCTGCCCAACAACTGGTAGCTCCTGTTCTTGAGTTTTTCCAGAGGTTTCTATGTGGGAATTAAGGGAAAAGGGATTTTGGAGGCTAAGTTTCTCTTTAGATGGCCTTGGCTGGCTTATCCCACTGGATATAGCACGTTCCACACTTGGTTCTGTATTCCCGGGACTGTCATCCTTAGGCAGAGGACACACTAGAGGAGATCTGGTTTTAAGGTCTTCCTAGAGGTCAGTCCCTTACAATCCCTTTGTCCATTTCCTCTTCCCCAGAACTCAGGTCTTCCTGCTTCCACTTCCTCAACCTGTCCTCTCTCTGCTTATCTCCCTTCTCCTGTTGATTGGTATCTGGGGTAGATGTCGGTGTTCTCTTCCCTGTGGGCATACAGAAGAACTGCATAAGGACATCTTTGTTTTGCTGTCTGGTTGGGTCTCGAATACATGGTGGTAAGACCCCCTGGTAGTGAGAGGGCAACTGGCTGGGGTTTCCTCAGCCCCTCAAGACTCTTTTGCCTTTAGTTCTTCCTTAGTCCACAGCTGAAGTCTCCAGTGCTCTCTTTGCCCTGGAGACTTGTGACATACAGGGAGTGCTAAGTGCTAATACTTTAAAAACGTCTTTCAAGCAGCACCACGGACAGCAGCAAGGGCTGTCACTGCTGTCCACCACCAGCCAGATGCCTTTCCTCCTTACTTCCTGCAACCTGCCTCTCCCAGGGCAAAGGCAGCAGGTGCATCCTTTGGTAGAGGTCTGTGCTTAGGTTTAGGCTACCCTAAGTACCTGGATGCACTTCCAAAGTGACCTAAACAGTGTCCATATGAGTGGAAGACAAGCCAGTCCTCCACCAAGATCTCACCTGTAAGACTTGCTCTGCTCCAGTGTGCCCTAGAGAGTGGGCCCTGTGCATCTTGGCGACACTGCATCTGTCTGATCTCCCAGAGTCTCACTGACCTTCTCCCATCTAGATTCCCTCAGACATCTACTGAGTTCTATTGAATAGGAAATCTTATGTCAGGTCTCTTCCTGGAGAACTCAAGCCAAGTTATAACAGAAATCTCCCTTTCCACACTGGCACCCAGCCCCACAGACACAGTGGGTTCTGTGCAATGCGAGATTTCTTAATGAATACTCAAGAGGAGGCTGGCCTATTCATGGGGTGAGATCCTCTTGCCTTTCCCTCAGAAACCATGGTGGACTGGATCTCTCTTTTTGGGTACATCTTCCTGTGGTCCTCTAGAAAAGCCCACAGGTGGGGGGAGAGGGACTCAAACCCACAATATAAATGATGCCATAATGACATCAGGTCTTTTGAGGATGCAGATCCTTAGTTCACACGTTCAGGAAAATTCCCTAGTGCCTTAGTTTCTGAGATTGAAGGAACAACCTCCCTGCATCTTCAGGGATGCTTACTCTCAAAGATACATCTGGTTGTCAGGAGACACCAAAGGGCAGCTGCAGCTCTCCATGGTTACCTCAATTCTAACTCCTTGATGGCCTGCTAACAGTTTCATTCACTGGTGTGTGTGGGGTGTGTGTGTGTAGGGGGGTGGTATATGTGTGTGGTGTGTGCATGTGTATGTGTGTGTGTGTGTGTGTGTGTGTGTGTGTGTGTGGTGTGTGTAGTGTGTGTGTATACGTGTGTGGTGTGGTGTGTGTGTGTGTGCACGAGCGCATGGGTGTGTATGTGGTGTTGGGGGGGTGTGTATAGGTGTGTGTTTGTCTAACAAGCATCTTTGCAACACCTCCTGTGTTCTTGAAGTGCCTTGGTCATTTTTATAAGAATTAACTCCTTTGACCTTCAGAAGAAATCCTCTCACCCCACCTCTCCCAGATAGAACAGGGCATGAGACTGAATGGACACACTTTGGGGACTATACTCGGGACCTTGGGATTTAAGCCCAGGATTCAGACTCATTGATTACTCCTCATCTCAATTGCTTTCTTTGAGGTTGATCTAAGAAACCATTTTTTTCTGCATTTGACTTCACTGTTGGAAACATACATCACTTTAGAGTCATACAATATTAATAATGTGTGGGAGACTGCCAATTTCACCTCTTATCTTTTTAACTTTCTTTAACCAAGATGGCTGTTTGCAGTCACTCAGTGGCCTGGCTTTTTATTTCTGCCCTTTAAGGATTCCAAGAAAATCCTCAGATTTCACAAATCAAAAAAATAAAATGTCTTTATAGACATGAGTGCTTTTTAATAGCTTCTAAAAGAGAGTTCACTCTCTGAGAAGGAAGACATCAACTGAGAATAATTCTACTTACAACACTGTGACTTAAAAATAATCCCAGAACAGGCAGAGACATACTTACATGAACTAATGAACTCTTTCCCAAACAACTTCACACGGTCTAGTGAGCAGCCCTGGAAGAACATGCAAGATTTGAGTGCACGAACAGGAGTGATTTGTTAGCATGGCAGAACACATCATACAATCTTATCATGATCATTAGCCAGCACTTGCTGAAAATTCAAGAAGTGAAATTTCCCCAAAACCCTGGTGCGGGCCACACTAATGTGTTTATTTAGACTCACCCAATCTAACACATGTTGAAGGAAAAGACAGAATGTGAATTGTTGCCCAGTAACATGTGTGGAGATCAGGTATGTTATCCTCATCGGCTCCACTCATGACCCACCTGGGCACCAATGACTACTTAATTTGGAGGTCTCTGCTCAGAGGCCAGAGGAGCAGCTGTGGAGCGATGCTCAGGGACAAAGCTTGCAGTCTTACCTGACTCAGCTCAGTGTCGGGTGAGATGACAGGGCCCCCTGCCCAGCGGTTCTGCAGTGTGAGTCAGTGCTTACTGTGGCCTTCTGTACCCGCCATTCTCCACTCACAGCCAGACCTCCACCCTGCTACTTACAGAGAAGAAATTCCTTTAAATATCCCTGTGCAGAAAAATCTAGCTTCAATGTCTTGAGAAAAAAAAGTATTCTGGTTTTGTGCCCTTAATGAATATGTAGGAAGCATCAGAAAGCATGTTAATGGAGCATTTGAAGTATGTTTCCTGGGGGACAATGCACGCATATTTGTAATGTTTGTCAAATTTTGTTGTATAAATTTTTCTAACATGAACAATTTCAACCTCCTATCCTGGCATCACTGGATACAGAGCTGGGAAAAGACATGGACAATAGATTTCCATGTGCTGGTGAAAGGCTCCGTCTCACCACAGGAAGTACCTGCACTTTTGTGGTTATTAGTTGATGACATCATGGAAACTTGTAGTTGCAGGTACTTGTAATGTTAGAATCCAGACTAGACTGCTTCTGGGGCCACAACATCTACAGCAATCTCTTCTCTCCCACAGATGCTGACAGGCATCCCACTGAGAACACTGCCTGTGAACCTCTGGCTAACAAACTTCTAGGTGCAGAAATTTCTTACCTGGGAAAGTGAGTTTATATCAAAGGGAATTTTGATGGACACACATCCTGATCCCCTCCTCCTTCACTGTGCCTGGCTTGGGAATCAGAGAAGCTGGCTACAGACCTGTGCTGTGAAACATAAGCCCTACCTCACAGAGTTAGGACAAGGGTCTTGGACCCTAACACATGGGCCTGATTCCATTTCAGAGCCCTTGCCATGCTTTTTGTCTGTCTGTCCACCTATGATGTTAGTAAGTCTTCTAGTAGACTTCTTAGCCTTAACAATCCATCTCAGTGTACCTCTTGAACCTGTATCCGAGACCTGTAAGTACTGGCTTTGGGGGGTTTGTGGACCACCCGGGAGCTTGAATGGGAAGAGCTTGCATTTTTTGTTTGGCAGCTTGAAGCTTATTAGAGAAGACTTCTCCTATGAGGTTACAGAAAGCTTATCTGAAGATATGTGAGTAGGGAAGGAATGCATCCCATTTCTGCCACTGCAAGAAAATATCTGCTAATTTAAATTACAAATGGAAGCAATTTCGCTTTCTCTCAGTCCTAGGGACTGGAAAACCCAAGATCTAGGTTCCAGCAGATTCAGAGTGCAGTGAGGGACTGATCTCTGCTTCCAAGATGGCAGCTTGTCTGCGTTCTCACATGGAGGAGTGGAAGGATGGAGGGGATCCTTCGCACCCTCCTCATCTTTCTATTACAGGACAGCTCAAAAGCCCTTGGTACCTCCAGAAGGCAGGCCTCATTGTTATCATGCATTGGGGATTCATTCTCAGAGTGAATTGTAGATAGGACACAAACATCTAAGCCACAGCAGGAGGGAAGATAGGCACAAACGTGCTCTGCTAAGCCTATTTTTCTAAGAGATATGAGGATGTTGTAGTGGTCAACAAATGTAAAGAAGTTAAGAAAACATTTTTCTTTCATTGTTGGGTATTACAGATTGATCTGACGGTCTCACACATGCCAAGCAAGTACTATACCACTGAGTTGCATCTCCAATCATCTTTTTGCATTATATTTTGAGACAAGGTATCACTAAGTTACCCACATTGGCTCAGGCAGGCCTTGAACTTGTTATTCTCCTGCCTCAGTCTCCTTAGGAGCTGTTAGGACAGGATTGTGCCACTATGCCCAGAAAAAAAAACAGTCTTGATCCTAATAATTTGAAGTCACCCACATAGTAAGTAGAAACAAAATGCATAATTTTTAAATCAGCACAAAAAAGTTTAATCTATCCAATGGGAAATAATAAAAGATAAGGGAAATGTAATAAATAAAACTCACAAGATAGGAAGGAGAAATAGTCATAAACATGGTTACATTAACTGTAAGTATGTTAAATTTCTCCATCATAAGGCAGACTCCAGATTAAGAAAAAGAGCTGTGAGAAATGAGAAGCAATTTAGAACAAAAGGGAATAAAGGCTAGAGCAAATATGGAAAAATAGTGTTTAAACATGAACTCAAAGAAACTAGTGCAGCACTTTTAGTAATGAGTACAACATGATTTAGGATAAAGCCAGAACAGTTGACAAGGGAAGCTATACATCCATAAAAAGGAAAGCAAATGTAGAAAATAGAACACAATCATGACTGTGCACACCGTTAAAATATACAGCCTATACTTGTGTAAATGAGCCCTGGTTGGCCAGGGGCTGATCACTGTTGCAACCATCATTCATCAGAGGAGTTATGCAAAGTACAAGTGCTGCATCCCACTCCGGCATCTACTGCATTTTATTTTGAGACAAGGTATCACTAAGTGACCCACATTGGCTCAGGCAGGCCTTGAACTTGTTATTCTCCTGCCTCGGTCTCCTTAGGAGCTGTTAGGATAGGATTGTGCCACCATGCCCAGAAAAAAAAAAAAAAAAAAAAAAAAAAAAGTCCTGATCCTAATAATTTGAAGTCACCCACATAGTGGTGAACAGTATGAACAGAAAAGAACA
This sequence comes from Peromyscus eremicus, assembly GCF_949786415.1. Lineage (NCBI taxonomy): Eukaryota > Metazoa > Chordata > Mammalia > Rodentia > Cricetidae > Peromyscus > Peromyscus eremicus. The sequence continues at coordinate 64,735,420 of NC_081416.1, forward strand.
GACAGACACCGTGGGAAAGCAAGATTCTGCGTGAGACAGCCAAGAATGTAGTCTACGACCTACAGCAATGAAGATAAGTGAAATCAGCTGCTCTCTCCTGGCTCCATTAAGGGATAAAGTCACTCAATAACTATGTCTTGCTTCTAAATGCTCGAGTGCTGGAATATGGCTTCAGTTTAGCTGAGCAGCCAGGATGAGATTCACCTTCAAGTACACGGGGCCCATGGAGTTGCGCTTCCTATTTTGCTCACATTGGAAAACACAAACCAAAAAAAATAAAATAAATAAAATGTGTATTGGCTAGTTTTCTGTTGCTTGATAAAATACCACAACCAAAAGCAACTTGTAGAATTTGTTTTGACTTCAGTTCCAGAGGGATAAGAGTCCATAGTGACAGGCAAGGCAACAGGCAGCAGGAACATATGCTGGGTGATTACATCCCATCTGCATACAGGAAGCAAAGAGACAGAGAGGGGAATGGAGAGGGACCGATGAAGAGGGAGGGGGAGAGAGCAAGCAGGAAGTGGGGGTGAGGCCACAGTTCCTCAAAGTCCACTCTGAGGGTTGAACTTCCTGTACTTCTTAAGGTCTATAACCTCCCCAAACAGCACTACCAACTGGGGACCACGTTCTCAAATACATGAAGCTGTGGGGGACATTTTTCATTCAACCCACTATAAATTGTTTCTTTGAAGCAATTTCATTGGTAAACTTCTGACATAATAACGTGATAAAATAAACAAAAAGCCAAATCAGTGAAGAAAAGAACTACAAGAGACAATAAACTGCTCCTATTGTACTATTACAGAGAATTGGCAATTTTTTAGAGAATTCAACTAATAGGTTAATAATTTATGTAGAAAAACAATGTTCAAAGCTAGCTGAGAAAACTGGGAAAGAAGATGTTAATATTCTGACCCACCCCTTGGAAACCAGCTCCTTGGAAACCCACCCCTTGAGGTCACCCTGCATCCTGCTATAAAGGCCTCATTTTAAGGAAAACCTCCCCTTCCTCTCTTTCTTCCCCCCTTCCCCACTTTCTCACCATGAGGTGTGCACACCTCTGCTTTCCCTCCCTTCTCTCTTCCTCTTTTCCTCTTTCCTATCTCTCTCTCTATCTTTCTAATAAACTCTCTCCACTTGGATGCAGTGCCTGGGTACGAGTGACTGTCCATTCATGCACTGCCACTACATCTGCCCAGCATGTGCCTCACGAGTGGGACACCCAGATCTGGCCAGCCAGGGGTCCCCCATGTGCAATATCATAACAGAATAAGAAATAAAAAGCTAGGAATGGTAGTTTATTCCTATTAGCTCAGTACTTGAGATGTGCATAGTGGCAGGAGGGTCACTGTGGTTTAACAGCAGCCTGAGCTATATAGTAAGATCCAAGACAGCCTGGTTTACACATGAGACCCTGTCTCGGAAGAAGGAAAAGGAGGAGCAGGAGGAGGAAGAAGAGGGGGTAAGGGGATGAGGAGCAGGAGGAGGAAGAGGATGAGGAGCAGGAGGAGGAGGAAGAGGAGAAAGGAGGGGATGAGGACCAGAAGGAGGAGGAAGTGGAGGAGGAAGGAGATAAGGAGCAGGAGAAGAAAGAGGAATAGGAAGGAGATGAGCAGAAGGAGGAGGAAGAGGAGGAGGAAGGAGATGAGGAACAGGAGAAGGAGGAAGAGGACAGGCTACAGTAACTGCCTTTCCAGTCCCACTGGATCTTCCACTGAGGGAAAACTTCCCTTTCAAGGACACTAAGGAACAAGCTAGATGTACAAATGGAAACACAATCTTCCGTATGAACACAGTAGTGATGGAAAAAGTAAAAGGCACAAGTTTACAATTCAATATGCTATAGATAAATTAAATGTGTACACATATCAAAAATTAAGCTTATTAACAGTCTTATATAGGATGGAAACAGTGCTACATGTCAGTTTCCCAGCACCCAGGAGTCTGGGGCTAACAGGTCATGGATTCACTGGCAGCCTGGGCTTCATTTCAAGACCTTGTTTCAGATAAAACAAGCAAACAGAAAACTTAAACAATACGTATAAATCTAAAGACAGACATTTCATACCTTGGAACATCCCTTTGGAGAAGAGAGTACAAGGGATGGAAGAGGAAAAATCTAAAATACTGTAAAAAGAAATTTAAAGTAAAATAGAAAATAAGTCCTTTGTAATGGCCCAATGATGCCAATGTGAGAACATTTCATAGGTGAGGACAAGAACCTAACACAGATCGAAACAAAAGCTTAAAACCAGGTTGCAGCATAGCATGATCTCACAGTAGCTAAGTCAATATGTGAAAGTACTGAATGATTCCAGTAGCCCAGGGGAGCAACTGGAAGGCTCTGACTGTATGCACCAAAGCAACTGTGAGGCTCTGACTGTATGCACTAAAGCAACTATGAGGCTCTGATGGTATGCACTCAAGCACCTGGGACGCTCTGGCTGTAGGCAGCTTAGCAATGATGTTGAAGGAGAAAGACATTTATTTCATTTGGTAAAATCCTTACTGGTTCATGACTTACTGAGCACAGGGTTCAGGAGCAGTACAGGAAATCAGAAACTGTGCCAAGGACAACTTGAGTGAGTAGGTGACAGGCAGGCACTAGAAGGGTAAAAGCAGGCCTGGGAGGGCTGATAGGTTCAGCTCTGCACGTGTGAGTTTGGGGGTCTGTGGGTTTCTCAGAGCAAGAGATAAGAAAGAGCTGGAGAGAAGACAATGGCTTGCAGTTCAGGAGTGCACATGGGAAAGCATCCTTTACGGGGAAAGTTCGAAGTTGTTCTGACCATCACTGTTGTCAATCAGAACAGAGCTATTTGGTCCCAGTGCTCGCAGAATCTCTGATGACTTCTACACAGAAAAAGCACCCTTCTGCAGTGGTAGTGATGGGGCTGGATCTATTTTTTCTGACAAACAATGGGATGGGTGAAACAAGAAAGATAAGAAAATAGAAAGAAAAGGAAATGTGTCCTGAAAGGACTTGAAACACCTCTCAGCTCTTAATAAAAATCTCTGTCTAGGCTGCAGGTGTTGGGTAAATATTCGCCAAGGATCGTATGAAGCACAGTGTCTTTATAAAGACTTAAATGTTTGTAGCTTGAGAGATATTGCTTCTGTCTATCACAGTGGAAACCTGTCCAACAGAATTTCTCATCCGTCAGACACACGGAGCTGAAGGCTCTCCCAGCTGCTCTGATGATCAGCATTGGGGGGGAGGTGGCCACTGCTCCGAGAGTGATTTGTACGGACAGCAAGCATTTAATGAGGAGTGGAGAGTTGCGAATCTTCCACAGCCTGTGTGCTAAATCACTGGTTTTCACATCCTCCTCAGAAAAGCCATTTGTTCTATAATTATGTAATCCCCATATATATGTCATGGAAAGGCAGCGGGTTTACTATTTCAAATTAAATTTTATTAGAGCAAGGAACTTCCACGAGCCACCCCAACGATCACTTCTGTGTCTTTATCCTCTCTGCATAGCCCAGACAAAGAGCCCTCTCACAGCACAGGGTTTTAGCGAGGTAGTGGAAATTTCATAGTGATCCAGTAGAGAAGGCCATCGCTGGGTAGAGCCAGATTTCAGAACTGGGGTGTCCCACTGTCTACCCAAAGCTCTTTCACCACTACATGCTGAAGGGTTCTCATGGTGAGAGCATGATTCATGTTGTGGGATGGACACTGCACAAGTGTGTACAATGTGTGTGGCTCAGAACTCCCTGCAGTGCTGGCCAGATGTGAGGAGCCACACATAGCCAAGCCTACATTGTGCCTGGGAAGCTGGAAAACTGCTCAGTGCAGAGCTAAATGAAGGGCCAAAGGACTCTGTTGAAACGCATGGCTTCCTCTTGACAAGGAGGGTTTTTTTATTATTTTTTTAATTTTATAATTTAATTTAATTTTACATATCAGCCACGGATTCCCCTGCCCTTCCCCCAATCCACCCCCTATTCCCATCAAAGTGCTAGAGAGGTCCCCAGAAATCCACAAGGAGGGTTTTTAAATACAGGTTTATCTTTATGATGTTGTGTTTCAAATTCTAGGACTAAAGAGCAAGAATTGAGAAGCAATGAGGAGACAGGGAGGTAGCCATGTCCAGACCACATGGGAGAGTCCCCTCCATTATGCCCAGGCATATCTGCCATCATACCTGTTTTCCTCTGTGCTACTGGCTTTCTGCTCCATCCATCCCAAGACAACCCTGACACCTTGGCACCCCACATTCTCACCTAGAAGGACAGGGCTGCATGGTGCTCACTTACAAGAAGCTTCATTGCATCTAAGGATGCCTTTCCTCCTCATCTTCATGTTCACGTTGCTGGGAAGTCTGATTCTTCATCGGAGTCCCATCTCTCTAGAGAACTGACCTTGATCTTATTAAAAAATGAGATTGGGAAGGTTTCCATAATTAAGAACAATGAGATGCAAATTTGGGGCAGTGTCTAAAAACTTCAACATAGAGATCTCCACTAAATCACATATAATTGAATGTGACTGTTTGGACAGGAAGCGTCACCTGGGCTAACTACTTCCGACTGCCATGAGGTTTGCTTTGTGCCTCAGACAGTCCATTAGCAAGGGATTCAAGCAGGCTCACATTCCTAGTAGGCTGGTCTTGCAAGTCACACATCTTACATATGCAAGCAGTCTTCACTGACTGCCACGTCCAGGGTGCTTTGCACACTTCTCAGAGAGAGGATGAAATGCAGAGAAAGGACACTCTGTGCCACATGGGCAGGGATGGGGCAAGGCAAGAGCCAGCTGTCAGAATTGCATTCCAGTATCAGCAAGGAAGTATGTCTCACCACAGGACCAGCCCCGGCAGCAGAGCTGAGAAGAGGAGGGGCACTTGAAGGCGCCTTCTCCCACTGAGTGATTTTATATTCTGAATGATTAGAATGTTTGCATTTGCCTCCAGAGCAGGTCAGCTCCACTGATAATGCAAAATGAAACTGTATTTAAACAAGAATAAGAAAAAAAAAAGATGAGAGGCTACTTCCCATCCTTGAGTAGGTGGTACAGATGCAGGGAGTCATAAATAAACTTGATGCTGATGCTGGGCACAGCCTGCTGCTATCACAAGACCAGCACTTAATCTGGAGCTGCCTTGAAGCTGAGGGATGATCAGACCTACCCCAAAATATGGCAGGTTCTTAGACCTGAGAGGCAGAGTCAGCAACCTGGAGTGGTCTTTCAGGAAGAGTTTTCATGATGGTGAACACTGGAGAAAGTTTTCTCTCAGGTTCTCTGAGTAGTTTGCAGTGTAGGATGTTTCTATAATGGCTGCTTTTTTATTCCTGATTTAAATGGAATCCTTAAAATTCTGCATTATGTTTGTGAACTTGTGTCTGGGTTGTTAAATAACTCTTCCTGGCACCATCCTTCCAGTTCCCTCAGCAGCTGGCCTTGGAGTCCAACCCCCCAGACCACCTAGACTTCCTGCTCCAGTCCAGTCAGACTTCTCTCAAGACAATTTCTGTAGCCTCTGCAAACCTGTGACTCACAAGGCACCAGGCAGGAGAGGGTATGGTTGACTGTGTTATCTATGGCCTTTCCTCATGAGAAATGGGTCCTGCACCCTCTCCTTGCTCTATATGGAATATGACACTGTAGTGACCTTTAGGATACATTAAGCTGACCAGAGCACACCACAGCAAACACAGCTTTTATCTACAACACATTGAGTCATCACACTGTAAGGAATCACCTTCAGCCTCAGCAATAACCTGAAGAGAGAGAGAGAGAGACAGAGAGAGAGAGAGAGAGAGAGAGAGAGACAGAGAGAGAGACAGAGAGAGAGAGAAGTGCCTGCAGCCTGGGTATTCCAACTATCAGAGGACAGTATCATCTTGACTGCTCTTAATCCATCTATGTCATTTATAAAAGAATCAAAGCCACAGACACTTGTCTAGTCAAGAAGACCAAGCCACCTCTAACCTCCCCAGCAGAGACCCAGATGTGAATTCTGGAATTACAGAATTATATGTCTTGTAAACACTGTTACTTCACATCAGTCAACTGCTTCCTTGTTTATTTCATGCACCAATAGCCAAGCAAAAGTGTTGTGCATTAAAATGTGTGTCCTTACTTGTGTGGCTCTTCCATTCAGCTGGAATTATCTGGGCTATGTCACCCGCTGCCTGCGAATCACTGAGTTGGTACAGGAAGAGCGGGGAATGGGAAGGAAAGGAGGAAGAGGAGAGAAAGGGGAAAAGATGACAGATAGACAGATGGATGATGAAAGAGAGAGATAATAGATGATTGACAGGTGATGATGATGAAGATAGATTATAGATAGATAGATAGATAGATAGATAGATAGATAGATAGATAGATAGATAGATGACAGATAGATATAAGTGACTGACGGATGATTAATAGATAATAGGTAGATAGATGATTGACAGATATGATAGGTAACATGATTAACAGATGATAGGCGATAGATAATTGATAGATGATAGATAAATGAAAGATAGGCAGATGAAAGATAGATGCTAGGGCCGGGCAGTGGTGGCGCACGCCTTTAATCCCAGCACTCGGGAGGCAGAGCCAGGCAGATCTCTGTGAGTTCGAGGCCAGCCTGGGCTACCAAGTGAGTTCCAGGAAAGGCGCAAACCTACACAGAGAAACCCTGTCTTGAAAAACCAAAAAAAAAAAAAAAAGATAGATGCTAGATAGGTGATAGATGGATGGATAGATAGATAGATAGATAGATAGATAGATAGATAGATAGATAGATAGATAGATAGACAGAGAGATGAGCAGGCAGACACTTAATCAGTCATGTGAATGAAAAGATAGACTTGAGAACACTAAACACCATGGCCTCCACGGTGTAAACAGAGATGCCCTGTCTCAGATGGGCCAACTAGGTCATTATAAAGTCAGAGTACCTGGGATTAGGAGAGGAGATTTGGATTCCTAAGGGAACACTGATCTGAAAAAGAATGAAAGAGAGAAAGAAAGAAGGAAAAAAAGGGAGGGAGGGAGGGAGGGAGGGAGGGAGGCCTGATAATTCAAATCTGCACTAAACCAGACATAAGAAAGGCATTGTTTCCAGCAGCTGTCAGGAACCAGCAGTGTTGGCCACACCCCACCGGTTTCTAAGTCACAAGCAGAGGCATTTTATAATAGACTCCATAAACCAAAGCATGCTTGCTTGCTGGATGGCTGGAGAAAACCAAAACAACACAGGAGCTTGCTCTCTCTCCATAAGGCCTCCCCAGGGTTAATTGGTCTTCCTCAGATATGCTGCTCAGGTATTTAACAGTGCACTGACATCCTCCAGAGAGAACACTCCAAGAGATGCCAGGTGAAAGAGGCCATTTTTCAGGGGAAAGGTTGGTCCCTACTGGTCCAAATTGCCAAGCCAGGCCCTTACTGGTCACCTAGAGTTAACAGAAGGGTGAGAACCCAGTTCTCAGGACTGCCAAGGGATGCATTTTTTTCTTGCCCCTGCAGGAGGCTGGCCCTGGAGAGGCTAATGCTAGAGCAGAGTCAAGGATCCTTTCTGGTCTGTGTCCCATTATTGAGCGACAGCCAGGGACATGGGAGAGTGCTTTCATGATGGAAATAAATTTTTTCTTTTTATTGGTGTATCTATTGCGAATAATTTTATATTCATTCCTGTCACACCAAGTAAACTTCCAGAATGCTCTCAAGAGCTGCCACAGCCCGTTATGCAGAGTGGCACTCGCTCTATGACGTGTTGTTAAGCTTCAAGTCTCCCAATTCTGAAGCAATGAAATAATAACAGCCTTCATAAATTGTATAAGTTCCAGGGACTGAGTGTGAGATTTGAGGCCAAGTATTGACAGGTGTTTTGCCTCTGAGCAGAGTGGATTCATGTTAGAATTTCTTTAGTTGCTCGTCTATTGGCAAACCAGAGTTTCTGTGGGAAGATGCATTATATTTAAATTAAATTAAAAGGTATTGTAAGACCAGGGTTGATGCTGCCCTGGTGTAAAATGATAGAAAACACACACACACACACACACACACACACACACACACACACACACACACCACACACACGGAGAGTAGATGGTATCCAACTGTCTCACAGCTATTGTCAAGGGGAGGAGTCAAGGCAGTTAGTATTGAGAGCATTGATGACCATGCTTAGAAGGTCCATTTCTTTGGATGTGTCCATCTGTTTCTGGGGTGTTGTCAATAACACCCATGTTCTCACACATAACAATTGCCTTACCATCGGACATGAAAACAAAGGAGCCACAGGCTAATGAAAACACAGGTCCTCACATGGAGTCCTGCTGCTGCTGCTGCTGCTGCTGATGATGATGCTTCTGCTGCTGTGGGAACCAAGACTTCTGCAGCTTCTAAGGGACACTGATGACTGCTACTGTCTCACCGTGGCTCATCAGCCTCATTGTCGCCTGACTGAGCATTCCTACCTTCTTAATGTGGGTTCTGTTGCCTCTGTCCAGAGATGACGTGCTGCCTTCAAAGTCCTCCATCCACAGAGCCTGCCACTTTGTACTGCTGTCCTGACACCTGTAAGACCTCCAACACTGATTCCTCTTGAACATCCAGCCTTGCTGTTGAGCCTCATGCTTCTGACCCATTTCAAGTCTATTCTGCCTGTTTCCTTCCTAGCAAACATTGTTGCATGTCCTCTGCCACTCTGAGGTGGGCTCCTAGGAGACCAGGAACATGTTTTTTGTCCCCTCTCAACTCCTCATGGGGTTTGTATTTTGGGGTTGCTGGAGAAGCTTTGAACCACAAATCGCTAAGTGTGCTCAGTCATTCGATATTTGGAAACTCCCATTGCATGCCAGGTCCATGTAGCTGTGTTCCACCAGGGCGTCCTAGGAGCCTCTCAGGGTCTTGCTGGGGATCAGCTCTCTAAAGATGAGTCCAGACATCAGAGCTTGGCTTCAATGAAAGCAAAAGGGAGGGGCCTGCAGGATTCCCAGGAGATTCGTCCTTCCTCCTCTGCCTGCATTGGTTCACCTGCCACTCATTTCCCACTGCACTGTGTGGGCTTTGTAGAGGAAGGAGCACTAATATGACTTAATAGAATAAAGATCCTAAACTTTTACCCAGCCACAAGACACTACACAGACACTGTCACCTTCCTTTATCCTCATACCTTTCTAGGCAGCTTAGGGACACCATCTTAGAGCAAGAAGACCATATCTCTCAGTGCTACTGTTTTAGTGATGATTGATGACTGTTGCTGTTCCTCCTGAGGTCTGTCTTGCTTATATTGTATTCTCATGTCTAGTGTTACACCTCTTCCAAAATTCACTTTCAAACTCTACTCATGACGAGGTTCTAGTCAGTGTTTACACATTTCACTGTCTTTGGATTCTTCAGCCAAAGAATACTTTGAACCTGAAAACTCCAGCCGAGCCTGCTCCACGGCAGACCCCAGAAAGGGGCTCTGTAGAATCAGAGCGTCAAGGTTTATAAGTCACTGTCACTGGACCTCAGAAAGCTACCTTTGGACTCTGAAGAACCAAGGCTTCATTCCCACAAGGGAACCAAGGCTTCGTTCCAACTGAAGAACCAAAGCTTCATTCCCACAGGGAACCAAGGCTGAGAGTCAGTTTCCCTCCCACTGAAGAACCAAACCTTTCTCCCTCTGGTGAACCATCCTTCCTTCCCTCCATTGCCAATCCCGTGTTACCCCAGGTTAAACTGTGGAATGCATCTGTCTGTCTTCATGGGTTTCCTGAATTCTGCTCTGTGGTCCCAGAATGAATTTAGATGTCTTTTTACTGTCCTGTGTGCCATCATGCTTTGTTTCTTTTTATTTCTACTTAAGTTCAGCTGGCTGGTTTGCCGCACCTCAAGTCTGAAATTGTGTTTTTCAATTGAAATGTGTTTACGAGAAGAGCCAAGAACAGCTGGACTGTAAATTTGGGGCTTAGCATAAGTGTTGGTTGGTTAAAGCCAGTCCACAATTGCTTCCCTCAGGCAGTAACTCAAAAGGCAAGTCACTCGTGTTTTGTTGAAAGCAATTTGGGATCGAGGGCGCTGAGTGGGCATAGTGCAATGAAAGGAGTACTCAGTGGGGTTTGGGTGGAGACGAAAGGGACAAAGTCCACACAAGGCAGCGTTCAGTCTGTGTAGCAGGGGGAAGTCAGGATGCCCAGCACTCCGAAACTGCCAGGCTTCCGGCTCCAGGATGGGGAGGTTTATTGTGTGTCAGCGCTGCACAGGAAGCTGAGGCTTGTTCCATTCATCTTTCTAAATGGCTGGATGTTTTCATTTGGCAGCCAAGGCTCCCTCTGGGAGCAGGTGTTATAGTGGGTTGTAAGCCGGATGCTTGGCGGCTGGTCCTGTGGGCATCCACTCTCCACTCATCTGTGTTAATACCACATACAGCAGGTGTGCTTGGAAGAGGGTTTGGACTGGATGGGGGAGGGAGGTGAATCAGGATAAGCAGAAAGAGAAGTCGGGATCCTGCATCAGTACCACACATCCCTAGATCACACCCATGTCTGACCCCCATGCCAGGGCCTCTGGAGAACATGAGACTCACCTCTGAATTGGACTCTACACTACTTTTGTACTTTTTGCTGATAAAAGGTGAGGTGAATATCGACCAGCAGAAGCCCATGCCAATGTGCTTGTCTGCACCACTCAGCTCCAGCCGGTTCTCTTAATGAACATGTTAGTGTGGCCATACATTAAATACAGTAAATACAGGTTCTTGTTGTGAGTGGTAATGGGATGTTGTGCCCCTCAGCTGAAGACTTCATTTGCCCTGGACTGTAGAAGGGAGCTTGTTCTGACTCCCCTGCAGTGGATTCCTGCCACGAGAGCATCCTGAACCAATTAAGGATATTTACCATCCAATGACAGGGAAACAGCCCCCAAGATGGGGTGGGGGCCCATCCTCAGAGAGACTCGTCAGCCCCCTTCAAAGGAGAAGAAGATGTGGAGCTATTATTGCTGAGGATGTGTGGGTCTTCAAATGCCACCCTAATGTTATATTTTGACAGATATTTATTTCCACAAAAATAATGAATTTCACAAGGGAAACAGATTGGAAAATGATTAAATGGACAACATTGCTTGGAACTGCTCTCCTAGAGCACGTGCCTTGAATAATGACACTCTGTGCTGTGAAATGTGACCCAGGCTATATGCTTGCCCTGGTCCGACCCACAAGGCCCACCCAGGGGAGACAGAGGCCCTGCTGTGGTCCTGGGTGAGGCACAGAGGAGCTCCAGAAGCATGGATATAGCCAGAGAAGCGTGAAGGGCTCTAAGAACAGGGCTGTCTTCGGTTCTTTCTCCATTCAGTTAGTCACCGTATCGATCCACGATGCTATCACAGGCTTCAGGAATCTCTCCCCAACTCGAGCACTTCTTAATGTATCCAGAGTCCTCACACATCGTGCGTCTTTGAAGTGACAAATGGAGAGATAGTATCTCATTCTGAAGGTTTTCCTGGTCCAACGAGGGTGTTTTATGGTGTTATTTACTTGGACCTCTATTTATAAGGTCTTTTGTCTCATTTCAGTTTGTAGAAGGTTTATCTAGGAGTACGGACACGTTGTCAAAAGGCTGCAAACCTCAGTGGAATCCCCCAGGCTTGGTTCCTTTGCCAACTTACCCACTCTTAAGTCAGCAAGGCTCCAAATTTGAGGTCCAGTGCATGTATCATTCTCACTAATGAACAGCCAGAGTCAGGCCGTGTAAGCCAACAGGGAAGTTCTCCAGCCCAGCATGGGACATTCGGGGAACCTGAGCTGGGCCCATGCCTCTGGGGATTTGGTAAGAATCTGTAGAGGACCTTGTTGTATATCCTTCCTCATGAGCATGATGAGGTCACTTGGTACATCAAGGGCATAGAAGAAGGGCAGGGGCACTCAGCTCTGTGGACTGTTACAAGGACACAATCTTGTCTGCTGGCCACTTGCAGATGGTTGGCAGAGCCCCAGGCTGGGAAGAGGCTTCCAGATTTGGCTTTGATGAATAATCTGAAGCTCATAAACTCTTGCTATCAAAACACTCTAAGGTATAATCCATATTATATAAAGGCAAAATCCATATTCATGTACTTAATTGATATAACAACTAAAAAAGCACCATTTCCTGTTTGTTGATACCTTTGGCTATCTGGAGTTTGTGAGTTACTATCCCCCAATACACAGAGAGAGAGAGAGAGAGGGAGAGAGAGAGAGAGAGAGAGAGAGAGAGAGAGAGAGAGAGAGAGAGAGAGAGAGAAATTACAAATGCATTGAGAAAGAATGTCTTGAGGCTACTGATCAGAGGAATTTCTCACCCTGGGGATCTGAAGCAGGCTGCTTTATATGTAGTTACTAGGCAGGGTTCCCCAGCTTTCAGACTTTACTAATGCGCCCTGCTCAGGGTTCACAGGAACTATCAAGAAACCTAAGGCATTGATGGGTTATCAGGAGAAATAATAGCTCATATTTTATTAGATCCAACTTTTTAAAATGTATTAAAACTAAGAATTATTGTCAGATGTATGTGGGTTATAAACACATAAATTCGTCTACTATTTATGCCAAGGAAACTACAGAAAGTGTACAATATAAATCTAAAGTGTGTGGCATTCCATAAGCAAAGTACACAGTAGGAGACACAATTATGAAATGAGATCTAGGTCCTTACCAGCTCTTGCCAAACATGGGGGAACATGGAAACCTGCAACTTCCTCTACAGAAATGACAAGGTTAGATGTCTGGGAATTTCATGCTTGTCCCAAGGGTGCATCAGTTGTCAAAGCCCATTGCTCAGACATACAAAAGGGTCATGTAGAGGCCACTGAGAGAACAGGACTACCTTGGGCTGGCATCTCAAATCTTTCTCTTTATATACATATGCCTGGTTTGACGTGTAGTTGCATGTCCAATGCTTTCAGTGATTCTGAGTATTAAAATATTTCACTAGTCACTATTTGTGATGTCATAGTTTCCCTTGGACTGCGATAAGAGGACACAACAGGAATGGGAAATGAAACGTGGGATCTTCAAGGAAAAACAAGTCTGTAAGACTGTTTGTCTTCATGCCCGTCCTCTTTGCAAACAGCAGGAGCACTTGCTGGGACTGTGGGGTCCCCATGCCAACATCTTTGCACTGACTTTCCATTGTAGAAGGCAGCAGTCAGACAGATGAGATAAACCCCAGTTCCTCCATATTCCTCTATTCCTTCACCAACATACAATGCAAAATACACAACACCCTTCCTCATCCTTCCTTTCGTTCCTTTCCCTTTCCATTTCCAGAAAGGGAAAGAACAGAAAATAAAAATATCCTTTCATTCATTTATTCAGAAATATTTGTCCTACACCAATCATGTATTGGATACAATCCTTTTGCTGGAATGTTCTCTGCCCCATGGAGTTTATAGGAGAGTACAAGTGTGCAGATACACATTAGCTCTCCCATTTACAATGATCAGTGGAATAGTGATGCCTAGAGTGTGGGGGCATAAGGAAATGGGAGGTTCAGTCTGAGTAAAAGATCTCAGGTGGGAAAGACAGAAAACAGATAAATATAAATAAAAATGCCTATGTCCTTTGGATACATGGTTTACCTATGGGCATTTATGCTGAGTGAACTATTAGAAATGCAGTTGATAAGCTATATTCAAGGGTTTCAAACAGTTCATTTTACACCCAGGAACACAGGCCCAATAAAAACCTGAACAGCAAACAGTGGAAGATTGCTTAAGTAAATGATGGCAGTCTGTACTGCAGAACTCTACAGACCCATCGAGATCCTGTTACTGAGCACACTGCTTAACACGAGACAGCAATCATAGCACATTGCCTCTCTGAGCTGATTTCATGGGCTTCTCATCTTCACAACAGTGTGTCTCCTATCCATGCACATGGTACTCCTCTCCACTTACCTCTGTCTCCTTTAGATAACTTTAAAAACAAATGACCGTGTTCTTTTTTACAAGCTTTATACCTTGACATCTTTTCAGCTACATTTTTCTAAGTGCTTGCAGCTGGTATTAGAAATGCAATTTAATTCAGCATATTAATAGCCACCTCAGCTTTTCTTGGTTTGTATTTTCCTGGTATATCTTTTGTGCAATCTACAAAAGCATTCGTGTCACTGTGACATTTTTACTTTAAAAAGGTAATGAATAAAATTATAGCCACAAAAATAGGCTGGAAAGGCTTAACCCCAAATGTTAACAGCATGTCCTCCAGAGCAGCGTCACCATAGGCAGACAGTTCTTATTTGCTTATCTCGGTGCTATATTCTTTACGTATTTTCCAGTTTCCTATTCTGAATGCATATTTATTTTGTAATTTGAATAAACATAGCATGGTATTTTTATTAAGACATAGTCTTTTCCTCTGTCTCCTCTATGTATGCCCATAAGGTAAACTACTAGAACACATGAACATGTTTTGTTTTGTTTTTAATAGACTCCAGATATCTGCAAATTATTTATTTCTAAAAGTTAATCTTCCTTCTTAATTCCTTAATTACAGCTTACTGAACAATTACTTTAACTCGAACTGTCTTTGTGACTCCCACAAAGCCTAGACACTGACTCTGAAGCCAAGAGAAGGTGGCCACTGTTTGTAGACACCTCAGGGAAAGGCTCACCTTGTGAAGTGAACTGAGAACTCAGACCGGGGATGAGCTCTCCTTTAGTAAGGATTCCTCACATCCACACACAAGAATGCTCCACAGCAATGCACATGTTCATCCAGAAGCTAGAGATATGGTAGAAACAGCCAAGAGGCCCACCAGTCAAGACCTTCTGTACGACTCTCACACCATCTCTCCAGACACACAAATGCTCAAACAGGTCAAGTGAGATAGAGACCACACGTGGCCTCACAGACCACAGACTCTCCATTCTTCCCACTAGGAAGCATGTCTCTCCCTAAGGGGAAGAGGGGGTGATGAGGGAGGAGAGCTGGGGATGGTGCTAACTCTGCTCTTTCTGAGAAAGTGACACAAAAATTCCCTTATAAAAACATGAAATCCCAGTGTCTCCTAGAAGCTCAAGTTTTCCTTCTGGAGGGCCCTTAGCTTGACTAGGTCAGACGGGCAGTGCCTGCTTCTGGGTAAAGGGATATGCTAGCCAGATCACCAATCCTGGCAAAACGCCACAGACCGTGGGGGTTGAAGCTGAACAATAACTGGGGGCCATTTCCCTCCTTATACTAATCCATTGGGGGCCTGCTTCTTAACACCATAACCTGCAGGTTAGGGCTTCAAAAGATAAGTTTGTGGGAACACAGACACCCCCAATAAAAAGAGCTAACCATCAGTCATGCCCAGACCTCTCACCCTGCCCTCAGGTGGTTTCACATTTACCTCCAGTTCCACATTTAACTTCTGAAATGCTGGAATGGAGTCCTAGATCAATTAACTCCAGGAGCACACCTTCACCATGCAGACAAGCATGTGTGTGTCCTCTCTAACCTCCTTTCTCAAATTATGCCCACCGATGTTACTTACTGCCCTTTGCCACTCTTACTGAAGGATATCATTAAAATGCCCTTAAATACTCATTTATAATTTAAAACAATGCTAATTAGCACACCCTCAGTGTGTCAGTTCCTTCATTATGAAAATTTGGACACTGAATCTCTTTCCATTTTCAGACTTAAGTCAGAGGAAGCTTGAGTCTAAAGAGCCCTTCTCCTCCCTAGTCTGGTTGGGGGCCCCACCCTGCCAAGCATCCACCCCTCCCGGACCTAGAGGCAGATGTGCTAGTCACTTCCAAGCACACAGAACTGTGGGGATAATGCATCCTCTCATGTTAGTGATGATGGAAGGTTCTCAGCTGTTTTGGCAGCTCTCTTTAGCAAATTTAGATCTAGAATTTGGCTTTAATAAAGACTAGAATGCAATTTCAAACATTTGGTGTTCTAGGAAAGAAAGGCTGTAAGATGAATTGCTAAATGGTCTTACTAGCAAAAACCTGGAGCCAGATATTGGGGTAAAAACTGAGAGATCTGGGAAGCAGAAAGAAGCCAGCCACATTCTTATCACTAGAAATCCTCAGCCAAAAAGAGCTACTTCCTGTATACCCACCCACACTTATATCCTTTCTGTGTCCTCCATCTCACTTCCTCTCTCTGCCCAGCTACATCACTTCCTGTCTGTCTGTACAGACCTCCAGTCCTCTATGGTTAACTAAGAATAAAAGTGTGTACGGACTCCTGGCTCTGTTCCCAGTGTGGCCTTGAACTGAAGGGATCCAGATGAATCTCTGCCTCACGAATGCTAGGATTAAAGGCGTGTGCTACCATTGCCTGACTTCTATGTTTAGTATAGTGGCTGGCTTTTTCCTCTGATCTTCAGATAAGCTTTACTGGGGTGCACAAATAAAATATCACAAAGGGCAGATAGGGCAATGAAAAAGAGAAGACAAAGGTGGCCAGGCTGGTACATGTGGCTAGAAGCCATGGCCTATAAACTTCACCTAACCTGGGAGGAATCATTCATCAAGGGTATAAGTGAGTTTTATATTTCTCCCACATAGGGAGTTTCATGTTTCTCCTTCATAGGTAACCATGATGATCTACTCTCACCCCCAAATGCTTCCTTTTGCAAGTATCCAATTCTCCATTGATGTGATAAGCCTTCCCTACACTCCCTGAAGCCTGAGTCTGTTGGGCAGGGCAACCACAGAAAGTCCCTCCAGCCTAATCCCACCCTAGTGCAAATCCCAGCAGCTTTCCTCAGAGACTCAGAGAAGCTCTAAAAACAGATGCCTGTGCAAGAACATCACACATTCCTTTCACACTAGAAGACCCTCCACTGCATTCCATCTGTCCCCAGAGCTAGAACATCGAAGCATCTCACTATACCAAGATGAGGGGAGGTGTTGGTTGGATTTTGTGCCTGAGTATCCTATTCACCCATGGTACCTAGAAAGTTCTACAGGAAAAAGAAAGGAAGGGAATAAGGAAGGAAGGAAGAAGGAAAGGAAGAAAGAAAAAGGAAGAGAGAAAGAAAGAAAGAAATGGGCAAAACTATAACAATACTGGGGAGAAAAGGGTTAGGGCAAAGGTTTTTTCTAATCAAGGCAGGCAGGTTTTGCATGACAAGAAGATCAATTAAGAGGGTCTGTGTATAGGAACCATCCTTTAAATACAGAACATCAGAAACATACAGCTATGAGTTCAGCTACCTGGTAAACCCTTTCATTATTTGGATGGACAGTGAGTGTTGAGGTGTGACATAACCCAGCCTTCTCAAGAAAGAATATTCTAGAAAGGAAGGGAACATAGATAAGACTGAGTTCTGTGGTGTGGTAGTGTCCCCACACTGACCACAAAGCTGGAGCTGGGAGTCACATGTCCAATTCTTTGGTGAATTTTCACATTCTATACCAAGTTTTTAGAGCGACATATTTTTCAGTGTTGTGATAGTTAGCTTTAAATGTCAATCTGCCACAACCTAGAATTACCTGGGAAGAGAGTTACAACTGAGGATTTCTTTAGATTATGTTGGTCCTGTGGCCATGCTTGTGGGAAATGTCTTAACTGTTTTTTTGTTTTGTTTTTTGTTTGTTTTGGATTTTGGAATCTCACACAAACACAGTAGTAATTGAGAATGGGAACCAAATCTAAACATGAAGCTAATTGATGTTTTGTAAGTAGTTTTTACAGAGAGTCTGGAGATAATTTCATATATTAAAAAATAAATTTGTGCTAACCCTGTCCCTCATCTGCTGCAGCACTCAGGAGAGTGGTCCCTACGCCACACCTGGGCAACAAGGTAGAGCTGGCCATGAAGGTGTAGGTGTGGGAGAACCAACCTTGAGGACATGAAAGCAGGAGAAATGGCCCCGCCCCTGCTCATTGCTGCAAAGGGTGAACTAGCCAGGGCAATGCAGGAGAGCTCACCCTGATGGTGAGGACAAAGGAGAGCAGATGGGCTGACCAATCCCACAACTACCCAGGCCCAGAACTGTTAATCATGTAGGAAGATCCATCCCTCGGTGGGTGGCACCATTCCCTAGGCAGGTGGTTTGGGACCATATGGAACAGAAGAAAGTAACATGAAAAGGCAGCTTAGGGGCTTCATTTCTCCCTGCTCTCGACTGTGACTGACTGCTTTTAGTCCCTGCCTCAACTTCCCCTTAAACTTGGAACTGTACACTGAATAAGTCCTTTCTTCTCCAAAGTTACTGTCAGTCAGGGAATTTGTCACAGTAACAGAAAAGAAAATAGAACAAGTATTTTCCTGAAGGCTTGTTTCTAATCTCAGCTAACATCTTTTGTGTTGATAACTCTTGCTGTTTTCATAAATGGAGAGTGATTTTATCAAATGTCCTCTTCATCTCCAGGAACCTCAGCTCATGATTTTTATTCTGATTGAATGAATTTCCCCCTACTGGTATAATGAATTATATATATGAATTCCCCATTATTGAATCAATCAACCTTTTATTTCAGAAATGTATGCTTGGTGGTCCCTTACTCTTTGAAGATGTAGCTTTCCTTTCTTCTGGGTTCTGGAGCCTCCTTTTGTTGTGGTTCTTACCCAGGGGCCTCTGCTTCCTTCCCCTCCAAAGGCCACCTTTGTTTCTGCCCTCACCTTGGAGCTTTGCTGCTGTCTTTTCTGGGTTCCACACACTGGTATTACTACTACCCTACTCTGACCCTCTCTTCCTGTGACCCCAGCCCTGCTCGCACTCCATGCTGGCTAGGTCTGTACAGTGAAGCTAAAGGCTCCCCATATTGGATCTTCAGAAGTATGTCTTTCCTCTTAGTCCTCAGGCAGGGCTCTTTTGTCACACACCTCAGTATTTTCATAGCCCCTGGCATGCTGCTGACATTGGTGTCCAAATCTCTAAGGCACAGATTCTGGACTCTCAGAATCTGCCTCAGGGAGGCTCCCCCGGAGTGGCCTTCACTCAGGCAGATCTAGGTTCCCTATCTGTTGCTGAGCACCCCATCCCAAACACCAGATAATAAAGTCCTACATTTACAGCCTGATATTCTTCTTTTTAGTCTATTATCCCAAAATATTTTCATCTTTTTATGTATCTGTCTTAGTTATGGTTTCTATTGCTGTGAAGAGACACCATGACCATGGCACCTCTTATAATGGAAAACACTTAATTGGGGATGACTTACAGTTTCAGAGGTTTAGCCCATTATCATCACGGCAAGAAGCATAGCAGCATGGAGGCAGACATGGTCCTGGAGAAATAGCTGAGAGATCTATATCTTGATCCAAAGGCAACAGGAAGTGAACTCTCACACTGGGCATGGCTTGAGCATATATGAAACCTCAAAGTCCACATCCACAGTGACACACTTCCTCCAACAAGGCCACACCTACTAATAGTACCACTCCCTATGGACCAAGCATTCAAACACATGAAACTATGGGAGCCATACCTATTCAAACCACCACATTCCACTCCCTGGCACCCATAGGCTTGTAGCCATAACACAGTGCAAAATGCATTTAGCTCAACTTCAAAAATCCCCATAGACTATTACAGTCTCAACAATGTTTAAAAGTCCAAAGCTCACAATCTCTCCTGTGATTCATGCAAACTCTTAACTATAATCCTCTGTAAGATAAAAGTTAAAAAAAAATCACATACTCCAACATATAATGCCACAGGACCATTCCAAATGGTAGGGAGTGGAACATAGCAAAGAAATATTGGACTAAAGCAAGACCAAAAACCAGCTGGGCAAATTCCAAACTCTGTATCTCCATGTCTGATGTCAACACTCTTCAGATCTCCAACTCTTTTCATCTTTGTTGACTTCAACACACTTCTCTCTCTTGGGCTGTTTCCACTCCCTGTTAGCAGCTTTCCTTGACAGGTATCCCATGACTCTGGCATCTCCAACATCTTGGGGGTCTCCAAGGCAATTCAGGCTTTACCTTCAGAGCTTCACACAATGACCTCTCTGAGCCTCCTGGGACACCTCTGACACATGCCTGTCTTCAGCAGCTTTTCTTAGTCATGGAGGGATTCCTTTCTTTCATCCTTGACTCTAAAGCCAGAACCACATGGCCAAAGCTACCAAGTTCTACTGCTTGCTGGGGCTAGAACATAGCCCCCTCATTCAATTACGTCTTCACCAGGTTTCTGCTTTCTGTGTTTTTCTTCACTACCTAAGCTTGACTGTCCTGGAACTTGCTCTGTAGACCAGGCTGGGCTTAAACTCAGAGATCTTCAGGCCTCTGTCTCCTGAGTGCTGGGATTAAAGGTGTGCACCACTCCTGGACCTAAGATGTTCATTAATTCCTTTTCACAAGTTGGAAGCTTAGCTGGGTAGGATCTTGCACTGAGACCTCCACTCTCTTTATTCCATTTAACATCAGGCTTTCCTTTAATCTGTTTATCTCCTTGAACATAGGATTTAGCTCCATTTCACTTCCTGGTGCCCCCTTTCTCCTTAAATTATACATTTTGTATCTTTTATTGCTCAGTTTGCTCCTTTTCATTATAGATCTCCATAAGAATGAAGACTAATAGCCACATGACATAGTCAATATTTGGCTGTTTTGAGATATCTTCTGCCATTGGAATTAATCCAAAGCTTTTCACTTTAGCCTTAGGCAAACTTTTCAGACAAGGACAAAAAGCATCCACATTCTTAGCTAAAATATCACAAGAACAGTTTCTAGGCCACACTCTAAAATTCTTCTCCTCTGAAACCTCTTGAGCCAGGCCCCCATGGTTCAAATCACCCTCAGCTCTCCTGTCTTCCATGTTCCTGATAAGATGGCCCATTGAGCAGCACTTAAAGCATTCCACTGCTTTCCTAACCCAAACTCTCAAAGTCTAAGTTCCTCAAAAAAAAGAAAGAAAGAAAGAAAGAAAGAAAGAAAGAAAGAAAGAAAGAAAGAAAGAAAGAAAGAAAGGAAGGAAGAAAGAAAGAAAGCATGGTCAGGCCTATCACAGCAATACTCCAGTTCCTGGTACCAGCTTCTGTCTTAGTTTCTATTGCTATGAAGAGACTCCATGACCATGGTACCTCTTATAAAGGAAAACATTTCATTGGGGATGGCTTACAGTTTCAGAAATTTAGTCTGTCATCATCTTGTCAAGAAGCATGGAAGCATGCAGGCAGATATGGTGCTAAAGAATGAGCTGAGAGTTCTACATCTTGATCCACAGGCAACCAAGTAGTGATCTGTCACACTGGGCATGGCTTGAGCATATATGAGACCTCAAAGCCCACCCCCATGATGACACACTTCCTCCAGTAAGGCCATGTCTACTCTAACAAGGCCGACCTAACAGTGCCACTGGCTATGGGGCAAGCACCGACCTGTGTGCATTTTCTTAGTGCTCTTGACCTATGGCTTCTTCCCCATCCTCAACTATCTGGAAGCCATGACAAGGGACAGGAGATCCTTGGCTCATATCTCTCTTCATATCCTACATTCCTGGTTTCCAGTGTAGATCTAGATCTGTTCCATCTGTAGATCTAGAGAGTTCTCTCTGGTCCCCTTTCAGTCTGAGTGCTCTGGTCGACATCTCTTGGCCCACATTCCCACTTATATATATCCAGATAAGACCAAGACTGCATGTAGGAGCTGAGACCACTCCCTTGGCTGTGTCCTCCTCTATTGGACCTGGATAGGCATGGCCCCTACACCCTCCTAGCTCACACTCAGCCCTGCAGTTACTCTGATTCATGAGCCACCACCCTGAACCATTTCTTGGAGGTCCCTCCTGGACTCTGGAACCAGCAGCTTTATGGAACTCATTTCTAAACCCACATATAGTCAGGCCAGCCCTTGACATGCTTTGCTTAAGTTGATGTCATAGTGGCTATGGGCAACACCAGGCATCTGACCCACTGTCCATCTGCAGTCACAGTACTTTCTTGACATGTCAGCCTGTCATGTCCCCTCCTGGATGGAGACCCATGATGGCCAGTTGCTCTTTGGCTGAAGTTGGAATTCTCCATCTGACTCCTCAGCCTGGTACCCTCTGCCACATTCCCATGCCTCAGCGGATTCACTCTCTATCCCTGCTGCACACCCCGCCCCCCTTAAGGCTCTCTATCCCTGCTTCATCCACTCTAGTCCTGTCTGCCTTCCTTTCTGAGCTATGTACATGGCATACCTGTAGCATTGCAATGGGTTCAACGATTTTTCTCCACTTGAAAATTCCTAAGGATTTTTAAACAAGGGACTTTGCCTTCTCTTTGTCTACCAAGTCCTTTAAATTTCGTAGTCTACCTCTTCTGGACAGAACTTCTCCCTAGTATAGACATTCCCCCAATCCAGTCCATTTGCCAGGAATATTTGCTTATTCCTTCATCCCTCTCTTTGCCTTCTGGTCTTAGGGTTAGTACCACTTCTTCAGAACAAATGCATCTTCCCAGGAAACCCCAACCCCATGCTTCCTGGGCAGCAAACTCTCCCTTTATAAATAACATATCTATAATTTCCAGTCAGTCTTTCACTGCCAGTAAGAGCCCATGGCAGGATTTATCTGTTCACCATAAGAAGAATGACCAGGCAGCATAAATAAGAATGAAGAAGCTTGAACTTCTGGCCTGGACTCAGATCCTGCTTTACTTACTTCCTGGCTTCGTCATTTGGGGCACATTATTTAACCTCTCTGTGCTTTAACAATAGTCCCCAGTTGACTGGAATTTTAGATTAAATCGTAAGTATTTAAAAATAAACATGCCCATGGAAAATTTCTGACAACTTACGCTGAAGCCTTGGTTCTTGTTTATCTGAAATTCAAATCATAAAGGTTTACTGGGAAGATTAAAGATGTCCCACAGTGGGCCGCTGAGTTCTGAATCTTGTATGCCGCATGCAGACCAGGCTCTGCGCCTCTCAGGAGGCCAGGTCAGGACCTGGAGATTCACTCTTAGATGAGAAGAGTCTCGTAGACGGTGAATGACAGCTTCCAGGGGAGTTGAGGGCTATGGAATGGGATACTCAGAGCTGTGCCTGTTACACAGCAAATGCTAATTAAATATCAGCTACTGTGACTTCTGTTGTTAAGATCAGTTTCCCAGCAGAAAAGCATTTATCAGAAAAGTTGGGTAGTAATGGCCCCAAATCTTGCTTCCCACATAGCAGTTTACTGAAGTTCATTTCTGAACAGATTTGCCCCAGGGGAATCATGGAGCATGTTTCTCAGGCTCATTACAGAAAGTGACAGTGCCATCAGCTGACCACTCTGCACCCTCAGGCTACACCTCCTCGAAAAGGCTCCAGCCCTAGCCAGCTGACCAGAGCCCCCACACAACACACCATCAAGCTACCTCCCTAGAGACCTCCAAGAGGCTACTTCTCCTTCTGCTGCATGCCTTCCAGACCCCGTGAAAGCCATCAGTCTGCCCCTACCATATTCAGTGCATTAAAATGCAGGCATCTAACTAAAGCTGAAGTTTAGATGAAGGAGCTCCTTTTCTCTTTATTTTCTTTCCTTTCTTTTCTCCTCTTTTCCTTCCTTCCTTCCTTCTTAAGTATAAGTGTGCTCCACGCTGCGGGTTAGATCTGAACTATTATTCCCCAGAGGCCGCGTGTTGAAGGCGTGGTTCTCAGCCTTTGTCACTATCAGGAAGGGATAAGGGAAACAAGGTTTCCTGAGAGGAAGTTTGGTCACTGGGGTGTCCCTTAAAGGGGGCATCAGAACCCTGGCCCCTTCTTCTTTCTCCTTGTGTGTCTTGGCTCTTCTCTACAGTACTCCTCACCACCGGCCCAACACCAGAACCAAGAGACCATGGACTGAAACAGTGAGTCGCAGTAAACCTGTCTTCCTTGCAAAGTGATTTTTCCCAGATATTTGGCCACAGTGACAGAAGCTGACTAACATTTAACACTTCAGGCTTACATATAGTAAACAAATGTTCACTGTCAATATGAAGCTCGAAAGGGTGCCCTGTGCTCACCCAGCACCCCTATATCAATATGAAACTCTAAGGGGTACCCTGTGTCCACCCTGGCACCCCCATATCAGTCTTCCAGGCCTACATCCATCTCTCCTGTGTTTCCTCCCAACCCATCAGTGCCCTTTTACCGGAGTCCACTCAAGGGCAGCAGGAGTCATGCACACTGCCTCCGTCCCTGCCCTCCGGACTTTGCTCTGGCCTCTCTCCCCTTGTGCCTTTCAAGTCCCTGTTCTCTGCTCAGCAAGCTGCAGGAAAGTCCATCTAAGCCTGGTTCTCTAGAGGCAGCCTGAGCAGCCTCGGAAACCTTCTGTGTGCTTCCCATGACCAGAGCAACATGCTTTTCCAGGAAAGTTGCCCTGGAGTCAAAGCAATTAGCATCCCATTGCCCAAAGATTCATCCACTCTCCTGATAAAGCTCCATTCCCTGCTGAGGCTGCTGCCCAGTCCCTATGGTACAGCTCTCTGAGCTCCAAAATGAAACCAACCACACAGGCAATTTCACCCCTGATCCATCAGCAAGCACACCGACAGTTTAATGTTTACTCCATCACCATCTCACCTCTTTCCACCACAACCACACCTTCCAGTCTTCACAGCCACACAGGTTCCCTCTCTCCCATTTCCTCCTTGCCCTGATGGCCTTGTCATTGGTTCAGAAATGTCATAGCTCTGAGGGAATCACTGAATCACAGTGACTCAATGCTGTGAACCGGATTGGTTCCCTCCCAGACAATAAGGAAAAACCTCATTCTAAGCGATAACACCACTTCAGAACAATTTTTAAAAGATTTATTTATTTTTATTTTGTGTGTATGAGTGTTTTGCCCGTGTATTTATTATCTGTGGAGCATGCATGTAATACCCACAAAGATCAGAAGAGGGAGTCAGATCCCCCAGGAACTGGAGTCACAGATGGTTGTAGCCATGCGGCGTGGGTTTTGGGAAATAAACCTGGGTCCTCTGCAAGTGCTCCTAACTCCTGAGCCACCTCTCCAGTCTCCACTTCAGAATTTTTGAGAGGATCTTTTTTCCTCATGGCTCTCTGACATTAGAGGACATTAGAATTACAAATTAACTTAGCATTTTCCTAAATTAGAGATTGTCACTGACTGACTACATCTGAATCCCAATCGAATCTATCCTATCAGTGGGTTAGATGCCATCAGAGTGGGGAAGGGCTTGCGACTCCTCGCTTAGCTTGCTTGTTGCTTTTGGCCTCCAAGTGCAATCACTCAGAGGCTTGGGATAATTTAATTACCATGATGGTGCCATCTGCTTTGACTCATGCGTGATTTCAGGAAAAGCAACAGAGGCAAAGGAATCTGCCCAGAGACAGACAGGCAAGCTCTGGGCCAAGACCCTACCCTCTCCTTCCAGCCTCTCCTAGCCTTCGGTCCATCCGTGCTTTGAGAGCCCACTCTATGTTGGGAAGGGCCAGGTAAGAACCCACAGGACACTCTGGCTCTTGCTGCCTTAGAGCTCAGTGCCCCTATGCTTTAGTGACACTGACCCAGTCCTGTCGGGCAGAAGGAAAGATTGTCATGTAGTGTGGTTGTCAAAAATAAAGTCACCCTCATGTGGCATTCTGTGTTTCTTTATATTTTTATAGATGAGTTAAAATTCTTTGTTTTTAAAGTCTATTTTACGTGTAGGAGTATTTTGCCTACCCGTACGTATGCACGCCTGGTGCATGCCTGGTGCCCACAGAGATCAGAAGAGGGCATTGGATCTCCTTGGAACTGGAATTACAGACGATGACAAGCTGTCACCTGGGTACTAGGAACCAAACCCGGGTCCTCTGCAAAAGCAGTAAGTGCTCTTAGCCACCAAGAAATATCTCCAGCTTCTAAAAATAAGTTTTATCAAAAAACTAAAATGAGATCCAATTAAAAATCATTTAAAGTTTGGGAAAACAAAAGCATGATTGGTCAACCAGGGAATCTCAAACTGAAATTTGTAAGCAGTGTAACCTCCTTGAGGGAAATCCAGCATGTCTGTGGTGGATCTGTTCCTGGTCAGAAGACCTGGTTATCTCTCAGGTGCACACCATCCTGCTGGCAGAGAGAGCAGGGACTCAAGACAGCTTCAGCCTCTCCTTACAGGCTGTGGGCCATTGACCAGGGAACATTACCACTGGGGGCTCCATCCGTAGGGTGGTTCTAGCTTGTCTGTTGCTGGAAGTTGATCAACGCAGTCATTTTAGTGAAACTATCAATGAAGTCTTGACCTGCTTCTGAACTCTCATGGTACAGGCATCGTTCTCCTGAGCAGTGCTCTGGGACCCAGCCCTGCTCCACATAGAGGTGAGAAAGGTGTGTGTCTGCTCTGCCTGCTGCTGAGCTGGAGGAGACAGCAAGGGAGGAGACAGCATGGGGGAGGGGGAGATCCTGACTGCAGATCTGCAGTCTAGCAGGCCACCTCCAATGTGGCAGCTCCCAGAACACCCTGAGAGCCTGTCACCTTCCCAGTGAGTGTGCTTAGGGTCCCCTTGAAGCTGGAAGAAGAGCCTGATGTTTGGGGGTGTGCTTTGTCTAGCTTCCTACTGTATTTTTTCCCAAATAATTACAGGTTAAGCCATGGAACTCATCACAGGCCCTTGACCCTTTTCCTCTTTTCCCCTGACTGACTTGCCTGGAAGTTGGATTGAGTCAAACCCAGAAGGTGTCTCCTTCTTCCTTAGTTCTGGTGGGGGATCCATGCTGTGTAACTCCGTCACTGGAAAAAACTAAGGCAGCTTGTTTGTACCCTGGTATGGCAGAAAGGTCAGTGTCACCTAAGGTCCAGGGACTCTGATTTGAAGGACACTGTCCCTGGTCCTTGGGACCAGTGAGGCTGGCCTGTGCCTGGAGCTGGTGGTGAATGCTCTTTCTATGCCTGGATAAGCAATGGTTAACCAACACCTTGTAACTGAAGCTCTTGGTGTTGGGGTTGGGGGAGGCTACATCTGTGTTAAAGGTTCTAGAAGGCTGTCAGGTGAGAACTTCTGTGACTATGGAGAACAGGGATGTTACAGGTCTAGGGCCAAATTATCTTGGGCTATCCTTTTTAACCCCCTTAGATTCATTCATTGCCCACCTCTGTCTGGACTAACATCTATCCTTGTGGCTATGGGAGAGATCCTTTTGGGATTCACTAACAGAACCCTTGGCTTCCTATCAATCTAAAGGCTAAGGATATTGTCAGTTAGTAACTGAGACCTATAACAAAGACTTCTTGCCTTTCTATCGTCCACCTACCTGAGGTCCACATCAGTGACTTTAATGGTTTTCTTTGTTCTGTTACTACTATATAGAGCCTCGTGGAAATGTTTCCATATCAGAGCATGGAATGCAGGTCACCTGGATCTGTTCCTGGGCCATGGTCACTCGTGTTTGGCTCTAGAATAAATTATTTCACTCCATTTAAGGCAAAAGCTATGTTTTTGCATTGACAACCTGCACATGTCCAAACTCCTCTACAATAAGTGTTCAGAAAGAGTATTCCATCTACTTCTCAAATGAAGGAATAGAACTCACTAACTTCTGTTTCCACAGCGAGAGGGGCAGGTGCCAGGCAAGGTGTAGCTGTGTCCATCACTCCCTCATAAGGTTCAGAGAATTTACAGCATCATTCAGCCCACATCTATATAAAAGACCTGATTGATGTCTCAGTGGACAGACAGCCAAACAGTAGTGAGAACTGTATTCTAATCCAGTGTGTATGGAGGGGTCCCTTTTTCATTTTAAGGAAGAACACGGATAGCAGTTCATAAGAACCCAAGCCTCTTTACCTAGTGGTTGAAAATAATGTCTGGAAAAAACAAAAAAAAAAAAAAAAAGAAAGAAAGAAAAAGAAAAAAGAAAAGAAAAGAAAAGAATGTCTGTACACACAAGGAGTGTCCTCTGGCAGGGATTCACAGAATCCGTTTAATACAGGCTTCTCTCGGCCCTTATGTGCAGATGGAGACTTGGACATAAGCCATCATCAAAGAGTCAGAGTCTCTGTCCCAGGACACAGTCTGGCTAAGGAAGAGCAGAAAGGCTAACCCAGCACCTGGTAGGTGGCTAAGCCATGAGGGGTGGTGCTAACACTCAGACAGGCTTGCTGCACACATCCCAGGCTCCTGTAGGAGGAAGCCCAGGCTGGCTCAGCTTCCTTCACCTTGTCCTCCTATCTAGCAGCCACTACCTTGGGGCAAGCATTTGCAAATTAAATATCACCAGTTGCCTTTTGTTTCCTTTATAAGAAGCGAGCTTTTAAATCAGCTATTCAAAGGAAACCTGCAAATAATTGAATTACCAAGGACACTGCCTTGAACATCTTAGGAGCCCAATTAGTAGTTCTTAATTGAATTGAGCTAAGCCAAGATATTCCCTCTCTGCTTCAGCTCTTAAAGCAAGGCGGTGGAAGGACTTGTCCACATTCCCCTGGGGCAGCTAGCGGAGAAGACCCCGGCATGTCAGCAGGTTATTCCTGTGTATGGCATCAAGCCATCTACTGAATAGTCTTGGACCACATTCCAGGATAACTCAGGCCCTATGCACCTGGGCTCTGTAGGGACTCTTCATAGCACACATCCTGATATGCACTGTTTCTGCTTATGGTGATGCACGTGGGTCTTCAGAGGCCCTGAAGTTTTGGAAACTCTGTCTTTGGAAATTTGATCTAGGTGCGGTCACCACAGCAAGCCAAGACACGATCAACCTGCGTTCATGAGCACCTGTAGCTGGATGTTTCTCCGGTCCTGCCCGGCCCTGAAGTCCAAACGAACTTCTTCCACTGCTTATAAAATAATTACTCAGAAGCTTACATTAATTACAAACTGTATGGCCTATAGCTTCAGCTCCTTGCTAGCTAGTTCTTTCATCTTAAATTAACCCATTCCTATTAATCTATGTGTTGCCACATGGCCATGGTGTTACCAGTCTGCTGGCATCTTGTTGCTCCTTTGGTGGTGGCTGGCATCTCTCTCAACTCCATCCTTCTTCTCTCTGTGTCACTGCTTGGATTTCCTGCCTGACTGTAAGCTTTCTTGCCATAGGCCAAAATAGCTTTATTTATTATCCAGTGGGAGCCACACATATTCCCAGCATACAGAAAGATATCCCATAGCAAGCACCAGCTCCTTCATCAACTTGGCAAGTTTGCAAAGTCTCCATTCCTTTCCCTGGAATCCTGAAGCTGGCCCAAGAGTTCTTCTCACATTGCAGGCCCACGAAGCTCACCCTGACTTCTCAACAGAGCTCATCAGCCATAAGCTCAGTGCTGGATGTCAGCTACTTGCACGATAGTGAGGCTGGTGCTCAGAAAAGAGTCCTTTGCTGTAATCCTGGCCTCGATTTCTCCAGTGTTTCTCCCTGGGGCTATTGCTCAGAGGAACTGGCAACTCTGTTCTCCTAGCTCTCCAGAGAAGCATCCCATTTCCCAGAGTAAATCTAAAGAAATGTTCAGGAAAGCTTTGTGGGTGGGAGTTAGAGTCAGCAGTGGGACCCCCTGGATGGCTGTGGGTGGTGTTGGAGTCAGCTGGTGATACTCCCTGGGAAAGCTCCGTGGGTGATGTCTGTGATGAGCTGGCAGGCCCACTTGGTCATCTCATGGGCTCCTGAATTTCTTCTGAGTTTTGAAACATCCAATCCTTGATGTGACAGTTTTATTGATTCAATGTTTAACCCAAAAGTATAAAACAAAATAAAAGCCTATCATTGGTGGCTCTTAGGATCCACTGTAAAGGCAAATTTTCCCTCCATGTTGATAAAACAGGAAGGATCTCCAGGTAACTTGAAGTAATGATCATGCCTTCAGTCTTTGTGAAATATGAACTCAGGGGTGACATAAGGGGTCCTCTGAAAGGACCTCTTCCAATGGGTTGCTCAGTGCCTTAGCTGCAGGCACAACCCCCCCCCCAGGTCCCCAAATGCCACATGTCCCTGAGGATGGCCTCAGTCATTGTTGGTTTCCCCTCCTGATCTCCAGAAACAGTACTGTGGCTTCTCTGGATTTGGAGGGATGAGTGGCCTTGGCTCACAGCAAAGCCTTGGATGCGCCTGTGCGAGCATCCTCCTCGGGCTCCTGGGTCATCTCCCAGGCAACTCCTCATCTCCAACTCAGGCTCTGGAGTCCACAGATACAAAGACACAAAGCTTCCTCATTCTTGGTTTTGAGTTTGTGAGATGACCTCAGTGCAGATGTGCATCCTTAGAGGCTAGGCTCTGCAGGATGAGTGGTTTCTCCTGCAGTTTCGGAACTGCACCACATAGGTGGCTGGATCACTCTGCCACCATACCAGTCAGTTCCAGCCCTAGAGAAATGTATGAAAGAGAATGTAAGCATACACCCTCACAGCAGAGGAAGGAGAGATGATTGGGCAAAGCAGGGACGTGTTCATAAACCTGTATTATCCAAAGCAAGCCACCCCGCTTGATTTTGCGGTAGGCTTTTCTCTGTAGAGGCAAACATGTAAGCATTCCTTCTCTCCATTCACTCTTTACTAAAGTGCACAACCGACTGGGGCTAACACCCAAATGAGAGTCAGGCCCGAACAGGAAATTTTACTAACTTATATGTGCCTTAGGCATGCCACATACGCTGTCATCCTTAACTCTCTTAGGTCCCAGGTCCAGGTCACACTTTGAACAATTTAAACAGACACAGGAGACTGCAAGTCTGGACACTTGGGCAGATGGGAGATTTTCACAGCAAAGATATTGCTAGGATTATTTCTTAAGTACACCTGTGTTGTTCTTTTCCAGTAGTTGTTACCCAGGGCCATTTTGTCCATCTGGCAGAATTACACTTTCCTCGTGAGGAGAACTGGGGCTTTATGGAAGGCCAGGACTCAACATTGTGGTCCTGCGCTGCCGTTTGAGCTGCCTGTTAGAGGCTTGTTCTTTGGGAATGGGCCTAATGGCTGGCCAGTCCCCATGAACTAACATTTACATGCTAGCATTGTAAACTTTGCTTATCTCCAACAATCCTGGTTAGCATAGTGCTTCTCTTTGGAGTGTTTTAGGGATGTCACTCTCTCAGTTAAATTCTACTTTGTGTGTTCAATGTCTCCTAAGCAAATCTATTAGCAAATCCTTTGTGCTGTCAGTTCTATTACTTTGAGTTTCTTCTACATCAGTCTTTCTCAGGGAATTATCACCAGGGCCTGGAGAAAGGCTGGCATCACAATTCTCAGCCCCAAGTCCAAGGGCAGTGAATCCTAGCACATGAGACACCTGGAAGGCGCTGCTCGGGAGTACCTTCCCTGGCTCCTCACTGCCAGCTGGGTCTGGTCAATCAGTGGGCAGCAGCCTCGGCCTGAGACCTGACACCCTTTTCCAGCCATCCACAGACTGTTACATGGAATCCTTCCTCAGTCAAGGTGCAGCAGAGTGTCTGCCCAGTCTCCATTTTGCCAGCGTTAAAACTCGGCTGGATGCTCATATCATCAGCCCCTGCTGGTGTTTTCCTCACACTGTTCCCTGAAGGTCCCACCTGCACTCAAGGCAGACATGAGCTTGCTGACCTCTGAGTGACAGGCCTGCTCTCAGCTGGTGAAGAAAATACTTTCCTCGGGGAAGATTGAGGGTCTCCAGCTGCAGACCTGCAGGTTGGCGCTGATTGTCACTTTAACATCCGTGCTGATGCCTGGCGTCCATCATCCTCTGTGTAGCCGGCTCTCAGCTGATTGCTCCTGGCATCGCTGCCTGCCACCCTCTTCCATCATCTCACATTGAGATGCAAGTTCCAGGCAGATTCCTGCAGGTCTCAGACATCTCAGACTGGAGAGGGGTGTCCCGGCCCTGAAGATGAACCTCCTGATGATGTGTGCGGCTGAGACATCACCTGGATGCTGTGATCATCTTCAAACCTCAGCTCAGACCAGCAAGAGAAAAGGTCCTCGTGGATTCGGATGCCCTGTGAGTCACAGGCGGTGACTATAGGGGAATCAGCCAATGAGACAGAAGCAACACTCTGGGGTCCACTGTTCTTTTGCTAATTCGTGAAGACATCTTGAATAAGAGCCCTGGTTTTACTGCATCGGATTTGGCAGTTGAAATGAGCCAGGCTTTGCCTAATGCGTACATGCCTCGATTACACAAGGCCCTGCTACAGGCGCATCAAATAGAGAGCCTGGCTTTTGCAAAGCCTTGTTTTATTAGTTAGAACAAAAAGACGTGGAGTGTGGGTTTCATTATCCACTAGGCAAATTCCAACAAAGGACTGTAGACTTAGGCTTTGAGGAGGCCCCAAGTAATGTCCCCAAAGTCCCTCGGTCTCTCTGCTGGGAAGACAGCTCGGTAACTGCTATGTAATCCTAAGGACCCGATTCAGATCCCCACACACAAGATGGGCACAGGGGCACAAACAATCCTAGCACTGGAGAAGTGGAGGCAGGAGGATTCTGGGGCTCACTAACTAGGAGAGCAGAATGACCAAGCTCCAGGTTCAGTGAGAGACTCTGTCTTCAAAACTAAGGGGACAACAATTCAGGAGGATACCTGACATTGACTTTTGGCCCCTGTACAGACACCTGCACTAGCAGGTGTACTCATATATGCACATGCACACAAACTCGCATATGTTCAAAACTTGTACATGCACACACACATAAAAAATACACACAGAGACACAGAAACACATGCATGCACACAAACTCACACAAGTTCAAAATGCATGCACGAACACACATGTATACACACACACACACACACACACACACACCCCCACACACACACACACCTACTGTTCTGGTCCAGTGAAAGGATTCTAAAACTATTAATTGACTAATGTTTCAGGAAATCATTGAGGCAGGTCCTAGAATTACGGAACAGTCCTGCTGGGAATACTGCTGATCTCCAATCGCCTCACCAGTGGCTTCAGTGGCCATCTGTGCAGGTTCTGGCTCCCCTGAAGCTCTTTCCCCGTGTCTCTGTGTTACACAAAATCGATTGCTAGCCTGCTGGGCTGAGCTGTTCAGTTAAACCCACATCTCCTTCCAAAGCACAATAGTGCTTGGTCAAAGCCATACTGACCTTCGTCAACCCGATTGTTGATTAGGAAATGAGCCTCCCAACCCCCAGCATGTCTGTGCTGTCTCCAGTGCCACATCTCAGCCGGAGCAGTAGAGTGTGAGAATGTCACAGGAGTCAAACTCTCATGCCAGCCACAGAATGTTCTAGAAAATGAGCACTGACATTCCTCAGTGGCTGCAAGAAGCATCTTTTGAACCAATGTCCATGGAGAGCCTGGGATGGAGGAAAGGGAATCAGGATTTGGGTAACTGCAGATAAAATGGCTATAACAGAGCAGGACCTGTGCAGAGTGGCAGCTGCTTCTCCAAACACAAGAGGTCCCATCCCAGCATCATTTTCTAGGTGGTATCACACCTTGTCATCTTGGAAGATCCTTCTTTCCCTTCCCACTTAGAATCTGGCCTCCCCATAGCCTACCCGCTTCCCCTTCTCTCTTGAGAGGGTCTGACTTCCAAGGTCCTAAGATTCCAGGGGTGTCAGAGCCTTCTCGGCTTCAAGGGGCAGGGAGTAGCCCGGAACTCATAGCCTTGCTGGGGGGCAGTAGATGGCCATATCCTCCTGGTGCCAACACCAGCTCCCTGGCATGGGTTAGAAACACCACAGCTATGCTGGTCCTAGAATTCAGGCATGTGTATCTACCACATAACCTCACCAGCATGGGGGCATCTCAGAAACCCTCCAGCAAGCTTTCCTCTGGGTGCCTGAGCCCTGAGGATCCTGTGATGCTTTTTGCCAAGGCCCCCAGGTTCCATCAGGGTGAATGATGATTTCTTTCAAGGCACAGCATTTCCCAGAAGTGGCTGGGTTTTGCAGCACACATCAATTGTTTTGTTGGTAGAAACACCACATCTTACTGCACAAATGAATCTTCCAGATGGAAAGATTAGCCTATATGAAAAACCCATGGAACCGTGAGTATGAGTTAGAACCAGGATCCACAGAAGGTGAAGGCCAACATGTTTGTATGTCTTCTGAAAATGAGAAAGGAGCAGATGGTCTTCAGCCCCTGCTGCTTTGCCACCCTCTGCCTCTGCACCCACACAGGCATAACTGATGCCGGTGAACACCAGCCACTGCCCCAACTAAGGTTCTATCAGTGGGCCTAGCTATGTAAGCATTATGCACACATGTGCACACGAATAAACATGTGTACACACTAGTACACATGTACAGGTACATAAAAGCACAACCCCATGCATGAAACATATATACACATACACGATCAGATAAATGTGCACACGTGGACATGTGTGTATATGACTATACATACTTGTCTGTGTGTGCATACTTTCATACATATATACACATGAATATACATATAGCACATACATATGCCTGCACTCATGTGCATATGTACACACATATAGGTCCATGGCCTGGCTATGGAGAAATACACAGGCCTTGGAGCCAAAGGAGTGGCTCCTGGCAGGTCTCCAATCCTGACAACCCTCAGATTACAGGGCATTCCAGTTTACATTTTACAATATATAATGTTAAATATTATATAATTATATAAATATACGTATTTTTATATTTATATACCTATGTGTCTGTGCACACATCATATACATATGTAACATGTTCTAGAAAACTTAAGGATGCAAAGGGAACCCTTGGCTGGCCTCGCCAAGGCCTCCTTGCATCACTGTGGCCATCCTAGTGTAAGTATAAGCTTTTCTAACTCAGTCTGTATGCAGTGAGAACGGATTCCCCACATAACAAGCAGACATGACTTGATCAACACCAGTGGAGCAAAGTGGTCAAGAGGTAAACACAACAATTAGCCTAGTGCTCTACCTGAGAAGGGCTGGCACAAGTGCTAAAACATGTGCACACGCCTACACACCTGTCTGTGTGTGCATACTTTCACACATATATACACATGCACATGCATATAGCACATACATATGCCTGCAGCCATGTGCACACATAGGTCCATGGTCTGGCTGTGTTATGGAGAAATACAAATAACATGGAGCACATGCTGCACACTGGGGAAAGCCATTCTGCTTTCCTAGGAGGGACTCCAACGTCCACTCCATCACCAGTCCCCAGAGAGAATGGCCTTGGGGACCAGACAGGAAAAGGAGAGCTCTGATCCTTGGAAGCATCTAGAGCCACCAGGTGTGGACCACATTATCTTAGGACCAACCAACCTGAGGGAGCAGGTGTGTCACACAGAGCTGTCTTTGTCAAGATATGGCCAAAGAGTCTCACAAACCCTTGTGAACAGCAGGCGGAGACTGGCCATTACCCTGCTCTCCTACTGATGCCCAAGTCCATGAGAATAACTGCCTCTCTGGATTTTTGTTTGAGTTTTTAACTTAACACTTCTAATTGCTTTAACGGAGGCATGGTTTATGCACAATTAAGTTCTAATGTAAAGGGGGAAATTCAATGGGTTTTTGGCAAACGCATTTAATTGTTAGAACGGCTCAATTCCCACAGAGTCTCCCCTTCTTTGCAGCCCACGGCTCTCCTAGCCCTATCCCCAGGCAAGCCACTGATCTTCTCTCTGCCGTTTCCGGAAGTCCGTGTAATTGGACTCACCACACAGGCAGTCACTGTGTCTGAGTATACTGTACGCCAGGCTTCACAGCACTGCTGTGTGCCAGCGCCTCCTCTTCTGGTTGATGAAGAATATCCCCCGTGCGCAGCTTGCCACCAACTTTGGCATTCGTGTGGTTACTGCGACACTCTGAGCAATTTCCCACCACTGCTTGGTGCAAGTCTGTCCTTTCCTCCCTAATTAGGCTGTGGGTGGGTGTGAGTTTCTTCCCAGGTACTCATCCCACTTCCTGATGTCTGCCTGCCTCTGAACACCAGCAGCCACCTGACCTCGTGGCTTTGTGTAATATGCAGAATGAGTCTTCTCTATTTTATGTCTCAGAAACAACCTTTGCATTCCTTTATAATTTTTTTGGTTTTTTGTTTGTTTTTGTTTTTTTGAGACAAGGTATCTCTGTGTACCCCTGGCTGTCCTGGAACTCACTCTGTAGACTAGGCTGCCCTTGAACTCAGAGATCCATCTGCCTCTACCGCCAGAGTGCTGGGATTAAGCCACTGCCCAGCCTCCTCTATAAATTTTAAGAAATTAAAACTGCAGAGATTTTAACTGGGTTTCTGTGAACTTACTGATGAATTTGGGAGAAATTGGCTCATAGTGATATTGAGCTTTCTGTGACCTGAATATAGTATTTTTAAAATTTATTTAGGTCTTCCTTAGTTTATCTAAGGAACATGTCATAATTGCAAGCCAAGAATCATGTTTATATGTTGTTTGATAGTCTTGCGTGTTTGTATTTGAGGGAATACTTAAGTAGGTACATGAAATGATTAATCTAAACATCTCATTATTCACTTTTTTAAATTGCATTTTTTTGGATTCTTTGGGAATTTAATCTCTAAAAATACCTTTAAACTGTACATAGAATACAAAATTATAGTAAAAATATAGGTGCTGCAGTGTCTTGTGATCACATTTAAAATTCTCATTCATTTTATTTGCTGGGTTTGTAGACATAGTAGGGTATTAAGAACAATGCATGTTTAAAGAGTTTCACTCTTTGATTCTAATATACGTAACCACATCTCTTAATTTCTGTATCATGTCTTATTGCGGTGGCAGTTTGGGGTGTGGCATACGGAAGTTTCTTCCACTAGTATCATTGTAGCTATAAGATCTTAGAGATTCTACTAATCATGTCCAGGAAGCTCTCTTGTATTTCTAAGCCCATGAGAATTTGTTTTATTGTTTTTTTTATCATGAATGGATATTGAATTTTGTCAAATGCCTTTTCAGCATCTATTAAGATAATCACATAGTGTTCATTCATACTCCATTATCAGTGTGAATGGCTGTGATAGATTTTTCAATCTGAGGCCATTCTTGCATTCATAGAGGGAATTCAGTTCATCAACCTCAACTGTTCCTTTGGAATGAGGCTGGATTCAGTTGGCCATTGTTTTGTGTACATGTCTAGTTGATCTTTCTAAAGGTTATTATAGTTATTTTGATATGAGGTAATATAAACCTCATCAATCAAGCTCTCGGTTGTTTTCCTTGTTGTTTTGTTTTTCCCTGTTTCTTTTACTCTTACTTCTCTGCGATGCACATACAATGTTTAATTCCTAAAAGCTTGCACTTTTCTAGAGATATTTCAGCCTTTGATTTTTTCCATAATTTGCTCATTTTTTAAAATGTACTTTCTACTTTGCAACTTCTTTCATTATTGAGAATTTTATGCCCCAGAAAAATGGTTTGTTCTCATGGTGTGCTAACCCTCACTCACAGCATCAAGCATCTGCATCTCCCAGCATCACAATTATCCCTTGAAATCAGCCATATCAGAAAAACTGACAGCATGGGGATTGCCCAACACTACATGTCGTACCTGGGGACAGTGATCTGAAAAGCTGGCAGCCGAGCGGTTCTCTAATGCCGTGGTTTCTCTTTCTGAGTGTCCCATGTCTGTTGATGCAATGATTAGTACTGATTATCAATTTGACAGGATATTAATCACCTAGGAGACAGGCTTCTGGGCATGCCTGGGAGGGATGATCTTGATTAGGTTAACTGAGATGGGAAGACCCCCAGGCTTGGATCCTGGAGTGCATATAAAAAAGAAAACAAGCTGAACATCAGCAACCATCACCCTCTCCTTCCCTATTGAGGATGCAACTAGGCCGCCTGTCTCAAGTTCTTGCCACTGTGATGGACTGTACTCTGGAGTTGGGAGCCAGATAAACCCTTTGTCCGTCCAGCTTCTTTGCTAGGGCATTTGATCACAGCCACTAGACATTTGGCTAGTGCTGTGTCTGGATATACACACATCCTTTGTTATATTTCTTGTCACTGCAACCAAATACCAGACACAGGCAACTTAGGAGGGGTTTGTTTTGGTTCATAGTTTGAAGGGCACAGCTCACCGTGGCAGGGGGTGGGGGGAAGAGGGGGAGGATTTGCTTTGCTTTGCAGTTCGAAGGAACACAGCTCACTGGCAGGGGGAGCATGTGGTTGGGACTCTTCACATCTCTACAGCTCACAAAGCAGAGAGAAGATAGAAAGTAAGCAGGCCTACAAGCCCTTAAGACCTGTCTCCTGACTTCTTCCAACAAAGCTCCATTTCCTGAAGGTTTTACAGTCTCTCAGAACAATGCTCCTGGCTGTGTGGGATATTCCAACATCCAAAGACAATACATCAAAATAAATCCATAGATTATCCCTGCTCCTCTCCAGACCTACAGCCCATAGGCCACCCTTTCCTTATTTGTGACTATTCTCCTTGGAGAAGTGAGGTTCCCATTACCTTCTTCACTTGTATACTTATTTGCCCCCCCCTCCCGCACTGAGCATGTCAATTGGTTTGGAATTCTTAAAACACCCCCTGTGAGAGTCCAGTTTGTCCACTGGAATCCAATGTTAAACTACAGTTCCTGTCTTTGGCCTAACTGTGTCTTATATCCAAATTAGAAAGATTGTATCTTTTCTCTCCCCCCTCAGCATGGATCTACCTCTTCCCTGAAGTGACACATTTGTCGCCATGTCTGCAGTAACCCTCAATTCACGGGTTGCAGCTCTAACCTGAGTGTGGTCAGGCTCCTTGTCTATTGTTCACAGTAGTATGGATTTTGAAATGAACAAAAATAGTAACCATTTTTTGTTCTTCATCCTTTTGTGCACATGTGTTGCATATATAAAGGTAAACAGGTGTGCGCACACATGTGTGCATGCACGAGAAAACCAGAGATTAATGTTGGCTGTTTTCACCTTATTTTTGAGACAGGGCCTCTCACTGTTTGACTAGACTAACTGGCCAGCATCCTCCCAAGGTGAGCCAGTGTTTGCCTTGCCAGTGCTGGCCGTACAGGTGTCCCCCATTCTGACTGCCTTTTCACGTGGGTTCTGGGGATCCAGACTTGGGCGTGACCCCAAGCCATCTCCTCAGCCCCTGTTCTTCATTCCCTACAGCACATCCAGTTTTGTATTTCTTGGCATTCCCTTCGATCTGAATAGCTTACATCAGCATTTTTTTTAATCAAAAGGATGCCTCACGGCAAATTATGAAAAAAAAATTTATATTACTTTAATTCTGAAAGAATGCTTTTACTGTAGAATTCTGAATATAGCTTATTCTCAAAACTGAGTGTTTACTATGTTTCCCTTTGGTGCTTTGGAGATGCTATGTCCCTTGTCCCACCTGCATTTCTGTTAACTGTATCCTGGCTGCCAGGAAAGTAATGTGTCCTATCCCATCCCAACCCCATTTGCTGTGGACATTTGCTTGTTACGTAGATTTTCCAGCAGATTGGTAATGAGTGTAGCCTGGCCGCTTTGTTTTCCTGTTGTCTACTGAGCATCTTTCCGGTTTGCATCCACTACAGAATATTTAGACATTAACTCTTCAAACAGTTTTCACTCCCAGTCTCTCTTCTCTTTTCTCCTGACAATCCCAGTTCATGTATATTGAGCTTTTTCATAGACTCCAGCAAACCATGTAGGCTTTGTGTTTTTCAAAGATTTTAAAAATAGGGAGGGGGGAGAACAAGGGAATCTGTGGCTGATATGTAGAACTGAATTGTATTGCAAAATAAAAATTAAAAAAAAAAAAAGAATAAAAATAGAAACTAGAATGTAAAAAAAAAAAAAAAAAAAAAATAGGGCTGGTGAGATAGTTTAGTGGGTAAATGCACTTGCCAATAAGCCTGACAGCAGGAGTTCAGCTCCCATGACCCACGTGGTAGGAGGAGAAGACCAGTTCCTCCAAGTCCTCTGACCCCCACAAGGGTGCTGTTGTATGAACCGCCCCCCACAAATAAATGTGTAATTTTAAAAATACTTTAAAGAAACACTCTAATGTCTCTTGACAATTTCCATTAATATCAAGTTGCTTTGCTATTTCTTATATTCATTTGACCATTGTACCTATTTTATGAGTGTTTTCACTCAATACTAAATTATTGGGCCTGCTGCAGAAGTCTGGAGTTCTGGATTTGATCCCCAAAACCACAAGGAAGGAGGGAACTAATTCCCACCATCTGCCCTCTGATCCATGAGCACCATGGCATGCGTGCGCGCGCGCACACACACACACACACACACACACACACACACAATTTTTTAAAAACCCAATTGTTGAATACATAGATTTTCATTATTTTTGTTTCTGTTTCTCTATTAAGGCTTTTTAATTCTCTTCAGAGAGTTTACTTAATTAAAAATATGAACTATATGAACTATTTCATACTCAAAACTCAGGATGGGCAATGTGGAAGGACACACTGTTATGATTTAAATGTGAACTGTCCCCTATGGGCTCATAGCTTGAACACTTGACTGCTGGCACTGTTTAGGAAGGCAGGACATACCTGGACCCTTTGAGTGATAAAAAAAAATGCTGCATGTATTTGGGGTCAATCAGAGTTGGTAGACAGAGTTAGGGCTCCCTTCTCTGCTTTCAACAGTTCACTGAAGTGTGTGAGGTTCCACAGCCTGGCTTGTCTGGTTCCCCAGGCCAGCATGAGTATATGTTTCCACACATACTTTGTTGTCCTTTGCACACCATGTGACTACACAGAGTCCAGAAGGAACCTCGGGATAGGACTGGCTTAGATAACTACAGCTTGTGCAGAGTTCAGAATTTGTAGTGGTTTCTTGAAAGAGTCTGTTATCCACAGACCCCGAGCCCCTCACACAAAAGTGACTGCCCTCTGCACTTTGGAAAAGTGGCTTCCTTCTGCATAGAATCCTCAGCTGAAGGCATTTTTTTCAGTGAACAAAAGCTCCCTTTGTTTTCTCCGGCACTTGCGTTGCTGAAGCAAAGTGTGTGTGCATCTTTTTTGTTCCTCTTGCACAATTACATAACATTCATCGATGCATCTCTTACACAAGATGCTTCATGATTTCTTCCCTGCAGCAATTTGATTGGGATGTGGCCTGGAACGGCTTCCCTTACTTTCTTCCAGCAGAGATTTGTTCTTCAATTTCTGTTCATAGGGTCTACCAGATTTCAATATTTTTTCAGTTATCATTTCTTCAAATATTTTTCCACTTTCTTACTTCTCATTTTGAACCCTTTGCTCTTCTCTCACAAATCCTGGTGCTGCTCATCTTAGAGATTCATTATGTTGAGT
This sequence comes from Peromyscus eremicus, assembly GCF_949786415.1. NCBI lineage: Eukaryota > Metazoa > Chordata > Mammalia > Rodentia > Cricetidae > Peromyscus > Peromyscus eremicus. Next base: position 64,776,389 of record NC_081416.1, read on the forward strand.
TTCTCTGGTTACACAGTTATCCCTTTGTGTCTAGAGGGCTCCTTTATGTACAGGTGACCTGACCACACCCTCATGTAAACCCTCTCTGGATTACTCATGGCACCTATAACAGTTTGAATGTTATGTGAACAATTCTTGTTGTAAGACAAAAACTTATGCTAAGCACAACATATTTTATAACTTTTTAAAGTATTAGGGATTGAACCTGGGCTTCATTAAGCTAGGCAAATGCTCTACTACTGAGCGTCCCGTACCCTTTTGCTTTACTTTTATTTTAAGATGGAGGTCTGGTTAAGTTACACAGGAGGTCTCCCTGTCTCAGCTTCCTGAGTAGCTGGGATTATAGACCTGAGTCACCAGACTCAGTTTAAAAATGCTTTTTAGCCATGGTGGGTTGAACCTGTGTATGCAGAACCCACAGCTGCATTCTCAGAGACATTTCTGTCTCTCTTTCTGTTTCCATCTCTCTCTGTCTCTCTGTCTCTCAAGCTCTCTGTCTGTTTCTCTCTCTCTCTCTCTCTCTCTCTCTCTCTCTCTCTCTCTCTCTCTCTCTCTCTCTCTCTCTCTCTCTCTCTCTCTGTGTGTGTGTGTGTGTGTGTGTGTGTGTGTGTACCGTTTTATCTGAAATTTACCAGCTTTATCTGAAATTCCATGCTCCCTGGGCTGTTTGGACATTATAGCTAGAACTCATGCTGCTAGTCGGTTTTGTTTTGTTATCTATCTGCCTCACTGGGACTCTTAATGAATCCCGGTACTGGGAACTGTTGTGTCTCTTGCTTTGCATGGGTTCTTACAGGCTCATCTGAAGTCTGTTCGTAATCTTTCTTAGGAGAATCTGACTTTCATCTGAGGTTACCTTAATCCAGCATTTCAGGCTGCACCTTCTGGGGACTCGTCCTCATAGCCCATGTGTTACAGGTCTCTCCAAGTATGCTGCTGGGAATATAAAATCCATAATACCTGTGATGGCTCTGGGAAATATTTTGGCCTTCTGTTTTCTAGTGGCTTTTGTTTCCATGCATGGAGATCTGCCACACGTGACCACAGACTGACCCTGAAGTTGATTTGAGTAGAACTTGCAGATCTCTGTAGCTGTCTGGGGGTCATCATGGCCCAGTCTGAGGGTCTTGGCCTCCATGTTTTGGAGTTGGAAAATTCCTGAGCACTGTTTAAGATTCACCTTTCTGCACCGCAGTCTGGAAGCTTCTTCTCCAGCGAGCTGTGTGATTGCATGACTAACCTAGTTTGTTTCCATCTTTTCACATAACTCTGCCCCTCTGCTGTCTCTTGCTTCTGGTTGGAAATGGCTGTTTTAGGCACCGTATTGCGTTTTCATCACTCAAGGCGGGAGGCTTCTGCCTGAAGCAGCCTCCCTAAACAGCAGTTTTCACAGTGGAATGGAGAAGCAGCGGTTCTGGAAGCTTTCCCATGTCAGCAGGACCAATCAGTGTGGCAAAGCCATGATGACACTGGGGGCTTGGTTGTCACTATTGGCAAATGGAGGTACAAATGGGGAATACGGGCAGGCTGCAAGGAGCCCCACTGCAGTGGATGGAGATGGCTCTGTGATCATGAACTCATGGTGTTAGAGGCCTGGGCATAGATTTAGAAAGGAAAACAGAAAGGCAGACAGGCAAGATTCTTCCCTGTTTGATTTGCTGAGAGGCCTGGAGTCCATGATGTTCCTTTAGCCATGAGCCTATGAGGTGCACACTCTGTGAAAGGGCATTTTTACAAATGTCTAATCCCTGACAAATTTAGCATGCCACATATTTTTGATGCAAAAATATAGATAGATGGATAGCTAGCTAACTACATGATAGACAGACAGATAGATAGATAGGTAGACAGATAGATGAATAAATAGATAGATGAATAGATACATAGATGATAGATGAATAGATTGATGATAGATAGATGGTAGATAGATGAATAGTTAGATAGATGATAGATGAATAGGTAGATAGGTGGATAGATAGATAGATAGATAGATAGATAGATAGATAGATAGATGGTTAGATAAATGATAGATAGAATCAGAAAGTATCCAGGGGGTGCCGAGGATGTGACTTAGTTGATAGTGCACTCACCCAACATGCATGAGGTTTTATGTTCCATCCTCAGCACTATATAAATAAAGCATGGGGGCGTGTGCCAGTAATCCTAGCACTCAAAGAGGTAAAGGCAGGAGGGTCAGGAAGCTGAGGTCCTCTTCAACTACATAACAAATTAGAGGCCAGACCGAGCTACTGACTCTGTAGCAAAAAGAAAAGAGCACATTAAGGCACACAGAGAGCAGCCAGGCATAGTGGTACACACCTTTAATCCCAGCACGAGAGAGGTAGAGGCAGACAGATCTCTGTGAGTTCTAGGACAGCCAGAGAGACATAAAGAGACCCTATCTTTATATGTGTGTGTGTGTGTGTGTGTGTGTGTGTGTGTGTGTGTGTGTGTGTGTATGTATGGCTAAGAAAGCATACTAATCCCCCCTTCTCTGTTCTCCCCTTCCTCCCTCTCACTAGTCTTGTTCTTTCTCCCAGGCTCCCTTCTGCTTTCATGTCATGTGTATAAATGGTTTTATGTATCTGGGTGCAATTTAAGATCCACAAATGAAAGAGAGAATGCAATATTTGTCTTTTTGAGTCTGGCATGTTTCACTTAATATGATGATCCATTTCCTAGCAAATGACATGATTTCCTTCTTCTTTGTGACTGAATGAAAGAGCACTGTGTCTATGCGCTGCATTTCCTTTATCCATGCATCTGTTGACAGGCACCTAGACTGATTTCACGGCTTGTCTATTGTGAACAGCCCTGAAGTAAACATGGATGTGCAGTATCCCTGGGGTTTGCAGACCCAGGGTCCTACAGGGACAGCTCTTACTTTCTAAATACTGTCTCCCCATGTGGTGGTTTAAATGAGAATGCCCCCCACAGTCTCAGGCATTTGAATACTTGGTCCCCAGTTGGTGGTGCTGTTTAGATAAGTTTGGGAGGTGTGGCCTTGCTGGAGGAAGTGTGGCAGTTAAGTGTCTAAGCCTGGTGCCATTCCCATGCACCACCTCTGCTTCCTGTTTGCTGTTTGAGAGGTAAGCTCTTAGCTTGCTTCTCCGGCCACCATGTCTGCCTCCTGCCATGCTTCCCCACCATGTTGGTGAGGGATTTTTTTTCTCCCTCCAGAACCTAAGTCCAAACGAGCCTTTTTGTAAGCTGTCTTGGTCATGGTGTTTTATCATAGCAATGTATAAGTAACTAATATACCCCTGGAAGAGTAGGTAGCTTTGTGAGTGAGTGACTAACTCCTTCCTAGCTAAGGCAAAGGGAAAGGAGACTGTGTAATATATTGTTGTCCAAAAAAGTAAAAATAAGCATAAAAAATATTAAAAATCTGTTTGTGTTGTTCCTGAGAAAAGGTCCCTAGATTTGAAATTCCTTCAAAATAAAAAATTAAATATGAATAGACTATTAAAATGAAGTCCTTGAAACTGGGTTTACCAGAGGTAAAGGCACACTTGATGTCCAGGTACTGGGGTACTGTGTTATGGCCAGCTTCTGATCCTTCTGTCTTTCATTTGTCATGGACACATGGACTCAGTTTTCCTCCCCAAACTGTCCATCTTCATCCTGACAGTTCCCAAGCCTTGTGGGAGGCTGGCCACCTCTTCTGTGACAACTGGATATTGGATTTGATAAGGAGATCACCTGAGCAGACCCTGTGCTGGGTGAGACCCTGGCAACAGTGTGAGAACTGATCCTTCTAGGAAACATGACCTGCTCTCACACATGTCTGAGACACCATGTAGAACTTGCTGCCTCGAGCTCCCAGTGGACCCTGGAAGATTCTGCGTTCTCCAGAGCTCTTCACTAAGACGGCTTCCTCCTGAGTTTCTCCTCCCTTCTCTTGGAATCCTTGTCTCTTCACAAGTGGTGAAGCCCTGGCATGGCATCATGAAGCAGCCTGCTATTCAAAGCACCCCTGTCTCACTTGTCCTCAGTTCCAATCTTATTTAAATAAGACTGTCTTCATCAAGTGCCAAATGACTTGTGAATGCAGCTCTTTGGTATCTTCAAACTCCAGTAGAACTGCTGCCTGTGAAAGAAGTCAGAACTGCAGTGATACTATCTGTGAAGACCAGGCATTTTATCCACAAAGTCAGATGTGGAAGCAAGTGGTCACACATGTGAAGGACAGAACACTCTGGTATGGCTCTCTGTATCTGTCTGGCTTTGAGGCAGAGGATCATCCCAGGAACTTGGGAAGCCCAGCAGGTCCTGGGCTGATATAAAAGACCTAGAAGAAACAGATCCTGTCATGGGTCTCTGGAGAAAACTGATTTTTCTGGGAAGAACATGGGCTGTGAATGAAAGGAAGTGTTATCAAATGGGTCAGAGTGTGATGAAGCCCACTGCCAATACACAGATACACAGAACCCATGCTTCAGTTTTGGGGCAACTAACAGGGAGCAAGACACACAGTGTCCCCTGTAATCTTGTCACTGAGGAGGCAGAGGCAGAAGGTTGCAAGGTCAATGCTAGCCTAAGCTGCATAGAGAAACACTGCATTGAAAAATCACAGAGATCCCTTAAATGTCTTTCAGCCATTTGAGTTTCCTCTGTTAAGAATTCTCTGTTTAGTTCTATAGCCCATTTCTTAATTGGACTGTTGGGCATTTTGATGTCTAATTTCTTGAGTTCCTTATATATTCTGGATATCAGTCCTCTGTCAGACGTGGGGTTGGTGAAGATCTTTTCCCAATCTGTAGGCTGTCGCTTTGCCTTGTTGACCATATCCTTTGCTCTACAAAAGCTTCTCAGTTTCAAGAGGTCCCATTGATTGATTGTTTCTCTCAGTGTCTGTGCTACTGGTGTTCTATTTAGGAAGTGGTCTCCTATGCCAATGCGTTCAAGACTACTTCCTACTTTCTCTTCTAGCAGGTTCAGAGTAGCTGGATTTATGTTGAGGTACTTGATCCACTTGGATTTAAGTTTTGTGCACGGTGATAGATATGGATCTATTTGCAGCCTTCTACATGTTGATATCCAGTTATGCCAGCACCATTTGTTGAAGATGCTTTCTTTTTTCCATTGTGCACTTTTGGCTTCTTTGTCAAAAATTATATGTTCATAGGTATGCGGATTAATGTCAGGGTCTTCAATTCGATTCCATTGGTCCACATGTCGGTTTTTATGCCAGTACCAAGCCCAGGTGGATCTTTGGGAGTCCAATTAGTGAGAATGAGGAGGGTTTATATGAGTGAGAATTGTTGAGACCAAGGTTGGATAAAGCACAGGGACAAATAGCCAAACGAATGGAAACACATGAACTATGAACCAATGGCTGAAGGGTCACCAACTGGATCAGGCCCTCTGAATGATTGGCTTGATCTGTTTGAGAGGCATCCAGGCAGTGGGGCCAGGTCCTGTGCTCATTGCATGAGTCGACTGTTTGAAACCTGGGGCCTATGCAGGGTCACTTGGCTCGGCCTGGGAGGAGGGGACTGGACCTACCTGGACTGAGTCTACCAGGTTGATCTCAGTCTGCGGGGAAGGCTTTGCCCTGGAGGAGATGGGAATGGGGGGTGGGCAGGGGAAGGTGAGGGGGGCGGGAGGGGGGAGAACAAGGTAATCCGTGGCTGATATGTAGAACTGAATTGTATTGCAAAATAAAAATAAAAAAATTAAATAAAAAAAACCATAATTGGAAACAATAAAAATAAATCCTTAAAAAAACATTAAAAAAAAAGAAAAAGAAAAATCACAGAGAGAGAGAAGGAATAAAGAAAAGAGGAAAAGAAGTAGAGAGGAAGGAAGGGACGGCGGGCAGGAAGGAGGGAGAGAGGGCGGGAAGGAGAAGGGAGGGAGGGAAAGAACTGGCAGCCCTCAGCATTCCGCTTCTTTTCTATACTCCCAGGGTTGCCACTGGACCAAGGGCTGCTCAGAGACTGCTAAACACAGCAGTGACATTGTCAACCCACAATCTCCCCCTGTTGCTAATTGTACAGATTGTCCCTCTGGGTGGGCCTGTTTCCTGTTGTTCACAGTCTCTTGGAGGAGGTATGAGGCTTCCTAAAGTCTTTAAATTTTCATGCTGTACTGAGGAATGTCGGGCAGAACATCACAAAAGTATCCACACCACTCATACTAGGAATAGAGAGAGAGGACAGGGGAGGCTTAGCTTGCAAGGATTCACCAAGGCAGAGTCCATCCTGGCCCAGGAACAAGCCAGTTGATGGCCATGGCCATCAGCTCTGAGAACATGGGGATGATCATTAGGTCAAGGAAAGGCAATGCCCCTGGACAGGCTCCCCTAGAGCATCAGGAGGAAGGGGCAGAGAAAGACAAAGGCTCAAGTGGGAACGGGGAGTGGACAGAGCAAGGGTGCTCACAACGCTGACTGGAGAAAATCTGGGTTTTTATAAAGACACTTGGGGAGGTAGTAAGGGCTTCAGTGTCACAAAACAGTTCCCTAGAAAACATTCCAACTCCACCAAAGTACCACACACCCCTCAGAATGCAGGCCAACCATCTTAAAATCATTTGAAAGATCAAAAGCTCTTAGGTGAAATCTCCAAAAGAAGTGGCACTATTAGGAGGGGTGGCCTTGTTGGAGTGGGTGTGGTCTTGTTGGAAAAAATATGTCACTGTGGAGGCAGACTTTGAGGTTTCATATATGGTCAAGCCATGCCCAACGAGTCAAACCACTTCCTGTTGCCTACTTTTCAAGATGTAGGACTTTCACTTCCACCACCATGTCTGCCTGCAAACCAGCATGTTGCACCATGGGGAGAATGGACTACACCTCTGAAAATATAATCCATCTCAATTAAATGTTTTTCCTTTATAAGAATTGTCATAATCATAGTGTCTCTTCATAGCAATAGAAACCCTGACTAAAATACCTCCTAACCAGGCTAGCACAGTTGTTGTAGATCCAGGCCTTCCCAGAAAAGCTGATATGAGATTTGCTTATGAAGCCAGTGGAAGCCTCATGGACACTTCCACATAATGTTTAGGGCCTAAGCCCTAGCTGAAGCAGTCAGCCTATGCAAGAAAACCCATGGCCACCAATGAGTCAGGAAATGGCTGAGTTTACCACAGATCAAGGAAACACCAAAGCCAGAGAGTGCCCTCTGAAGAAGGCCATACAAGATTTGGACATCACAGTCCCAGACAGAATCTGGGTATTCCACAGCTAACATTACTTTTTAAAAGTGATTCCACAACCATCCATACCCAATTAAAAAAATATAGGCCGGGCAGTGGTGGCGCACGCCTTTAATCCCAGCACTCGGGAGGCAGAGCCAGGTGGATCTCTGTGAGTTTGAGGCCAGCCTGGGCTACCAAGTGAGTTCCAGGAAAGGCGCAAAGCTACACAGAGAAACCCTGTCTCGAAAAACCAAAAAAAAAAAAAATATGAATATGCAGTTGTATATACACCTGCCAGTACCTATAAATTCAGGTATCCACACTGTATAAGTGTAGTGGGTGGTTATCTGTGCCATATCCTGAAGCACCACCGCTAGTGAGGCAGCAGGTAGCTGCTAGGTACCTGGCCCTGGGCATGGCCTAGATGGGGACCCTTAAGACCTGGGATGTATATACATGACCCCCTCTCTCTTCGCTACCTTGTGGTCTTGGATGCTGGTGTGGATCAGGGCAGAGCTCTCTGGAGAACAGTGCTGGACCATGCCTCAACTTTCTGGGATCCCTATTTCCTGTATTGTGAGTTTCCTATATGCTGTGGGATAATGCTTTTGTACACTGGTTTAATAAAAATGCTGATTGGCCAGTAGCCAGGCAGGAAGTATAGGTGGGATAAGAAGACAAGGAGAATTCTGGGAAGAGGAAGCCTGAGTCAGGAGATGCCAGCCTGCCATCCAGGGAGCAGCATGTAATGGCACACAGGTAAAGCCACGGAACACGTGGCAACATATAGACTGACAGAAATGGGCTGAGTTTAAATGTAAGAGCTAGTCAGTGGTAGGCCTGAGCTAATGGCCAAGCAGTTTTAATTTATATAAGCCTCTGTGTGTTTACTTGGATCTGAGTGGCTGCAGACCAGGCAGGACACAGGAAAACTTTCAGTTATACCTATATTGTGAGTTAACCCCCCAATAAATTTCTATAATCATTAAGCTATTTCCATGAATTGGTAGCAATTTAATTGCATTATATAACTAAGACTTACTTACAATGTACATCTTATAGATATAAGTGTAATAACATATTTGCATATAATATGTATATTTATATGTATATCTTGCACGTATGAACATGACACATGTATACATTTTTTAAATTTTTTTAATTCATTTTGCATATCAACCACAGATCCTCCTCTCATTCCTTCTCTCACTCTCTCCCACCTTCCCACCCTTATCCCCTCCCCCAACAGGGTAAGTTCTCCCATGAGGGGACAGCTAAGCCTGGTACATTCAGTTGAGGCAGGACCAAGCTCCTCCTTGCTTTATCAGGGGTGAGCAAGGTATCTGACCATAGGTAATGGGATCCAGAAAGACAGCTTATGCACGAGGGATAGATCCTGATCACACTACCAGGGCCCCTCAAACAAACCCAACTACACAACTGTCTCCTGTGTGCAGAGGGTCTAGCCTAGTCCCACTGCTTTTACATTTAAACCTGTTTATGAAAATCCACATCAAAGATGTGGATACATATTTATATGTCTACAACATATACAAACATAGGTGCACACCATCTGATCCTTTTAGCACATTTTAAACTAATTGTCTCACTATCGCAAACTCCTCATGACACAGGAAAGAACCTGACAGTATTGCCAGAAGCCCCTCTGGGTTCCCAGACTGCTGGCAGAGGATTGAAGAGGTACCTTGCAGCTAGTAACCTCACAGGGAACAGCTGACAGCATCTTTGCCTCTACCAGATTTATGGTACTTTAATGAGCAAACCCAGAGCAGAGAGGGTCATTATCCCCTTTTACAGCCATAGGAAGCATTCACTCCAGCTTAAGTTCATCCAAACAAACTGATCGGAGCAATTTACATGATGACTCCAGTGCTGGGCTTTGTAAATCCCCTTTCAGCCTGAGTAGATTCTGGGGAAATCTATATTTGGCATTATTTCGTCCTAGACAATAAATGATCTTATACTGTCCTTGACACCCTCCAATAGCCCAGACGAAGAATACTAGACATCACAGTGTGATTCAGCAGTCAGCTCTTGGGTCTTCAGTTTGGACCTCAGCCACCCCGCTGCACAATGACTCAGTTTCATAAATATTTAACATTTCAGCTGTTTCCTTAAACCAAAAATTGACCCTTATTCAAAGTAATCATACAAACGATCAGTGCTTGCCCTGATTCGGGAAATCTCTATCTGGCTTATCCGCATCAAAATTAAACATTTATATATTTTATTCATGTCTCTTGTCGTTAGGCCTGACTTACAGCTTTCTGCATTTGGTTCTGTTCTAGAGAAATGCCTTCATTTTGAAACAGATTTATCCACGAATTAGACTAGTTCCAAGAATGCTGTCCTGCCCCTTTAAGAGTCCATCTCCAAAGGGTCTTTTCAAGGAAGTAAAAGTTGTTTGGGAGAATGCACTTGACCTCATTTGCCAAGTTCTACATCCAAGGGCCTACATTTCACTAATCATACTCTAGTGGATGCTGTGTGTTGCTCTTTTTTTTTTTCCTTTTAGCATTTACTTCTTAAAGTAATTAGCAGTGTTGTATCAGATCCTTTCCCCCTTTTCTGCTAGTACCCAAGGAAGGAGAAAGCCTCAGTGGGATAGGGATGAGATGATCAAGGTGCTGCCAGGGAGAAGTGAGGTCGGAGAAGAGCTGGAGGGACTCAGTACAGGCATGGGGACTGGGTCATCCTCTGTCATTTCCTGTCTAGGACTTGAGCACACTCTACAGGAAATAGATGAATCAGCATCCTCAGGTTTAGAGTGCTCAGCTCTTGGTCCTGCCTTCTGAAACTGACAGGCTTAGGTTTCCCAAGACAATGGGTTTGGCCTGACCCATTCAAAGAGGCTTCTCACTCCTCCCTGTGCATTATGTGGATCCTGCACAGTGGGCCTCTGTAGAGTTCCTTGTGAAGTTTTCTAACTGTACCATTGTAAAATGAGTGCCACAGGGGCATAGAGTCATATAGTGTCCATGGTCAACATCCCAGACCAGATACTGCCTAGATGTCCTTTGAGTCATACCTCTGCCTCACTCTCCCCTCCTCTCCCCTGAAGGTTAACGTTGTCTTGGTGTTAAAGTCCCAAGTCCCCAACTGCTCTCAGCAGCACCATGTACACTCCCATCCTTGAACACTGCTTCACATTTGTGTTTTATTCATGTTAATGAAATCATCCTGCTTAGTCTTCCTGCTTGGCTTTGAAGAACCAGTCTTCCTCCATCTTAGGCTTGAAAGCCATCTTCTAGTAAAGAAAAACTGGGTTCATTCTTGTTTATGATTAAACCTCTGTTTCTCAGGGATTGGGCTATGCCCCACCTTTAACCTTAACTACAAATGGTTTTTATATTGCCTGTTCAGGAATGGAAATCATGTCTTTGTTTCAAAAAGTTAATAACCATCTTGTAACCCTATGTTTGTTTTAAAAGAGTTGTTATGACTTATTATGACTACCTGTTGTTATAATCACCTTGCAATCATGTCTTTGTTTCAGGAGGTTGTTATGACTAACTTGTTATATGTATGTTCTGCTCCTGCAACCCCAACTATTTTGCCCCCAAAAATCCCCCATTTGGAAACCCACTGCTACTAACCTATAAAAACCTCACATCCAGTGCTGGCCTCTCCAACCCTGCCTTAGGGAGAGGCAGCCTGTGCACACAAATCAAAAAGCTTGTTTTAATTAATTGCTTGCTTTAATTAATTTGGCCATGATTATTTGGGTCAGTGATCTTTCTCCTCCCACTTTTGGGATTAACAGCCTCTCACATGTCACAGTTTGAGACTTACAGACACCAGCATCCACACTGTGCTCCCTTGATTTACATGGCAATTCTACCTTTTACTCCATGTAATTTTTACCTATCATACATAGTGACATGCTGGGCATTCTTAAACATACTTCTAAGAGCATGGTGCCTGGATTGCTGGTGAGAATAGACTTCAAGGTGGAGTCACTAGGCCCTGGTGCATGTGTGTGTTCAGTTTGCAGATGTGGTGAATGGTTCCCCAGACTGCAGATCCAATTCACACTCATACCCAAGAGCAGTTCTGAGCAGGATCTCTCATTGACCTGGAATGCCCCGAGTAGGTTAGACCGACTGGCCAGCAAGGCCCACAGATCTGCTTGTCTGGGTTTACCCAGCACTGGGAGAATGACGAGTGATGCCTCCACACCTGGCTTTTCTGAGGTTCTGGGAATGGCTTCAGGACTTCATGCTTGCCAGGCCAGCACTCACTGACCGAGCCGCCTCCAGAGCCCTCCCTGTCCACTGTACTTTAAAAACCCTCCCTGGTTCTTCTTCAAATCTGATGCTATTTTTCAGCTCTCTATTACTTTTTTAATTTGGTCTTTATTGCTTTTAACATACAAATTTAAACAACTTCTGTCGGCTAATGCTGGCTAGGTTTTAGTTTTCGTGTTTAAGACTCAAGTCCTGGGATGGATCACATGTAAGGATCACCATGCTATTCTTACATGCAATTGATGAATCACTCTACCATGCTGACCTTACAATTTTATGTTTAGTTTTCTTACCTTGGTTTTATTTCCCTGGCCAGGACTAGTCAACTAGCATTGAATAAATGCCCCAACAGCAGAGAGCCTTCCGCCATTCCCCCTCCTAGAAAGACACATCCACTTTGCACCATTAAGCTGCCTTAAGGACACTCATTTATATTCCCATCATCCAGGCATCGGTCCTGCTCTCTCACGGCCTCATCATCCTTGACCTCCATACTTAAAAAAAGTCTCTACTCAGTTCCCATTGTTTGTTTGATGGAGATAATGCCATGTGTGACCACTTTTCTCTGCTGCAGCCCTGACAGATAGGACAACGCCATGCTCAAGTCCCCATGCTTTGCCCCATGTGGTTGCAGGTGAATGGTTCTAGCCTTGTCATGAGAAACCCACTAGGTAAGGCCCTGGGCATGAGTGCAGGCTTCTGCCCATAGCTTCTTCCTCTATGGCTCACTCCCCATACCCACTGAGCACACAAGTCCCAAGATTCCCTTTCTGATTGCTCTGCAACATGTGTGCTTCCCTTTCCTCGCTAAAATCTATGAGCACTTCCAGGAAACTGGCCTGTGCCCATATGTAAGACTTGTGTATGCTGTGCATTTGCAGGTATGTGTGTATGTATGTAAGATTTGTGTAAGATGTACATTTCTGAGTATATGTGAGTGTGTAGTGTATGCCTGTAGGATTTTTGTATGGTGTATATTTGTAGTAGGTGTGTATGTGGTGTATGTAGCTAGTATGAATGAAGTGGCATAAAGAATGTATGTATACAAAGTATGAATTGTTTACATGTGTGCACAATGCTGAATTTTTGCTTGCCAATCTAGTGTTACTAACTTTCATATCTCAGTGCACAAGACTATTAGTCTATAATTTTATTTCCCTTTATTGTTCACACATGGTTGATTCCAGAGCTCTCCTGGGCCTTGAAATGAGACTGTTCCCTCACCTGCTGTGCTCTGACTGTGTGCACAGATTTTTCCTTCAAACTTTTAGTAGCATTTGCTGCTGGTGTCCTTGTCTTTGCGCCTATACAGAGACTACACAGCAATGTGGCTCATCCTTAGGCCATGAGTCTATGCTGGGTGTAATGGTAGGGTGTCAGCGCTTCAGTAAACATAACTTGGTCTGTCCTGGGGCTGTTACCAGTGTGATGGACTTTCAGGTGAGGCAGGACCATTCTGTGTGATGAGATTACTTAAAAAAATGGCTGCTCAGGCACAGGTGGTATGGCACCTGCCCCTCCTGGGGAGGCCAGGAGACCCCATGTAAGAAGCAGTTTGTACACTCTGGATTAATGGAGGAATGGGAATGTATCACAAGAATGTTGTGACTGAAATGCGAGAGAGTTGACCTAAGTGAATCCCCCTCCAAAGCCAAGGAGAACCCAGACTTTTTTTTCAACTAACCAAAGTTAGACTGCAAGACACTCCTGCAGGTCATTCCACAGACTGAGGGGTAAACACTGAGGTCAAGTGCTTCCTAATCTGCTCCATGAGTGTCAGCTGGTCACAATGATGAACCCCTTTCGAAGAAAAATGCAGCTAAGCAGGGAGGTTTGAAATGGAAAGCTCTCCCTACAGGTCATCCTCTCTCCACTACCCAGAAGTTAGCCTGAGACAGCAAGGCAGGTGTCCAGGACACAGGGGTGACCCCCACGTCAGGACAACAGCCTACATGAGAGAAGGGTCAGTGTGTCTCTAATCAGTGTCTTTGAATGTTAAAAACATTTCAAATATGTGTTTTCTTATCTTTGTAAAGATTAAACGTGTTAACACACAAGGTGGAACATCTCATGGGGCCTCAACACTGCACAAATAACTGCAGACAACTGAGGAACACTGAGAGCTGGAGACATAGTCTTCCCCAGGGGAGACCCCCCCCAAAGTGGTTGTCCAATTTGTGGTCAGTGATGAAATCATATGCATACAAGTAGCATTATATGGACTGAACAGGTTGTATTGTATATTTAGGAACATGATATTATGTGTACAGAGAGAGAGAGAAAGAGAGAGAGAGAATAACAATTAAAGAAATTGAGGCCATGAATTGGAGACAAGGTATGGGAGGATACAGGAGAAGGGCTGGAGAGAGAAAATGGATAGAGGAAATGATGCAATTATGTTTTAATTTCAAAAATAAAAACATTCAAATACTTCACCCTCTCAGCTGGAGATTTGTGAGAATGCAATGAAGTGAAGATAATCTGGGCACATTGCTGCGCCCGATGAAAGATGCTTGGAGGGAGGATGTGTATAGCTCAGTGTAAGTGAAGTAGGACTTCACAGAATGCCCTGCATCTATGTTCAAAAGACCAATAACAGCACCAAGACAGATGTGTGGCTTAGCAGAGTATAAACAGACCACAAGGCCAAGACAGATGTGTGGTTGAATGGAGTATAAACACACCATAAGATTAAGATAGATGTGTGGTTTGATGGGGTATAAACAGCATAGGTCAAGACAGGTGTGTGGCTGAATGAGGTATAAACAGACCACAAGGTCAAGACAGATGTGTGGTTGAATGGGATATAAACAGACCAGAAGGTCAAGACAGATGTGTGGTTGAATGGGATATAAACAGACCAGAAGGTCAAGACAGATGTGTGGTTGAATGGGATATAAACAAACCAGAAGGTCAAGACAGATATGTGGTTGAATGTGGTATTAAACAAACCAGAAGGTCAAGACAGGTGTGTGGTTGAATGGGGTATAAACTAACCAGAAGATCAGGACAGATGTGTGGTTGAATGGGATATAAACAAACCAGAAGGTCAAGACAGATATGTGGTTGAATGTGGTATTAAACAAACCAGAAGGTCAAGACAGGTGTATGGTTGAATGGGGGTATAAACAAACCAGAAGGTCAAGACAGGTGTGTGGCTGAATGAGGTATAAACAAACCAGAAGGTCAAGACAGATGTGTGGTTGAATGGGGGTATAAACAAACCAGAAGGTTAAGACAGATGTGTGGTTGAATGAGGTATAAACAAACCAGAAAGCCAAGACAGGCGTTGGTTTAGAGGGCTGTAAACAGATAAGGGGCAAGTCGCATCAACAGTGTGATGCTGAGAAGTCAGAAGCAAAATTTGAGCACTGGGGATGATGGTGGTGGCAGAGCAGAGCACCTCTTGCCCCTCATCCATCAATTCTCTAGACATATAAGCACAGACAGAGCAGGTCCTGTGGACTGTACACCCATAAGTGAGCTAACAGCGTGTTGTCTCTGACATGTGAGCCCCATGAGAGTCCCCATCAGTGTTCTAAGCAGACAGAGCAGGAATGATGGGTAAGAATGGACTTCTTTCTGGGGTGTCAGACGTGTCTCTTCATCCCCTTCTTTTGTATCGTGTAATCAAATGGTCACCAGGATTCACTTGTGCCCCATGATATGACAGGTCATCTCCAGAGCCATGGTCAGGGCAGTAGTGGAGAGAAAGCATCCACAGGTCCTGCAAATCCGTGGAGCTGCTGAGCAGGACAGCCAGGTAGGTACATACCACACAGGAGACCAGAGGGACCCACAGGCTGTCAACTCCCAACCTGTGGTAAACACTTATCACAGCAACAGCTGGGCCAGCAATGCCTCTATTTTAAACAACAAAGGAACAAAGCCAGTGTGAGAACATAAAAAAACAGATATAGAGTGAAATGTAAGGAGGAAGTAAAAGCCACACAAACACAAAGACATTCAACCGTGTTGGTATCCAAGGGCCATGCAGCTGAGAGGGACACGCTGATCTGAGTGGCCTGTGCTGCCACCTGGAGCCATGGTGACATCCGGGCCTGGGCTGCTGCCAAGGACCATGTCTGGATCCCTGGTCCTACCACAGCTGGGGTCTGTATTGATGTCCGTGGCCCATGTTGCCACCAAAGACCACACAGATGCTGCAGCCAGTGGCCATGAGCGGTGCTGCTGCCAAGGCCATGCTGATCTGAATGGCCTATGTGTCACTCAGGGCCATGGTGTCATCTGGTCCAGGGTCATATCTGGGTCCACGACCCTACAGTAGCCAGGGTCTGAGTTGATGTCTGTGACTCCTGTTACCACTGAGGGTCTATGAATGACTGGAATTGGGTCGGCCACCTGAGACCATGTTGGTGTCCAAAAGCCATGCTGCTCCTAAAGTCATACTGAGCTAGGAGGCCTGTGCTGCTACCTGGGGCTATGGAGAAGGCCAGGCCAGGGCGCTGCCTAGGGCCATGTCTGGGTCTGTGGCCCTGCAGCAGCCAGGATCTGGGTTGATGTCCATGGCTCTGCAGATTCCCAGGGTCTGGTCAGCCACCTGAGACCATGTTGGTGTCCAAAAGCCATGCTGCTCCTAGAGTCATACTGAGCTAGGAGGCCTGAGCTGCCACGGGAGCCACAGTGACATCAGAGCCCGAGCTGCTGGCGAGGGCCATGTCTGGGTCTTTAGTCCCACTGCAGCTGAGGCCTGCGATGATGTTCATGGCCTGTGTTAGCACAGGGAGTCATCAGAACCGTGTCGTGCTGAGCCAGCCCTGCCCTCCACTGGCCCTGGGATAGTTGCCTGTGCCCCTAGCTGGATACTGCAGCAGGAGAGCTGGACCTGCCCCTCAGGGGTAGAAGGATTAAGGAAAGATGGCCCCACCCCTCACCACAGGCATGCACCTCACCTGGGCAGCACACTAGAGCTGACCCTGTGGTTGGGGACACAGGTGAGCCGACCCTGAGGGCATGAGAGCAGGAGAGCTGACTCTGCCTCTCCTCATATGCCATGTGGTGGCATGGGGGAGGGGAAGATGCCCTTTCCCCTCCCCCCTGCTACCAGCTGCAGGTGAGAGAGCTGGCCTCAGTGTCATGAGAATGAGAGAACCAGCCCTGCCCTTCACCAGCCTTAACGCACAGAAGAGTGGGCCCTGCACTCTGCCTGGGCGATACTCTAGAGCTGACCATGTTGTCAGGGGTGTGGATGAGCCAGCCCTGAGGGCATGAGAGCAGCAGAGCTGAACCTCCACCCCCACCCCACCCCACCCCATCTCCCATATGTCCCATATAGCAATCACCTGGGCAAAACAGTAGAGCTGGCCTTGCTGATGGGAGTAAGCTGGATATGAGACCATGAGAGCAGGAGAACTGGCCCCGCCCCTTGCTGCAGGCTGCATTGGGTGCGCTAGCCCATGACCATGCTGGAGAGCTTGCCTGGGTAGTGACGATGTGGGGGAAGTGGGCAGGCTGACCAATCTAGCTACCACCCAGGCCCAGAACCAGGACGAAGAGTTAACTCACTCCAACATCCACTGAAACTATGAACTGTTAGAGCATGTGAAGGAGATGAACCTACAGATTCAGCATCATCTCCACAACATAGGACGGCACCAAGATATCCAGGAAGAGTCCCAATGAGAGCCCATTATCAGTGGTGTATAAGCCAGAGACCTCCAAGCAAGACCAATGACTCCAATGACTCCTGGCAATGAACACTTGCAAGTAAAGATGAACGGACTAAAGGTAAACTGTGTGGCTCATTGGGCCACCCTACAGCTTCCATGATGAGATTCTTCTCCTTTTGTTGGTTTGGTCTTTGGGTTTTTATTATTATTATTATTATTATTATTATTATTATTATTATTATTATTATTATTTTATTTTGTTTTGTTTGAAGGAGAGGTTGCAAGGGCAGAGGGAAGTTGCTAGAGGACGAGGAGATTGGTGGGATCAGAATGCATGATGTGAAATCCACAAAGAATCAATAAAAGTGGAAAGAATTTTAAAAAATTTATTTTATGGGCATCTAATTGTAGAAAAACAGACAACAAAAACACCCACATCAGTTAACAAAGAGAGAAAATGAATTGCAAAGATCAGAAGCTATCTAATCAAGTACAGAAAAGGAACAAAGATGAACACTGGAAACGCCAGCCAGACGTAAGCACTGAGAAGCAGCCTCCACAAAGGTAGCCAGATAAGCCCAGAGGACCCAGTCACTTAATGTCAGCGTTTCAGTGAGCACTGCACATCCAGCACTTAAAACTTGCTCAGTGTCAGCCTTTGGCTGAAACCTCATCTGTTCTCAGACGCAGTGGCAAGTCTCTTGAACACACCTGGCCCAACATGAGAGTTCAGTAAGTGGCAGACGAGTAATTGAGCGAGTGAGCCAGTGAGCAAGTGAGTGAGTGAGCAAGCAAGTGAGCCAGTGAGCCAGTGAGCAAGTAAGCGAGCGAGTGAGCCAGTGAGCAAGCAAGTGAGCCAGTGAGCCAGTGAGCAAGTGAGCAAGTGAGCAAGCGAGTGAGCCAGTGAGCCAGTGAGCCAGTGAGCAAGCGAGTGAGCCAGTGAGCAAGCAAGTGAGCAAGTGAGCGAGTTGAAGGGACAGAGAAAAACAGAAGGAAAAGTGGAAGCAATTAATGGTATTTCAGGAGAATAAACGTGTCCATTCTTGCTTAAGAAAATGCTAGAAAATACAAATGAATCAATCCCTTTAAAAGAAATACTACCAAAGATTGAAAGGGCTTACATCATATGATATTTTAAGCAATGGTCAAATAGAATTAAAGTCACCAATGTCACATGAGAAATAAAGGATTATGAACAAATGAAAATACATCCTAAAATACATACTTGGAATAATCTAGTTTCACTCAAAATAATGCAAAAAGAAAATAATTGTATTTCTGCGGGTGTGTATGCTCACTTTGAGATGCAAAGAAGAAATATCTGGAAGATTCTACACCCAGTTATATAACCCTTTACTTCTGTCGAGAAATGTGGGGAAGGATGCGAAATAACCAGGAAAGAACTTGCCCTATATTTTTTAAAAATTAACATAACAAAGGTATATTCATATATAGCTTGCAGTTAAAAATTAATTTAAAAGATGAAATGTTTAAAGGTGTCCCAGAACTAATCTCATAAGAAACGCCAGGCCTGGGCATTTTTACAAGCAGGTAATTTCAAAATTCAGAAAGAGATCATTCTTCTGCTATTTAAATTATTTTAGCACATAGGAATTTGGAAGGCTTCCCAGTATGCAGCACATAACCCTGACAGCCAGAAAATTTTAGAAGCACAAAAGTAAAAGTGTATAATAATTTTAGCTGTGAATAAATATTTTAAAATTCCAAATGAATATTAGACAACGTATTTTGTCTAATCTATCAGAATATCTAAAATAAGAAGAAAATGATCAAAAATGTTTTATTCTAGAGAAATAGCAAGTTTATTAATATAATTTAGCATAATAAAACAAGGAAAACAAGCTATATGGTTATCATAACAACTGCCGAAGAGCCATTTGGCCAAATTTAACATTGATTCCTGATTTTTATGGATTGTTCATAAAACAAAGATATAAAAATATTGCTGAATGTTTTCAAATAAAATGAAGATTGATTTATCTCAAACTATTCACCTTTCCTATTTGTACACAGCAGGAAGACTCAAACGTCTCTATTTGATAAAACTCTACACTTAACACACAATGCAATGTGACCAGATGTGTGGGGCTTTCCCACATAACACAAGTTCACAGTGGACACCAAAATGGTGTCTTACAGTTCAGTTCAGTTCTGACCCTGGCCAAGATTAGTGGGACCCTGGTGGAGAGCTCAGTCTCAACTGACCTCCACACTTCAGGGTCTGTCAAGGGCAAATTCAGACTACAACATTCCAAAAGTCCAAGTTGTAAGTTAATGGTTCTCTCTACCACTTCCTTAAGCTCAGCTGTTGGACAGAAAGACCTTGGAATTCAGGGAAGCACGTTTATTGGCCTGTTGTACAGTATGAACCACCAGAGGAAAGAGGTTTACAGGGCAGGACTGTGGGGCAACAGTTTCCTTCCTTCTGGGATATACCGCCTCCTCTCAGACTTCCAGGAGTTCAGCAACCTAGAATCTCTCTGGAATTCATACAGAGCCCTCTAAAATCTCAAGTTCCCTTCCCCTTCCCAGAACAGAGGGTAGAGCTGAGTATTTCAGTCTACAAGGCCTGTCTTCATCTTTCTGGTGAGCAGCCCCATCAAGGAGCCACCAAGAGTCATCTTATGCAAATAGAAGAATGTCTCCATAACCAGGGAAATGCCAAGGCATTCAGCAGCACTGAGTCAGATATAAGTCAAGGACCGAATATTAGGACAAAGGATGCTACTAGCACCTGTATGGTTCCTGATATTATTGCCAGGGTTTTAGGAGCTCTGTGCAAGGAAATGACCAAAATATACAGTCTTATTAAATCACAATGTCCTTGGGGTTAAGGCTGCAGATCAAGGGCAGAGCTCTTGACCAGCATATATAAGGCTCTAGGTATGATAGCCAGTACCACAGGAAAAGTAAAAGAAAATAAAACACAAAACAAAGTAAAGATGCTTGTTATTGCTACCATTTCTGAAGCCAATATAAACTTTTTAAATAAAAAGACTTTCTGCTACAAATTTTAGAAACGATATGACATCTTAACATAGAGATGAAATAAAATGTATTAGAAGCAATGTTTGGCTGTGGGCAATTTTATTAGATTCTATGCCTAACAATTTTGCCATGTCCAGTAACAACCAGGAACTATGTAAGACCACCGAAGAGTTGATTTCCAATATCTGCATCCCTAGTAAGGGTCAGAGGAACAAAACCATCCTGAAGCATGCAGACTGGCCTGGAGAATATCATGCAGGGTGACAGACACCAAGGAAACCAGACCAGTGGGGTTCTATCCTGTTCCCAGAGGGGACATTTCAACACCTGCCATTCACTAACTACCATAGACTCATGCTGCTGAAGAGATGGCTCAGAGGTTAAGAGCATTGGCTGCTCTTCCAGAGGTCCTGAGTTCAATTCCCACAACCATTTGGTTCATTACAACTATCTATGATGAGGTCTAGTGCCCTCTTTCTGGTGTGCAGGCATGTATACAAACAGAATACTGTATACATAACAAATACAACTTTTTTTAAAAAAAAAAATCACAAATAGTTTCACTTGACAAAATTCTTCAAAAGCTACTTTGAAACAGAAAAGATGAAAGAATGTTAGAGAAAAATAAAAAAATTACCCATGAAATGTTAAAAAATGTATCATATACATATGTTCACTAGAATTAAACAGAAAAGATGAAAGAATATTAGAGAAAAATTTAAAAAAATATTTATCTATGAAATGTCAAAAATGTATCATATACATTTGTTCATTAGAATAACATGTTTCATATAATATATGGGGGAAGGGCAGAGTGCTGGCATGGAAAATAGTTAACAAACAAATCCCAGGACCTGAAACTACTTAAAATAGAACAGTAGAATTCTAAATAAGAAGCATAAGATGAATTATTCAACAAATGGTATTTGAAAAATGGAAAGCCACAGGGAAATAACATCTAGCTCCTTCATTCACAACTAATATCAAAATGCAGGACAATGTGTCCCATGCCTACAATCCTAGCACTCAGGTGGTAATGTAAGAGGGTTGTAGGTTCAAGACCAGCCTGGATGACATAGCAAGACTCCGTCTCAAAGTAAAATAATGAACAAACAAGTCATTGGTGGCCTGTAGATTTAAATATAACATGAGCACTAATGACAGCGAGAGCTACCCATGAGTACCACATGTGTAGGGAAGGCTGGGAAAGTAGGGGGTCAGAGGGAAAAGAACCTTCTCCATTGGACAACTTAAAAATACAGAACCCTGTAGCTTCAAACACCACAAAAAACTGGAGAAAGTGACTGAGCCCTGGAGAAAATACTGACATGTCATGCAACAAAGGTTTAATGTCCCCAGTATGTAGAGGTGTAACAAATACACTTTAAAAGTTATGGGGAAAGAGAAATAACAAAGTCAGCTCATGAGAGAAGAATTTTGAATAGCTCATAAACATAGGAAAATGTCTCAAGAGTAATCAAAGAAATGTAAACTATAAAAACAGTATAAAATAAGTTACAAGGCAGATTGGCTTCACATTTTTAATAAAGTAGATTGGTTTTGTTTTTAATATACTAATAAAACCAATAATATAAGCAAAACAATACCCATAGAAAGATTAAAATCCAAAACTTATGATGCATCTGATCCAACTGGGTGATTTCAGATATACAAGTAGAAGAACTGGAAAATCTTACACAGTTGTGTTCTCCACATATAAAATCAAAAGGAGTGGTTGCTGCCAGAGCTCCTTTCCCAAAGAGTTGCAGAAAATTCTGTCCCTCCTCATAAGGTCCCAACAACAAACCAACATAGGACAGCATCAGTGTTCAACAGCCCCAGGACTCAACAGCCCCAGTGTTCAACAGCCCCAGTGTTTAACCCGGGAACCTATGAGTTTATTGGACTTACTTACAGGACATGGATGAGTGTGAGCCTAAGACACTAGAAAGTCTTCACCTAGTATGGATGATGGCTTCCCCACAGTCTTAAAGACATGGCCCTCTTAGTTGAAATCCCCTAATCTTTATATTCTAGACCCCCAAAGCCACCATGCATTTAGAGCAGAATTGCATGCAGGCTAAGATGAGAACTGGAATGTCAGGTAAGGGTCCCATGACTCTCCCCACCTCCTCCTTCTGTGAGGGAGGGTCAACAGCCAACAAGTCCCACCAGGATGGACTCTTGGAAGCAGGCACAGCTGATCTCATGAAGACAAGAGCTATATTGCTCAGAGGATAGCCTTCTACAGCAAAGAAGAAAAGACTGAATAAATTCTAGTGAAAGCAAGAAAAGAATTTTACTAAAATTCTTTTAACCATGTGGTCAAAAGATATAAATAATGAAACAAAAAGTTAAGAAAAAAGATGAATCAACTTTAGGAGGGTTTTTTTTTGAGATAGAGTTTCTCTGTGTAGCCCTGGCTGTTCTGGAACTCCCTTTGTAGATCAGGCTGGCTCAAACTCAGAGTTCTGCCTGCCTCTGCCTCCTGAGTGCTGGGATTAAAGACATGCGCCACCACTGCCTGGCAAGGAGTTTGGTTTTTTGTTTGTTTGCTTGCTTGTTTGTTCGTTTGTTTTGGCTTTTTGTTTTTGTTTTCACCAGGGAAAGAGGTAAACCTTGCAATACCCCATGGTTATCACACAAATTTCAATTTGCTACAGATTTGCCGCTTTGTGGTTATAATGCTTAAACACACATAAAGTATTTTGAAAGAGCTACTTAAAGAAACTTAGAAACCAACCAGCAGTGAGCAAAAACCAGGTCAGAGTTCATGCTATTTAAAAGAATACAACTGAAGGGAATAAGGAGGGGAGTCGGTGGCATGTGTGAGCATCCCAGCAACCAGGCATGAAATTTAAAAAAAAAAAAAAATGACAGGTAGTCTTTCCACCCTACAATACTGGAGAAGAGAAGTTAGGCCAGAGACAAAATATAGAATTTACCAGAAACATCCTGGGATGAGGGTGGTACAGGAGGAGGGAGACAAAAAAGTCAAATACAAAAGTCATCCAAATCATTATCATTGGATGAAATCTAAGCTAGACATAGAGTGGTTGATGGTAGTGAGGGGGAGGTGGTAAGAATAGCACAGGGAGCTAAGCGGGAAGAAGCTGGGGCCCAGGAGGGGCTCATCTGAGAAAGCAGAGCTTTGCAGGTCAGAAGGTGTGTTTGATGCCTTGCTCGCTGGTTGCATCCTCAATGTGATCTCCAGCTAACACCTCATGAGCTTAGCATTCAGCGAACAGAGCCTGGGGCAGGACGAGCTACAGGAAACCAGGGGGTATCAAAGGAGCCGAGCAATTCATAGAAGCAGGTCCCTGCATCTGAACAAACTCTCAGCCTAAACCTTTGATGGACTGTTAAATTATTCAACCACAGGTTAAATACCAAATATACAAAGAGCAGAAACAGGTTGTTGTTTTAATAATTACAGAGAAATATAAATATCAGCAAGCGCAGTTTACAAAAGCGGCCTCAGAGAAACACTAGAGACAAAAATGGAGCTGAGCTTCTAGCAGCCTCATCAGGAAAAAACAGTTTGAAGATTGAAGCCAAGGGAGCTAACTGCCCTGTTAAAACAGTAAGGAAACAACCACGAAGAGCACGAAAGACTCCAGTCACTACACACTATGTAAGTTTCAAGCCCACCTTGCTAGGCACGCAGATAAACAGCAAAGCGTGACCTGAGCACAGGAAGGCGTGGTCAGTGGAAACCCAGCAGAAGTGAGCTACAGGGATTTAATAACTAAGGGTTTCAATGCAACACTCACAACAAGAACCTAAAGGAAAAGCCAACAAGATAGGAAACCTCCACTGAGGAGTTAAAATGAATTAAAATGGAAAATCTTGAGACTGGAGAGATGATGGATCAGCAGTTAAGAGCAATTGCTACTCTTCCAGAGGATCTGAACTCAGTTCCCAACACCCTTGGAAGAGGGCTTGCAACAGCCTGGAACTCGAGCTTCAAGTGGTCTGGTGCCGTCTTCTGCCCTCCACGGGCACCTGTACACACATGGCAGACACAGACAGACAGACAGACAGACACAGACACTAAACAAACAAATAAATAAAATTTTTAAATGGAAATTTTAGAGCTGAGTATAGTCATTGAATTGTTAGTTTGTTTGTTTGAGACAGGGTCTGCCTCTAGGTAGCCTGGAACTCTCTGTGTAGACAAAGTGGGCCTGGAACTCACAGAGATCTGTCTGCCTCTGTCTCTCTCCAATGCTGGGATTAAAGGTGTGTACCATCTTACTCTTCAAGTTATTGACATTTTAAAGAGTCTCTCTAAGGGTTGAATGTCAGTTGGATGATAACACTGAAGAAGGACCAGTTAACTTGTGGTTGAACAAAAAAGAAAGTTGTGGATATAGAGAATAAGGAGGAAAAATTTGAGGTACACAGAGACAGTCCCAACATCCCCCGGCCACACACACACACACACACACACACACACACACACACACACACAATGCTGGAATATCACTTGAAAATGGATAAAGTTGGGAAGGAAAACATCCTGTGCAAAAAACTTACAGCCTAGCATGGTGGTACACACCTTTAATCTCAGCACTAGAGAGGCAAAGACAGGCAGATCTCTGAGTTTGGGGCCAGCCTGGTCTACAAAGATTTCCAGAACAGCCAGGGATACACAGAGAAACACTGTCTCAAAAAAAAATTAAAAAGAAAAAATTCACTAGTTTCTAATAACGACTGTGAACTCCAGGCAAGGCTCATCACTGCTGGACACTGATAATTTGAGTGCTGAGCTTAGTAGAGAAAGTGTTTAAAGCCAGAGAAAACTGACTTGTTACACACAAGGGAATAATGATAATAGTAGCCAGCCTCCCAGGGAGCCTGAGGTCATAAGATTTGGAAATGTTATTTTGTTGCCACATGTTAATAAAAATAATTCTACCAAAAAGTCTGTATTTACCAAAATGTTACAAGTTGAAAAAGATTGCTAATGAAACTATCCAGGCTGAAGTCAAAGGATGCCTGGTAGAAACTCAGATGATCTGGAAGAATTGCAGAGAACAGAAACCAACACTATGCAGCCAAATAAGAATGGCTGGATTTTTCATCTCTTCTCTTGTTATTTTCTCTCAAAGACACATTTCCATTAAACAAAAAAAGATGTAACTTTTTTTCTACTTTATTTTATTTAATAATTTTATTATTATTTTATGTGTATGGGTGTTTTGCCTGAATGTGTATCTAGGCACCACATGATTGCAGTACCGACAGAGGCCAGAAGAGAGTGTTGGATCCCCTGAAACTAGAGTTAGAGACAATCCTCAGCTGACATGTGGGAATTGTACTCAGGTCCTCTGGAAGAGGAGCCAAGGCTCTTAACCGCAGAGCCATCTCTCCAGTTCCAAGGGTAACAATTTAATATGCATATATGACATGTAAAATATATGATAAAAATTGAAAAGAAGTTGTAGAAAAGTGACATGGTTACAGATTAAAATCTAATAGGTCAATGACAGTATTAAATGTAAACAAGCTAAATACCTCTACCAAAAAGCAGGTCTTACCCATCTGGAGAAGTGTGAAAAACCAAGAACAAACTAATTGATAGTTATGTTATATTGTTGTTAAACTTGTCCTTTAATTGTAAAAACACAAAGAGATTTAAGTTAAAATGACAAAAGAAGATGCAACAAGTATATAGTAATGTAATTAAGCCAAGTTACTATTAATATAAGATGAAATAGACTTGAAGACATGGAGATAAATGACAGATATTGAACAGTGGTAACAGAGCCAGCCACAAGGAAGGCACGGAAAATAACAATGCCTCAAATCACATTTAATAAATACTCAGAACTACAGGGTGAAGGATGAATTCACAATCAAACTAGGAGGTTCAATATATATTGCTCAATGGTTGTAGAACAGCTAGAGTGAATAGGCACATGGAAGGCTTGCAGTATTTGTTAGGACTCTGCCGCACTCCAGATGCATGACCGCACATGCGCAGTTCAGGAGCTTGACAAGGGGTCTTGCGTCTTACATCATCAGTGTGCACTGGTGATTACATACACAGGCATGGTCACACAATCTGCACATGCGTGGCATAGCTCTGTAAGCCCACCTGCACCTTAAAGAGCTGTGACTCAGACCCCACCCTCTCTCTCTCCTGTTCTCTCTTCCCCCACTATCTTTCTCTCTCTGCACATGCTCCTTCCCCAGGCCTGGTTCTCTTCCTCCTAATAAAGCCCTAATACTGATACTGGGGTAGTCATGGCCATGACCTTTCTGAGAGATAACCAGCACCACTTATTCTTACAGTATTGACACTGTGGCATTGTAAGCTAACAGACATTCTTAGGGCATATAGTTGATAACTACACAACAAATTTTTTTCTTAATATAAAAAAGGTAGAATAGTTGGATGGTGGTGGCTCAAACCTTTAATCCCAGCACTCACTAGGGAGGCAGAAGCAGGCAGATATCTGAGTTCGAGGTCAACCTGGTCTACAGAGCTAGTTCTAAGATAGATAAGGCTACACACACACACACACACACACACACACACACACACAAACCTGTCTCAAAAAAAAAAAGATAGAAAAAGGTGGAATAGTCACCACAATATTCTGGCCTATAAACAAAGACATCATCAACTTCAGAAGATTGAAATATTGCAGAAAATTCTATCTACTTCAATAAGACATCCTTAAAAGTTCAAATATCTGCACATTACACAACTCGGTTCTAAATAACCCATGAATAAATGATAAATCCACAAATAAATAATTCATTTATAAATTACTACAAGCTAACTAAAAAAAAGAGCCCTTTGAGCTAAATGAAAATAAAAAGACATTTAGAGATGTGAGGTGACAGTTGAAGAAGACACAGAACAAAGCCACGAGCCTGGAACACCGGTGCTGAAAAACAAAAATTGTTAAAATTTAATGATGGAACTTCCAACCCAGGGTAGGAAAGAAAAACAATTACTAACTTCAAATATATGCAGAAAAAGATGAGTGAAAATCAATAGGGAAAAAAAAACACAGGAAAATGGAAAATTAATTCTTTGAAAAGCTAGCTCAAATTGAAAACCCGCACAAGAGAAAAAGACAGAAGTGGAAAGTATGAGGAACAAAAGTCAACAGTGAAGCCCCTGCAGGTGTTAAAAGAACAGCGAGGGCATAACGGAAATAATGCTGCATCGATACATTTGATGCCCGGGGTTTAAAGAAACAAACGGACAAGGTGGTGGAGGCGTCAGAGACAGAACCAAACTGTGAATGGCCTGTAGAATAGAGAGCAGCCTGTAGAAACCTGGCCCTGCTTATGCCTCGGACACAGAAGGTAGGGTGGGGGGGGGGGAAATTGCCATCGGCTGCAGGGGACCATCCCCAGGTTGCCACACTCATTCTGCAGATACAGTAATGGGGACAGTGTGAGATCTTCAGGACAAAGGTACAGAGATCAATGGAAGAAATTATAGATTATAGCGCTGGACCCATGTGTGCACCTGGGATTGATCTATGACAAAGGCACCAAGGCAACTGGATGCAGACAGGAGCACATTATGGGGCAGGGGCAGGAGGGGGGACATGCATGGGAACAATAGGATGTAAATGTAAAACAAAATAAGACCGCATACTAAATCATCCTAAAATGTCTCATGAAAGAGTCAGACCTGAGAGCATAAAACTTCAAGAAGAAAACATGGAAATGTGTTTGCCGACTTGTGGTGGCCAGTGACCCAAGGATGCAGCACAGAGAGTTCATCACACCTTCATTATAGCTACTTAAATCGGAGGTGCACAGCTCAGTCCCTACAAGTGACAGGGTATGGACCAATGCAGGCTGCATGGCCCCGGGGTTGTTTTCTTACCCCTCTGGTACTGACTGCCTCAATCAAACCTGTGAACGCAGAGTTCGGGGAATATCCAGTGTGGTCCTTTTAACCATAAAATGACTAATGACTGGAAGAAGCACACAATGACAACAGATGGTCTAAAGAAAAAGTTTTTTTCTGTGTGATGTAGCTAGAGTTTTCCTGACTGGCCCACAGTCAGGACAAATCTCTGACACCCGCCAGTCCCACAGCCACTCAGACCCAACCAAATAAACACAGAGACTTATATTGGTTACAAACTGTATGGCCGTGGCAGGCTTTTTGCTAACTGTTCTTACAGTTTAAATTAATCCATTTCTATAAATCTATACCTTGCCACATGGCTTGTGGCTTACCGGGATCTTCACATGCGGCTTGTCATGGTGGCGGCTGGCAGTGTCTCCCTCACCCAGCTTCCTGTTCTCTCAATTCTCCTCTCTGTTAGTCCCGCCTATACTTCCTGCCTGGCCACTGGCCAATCAGTGATTTATTTATTGACCAATCAGCAACACATTTGACATACAGACCATCCCACAGCAGTGTGACTTGAAAATAGAGTCTAAAAATGCCAGGATTAGGAGTGTCCTATGTCCTCCATTGAGCTCTTGGTCATGTGGGACAAGGACATCACCATGAGGCCCTGAGTAAGTAAAGTTCTCAGAATCCCACAGCCCACCCAGGCTGACATGTAGTGATGGGTAGAAATTGTCCCCTGAAGTTGGCAACCAGCACTGACCATCCCACAGGACAAGTCACACTCAGCTGTGGATAGGGTTCCCGTGTGGGAGTTGCATGTGACCCTAATTTTGATGTCATACACAAGAAATCAGAATAAAAATTCTCTAAAACCATGTGCATAGGCAGAGGAAAAGCATCCAAAATTAACATTTTATATATGAATGACGACATCATTGCTAATTATTCTGATTTTCCTTGTCATGGTGGTTTGAATGAGGATGACCCCACAGGCTCACACATTTGAATGTTTTATTGCCAGTTGGTGGATCTGTTTGGGAAAGATTAGGAGGTGTGGCCTCTTTGGAAGAGGTGTGTCACTGGGGTGGGCTTTGGGGTTTCAAAAGCCCATGTTACTCCTCATGCCTGGGAATCAGGATGTAAGCTCTCAGATACTGCTCCAGCTCCATGCCCGGCTGCCTGCCTGCTGCCTGCTACCTGCCTGCTGCCTGCTGCCCCCTGCCTGCTGCCTGCTGCCCCCTGCCTGCCTGCTGCCCCCTGCCTGCCTGCTGCCTGCTGCCTGCTGCCTGCTGCCTGCTGCCTGCTGCCTGCTGCCCGCTGCCTGCTGCCTGCTGCCTGCTGCCCCCTGCCTGCCTGCTGCCTGCCTGCTGCCTGCTGCCTGCTACCTGCCTGCTGCCTGCTGCTTGCTGCCTGCCTGCTGCCTGCTGCCCGCTGCCCGCTGTCTGCTGCCTGCTGCCTGCCTGCTGCCTGCCTTCCTGCTGCCCCCTGTCTGCCTGCTGCCTGCCTGCCTGCCTGCATGCTGCCTGCCCCTTGCCTGCCTGCCTGCTTCCTGCCTGCCGCCTGCCTGTCTACTACTGTGCTCCCCACAATAACGATCATGAACTCTAACCCTCTAGAACCACAGGCCCCAATAAACTCTTATTTGATAAGTTGCCTTGGTCTTGTGTCTCTTGATAGCAATAGAAAAGTAACAAAGACATTTCTTTTTTTTTTAACATCTTTTCACAGTAAGACTTTCTTGCTCTTTTTAGGCAAATCCACTTTTTAGCTATCACTGCAGGTAGACATTTTAAGTCACCTTTGCTCCGAATTGCTAAGTGTCACTAGTGCCATCAGGAGTCTAGGCTCAAGAAACTGGGCTGTGCATTCCTTCACATGGACCAGAACAGCCCAGGTGGGCCAAGAGCATTGGCTGCCAACCCTAGAAGTATGTGGGCCTCCTTTTCTTCAGCACTGACGGGGGCACAGGAGAGGCAGAGCCAAGGAGGAGCAGGCTTCAGGAGGAGAGAGAGAGCATCATGTGACTGGAAGGGTGGATGGAAGCCTAGGGAACAGACAGGCCAGGGTGGCACCCACCACCCCCTCAGAGCCAGCCAGCCAGTGGCAGAAATCACACGACAACTTGGGCTTCACCTCGGGAGAACCACGTCTCGTCTGCGTTTCTAGAAAGCATCCCAAGCCTAAATCCTCGCAAGGGTTACAAGGTTTTTAGCTGGAAGTAGTGTCTTCTATGCTACGTTGAGTTGTAATGGATCCTGGTGAGGTGCATGTCGGGGGAGGGGGATCACGGTCTTACATCTTCCTATTTCAAAAATAGGGGTTACGGAGACTCAAAGAGCAATAGACTTTTGTGTTTGTTTTTTGTGTCCTCTGGGTTAACGTGGGCAGACAGCCACAGTTAACCTGGTTCAAATCAGCTCGTGTGCCTTGAGGGTGAGTCTCTCCCATGTTCTGTGTGAGAAGGTTCTGCAAGGACATCACATGATGCTTCTGGGAAGGGAGCTGGTGAATGGCAGCCAGGGCTAGAAGCCGTGGCTCAGTCCCTCCACCAGGGATCCTGCTTTACCAGTAGGCATGCACGTAAAAGTTAGGACCAAAAGGAAATATTCCTTTAATTGGGTGTCCCAAATCTCTCCACAACCTTTGAGAAGCAAAACAAAGTCAAAAAAAGAGAAGAAAAAAAAAGCCCAAGGCCTGTGGAGGTGACAAGATCACAGTCAACAAGCTGCCTGGAGCGCTCCCAGAAGCCCACAGTCTATGCAGGCTGACATGCAGGTGATGAGTAGAAATTGGTCCCTCACACTGGTGGCCAGGACTGAGTGTCAAAATGAAAGGGACTCAGACAGCAAGAAGGCCCAGCATTGCTCAGATCTCTGGCAGCAGCTGTGACACTGACGACACATGGAAATGAAAGAAGTGGAGGAAACATGGAAGGTGCTGGTGATACACAGAAGCAGGGGACCAGTGTGGCACCTAGCTAACACCCTCCTCCAGCAGAGCCTCCTCCTTGGAACAGCTACTGGATGGCTGAGGCTAAGCAGCTCCTCACTTGCCCTGGGAACCCTTGTGCTAGCCCCAGCCACGCTGAGCAAAAGATGGATGAGGAGCCATGAAGGTTCTGTTCTTTAAGAACAGATAAGCCAGCCAGCGCTGAAGTCTTTCCTTCTGAAAAGCCAGGCTTGCCCAATGTCCTGGCCTCAGGACACAGTTTGGCGCACTGGAGGCTTCCAGCTGGGACTCTCTACTCTCAGGAGTTTCACAAGCAATGATGGACAAAAAGAGGCTTGTCTAAGGTGAGAGGCATGAGTGCCGAGGGCTCTGGTTTAGAACAGGACTATTCCAACAGACAAAAACAACCTTTGAGTGGTAGTTTTGTCTTTTTTTTGATGGTGGGACCTGGAGACAGAGGGATGGAGGAGTCCTGAAACCTTCTAAACCTTCTAACCTTGTTCTTCAAGCTCCAATTTCCTGTTCACATCCTGGTCCAGCCAATAAAGAAGTGGTAATGGGGAGGAACTGGGGGGAATTGTGTGAGAAATCAAACTGAGAAGGGGAGGCTGATGTGGAAGACCCAAAAGGAGGCTCAACTTTATGCAGGCCTGTGCCCTTGACTTCTAGAGGAGAACTGGACTGTTTTTCTCAGAGGGGACAAGGAGACCCCACAGGAAGACATCAGGACTCTGTCAGGAGAACATGTGCCTGATGGTAATCCTGGGTAGGAAGAAAAACAGGTTAGGGTGAACCAAGGAGGCTGAGCGGCAGAGGACTGAGTGAGGGTGGTGTTTACTCCCAGGCTGCAAAGAGGGTGAGCTGGGCCCCCATGCCTCTCATTAGTAAGCTGGTTTCCTCTCAGAGGTACCTGTCATGGGCCCTGCTCTGCGGGGGCTGAAGTATCACATGCTGACCAGGGGACCATAGGTCTGAGGTTCCTGTGGCACGTCCCACTGAAGACAGTGGAGTACCACCATGTAGGAGTATGTACTGCTTGTCCTCCTGGACCTGACCTGTGGCTTAGGACCTGCACCCAAGGATGTGGAAATGGCATCCTGGCTGGTAGGAAGTGATTGTCCATCCTCATCTCCATTTGACCATTTGCCCACAACCCTGCCCGTTGCTTAACAAATTGCTCGTTTGCTGTGGGATGGTCTGTATGTCAAGTGTGTTGCTGATTGGTCAGTAAATAAATCACTGATTGGCCATTGGCTAGGCAGGAAGTATAGGCGGGACAAGGAGAAGAATTCTGGGAAGTGGAAGGCTGAGAGAGAGACACTGCCAGCCGCCACCATGACAAGCCGCATGGGAAGATCCCGGTAAGCCACGAGCCATGTGGCAAGGTATAGATTAATGGAAATGGATTAATTTAAGATATAAGAACAGTTAGCAAGAAGCCTGCCACGGCCATACAGTTTGTAACTAATATAAGTCTCTGTGTTTACTTGATCGGGTCTGAGTGGCTGTGGGACTGGCGGGTGAGAGAGATTTGCCCTGACCGTGGGCCAGGCAGGAAAACTCTAGCTACACTCGTTAAGTAGCTATGTCTTATCTTTTTCTCCCTGGTGAGGGCCCTGTGGTTTACACACATGGGTCCAGAGGCTCCTCTGTCTGAGTTGTTTGTTCCTATATGAGAAGCTTGTGAGGGGTCCAGTGAGAAAGGGGCGCATGGTCACTGATGCTACCACCCTGGACTGCGGGTCAAAGTGTTTGCCCCACACAAAGAGCTCAGCCACATGCAAAGTGGATAGGAAGATACACAACCCCCTGTTAATCCTCGAACCCCTCCACACTTTAGAAAAGCAGCCACAGATGACAGTGTCTTCAAGGGCCAGTTTTCCAGGGCCAAAACTTTGCAGGGTCCTGTGGTTTTGTCCACCATGGCGGCAGAGTGGCTGGTTACCTTCTGCTCTAGTCTTGTGTTCATGGGAATTTAAACCAACTCCTTTTGGCTGTGGCTGCATGGAGGAAAACTGGCCTCTGCGTTCCTTGATCCAAGGAGGCATGCTTTTAATCTTTTCCTATCATATTACAAGGGGGCAGTTGAGGATTTCTATCACTAAAGGTGTTCTCATATTTTAGACAGGACTATTTCTTTCTCTCTCTCTCTCTCTCTCTCTCTCTCTCTCTCTCTCTCTCTCTCTCTCTCTTTCTCTTTCTCTCTCTCATATGCACACACACACACACACACGAGTCATGCACATACAGATCCCCCTCACACATGTACACACATATATATGCACATACACAATTCTCTTTAAGACTGTTCTGCATACCTACACTGTTCTAGGGTAGTGCATCCAGTTAATTTCCTGACACTTCTCTAGCAGTTATAGCTTTATAGCTTTCTCTCATCACAAACCTGCCCACTTCACAGAATGTATCTATCCCGATTTTTAACAAGCCTCAGATTCTGGCACAAGACTGAGCTGCGGAACAGCCTGTCAGCAGCATGAGCCTGGGTCTCAGCATTAGAGAGTTCTAAGCCATCAAAGGAGGAAGATATTGCCCCATTCACCTCCATTATTATCTAACCACAGCTGTGGTAGATGCAGATATGAAGGATGCTTTCCTTCCAAATGCTCATACAGCCGCCTCCTTTGCAATGGCTGTACCTCCAATTAATCCCAGGGAGGCCACATTTGCTTAGATGGTTAAATTGAGTTTACTTGGAAGTTTGTAACCCAAGTCTTCTCAGATGAACCTCCAAGGCCTGTTAGTTAATAGTATCTCCACAGAGTCAGTTCAGACGTAGAACTTCTGTGTTCTACTTCTATGTGATCCCAGAGATGAGAAGAGCAAAGGGCAGGAGCTGAACACAGTCGGATGCTGCTGAAAGATCATTAGCATGCCAGTGTCCCCTGTGAGTGTGTCACAGCAGAGCACTGGGGTGGAGTCTCCTGTGTGAGTGTGTCACAGCAGAGCACTGGGGTGGAGCCTCCTGTGTGAGTGTGTCACAGCAGAGCACTGGGGTGGAGCCTCCTGTGTGAGTGTGTCACAGCACAGCACTGGGGTGGAGCCTCCTGTGTGAGTGTGTCACAGCACAGCACTGGGGTGGAGCCTCCTGTGTGAGTGTGTCACAGCACAGCACTGGGGTGGAGCCTCCTGTGTGAGTGTGTCACAGCACTGGGGTGGAGTCTCCTGTGTGAGTGTGTCACAGCACAGCACTGGGGTGGAGTCTCCTGTGTGAGTGTGTCACAGCACAGCACTGGGGTGGAGCCTCCTGTGTGAGTGTGTCACAGCACTGGGGTGGAGTCTCCTGTGTGAGTGTGTCACAGCACTGGGGTGGAGTCTCCTGTGAGAGTGTGTCACAGCAGAGCACTGGGGTGGAGCCTCCTGTGTGAGTGTCACAGCACAGCACTGGGGTGGAGCCTCCTCAAGCCATGTCCAGCTCAGTGATTCGCACAAACATCACTGGACAAGGCCATCTCCCCTTAGTACTCACACACAACATCTATGGAGGCTCAAGCCAAGTGTGGTAGCCGCACAACCCAGTGCTCATGAGGCCAAGGCCAGCTGTGGCTACTGCACTAATCAAATTTTGTGTTGCTATGACCTCAGTCACTGAAAAAAGCAGTGTGAGTGTGGGAAGATTTATCCTTAGCTCACAGTGGGGATGGTAAGATAAATTAATGGGATTTCGTGGTGTCCGGAATGTGTCATAGATGCTTTCACATTGTGTATGACCAGGAGACAGAGAGTAAGGCAGAAAGTGGGCAGGGATAACATGCCTACTTCCTCCTTCTTAATGTTTCTAGAACTTCCCAAAACAGTGCATCCAGATGGGCATCAATGTTGTAGAATGTTATTTTAAGATGTGTTACTCTTGTTTATGCTGCATTTGTTTAACTCTGTGAGGTTGTGTTACTGTGCCTGTGTAAAACACCTGATGGTCTAATAAAGAGCTGAATGGCCACTAACAAGGCAGGAGAAAGGATAGACTGGGCTGGCATATAGAGAAGAAATCTGGGAGAAGAAGATCTAGGAGCAAGAGAAGGAAGTGGACTCCAGGGGGACAGCAAGCCATGGAGAAAGAGTAAGATTTACAGAAAAAAAGCCCAGAGGCAAAAGGTAGATGGGATAAGTTAAGAAAAGCTGGCTAGAAATTAAGCCAAGCTAAGGCTGGTCATTCCCAATTAAGAATAAGCCTCCGTGTGTGATTTATTTGGGAGCTGGGTGGTGGGCCCCATAAAAGAGCCAAAAAAAAACCCAAAACCAGCAACAACAACAACAACACATCAAGCATTCAAAGCTCCAGCTGGGGTGGATTACAGGTTAAAACCATATCTGTCCCTGGTTCCCAAAAGCTCATGGTCATGTCCCAATGCAGAATACAGTTTAGAAGTCCCCAAGACCCTAATTGTCCCAACACTGTTCAAAATTTCAAGTTCAAATTTCCTCTAAAACTCAAGGCAACTCAACTGGGAGCCTGTGTAAAATCAAAAATCACTTCCAATCTACAACACTCTAACAGTAAACATTCCTGTTCTGAAAAGGAGGGAGGGGACGTAGAAAGGAGGAGCAGGATCAAAGACCAAAACCCAGATGGCCAAACAAATGCTGTAGTTCCCTATTCTGTGTCTTTTTGAGATGTAAACCGTTTATCAAAAGTAATAGGATGAGATATCTAGAGCTGACACACACATCCAAACATACATATACACACATATTACACATACATGCATACCACACACACATGAATACACATGCACACCACACACAAATACAAATGCATACACACATACCGTACATGTAAAAAAAAGCCACTTGTGGATGAAAGACCTATGTGAACTCATGTTTAGGAGGATAGAATCTATCTGACAGGGAGGAAGTTCACAGTAGGGAACACGTGACTGAGGCTCCTCGCATCTCTGTATAGCAGAAAGCAGGGAAAGAGCAGTAGGGCAAGGCTATCCTCTAGCAACCCACTTCTGGCAAGAAGCTCCATCAACCATTTTTGCAGCCTTCCAAAGCAGAACCTGCCGCTGAAGAGTGTGTGTTTTAACACATGAGCCTGGGGAGTGGGGTGCATTAATGTCTATGCTTTGTGTTTTGTGGGGGGGAGGGGGGGTGTTTCAGATGCTCTACAAAGTCCAATATGAAACATAAACATTGCAAATAATGTGAAAGGTCCTTTTAAGTTCCTGTCTTATTCCCTTCTATGTCTTCTCAGGCAACAGCTAATGTGAATTCTGAGGGTATCCTTTGTGCTTAGGTTTGACTGTCTTCATGACATACAGCTTTGAACCTGTGAGCAACACAGGCCTGATGCAGTTTTTAAATACACACAGGTGGTCCACCAGGCTTTCATTCACAGCTCCCTGTTTTGTTTAGCATCACGGTAGAACTGTCAAGGTGATGCCTTCTCCAGCTGGCTCAGTCCTTGTATGGCCATCTTGATTATAGACATGCCAAGGGAGGTATTTCTGCTGTCTGTGGACATTTTAATTGCTTCACACTTCGTCCCCTCCCCCTCAACAAGACTTCAGTGCACAATTTTGTTCAGAAGGTCAGTAAATGCTTGCTTCCCCCTACCAGATACACTGCTCCTCTCTTCCAGTGGTTTCAGGCACATAGGCCCACATCAGGGCTGCTTTTATTCTGAATCATCCTTATCAAAGTCTAAAGAATTTTCAGTCTTTTGGATGTCATTAAACTTAGGCCTCTAGAATTGGTATTAATGATGTATATTAGAGTTTATGGATGGAAGAGAGAAAACTCAAGTATTCATCCCACATTTCATCAGAACTCATCTTTTTGGTTCCTAATATGCATTAGCACTAAAATTTTTCTCTAAGAAATAACTGCACTGCATCCCACAGGGTTTGTATCAAATGTTTACATTAGTGTTTATCTGAGTAACAAATGCTGAATTCTGAGTGTGCGTAAGGCATCATTCTGGAAGCTGAGGGTAAAACAAAATTATAAATATTTTATAAGTATCATAAATTATGGTTTAATTTACAATCACATGAGCATTCTTTTCCTTATATTCTTTTATTATTAGATTCTAAATTTATCACCTAAGAGCAGAGAATATGCTATATGTAATATCAATTCTTTGGAATGTATATATATATATATATATATATATATATATATATATATATATATCTTGCTTCATAATTCTTGAGCAATTATTCTAAGAGTATTTGGGGTGAAGGGTAGGGATATATGTTTCCTATTGCTGAATACATACACATCTCTGCATCATCAAACGTTTCATTGAATCAATTATAAGTATTTGTCTATTGGTCAGATTAAAAAAGAAGCATTTTGACTGTGTGCACTAATGGCATGATCAGACCAAACCTCTCAGCTATTTCACTATTGGCTCTCTGTATTTCAAACCCATGTGTTCAGTGAACATGAGTCCATGATTACTATGTCTCTACGTTGATCTCTCCTTTTGTTACCAATTCTCAAAATGAATTAAAAATATAATGAGGCTCAAATCAAAAATACTAACCAGAGAGTTAAAAAGAACTTGTCAAAGAATTTCCAGGTTTGGTTAGAAGATAAATCCACAGATTTCTTTATTCACCCTGGGTCTGGTATGCTGATTAATTACAGTGATTGGCTTCTTTCCCTCAGAGCATTAATTAGAGACAGAAATCACCTAAATGGATCCACCTTCAAGTTTAATATCAAAGGTGTGGTGGTTTGAATGAGAATGCCCCATCCCCAGGCTCATGTATTTGAATGTCTGGTTCTCAGTTTGTAGAACTGTTTAGGAAGGATTGGGAAGTGTGGTCTTGCTAAAGGAGGTGTGTCTCTGGGAGTGGGCTTTGAGGTTTCAAAAGCCCACATCAGGCTCAGTTTCCCACTCTGTACCTTCTGCTTGTGGATCAGATATAAGCTCTCAGCCGATGCTCCGGCGTCATGCCTGTCTGCTCCCATGCTCCCCACCATGATGATCATGGAATCACACTCTGAAACTGTAATCAAGCCCCCAATGAAATATCTTCTTTTATAATTTGCCTTGATCATGGTGTCTCTTCAGAGCAATAGAAAAGTGACTATGACAAAATGAGAGAGTGAGTGTGAGAGTGAGGAGAGGAACTCAGTGTCTCCTGGAGGTCCAGGGAAGATCTCTCTGTTCTCAACTGTGTGTTTCTCTATCACAGTAATAAAGCATATGCCATAAATATTTTTGAAGAGTCTTTAATCAGTGTGATGCCAGTCCAAGCCTCAACCCATGGGACTTAGAAGTTGATGGTGAAGAAATAGGAAAAGAGAAGTTGTGGATAGAATAAAACTCGGGCAAAGGAAGAATGAGTTGGAACTTAAAATCTTCCATATTTTAAGTCTCATTACTAAACACTAATGATCAAGAATGTGGTCTTGGTACAGTAAAAGGACCCACAGACAGCCTCACACGCATGTAAACTTGCTAGTCATGTCAAAGGACTATGGGCCAAGATTGCCCCTTACATGGCATGTGAAGAAAGGTGTTAGTTTGCAAGCCTATGAAGGACTGTATATGTCAATAATGCAAAATACTGAAACCTGAACAAAGACAGGATCAAGGGCTTCGCAGAGAGGCTCCATTAGCAAACTGACGAAGGAGAATAAGAACCAGTCCACAGACACCGGGAAGTGCACTTTCAAACTACTCCAAGATACAAGCTACACAACAGAGCCGCACCCTAACACTGGAAATCCCAACACTGTCCAGTGTCAGTGGCACCGTGTGTTGAGGGTAGAGGGCATGACCTGCCATTGGCTAGGGAGCATGAATTGTTTCAAACTGGGGCAGAGCTTGGTTGCATCTAGCAAGGCAGATTATGTGCTCTGTGCACCAACAGGTCCACACACAATGCTGACCCCGAGGAGAGATGCTCTTACATACGCCAAAAACATGCACCAGAATCCTCACCACATTGCCAGTGGTCCTGATCTGTACCTGACTGTGTTTTCCCACACTGGAGTAAGCAGAGGAACCCTAAGACTACACAGCAGCGATATGGTGTCTTAGATCATTCTAGATCACGATAAACAGAGACAAGCTGCAGTTGCACTCACCTGAGAAAACTCTCACAAATACGCTGGAGTAAAATAAAGTCCAGACACAAGCACTGAAATTACGTTCAGAGCAGGTGACTTAAACTCTACGTATCAGGGACATTGACAGATCAATGAGAACAGCTGAAAGTTTGGTCAATGCCATGAGGAAACTGAAGTGAGGGTGGAGAGTGCCCAGGGAAGAGGACCACTGTAGTCGGGGCAGCCAACTGAGACCTCAAATAAGACATCACATGCAGTCCAGAGGGAAAAAGAAAAAGAGACAGCAAGGACATAGGGCAGAAGCCCTCTACGTGGGAGAACTACAAACACGAGAGGCAGCTTTCCAGAGAGATGCAGGGAAGAGTTGGCTGGGTTCAAAGCCAAGGAATGGGCTGTCCCCACACTGTGCTGCTGCTCATCTCTTTTGAGCACTACACAGCGGAAACCACAAATGAGTTAGCAAATGCAGAGGGCATCCCACAGAGCCCCCAGAAGGCCCCTGATCCTCAGAGGAAAAGTCCTTCATGGACCAGAGGCTACAGCAGCCTCTGATACGGTAATTCCTGTGGAGCTTCTACATCAGGAAGACTCAGTGGGTGTCCAAGTCTCAGGAACAGGACATGCTGACCGAGGAACAGCAACATTCCTAATGGTATCAGTGCACTGAGCCATCGGAAATGCCACCACACACTCTTGCTGGATGAGACCAGCAGCACGATAAATTCTACAAAAACGCAGATTGAGATTTTTTAAAGCTTCAAAACTACAAAGCTCTCCCAGTTTTCAAAATGGAGATTGTAATGATGCTGACCTCTTAGGGACAGAGCAGGACCTACTGAGTGAACTAACTTACCTATCAGTGAAGCACAGCATTAGTGGGCTTAGGAAAATGAAGCATAGCAAGATTAGCAGAGATAACACAGGGGAACAACCATGAACAATTAAAAGGAATATGAATGAAACAAAAATGCATGGCAGGGGCTAGAGAGGGGACTCAGTAGCTAGGAGCACTGGCTTTTCCAGAGGACACGGGTTTGATTCCCATCAACCACAGGGCAGTTCCAGGCAATCCGACACCCTCTTTTGACCTCTGCAGGCACCAGTCACACAAGTGCTACACAAACACACATGCAGGAAAAACACTCACACACATAAGATGAAAACAAATTCAAAAAAATATTAATGCATGGAAACATGTCCCTGTCAAGGAACTAATGTGAAATTTAGCAAGGGACCCTCATGCCTTTCCGGCTGAAGACATCAAAACATGTTGACTTAGTTCTTGTTGACTAAGTTTTAAGGGTAGTGAAGGTTCTAGAAGTCACTGGAAACATCCAATCTCTCATCATTTGGAACAAGGGATGTTCATGAGCTTTCCATTCCATTACAATTACAGCTTTCCATTACAATAGAGACCATGAGCGTATAAGGAGAACCATCTTGTTTAGCTCAGTTAGGAGGTTTCAGTCCCTGGCCAGTCAGCTAGTCCTGCCACTTGGGGTCCATGGCAAGGCAGGCCATACAGCAAGAACATGTGGTAGAGAAAAACTGCTGCTTCGTGGCCAAAGGGAAGAGATGGGGGCTGAGGTCACACCGTCCTCTTTAGAGGTATCCCTTCTTGACAAAGAAACTTTCAATCAAGCATAGGTGACATCACATAAAAGTGAGAACCTTGGGAATGGCTGGGGAAACGGCTCAGTCAGTAAAGTGTTTGCCACTCAAGCATGAGGACTAGGGTCCCCAGCATCCATGTAAAAAGCCAAGTATGGCATTGTTCACTTATAATCAATCACAGCTC
Organism: Peromyscus eremicus; assembly: GCF_949786415.1. Taxonomy (NCBI): domain Eukaryota; kingdom Metazoa; phylum Chordata; class Mammalia; order Rodentia; family Cricetidae; genus Peromyscus; species Peromyscus eremicus. The sequence continues at coordinate 64,817,078 of NC_081416.1, forward strand.
TGAGGAGGCAGAGACAAGAGAATCCTTTGGGCTTGCTGGCTAGCCAAATCTAGCTGAGACCATCTCCAAGTTCAGTGAGAGGCTCTGTTTAAAAACACATAGCAGGTACTTATAGCATCAATTAACCAGGCAATTCCACATAGTTTATCTGGTAATTAAAAGAGGTTTATTTCAGGGGTAGCTTACAACCAATAAGGGGTCAGTTACAGCATCCAAGGGAGATGAGATACGGTCCAGCGTAGTTCTCTGGAGAACTCTGACTTGGTCTGCAATCCAGCCTCCAGGACCACAAGGAGCTAAGAGAGTCGACACGTATGCATCTCGGATCTTAAGGAGTCTCTTCTCGGCCATGCCCCAGGAGCAGGTCATAGGTAGGTGTGATAGCTACTTGTTGCCACAGTAGGGGCAGTGCCTCAAGGTCAAAGCTGGAACAGCTACCCACTCCTTTTGTCTAAATAAGAAAATTCTAACTTAATACAAAACTATATACAACAGGAATGATTATCAAATATTATCCAGGAGGAATAAGGGATAATGACCTAGACAAGATGGAACTAAATCCAACAAGAACAACATCAAATCAGAGACATATACTGAAATCCAGAGAAGTCTGGAGCATAGGTAAATGGCACGTTGCAGAGATCATTCCAAAGGTGTCCTATCCTGAAGAATCTGAATGTAATGCTTAATATGTTCTAGCTAAGATACAAGTACTGATTTAGGAAGATAGGTTACAGCCACCTCTGGCCTCTGCCTTTACACACACACACCACACACACACACACACACACACACACACACACACACACACACACACACAAGTGAGACCTTCCCACTAGGCCACACTTCAAGATAGTTCTACCACTTTCCAATACCACTATACTGGGGACCAAACCTCCAATACATATGAGCCTTTGGGGACAGTCAACATCCAAGGAACAGTGAGACCATGTCAGCAGTGAGGGGTATGCATTGGCCTTGCCTTGGTGGCATCCCCACACCATGGAGCCTGTCTTGGAGGAACAGTTGCCAGGGCATCTTTGGAGGCTCTGATTCTGGCATTAGTCTTGGGCTTGGAGGTGCCCCACAATTGCCTCAACAAGAGGTGAAGGCTGTTTGTTGTATTTTTATACCACATTGTGTTGTAAACCCAGTTCTTAAAAATAAATGTTGTATCTGAAGTATCAGCCAGTGTCCAGTCTCTTCATTTCAAAGGAAGCACCTCCAAACCTGCCCCTGCATCAAAAGCATTGATTTTCCCGGCCTCTCATAACACTCAGGACTTCCCTCCCACAGTTGGAGTTTCTGCACTGATGTCCTGACACAGAGATCAGCAGGTGTCTCACTGAGCCCTGTTTCTATCAAGAACAATAAACTGCAGGTACAAGCCTGACTGATAGGAATCACCTCGCAGCCTTGGCCCCAAATCAAGGGTCCAGAGAGCTGATGGCTGAGCCTCTCTAGGATAGCTGCTCATGGCTGCAATCCTGTTTAAGATGCATCTCCCCTAGGAACATGCAGGCCTGCTCCATAGCCCTCAGGAGCATCCGATTGGGGATCTGGCTGGACAGCGCACCCCAGGCAGCCATTTTCCATACTACATCCCTTGTTCATTTCTTTCCCTCTTGATTGGAACAGTTATTTATGGCTCCATAGGATCACAAATGTTATGACAATGGGAAAAAAATCAAGCTGAGAGTTTCTTGTCTGAGCCTGCACTGTTGACATGTTTATTTGGTTCTTGAAGTTAAAATTGCATGGCTACAAAGTCCTCAAGAATATAGCAAAAGCCAGCCCAGGGACACATGCCTTAAGGAAGTGTCCTCTTTAAATCTGAGTCACGAGAATTTATTTACCAGTCACTGGTCCCCTGTGAGGCACTGTTCTGAGGATAGCACTGAGGACCAGCACAGGCCTTGCTTCCTGTGGCAACCACAGACAGCAGAAGCCAAAAACAATAAGCTTCAAACTCCAGGGTCAGGAAAAGTAACTTTGGGACTAAGTGAGAAACTGGAGCAAAGGAAATGGAGCATTTAGCTAATGATAGATCTGAGTCAAGTTCATTTCCTCTCCAAAGCTGCCTTCCCAATCCTCTGTATGCCCAAAGCAGGGCTTCCAGATGCAGGAACCCCCATCCTGATGGCTTCTGTCTTCTGTCCCCCATATTCCCAGGTCCAGATAAGTGCTGCTCTTTCCTTTCAGGACTACCTCTCTCTTCCCCATTGCCACAAATCTTCTGATTTCTTGCTCTACCATGTGGACCAGGCTCTTGCCTACAGTCTTACCTCCCTGACCACACGAACATCACAGTAAGTTCTAGAAGTATGAGTCAGATCATGTCAGCACTGCACACTCTACGACACCCTACGGACTGCCACTCTTCCTCCCTGCTCACATTCAAGTGCTCAGGAACATGCAGCACTGGACCCACGCCTTCCTACAATCAGTACTGGACCCCAACTTCCCCACCTCCCCTAGCTCCACTCACTCCTGGGAGGTCTATTCACCCTTCATGTCTCATGCAGAGAGCACCTGCCCTGTGACCTGGGTTTGTGTTGTGTGGCTTCCTGCTTCTCACTCCCAAGGGCACTGGTACCGGGCTTATCCTATGAATCTCCACACTGGGCTTTGGTCACATGTCAACTAGACCAGTATCCTCACTGGGTTATGACTATCTGTTAACCAGACCAGGATCTGCACATTGTATTACAGTCACTTGTTAACTAGACCAGGTTCTCCAGACTACGTTATAGTCACCTATTAACTAGACAATGGGCTCCTGAAAGTCAGACACACATCTGCAAGGGTCACCATTTTTACCTCCCCAGGCCAGTGCCTGATGAAATCTTTCACCTGGATGATGGTAGAAATGATGACATGAGCTATGAGCATCATCTACTGATCAGCACAGTATGAGGAAGGACATTCATCATGCACCAAAGTTCAAAAGTGATAACACAGCCGGGGGTTAAGAAAGCAGGTTGGAAAGGCTGGTGGTTCCTGAGTCACAGAAGGTCTTGAAAGTCAGAATAAGGAATGAGGAAAGGGGACTTCCGCTGACACCTTGAATGGCACACTAGGGATGGGATTTATTGTCCAACATGAAACAAAGAAGAAACAGACAAGTTGTAGAAAGCTTTCAAGACGCCAGGAGTAGGCAATGAAGAGTGGGCATCTGTGAGACTTTCTGCTTAGTACTGAATTGTGGATACTACTGCCCAGGCAAGGAGAGGCTTACCCAGGTGAGGAGGCCCACCCTCACACTTGATAGTGAACTGAAGGCTCTGTTCAGGTAAGGAGGCACACCTTCACACTTGATAGTGGACTGAAGGCCCTGTCCAGGTAAGGAGGTCCACCCTCACATTGGATGTTTCATAGAGGGCCCTGACCAAATGATGAAGTCCACCATTAAACTTGGTAATGCGTGAAGGTTCCTATCCAGGCGAGGAGGTTCACCCTCATACTTCCCCTTGGTATTACACTGTGGATGCAGCCTGGTCCACTTAAACTAGGCAGGAGAAGAAAAGAAGATGATACTGGCCAAGAAAATGGGCTTACCCTTCAAAGACATGACCACTAGTGACAAATGTTCCATGATATCTGTGAGAGATACAAGGACAGATAAGTGAGGCCGTGAGGTTGTAGGTGCAACAGTAGTTGATATCAGGCTGAACTACACATCTTACCAAAATAACAATCAGAAACTTAAATTCTAAAACAATACCATGTACAATAGCATTAAAATGTGGAAAACTGAGACCTAACAGAAGGTGCATATGAACAAAAACTGCACAGTATGGCTAAAAGACACAATAATTTAAATAAATGGCAATATGTACTTTATTCACAGGCTATAACACTCAACATTGTTAACAAGTCACTTTCTCCAAAATCCATTTAGAGATATAACACTCTGCCAAACAAAACCCCACCAAGGCCTTTTGTTGAAATTGACACAGTGATTCTAAAAGGCAGACAGAATTGCAAAAAGACTTAGAAAAATAAAAAACATTTTTGAAAAGTAACAACTGCCTGGGAAGTACCTCTATTTCACATGGAGTCTTATTTGAAGTTACAATCATCAAAAGTATATTATAATTTTCAAAATAGACAATGCATCCAAAGAACAAAGAAGAGATCCCAGCAGTAGATTGCACACATAAACGCTGACTTTTGACAAAGGAGTAAAGTCATTCAGGGGAGAAACAATGGCTGTTTAACAAATGATACTGAAACAATCAAACCTCTCTATAAAGAAGGCAAGAACCAGCACCCCTCCACACAAAATGTGACTCAGAAGGTTCTGTAGACTCAAGTATGAAAACTATCCTCTAAATCTTCTAGAAGAAAATTCATTACCAAATATTCTTCACCAAAGAGGATGTGTAGATAGTAAGTAATCGCACAGACTTTCCTCCGTGGTGTTGGCCATTAGGGAAATGTCAACTAAAGCCACTGTGAAGTCCCACTTCAGTCCCAATGAAAGCACAGCCTGATTGGAATTTTGACCATTCCAAGTGCTGTTGAGGATTCGGGGGAAACTTGAACTCTTGTGCTCATACAGACCCGATCACTGTTCAAAGAGTTCCAGGCATTTACCATGTGACCTCAGCATGCTTTGCCACTTACCCTTTTGCAAATAGCATATAACCACAGTGAGTGGCTGCTAGGGTAGGGAGGGCTGGAAGGCTGGGAAGAGAAGGGAAACATTGGTCACCTTAAAGAATGGTGGAGAGATCTACTCAGTTACTAGTATTGGTATTTGAGGGATGGAGGCCCATGTTTAAACTTACCTCATTTGGTTTGGGGCTAGATGCATCATTTAAAAGCTGTTCAATCTGCCGGGCGGTGGTGGCACATGCCTTTAATCCCAGCACTCGGGAGGCAGTGCCAGGCGGATCTCTGTGAGTTCGAGGCCAGCCTGGGCTACCAAGTGAGTTCCAGGAAAGGCGCAAAGCTACACAGAGAAACCCTGTCTCGAAAAAACAAAAAACAAAAACAAAAACAAAAACAAAGCTGTTCAATCAGAGCTAACAAATAAGCATGGAGAAGTCACAAGATACAGGGTCAACATATGATCGTAAGTCCACAATCCAAAGGTCAATGATCCAAAAAATGAAATTAAAACTATTATAAGGAATTTGTAACATCAAAAAGGTAAAGTATGTACACATTTAATGAAGGATGGAATCATTTTACATTGAACTTACAAAATACTGCTGGGGGAAATTAAAGATCTGAATAAATTGGAAGACACCCCATAATTAGTGACTGAATATTATTAAGATGGCCATTCTCTCCAAAGTGATCTTTACATTCTCCATAGTCCCTGAAGAATCCAATTGGACTTTTTCTGCAGGATTTGAAAACTGGATTCTGAAATCTACTCAGAAATTTAAAAAATGAAACTAACAATGGCCAAAACAACTTTGAAAAGGGGAAAAAAATGAGAAGATTTTTGCTACTGGCTTGGAACTTCATTATAAAATTATTTTTATCTGATAGTGTGATTTTAACAAAATCAACATGTATCTCATGGGCCAACGAGGTGGCTCAGCAGAAAAAGGCACTTGTTGCCAAACCCGATAGCCTGAGTTCAGTCCCCAGGAGCCTAGTGGTAGAGAAGAGAACCTACAAGCTGCCCTTTGACCTCAGCACACACACACTCACCCACCCCCACTAAATAAGTAAATGTAGTTTAAAAAACAGACATATGCCTGAGCAGGACAGAGCTGATAGTCCAGACACCAACTCTTATGGTTACAATCAATTGTTTGGGGGCAAAGGTGACAGGTGAATTTATTAGGAGAAAGTATCATCATTTTAGTAAATAGTGATGTCACAATGTTCGAAACAAACCAACTTAGATACTTAATATCACATTTAGTTCAAAATGAGTCATATGTTTAAATGGAAGTGCTGAAACAATGTAACTTTTCAAAGGAAAAGAGAAGCCAGGCATTGTGGCACACCCCTTTAATCCCAGCACTCAGGAGGCAGTGACAGGCAGATTTCTGAGTTCAAAGCCAGCTGATTGACATGGTGAGACCCTGTCTCAAACAAAGTAAAACAGAGAAGAAAAGTTTGGGTGAGGCAAAGATTTCCTATAAATGAGGCCAAACACATGGTCCACAACAGAAGAATCATTAATCGGCCCTCATTAAGATCTGACATTAGCAATTCTAAAGATAGCTGTGAGGGAAACACAGGGAACAGGCTGGGTGACAACATTTGCAAACACTTATCTAGTAAAGATCCCGGTTCAGAATACAAACAACATATTTCCAAAAGACAGACAACCCGAGGAGAACACGAGCACAGGAGGAAACAAGCATTTCTTTGCAGAAGACACAAGGATGGCTCATGATTGGAAGGTTCCTTCAGTCGCTAGGCAACGGCTAAGCGACACCAGGAGATGAATGCCTTGCAGCTGTTGGAAATCGCTACAACCAAACCAACAGACGACAGCGACGGCACTGGAGAGGCTGGGGAGAGGTCGGAACCTCCACACACGGCTAGTGAGAGCACAGATGCTGTGGCCACTTTAGAAAACAGGTTTTTCAGACTCTTAAAAGTTAAATATAATTGTCCAGGTGGCCTGCTAATTGCCACCTTGGCGCTCACACAAGGAGAAGGAAGCTCTGTTTTCACATAAAAACTTTCATACGTTTCTTTGCTCACAACGACCCCGAGTTGGTAACAACCTGCAGACTCAACCAGAAAACAGATGAGCAATGGAATACTAGTCTGCCCTAAATGAGGAAAACCCTGTAAGCATGTTATGCCACAGATGAGCCTCATAAATGTTATGTTGAATAAAGAAGCCAGGCAAAAAGGACCTGTGTGTTCTGTGATTCAGTTTGAAAGAAATACCCAGAAAGAGGAGACACAGCAAGAAAGTTGATCAGTGCCCAGGCTAGACTAATGAGCACAAGAAATCCCGACTTTGGTTGGCTAAAAATCACTAAATTGTTCTCTTGCCAAGAAAAAATATGTGAAAATGTGTCTCAAAGTATTTGGAAACTAAAGGAATGGTTTTAAAAGCATTTGTGATGTCTCTGAAAGTTTGAGGGTATTTTTTGACATGATCCAGCCTTCACATCTGAAGACAGTAATTCCTGCATTTACACGAAGGGTAGATCAGATATGTGGGAACAGCAGCTGTACAGCGATAAACGGCTGGAGTTAGCACCTTTCAGCCAAGCGTATAATATGGTGTAAAATCCGAGGTGAGCCAAGGTCCCTTTCAGAAGTCCTGCAACAGAACAAGCAGAGACTCCCCACCTTCCTACCTCCCGAGCCTCCATCTCATTCTGCACAAAAGAACGGTGGGAGGGAGCCACCAGGAGATGACAGTCCCCTCACAGCCATCTACTCTGTTGTGACATCAAGCAATGGCGATGTGGTCTCTGAACTACACTCCTTGCGCAGCCAAGTTCTGCCTTCTATCGCAGCACATCCTGCTAATGTGACAAGTTGGAAATATGACAGTGATGATGTTCTGTGCCAAAACCATTCAACAGGTGATAGGGTTGCCTTCCCTGATTAGAGCTGGAGCCATCTGTTGACGGTAGGCAAATGCCACCTCACAAACCCCAAAAGGAAGTTGAGAAAAGATGACAGATGTGCCATTGCGACCCAGGAATGGGATGGAGCGTCTCATTCAGATGCAAGTGCACTGTACGAACCAAAGGTAGAAATTTCGCAGCATCAAAGGTTTGTACTAGCCTGAATAAAGAGGACTTGCCTTCCTGACAGTCTCTCACTTAGATCTCTAACGGAGAATGCCACTTCAACTTTTCCTTTAAATTCCCAGGGATCCCATCTCTCAGCGAATCGCTCCCTCCCTCGTGTGTCTCTCCTTCATACGCTGTCTTGAAGTCACTAATGCTTAGATTGGGCCTTTGTTTCCTGTGAACTACAATGAGTGTTAAGCGGTATGCAAAGCCACATGGGAACATGTCTTTCTGCTTCCCATTTGCGTTTTGTTTTCTGTGAAAGAGGGAAATGTAACCAGATACATGGTGGCACTTCAAATACAAGGCACAGCCCCTTCCCCCGAGGACCATGGTGGAGACCATACATCTTAGAAAGGTTACTTTCACAAACAAAAGATGTCATACAAGATATGGCTGGGAAGAGGACACACAAGCACATCTGTCCTGAGGGAAGATGAGGGCTCAGGGGGATTTCCCAAGGAAATGTGAGAATTTAAGCAACCACCAGCTGTGAGTCCACAGGATGCTTCAACTGAATGGATACCTAGACTGGAGGGCACACAAGCTAAGGCTGATAGAGGATGCCATGGGAAAAAATGACAGGTATAAGGAGGTTCTTCTTAGCTGTTCAGTGTGAGCTTCCTTGGGAGAGTCCAGCAGACATCTGCTCGGCAGTAGTCATAAAATTAAAGATGAGCCAGTGTTGAACAGGTTGGAAGGAGATGGCTCGATGCTTTTCTTCCCACACTTGGGCAATGATCAGAGATGACCAATATAGTTCCTTCTTGTAATTAAATCACATGGCTTTATACTAATGATAAATCTGAAGTATTTAAGTATGGAAAGACGTTAAAAATAATTTAAAAGAACGAAATATCTACTACATAGGAGAAAGCATCATAAAAGTATCAATTCCAGAATACACACGGGGGTGGGGGGGGGATATTCATTTACACCAGGTTGGCCTTGAATTCACTGTGCAGTTAAAGGTAACCTAGAACTTACAATGTTCCTGCTTCTATCTTCCAAGCAGTATGATTACAGGCTAGCTCCATCAGGCCTGGCTTACGTGGGGCTGGGGATCGACCCCAGGTTTTATGAATGCCAAGCAAGCACTTTAGCTGCCAAGCTGCCTCCCAGAGTCTGTAGTTTTAGAAGAAAACTTCATTTGTTAGACAAAATCAAATGTAAAAGACAACCACAAAAAAGTGACTTGTTCTCTCTCTCTTGCTCTCTTTCTCTGTCTGTCTGTCTGTCTCTCTGTCTCTCTGTCTCTCTCTGTCTGCCTGTCTCTCTGTCTCTGTCTCTGTCTCTGTCTCTCTCTGTCTGTCTCTCTGTCTCTGTCTCTGTCTCTGTCTCTCTCTCTCTTTCTCTGTCTCTCTGTCTTTCTGTCTCTTTGCCCTGCTCTTTTTCCCATTTAAATATTTTTATTTTGTTTTTGTGTATGAGTCTTTTGCCTGCATGTATATACATATATGAGCACTGTGTGTGTACAGCACCTGCAGAGGCCAGAAGAGGGCATAAGATCTTCTGGGACTGGAGTTACAGATGGCGGTGAGCCACTATGTGGGTGCTGGGAAGCCAACCTGGGTCTTCTGGAAGGACAGCCAGGGCTCTTAACTGCTGACCCATCTCCCCAACCCCAGTTCAGCAATTCTTTTTTTTTTTTTTTTTTTTTTTTTTTGGTTTTTCGAGACAGGGTTTCTCTGTGTAGCTTTGCGCCTTTTCCTGGAACTCACTTGGTAGCCCAGGCTGGCCTCGAACTCACAGAGATCCGCCTGGCTCTGTCTCCCGAGTGCTGGGATTAAAGGCGTGCGCCACCACCGCCCGGCTCAGTTCAGCAATTCTTTATCTGTGATTCTTAAAACTTTGACAAGAATTTGCTGGCATACACTTGGACAAGGAAGGTAGAAATGCTTCTGTTTCATTGCACCCACAAAGTCCATGAGTCCTCAGAAATCACATCTTTGGCTTGGACTTCTGGGGTGCAGACACACTGTGTGTGCTGAGGACAAGGGGCTGGCAGCAGGAGTTAGGCTGACTGCTGTATCAGGTACTGGGGTGGTGCTCCAGGGTGTAGCCAGCCTCCTGCAGCCTGTGGTCTGCAGGGAAATACCAGATCAGATGCAGCCAGCTGCCCAAATGGGACCATGAGAGGAGCTGGGGTACAGCATATGGATGCCTCTGCCCAGGCCCAGCAATAAATAGCAAGTGCTGAACCTGGAGCTGATGGGAGGAAAGAGGGGTTCTGAAAGCTGAAATCTGACTGAACAGGACAGCACCAGCTGTGCAGGAATGGACCCACACTCTGTCACCTGCCAATTACCCATGTCTCCCTTTCAGACATTCCATTCAGGAACCATTCCATGGAAGGGATTATGGGATTAGTTAAGTTAACATGAAACAAAACCATCTCAAAAATACCGCTGCTACCAAAGCAAATCTGAAAATGTTGGGAAAATATAAAAGACATTATTTCAAGTATGCCACATCCCTATCCCAGAATGCATGGAACACCAGATGAGGACTATATGCAAGGGACCAGAGAGGACTTGCTTTGGCTTTGACAGAAGCAAATCCACACACTTCCTCTACAGCCTAAATATAGCAAAACCAACTAGTAAATTTGGAAAACTGGAGAGTAAGGAACCCAAGAAACCATTTTAGTGAAAATAATGGACAATAACTAGAGAGTTAGCTCAGCCACATAAGAGAAATTGTAGCTCTAATAGAGGACCCAGGTTCTGTTCCCAGAACCCACATGGTGGCTCACAACCATCTGTAACTCCATTGCATGG